>NC_059189.1:2287500-2887500 GCF_020631705.1 Daphnia magna | reverse complement strand
AGGATATCTTTTTGATTTGCTGTCTATAGGCCTGTGTGTGTATATTTACACACAACCACATCAAATATCGAATACATGCGCAACGAAAATGAATAGAATATCAACCGCACATAATCTAAACCACGACCTGCGGTATTCTTTTGATCTGCAATCTTTCCCAAAATCCAAAATTCATTTCTTTTTTCCACGTTGGTCACTGAATTTCCTCCCCCGCTGCCCATTTTCATCAAAGCATCTTACACATTCAAATTGTCAACGATAAAATGTCCCATCAATTCTTTGCAGCCCAAAATAGCTACTAATCCGTAAAAACATGAGACGTACTACATATGTGTATATATACGTGTGCGCATTACCTACACACACACGCATGGCTGATTGCAATGATTCCCGTTGCCCGGCGACGCCAGTGTAATAGCCAACCGTTGCTATATCTTTTAACAAGGATGTTAGGCACAACAGCGAGCAAAAAAAAAAAAACAAAAAAAGAAGAAGAAATAAATAAATGAAAAAATAAAGGGGAAAATGCCATCATCATTCGACGCACGCAGACAATCTGTGTTTACAATTGCAACAACAAAGACACGATGGATAGCCACCTTTCTTTTGTTTGTTATGTGCACTCGGCTATGACGGTCCTAACCAAAAATGTTGTCCCATCGTCCGAGAATGCGAACACGATCAATGCCATTCACCAGTTGTTCCATTACGTCTATAACAATAAATAGCCTTTCTGCTCGGCTTGCTATCATCAAAGGACTGTGCGGATCAACCATTTTGCAAAGATACCCGGATGATTTAAAATAAATACCCCAAATAATTTTTTTTTAAGATTTTTATTTCTCTTGTCATCCATTTATCATGATATCCCCTTTTAACTTCTTCGTTGACATTAGACGCGATGCTAAACAACTCGAGAGATTGGATCTATTGTTTGCAATGTCGTACATCAACGTCTCAGTCACACACTTGACTTGACGAGCACATAATTTGTTTGGCTTCATTTCGCTGAGATGATTTGGCAAACAAACTTGACAAAAGTACCACCCACACAGACGTCAATCGACAGACGATCGTAAAAAGAAAAAAGAGAAAGAGCCTAATTTGCAAACAGGTTGTCTCTCAACAGATAGGGACCAATAGAATAATAAATCATGCTAGTAGAGTGTGTAATCTAGACGATAGCACTCTGAATAAGGAAGGAGAGCTGACGATGGTGACACTCGTCACCTTTCGTCTTCCCTCTTTGATTTTCGGTCCGCTGTGACGGAGTGCTCTTCAATTATGCGCCATTAGCGGAGGGACGCAAAGAGTCTCGATCACGAGAAAAGGGAGCCAAGACTGAAAATCAGGTGCAGCCGTTAACACGACCGAAAGATCTCGGCATTCGTTTCTTCTTTTCTTTTCTGTATGCCACGTCTATCAACCGCAGAAGGGAACGAACAACAAACGGCCAGGAAAAAGAAAAGAAAATGAGGCAACCCATTTGAATATCACACTTGATTACAAAGCGTTTAAAGGACCAAGAAAAATAGAAGAAAAAAAAATTGTAAAGTTAAATATTAAAATGAAGTGAGAAGAAGAAGAAATCAAGAAACTTTTCAAAAAAATAATAAAAAAATAAATACAAATGATGGCAATAATAAGCGTTCCCCAGGCATCTGATGCACGAACTATATAACACCCAAAGGGGAGGGAATTTTCATATGTCGTGCACGTGAATCAAAGGACGCAAAAAAGATGAAAAATATGTCCAAGAAAAAAAAAAAAATAAAATATAGGCAAAACGTTGAAATAATAATAACATATTTATTTTTTAAAAAGCTATTGCAGCTGTCAACCGCACCCAGTTTTTTTTTTTTTGCAACCGCTCGATCGTCCATTGCTACTTTATTTCTCGGTTGCTTTATTTTTTATTTCTATTTTTTTCCGGGGGGTTGGTTTGTTTTGCGTTTACTCTATACCAGCCACAGCCCATTCGGGGAATAAACGAGGGGGAACTTGCACGTTTTTAATATTTGTGTGTTCATGTCGTTCATTAGTTTGGCGACATCCATCACAGTCATTTACAGAGTGAATAAGGCAAAAGAGAAACGGTCGTTTATAGCCGATCCATCCAAACGCTTTGCCCGCTCATTTTCTGTCTCGCTCAACAACAACAACAACAACACAAATATAAATCAATACAATCACGTAATTTTTGAAATCGATGCGTGTTCCTAATTCATCATGTGAATCCAGCTATTCGGCTGACGAACTGGCTGAATGATCCAAAGATGTAATCAATTTTTGTTGTTAACTTTCTTCGATAATCCTTGCTCACGAATTCAAACGAATAGTTTCCCAATTTGCACGCCAAAATCCGGCGAGCGTTACGCCCAAAAGATTCGTTGATGAATTAAAGCCTTCATCGTCCCACTATTTACTTAAGCACCAGTAATATTCAATCAGGCTTTTCGCGTTTCTCAAGCCAGTGAAAATGAATGCGAACACACACACACACACACACACCACCGAAAAAAAGGACGATCTTCTACAGAAATTCATTGCAAAAAAATTAGTTTCCATCAGCCCCAGTGTTTAGACTGTAATGTTTATAAGCCCGTCGTGTGTCTCCTATTTTACTGTACGCTCACGAACGTTTTGATTAAAAAAAGAAAAAGAAAAAGACTCAATGAAATTCATTTAACCGTCAATTTTCTGTTTAAAAAAAAAGCGTTCCATCACGGCCATTCAAAAAAGCCACTACCGAAGAAGTAGATGAGATTTAAAAAAAAAAGGGAGGGAATAAAAAGAAGGAAAGATAATGTAAAACATTTCTACCAATTTCCCTACACAGAAAAAGTAGGAAACTACTAAAAAAATTCGCCATCGGATATTGCAAAGTCATTGAAGCCATTGAACTTTTTTCGCATTTTTTTTTTTTCTTTTAGTGAAGCGAGTCATTCGATGAAAAATATTATCGGGCGGCGGTGACATGCGCCAACAGACGCATCTCTATACCCCCCCTCTCACTCTTTGAATGCGCAAGTTGTGCCCCCCCCCCCAATGCTGTTGCTCACGCTGCACGGAGGCAACCAGTCCCAGCCAACTTCCATGTTCATTTTCAAGCTCCCTCCCATCTTTTTATTTTTCCCTGTCAAGTCTCTCTCTTTATTTTTATTTTTTAAAACTCAAGTCTACCCGATTTTCCTCACCCAGCGACGTTCTGTTTCATGTTGTCCGTTCTTGTGGGGGGGGTATGCCCGTGCGGGAGGGCTGGCCCAACCTCTTCCGTACCTTTCGGAGCGTAGCTTTTAAACGATCTGGTCTAAGGGTGGCAGCTCAGTTGTTCATCAGTCGTCAACTTGAGCCGGGCCGTTCGAAACCTATTTTCTTAGACGGCTTGGCTCGCCACTTTCCGAGTCTAGTCCTCCCTAACTTTCTTAATTGCTGACTTTTTTTTTTTCTTCTTCTTTCGGTTATCCCGGTGGGATCGAAGCGACAAGAATCAAAAAATTGAAAAGAAAAGGTGGAATAAAAAAAAAAAAAGACGATAGATCCAGATTTTGTTTTAGCTTCTCTCGTTTTTCAAATGTGATTTAGTTTTATTGGTTGTGTTCCGAGTACAATCGTCATGGAGTGGATAAGAAGCTCATCATCACTGTCAGCTCTCATGTCGTCATCGGGCATTGGCAACCGGTCATCCAACACCAACCACCCGATCCGACACTTGCGAGAGTAAGACATTCCATCATTTTTCATCTTCTTTTGTAAACAAAAATAGACATCCTAACGGACCAGTCTGACATCTCTTTTGCTTTACTATCCTTTACACACGAGGGGCAAAACAAAATGGATGGGGGGGTGGAATGGGTCGGTGGTTGGACAGGTAGCGTCCCATGTGTTAGCGTCACGAAAACGTGCCGTGACATTCAATCGGGTCGGTTGTCAGAGCGTTTATAAAAGAGACACGCTGTTTATCTAACGATAAAAACGGCTGTGGTGAGCGTGTGTTATAGCCAAAATACCCGTAAAGAAGACTGTTCTTTGATTGCGTTGTTGGACGATTCGATTAGCATATTCCCGTTCTTTTTAACTCACTTTTTGTTGGCAATCATCACGTACTACGCCACGCCGCGCGCTGTTTATGCGCCAGTTGCGCACCGCAAAAAGGAAAAAAAAGAGCAACGAATAGCAACTGAAACGACTACTAGGAAACCATTCGCTTCGTCTGCCACAAAATGCGTTTCTTTTTTTTTTTGTGTGTGTCCCCCCCCCCCCATCCCAAATCAAATATGCAGTACATTTATCGAAAAAAATTTCTATTCCGTTTTATTACCTTTCGACAATGTAGTGGCACCGCCGCATGTTTTAGACTTCTTCGCGTAGATCCTTGTCGGCGACATCAGCATTCCAATCTGTGAGGGAAAAAACAAAAACAAAGTTCATGTAAAAGTGGTTGGATCTTGAAGCAATATAATATTACAGGTAACAGCGGCAAGAACCAGGTGAGTATAGTGCGGAATTCAAACATTAGGCTCGCAATTTTTTGGTTGGAAAAGGCGGAGCAAAAGACAGAGGGACTCTATGTAAATCAATTCCGTCAGGGGTTGGTTTTAACAAGCGATCAATATGCATGCATAGACAAGCAGCGCAGTTCACATACACACTAAAAGGTAAAGGTTACACGCATCAGAGACAGAAACGCAGTTTCAAAAAATTACCCTCCCAATTTTACTCGATTTAAATATAGAACTCGGTTTGTGTGTGTGTGTGTGTGCCTATCCGCAAAATATGACACAAGACACAAGGGGAGGGGGGACATAAAAGGTAGGGGCGGACCGAAATAATCAGCCGACAGGTTTTTCTTTTTAAAGCTCACGAACGTAAACGACATCGAGGACAAAGTATTACGTTCGTTCATGGAAGAAAGGGTATCGGTCTTGGATATTTTGGAGGAACGATAATCACCGTCGCTAACTAGATGCAAAACACAAGAGTCTTTTCATGGTTACACAGTCGACTGTAGTGATGTACTAAAACGTCAGCATCGTTCCATCTTTGTTCCATACGCAGCGGCAGAGGTATTTGACATGGTACAATATAGTCGTCGTCGTTGCTGATCTAATCAACTCCTAAAAGCTAAAGGCAACTGCGCTGCGGCTATCCCCCCCCCCTTTTTTTTTCCTTTTTGTTTTAAATACCCACGTCAAGGAACGGACCTGATCTTTGTGCGTTCGACTTTGTCTTCGGTAGTGCACAGATATTTCGAACGTGTTCCGTTCCACCATCAACACACACACACACACACACATACTTAATACTCTTTTCAACAATCTAAGTATCTCCCTAGCGCAGCAGTGGCCGCGCCCGTCTTTAATAATTGCTTCCTTATATAGTCCATTGTAATTGCGCAATGTGCCCGGCTTTTGTGTTTGCAATTACGACGTCCCTGTTGCCGAATGCCAAGCGCTCTCCTATATACACCCGTGCAGCAAAGAGTATAGCAGCGAGAGAGTCTTTGATTGCTGTTTGTTTCACGAAAAAGAAACGAAGCTGCCAAAGACGGTTGTTAGCGTTAGAAAATGCGTCTTGTGTATAGAATGTCACTGTTTTTTACGCAGCTCCGACCCGCTTCAATAGCTTCTCTTTTTTTTTTTTCGCAACACAGAGACCAACAGAAGGGAATAAATAGAGAAATGCCCTTCACATCGATTGCCTTTCATCTCCAGAAACGACTTGCCTATAACACTTGGTTGCCATCTCTCGATTTTCTTTCTGGCTGTTAACTTTGTCGACAGTCTTTTTCTTTTTTATTTTTCTCTTTCGCTTCTTACTTCCACCCACGTTACACTTGACGACTCACTCGTGTACGGCATTCTTTCACTTTATTTGTGCAGTCAGTAAATCTACGCCGTGGCACGACAGTAGAATGTTGTCAAACGTAAAAAAAAAAAAAAACAAAACAAAAAATAATGCGTTACGATTAGCACAATGTGTCTGAATAAAATCAATACAATGTCATAATATATAGGGTCCCAGTTTTTGACAGCTGTGAAATAAGTTGGACGGCCAGATATTTCACCTGTGAACTGGTTATTGCGATTCATCTAGGCGCTATCAAGTGAAGCATAAATCAAAGAATTCCATTAAACATCCGCTTTTGAAACTTATTGCAGCCTGTCTGACTCCATTTGCCTGCCTAATATTCGAGTGGGGGGGGATACAAAAATAAAAAAAGGGAGACCAACTTGGAAGCCAAGCGGATCTCCAAGACAACTGCAATAAACTTTGCTGCTGGGCAAGATGGACAGGCACCAGCCGGGCTATATCAAGAGATTCGTCATTTATTTATCGTAGACTGACAAAAAATAAAGTTGTGCCGGGGACTCTTAATATAATATATTTTTGTTTGTGTTACGTTGTCGATGACACGGCGGGCAAGAAGGACCCTATTCGATATGGGATAACGTGCGCACAGTTCGTGATGGGCACGAGTCTTTGATAGTAAGGCCATCTCTACTGGGAACTGGAATACGCTGGATAAGAAGTCTAGTCTTTTTTTTACATTTATATATGAGGCGTCAGAGTGATATGGCAAAGTTGAGACCTTCCTTGGCGACAGAAAAGTTTTGAAGGACTCGGGGAGAAGGAAGCGACAGCGACTACAATCTATTACTTTTTTTTTTTTTCTACAACTTGAGCGTATATTGAACTTCGACCGGTTGCTTACACCAAACATGGCGCAAAATCGTTGACGGCCGGAATATTGCTTGCTCCTTTTCTTCCCCTTTTTTATTATCAAATAATTTTTTTTTAAAGATTGTTATTGCTGTCAACTTCAAAGGCAATATTTTCCCAATACTTTGTAAAAAAATTCATTAAAAAAAAAATTCATTATTATTAAATCATCAGAGAAAAGCGCTGGCGTAATACACGCACCGTTAGGTTTTGGCATTTTAGCCTATAGCGATGCCCTTTTTATTTTTTCAATCAGTCGGCTATCAACATCATCCAGCGATTTCCAGCCTTCCTTCGTTTACGATCGATGTTTTGCGTGAAAAGGGAACAACCCGAAAAAGTCGACAAGTTAATGCCTAAATCTGCCCTAGACTAACGGGGCGTTCCTAAAGCGGACCCACGGGCGGATGACGACGACATGTTAACCCACGTTTTGAAAATCAACTGACGTTAGCTTTTGCAAGGAATACCAACGGCTAATCAAAGAGACCTTTTTTTTTTGATGGGGTCGATATTTGATTGAAAATCTCTCGCCAACGGGGGTCAACTCTTTCCCAGTCGTCACATCAAATGCTCTCATCATCGCCCAACTATTCCCGTCCCGGAATTTCAGTTAGTCGATGCCCGGCTGTGTTTTCATTTTAAAAATAGAAGACGGAGAAAATGTTTGAATTCAATTTATCTTTGAACTCAAGTTAAACAGTCAACCTATCCGATTTGATTCTGAACAACACTAGAAATCCAATTATTTTTCAATTATTCCAAGTCGGCAGTATATGTTTCCAGGGGTGGGTGGGGGAGGCAAGTAAAAAGAGATAGAGAGGACCTTTCTTCCTTTCGCAGTTAACAAAAAATAAAAAAAGGGGGCAAAATGAGAATGAAAACGACATCGAGTCTGCAGGGAAAAGAGCAAGAAAAAAGGAGCTTCCGTTGCACGTCCATTGTGTCTGGCGCACCATTCGAATAGTGAAAGTCCTCGGCATATAAGAGATAGACATTATATCGTATATGTTGCATTCATTCCGGCCAGCCTTTTCAATACAAATGAAACTCTTACACACAAAAAAAAAAAAATCTGATAGGATGATGGATTCTCTAGACCGATACAACTCAAAAAGGGGAAAAAGACAAAAACTTTTGTTACTGATGAGATTTTTGCGAATCTTTTCAACGTCACTCATTGAACAGCTTCCAGTTTTCGGTCTCTCATTTCGATGATAACGGACCCCACGAATGAAATAGAGAGGCAAACGAAAATGGATCAAAGATCAAACTAAGGTTACAATAAGTGTCCAACGTTTCGTCTATAGCGTCTATACGTACTACGTGCAAATAGCCGAAAATGGACAGAACAAAAACAAAACAAACATCCGTTTGATGCGAACGACGTGTTCGATCGATACCATCACACGCACATCCGTAAATAACGTGCATGTCAGTGTGGATCCAATCCCACCTTTTTTTTTTTTTTAAACCGACAGTCAAACACCGGTCTGAAAAGTTCTCCGTGACTGAGTTCACACGCCCGAACGCGAAGAAAAAAGACAATAAAAAATGGCAAACGAACCCCAAAAATGTTTTTCTCTTCCTGTCCACAAACCAACAAAACCGTTTTTTAAAATTGAAACACGTGCAAAAAAAAATAATAAAAAAAAATAGAAAAATAAAAAAGTTGAATTATAGTGTTAACAACAAAGTAACAGGCCGAAAAAGTGCGCACGCTCGTATTGATTTGCTCCCGGTGTCTAGTGCGACACTTTGCGACATTCAAAGGCCGCGACGATGACTTTGTGCTGCGTTGAAACTGACAACAACACGAACGGCCAACGGCAGACAATCGAATAACCCCAAACCGGTGAAAGGGCTTCCGCTCGAGATGACTCCCGAACTAGGTGCAATTAAATCCGAAGAGTCGCGTTCCATCTCTCCCCGCGGGACGACGCAAGGATTATGATGATGATCCCAGTTTTCAACGTTTGACGCAAGGCAGACTACCCGGAAAATAATAACAGAAAATAAAATTTAAAAAGCCAACAGCGTAGTCGTTCGCATGGGCAAAGACGGGGTAACAGCGCTGGATCGTACGCAACAAAACCCATCCATCCTAACGTGAATGTAATTTGATGAACGAGTTCCACGAAGAGTCGAGAGTGGCTGGGGAACGAGTGATGCCCTTTTGCTCATTACGCAGCCATTTTTTATTATTCAAATACGAAATTAGACGCAAAGAATTTGATGCGGACCGGAAAAAATTTCAGAAATAAAAGGGATTAAAAACAAAACTTAAATAATATGCCGATTTTGAAAAAAAAAAAACGAGGTGGAAACGAGAGTAGCATTGAACATGCCACATCAAGTGTCTGTTTTTTTTTCCCCCTTTTTACCTCTCGTGACAAAAGCGAAAATAATCAAAGGAAAAAATTGCACCTGATGTCCCGACGGCCGTGAATCTTCTAGTTGCGACAAAAGAGGCCACACAAGTGGAACGTAGGATGCGTTTAACCTTCAAGCCTCGGTTTCATTCTTTTCAGCTCGATTGCCTGCTACTATACTAGTTCCGACAACCAACCAAGTCGATGAGGACATGTAAACTTTTCCATTTTTTTATGTTTCCCCAAATCTCTTCCTTTTTCATTTCTCATCCTCGGAATTTGAACAACATCATGTCTACTAGCAATCCAACCTTGTTATTGCCAATTCTTTCTTTTCCCCAGAAAAAAAAAAATAATCGAAATGAGAAACCACAAGATTTTAATGCCGAAACGAAAGTGAAATTGAATCGTTGACGACGATCGTGACAACAACGACATCTATATGATTTTTCTATTTATTGGTGAACGATAACAGGAAACAGAGGCGGATCAAGGAGCGTCAATGCAAGGAGGGCGTACTGCTGGCCGAGGATCAGAGCGAATGCAACGAGCTGTTTGGCATCAACGGCACGTCGCATCAACAACAGGCCGGCATTGGAAAAGATCCAGCAGCGGAAGATGGGCGAGGACGGACGTCCGGCGGACCCGATTGGAGCGAAACGCTTTACGACCTTTACAACAAGAGCGTATCGCAATACAACAGCACATTCCACGCGGACGGCAATCTAACGCTGCCCCTTTGCGGCGATAATTTCACAGTCTCCGGCAATCAGCTGGACTGGGGTTCGGGACTGAACGGCACCACCTCTCAATGGACGACGCCGGAAGGATGTCGCAACGGTTCAATCGATATAACGAAAGCCGTACCCTCGATGCCGTTCGAAATGTGGCAGAGCATTTGCATAATAATCTGCCTGGTCATTTGCATCGTCCTAACGGTGGGCGGAAACATTCTCGTCCTGTTGGCGTTCATCGTCGAGCGGACGATCCGCCAGCCGAGCAACTACTTTATCGCTTCGCTGGCAGCCACCGACGTCCTTATCGGCACGGTGTCCATGCCGTTCTACACTGTTTACGTCATTATGGGCTACTGGGACCTGGGACCAATACTGTGCGATCTCTGGCTATCGGTCGACTACACCGTTTGTCTCGTCTCCCAGTACACTGTCCTACTCATCACCATCGACCGGTTTTGTTCGGTCAAAATCGCGGCCCAGTACAGGGCGTGGCGCACCAAGAGCAAACTCTTGTGGATGGTGGCCATTACGTGGATCATTCCGGCCTTGCTCTTCTTCACTTCCATCTTCGGATGGGAGCATTTCATCGGATTCAGAGACCTCGGTCCCCGCGAGTGCACAGTCCAGTTTCTCAAAGATCCCGTCTTCAACACGGCCCTCATTATCGGCTATTACTGGACGACCCTCGTCGTCCTTTTCATCCTGTACGGAGGCATTTACAAAACGGCTTACGACATGCAGAAGAAATCGGAAGCCAAGCACAAAAAAATGCAATCGATGGTGGCGCTGTCTGTTGGCGGCATGGCCGGAATGGCCGCCGCCACCACTGGCACAGCCAAACCGGCCGGACAAACGGCTGGGGCTAAATCGGTCACTATCGCGCCATCGGCTTCATCTTCCACCAACATGACCAAAGTTCCGCCAGCCAATGCGACAAGTAACGCTAAATCAACGGTTCCGGTTTCCACTGCTAATCCACCGACGGTAACCATCGCAACGTCGAATAACAATCCGGCGCTTCCGGCCCAGTCGAGGGCTAACAACGTCCCTACAGGATCGGCGATGAACGCAAAAGACGCAATGAACGGGGCGTCTGCTGGATCAAACAACAAAAATCAGCAACGCCAAACGTCTGGAACTAAAACGGAGACGACAAGTTTGACGGCCAAGCAAATCAATAAAATCGGAAAACAAGTGGCGGAGATGGAACGATCTTCTTCACCGGCATTCGATTCCGACGAGGAACAATCATCGCAAGTTCCAGTGGCTAAAAATCGGCCTTCGCCTACTGTTCCTGTGATGGCAGCCGGAACGGCGACCATCGCCTCGACTGTCGCCATTCCGCGGCTGGATCCTCCACCGCCATCCAATCGCGTCCGAACACCGACGACTGAAGCCCTTCCCCGCATCCCGGAAGTATCTCCATCCAGCGTGGCCAAACCCATCGATAATAAAACGCCGTGTCAAACAGACGCATCGGCCGTCAGGTGCAGCTCGCCGATGGATCTCGCTTTACCACCCCCACCACCGCCCCAACAGTCGCACGAAAACGTCGCGATTGAAATGGAATCGAACGTTGATTTATTCCCGCCGATAGAAACTATACCGCCACCTATCGCCGCTGTTGGCCAGTCAGCCGACGCCGTTGAAACGATGGACACGGCCGATCTTTGTTACATGGACGAAAGCTCCGTCGTCGTGGCCTCCCCAAAAATTGAATCGAGTCACGATCACAGTTCGGGACTGACAGTTGCTAACGAATCGATTGCTAATTCAACCGACTCGTTGGGTTTGCCCCTGGCTCAGCCACCGCCGAAAACTGCGCCAGCCCCTAGCGTCACATTCGCACCGACGCCAGGCTCAAACGGCGCAAACGACGAGAACTCGTTCGGCTCAAGTAGCGGAACAAGCGGCGGTGCGCCGTTGAAAACAAATGGCAAACCGCCAGCGCAACAACAACAACAACAACAGAAACAACAATTGTTGGACGGCATCGTTAAAGATTCCGTGGCGACAACTACAGAGACCATGACATCGACCGTCTCTACGGCGGATGTCACCACCAAGACCCCAACGGCCACAAAGGCCGATCTGGTCCGTTCCATCGGCAAACGAATTAAAGTACGCCGGAAAAAGGCGGCCGGAGCGGGCGAAGAGCGTCAGAAATCGAAATCAGAGAACCGGGCGCGCAAAGCGTTGCGGACAATTTCTTTTATTCTGGGAGCGTTCGTCGCCTGTTGGACACCGTACCACATACTGGCGCTAGTTGAGGGCTTTTGTGCTGAACCTCCGTGCACCAATAGCCATCTCTACATGTTCTCCTACTTCCTGTGCTACGCCAATAGTCCCATGAACCCGTTTTGCTACGCACTGGCCAATCAGCAATTCAAAAAGACTTTTATGCGCATCTTACGCGGCGATCTTCACATGACTTAGAAATTTAAAAAAAATAATAATCTAATCATCCCCTGCTATTTTTTTTTTTACTATTTATGACAAAATTATACTCCCGCTGCAAGTCGGAAATTGTTGTAATGTGTTAAAATGATGATCCTAGTGTTCCCATCACCTTCGCAAAAAAAACAAATGAAGGTGTAAACATGCTTCCAAACTCGACTCTCGCAGTCGATATCGTGTGTGTAACTCAGCTATAAATCATACAGTATATTCTGCTTTCGAAAAAAAACAAACGATGGGGCTATATACTACATGTACATTACGTATATACAGGAATTCGTTATTTATAGAAAAAAAAAAAAAGAAAACGTGGATTTGGAGGGAATTTTCGTGTCATAGCGTTTGTATCAAAATGTCAAAAGCTGAAAAACCACAACCCCAAAATCCAACATCAAATTTTCAACCCAATCAACCCCATTTTTCATTTCTACGACTTGCCATGCTATTTGGATTGTTAAGTTCAACTACATTCTCCACTGAATTCTCCACTGAATAAAAAAATTGGCTAAAATCAAGATGGACATCAAGATGCAAGAAAATATCATTCGCATACTTTGTAAGACCCCACCTACCCGCTTTCGCAATTCACCATGAAAAACGCAAGAAAAAAAGAAAAAATCCCAATGAAATTTTAGTTACCAAATGTTTCTGTCTTGAAAGTATACTGTTATCAATATAATATCATACAATAATATTATTATGCAGTATACGAGTATTACACACATATAGCCGAAATATTCTTTCGATGTGATGGATGTATATATGCATATTCATGTCCACCCTTTTCCCTCCCCGAACCCCAGTCTCTCGATATATTTCGCGTGATCCGATAGTTAGTTGGCTATATTATGATAGTCGTCGCATACTCCTTCATCACCCTGATCACTACCCTTCTACTTTCCTCAATCTTTTCCGGTGCATCCAACCTCGATCGGATTTTCAATTCCTTCCATATATTCGTTCTGTTCCGGAAATGTTCTCTATCATCATGAACCTCCCACACCATCCCTTTTGGCTATAGGCTATATAAAAGTGTAAGATGTACAATCCCCTCCCAGGAATTGGGTGTAGATGGCACCTTTTGTCATCATCATAATATCCATCATCAATCACAGGCCCAACTGAATAATGTTTGTTTCGTTGTTTCGATATAATATCTTGGGAAAACGTGTGGAATTGTCAAATGAAATGCAAATGAGGAAGAAGGAAAAAATAAGCAAAAAAAAAAAAAAAAAAAAAGATTTGAAATTGCAAAAGTTGTAACTCAAATATTTTCCTTTTGGTTTTCTGGGATAGACCAGACAGCAACACAACAAATAGGAAGATCAAGTTTAAAATGGAGGGCCAGTTCGAAAAGGCAAATAGAATCAAGCGAGAAAGAGGAATGCCATTACGTTGATCTACAGTACATAAGAGGTACTGTTTGATCAGTTAAAAATCTTTCGACGTTGTTCCGCCTTCCCTCATTACTATGCAGCCGCCCTTATCGCTCAGTTTGTCAGCACTCACATCCTACTTCCTTTCTCTTCCCGTTTTTTTTCCCCCCTTCCAGCTAGCACAAGCTGGTATTCACTTACTTTCCCAACTCCGTTTCTATCCAACGTCTCGCGACGGGCCATAGTATTGATTCGCTCCAATCTTACTTGTAACGGACACACACACACACGCAGAGTAGAGTTTCATCAGGTTTGAACCCTTCAAACGATCTCAAAATGAATTCAGGTTTTCTTTTAATCATCTCTTCATCCCGCCATGAATAAATAATGGCAGGCAAAAGATCAAAAGTGGAAACGATATCAAAGGCAAAAAACGAGTTCAACGGCGTACGAATTTTCCTCTTTTATTTGCTAATAAAAACAGAACAAATAAATTTAAAGAAACATCTCAAAATCTTTCAAATTTCTTCAATTACGTGCGAGAAAAAAAAACATTCTAAAAAATTAGGCAAAAATGAGATACGCACTTTGTTATGTGGAATCCAAGTATATTGATTCCAACTTTTATTTGCCATCAACTTGATATTCGTGCCACCTCACGTTAAATAGTTGGGCGCATTCATGTGCAACGAAGCGAACAGCTAAGAGCCAAGTCAAAAGAGCCAAAAGCAATAACAGACAGCGCGTTCGTTTCCTCCTCTTCTGTCACCTTTAAGGTCTTCCAAAAAGAAAACGACGCGTGCGGAAAGAAAAAGGAAAAACAAGAAACTCGAGTTGTGTTGCCTGTCACAAGCCTCTTCTCGTCAAGTGAATGTCGACATTTTAGACGCCCTTCACAACAACAAAAAAAGAAATTAAAAATAAAAAGATCTCTATTCTGTCGTGACGAGTTGGCGAGCTGTCGAAAACAAACGTTTCCCCTTTGACGCTAATTGGGGTCAGATGATAAGACGACTCCCGCTTTTGCCAATCAAATCCACATGACAACAAGTGACAAGCATCATCTCTCACCGCATAGTCGTCAGTTTTCAGCGTGTTTTTTCATTAGACTTGGTGGAGTGGGGAAAGGAGAAAAAAAAAACCCCACTTTATACTGCACTCAAATGGAGTAGAGTGACCCAAGTGGAAGGGTGGGGCCTTCTCGGATGCAGACGACCTCGGCAAAGATTTCCAGGATTTGATACTCGCGACAATATTTGTTTACTCAAGACAAGTTTCCCACAGACACACTAGTTGATCACGAAACCCCACTTTCAGCTGCTATGGGAACGAAATAAAATCTTAGAGCATTAGAATCTAGAAAGATGATACAACATCATCCCCTCCAAAGAGTTGAGGACCGGCGGGTGAGCTTATTTTCAATTGGCGGAGGAAAAGGCTTTGTCGGAGTGGAGTATGGCGGAGATCTTCAATATCAATATAGTCTTTGTGTCAATAACGAACAAGGGCGGCCGAGTAAACACAACCGTCGTCGATATTCAGTTCGTGGAGTAAAACGGAGAGCAATTGCTTCTTACAAGAATCTCTTAGCAACAATTTCAGCTGGGGTTTTCGAATTTTTTTCGAGTCTTTGAGAAAATATTCAATTGTTGTCGCAAACGAATACCAAACCCCCGACATAGCCTGAAGGGGAAAAACAAAAATGTAAGGGGCAAAAAAAGGAAAAATAAGTGACGTAAACGAAGCCCATCACAAAGTGGTTCTCTATACATCCTTTTCTCATGTTTACGGATGGTCTAAGCATGGACGTGCATTACGGTATGATGATGTATGGCACCACACGATCGAGTGCAGCATGTCTAACCTCGGTGCTCTTGATGCGTGATGCAACATACCTTACTGGTCAAAGAACATATGGCGTGTGTGATTATGGTCTTTGATCTCTGCTAAGTTGCAAGAATCAAAGGCCATAGCAATTCCTACGTCCCCACCCCACTCTAGTTTACGGCAGCTCTGCCCGCTCTATTCGCCATTGAAGTTTGATGGCTTAAAATCTATACTCATGCACCCCTTTCGCTTCTCAAAATAGCTTTACTTTCCTTTCCTCGTGTTGACGGTCTCTGTTCTCCTCGCCTCAACCTTGCATACATCATCGCATGAATATTAAATGTGATCGATAAAGGCTAGGGGGTGAGCGGGCAGGGTCAATTTGGTTGAAACACAGTATACATCAAGGAGCTAACATTACCCTCATTGTCTCATTAATTATAGCTAAATAATTGGGACGCTTAAGCAAGTGAAGTTGGTAACGTTCTTACCTGATTTGGTTGCGGCGATGGCGACCAGACCACGTTGCAGGAACAGCTCGGTTACAACAAAGACACAACCCACAAGAAAAATTTTCCAGATGAAGCAAAATACAGCCCAATATTTTCTCAGGAAAATGTCACTAGGTAGCTGGTAACTCAAAACACTGTAGGGCGAAGGTTTCTCTGTTTCGGCAAAACATTGTTTCTTTCACTAGTTTCATGTCTCGAGTGAAACACGTGGTCGATTGGCGACTTGCCCAAAACCTTTTGTTGCCTTTGTTTTACAAGCCCAACAGATGTGATACATCATTGTTAAAGAATACATTCCTTTTTCTCTGTCACTAGTTCAACATGATGTCGTCGTACATGGAAGCATTAATAAGTTGGAAAAGGATAAGAAATCCTGTGTCTGTGGGCACAGTCATCACCTGATGGGAACGTACTTGTAAGTGAATGCCATTAACGTATCGATTGCAAAAGACGGTGTTGCACATGTTACAAAAATTCTTGCATTTCTTTTTTAAAAAACTCTGTAAAATATCTTATAAATTGGCAAATACATTGCTAATTTTTATTTTTTTTTTATTTTAACTTTATGTGTCTTTTTCATTTCTCAAAGAAGTTTTATTATTAAAAATATGAAAATCAATCGGTTTTGGCAATGTGGCATAAGCATATTATCAAAAGAACGGCATGGAAAAAACGCGGGAAACAAAGAATCAAAGAGAAAAATGTCGGTGTATTAATGAATGACAAATCATGGGACATTACAATTCTTTTTATATCCATTTGAGAAACCCAGTAAATATATGTTCCCCTCTAACCCCGGCGATGGTTTCAATCTGAAAATAGTTGAGGCGATAATGATTTCCTCTGCGACACAAGTGAGGTACGAGTGCTCATTGGGTCAAAATGGAAATGGATGGGTCTGTACACAAGCGCAATAACTGTTGATGGGGCAACGGAGACGATTGACGGTGGGTCACGAAGCTTTAAAGCACTTCACTTCCTCAATGGGGTGGTGGCCGTGATGGAGTCAGGGAATAACGAATGATAGTTAATTAGTGGGACGTAAGCTGCTGTGATGATTCTTCCAGCAAACCAGCGCCCGTGCAAAGCGTTGACGGCATTGACCGCTACAGTCACGGACGGACACTTGACGTACACGTTACCTTGGGGTGATGCTTTGTCAACATAGATGTGAAGTACACCACCATGTTTGTTGCATTCGTCCATGACATCGTCACATATTTCCTAAAAAAATAAATTTGTTCATCAAAACTGTTTCTCACATCTTTGTCTTGACATCTTACCTGATGCCATAAAGGATGCGTCTCAGAACTCGAATCAAACATGTTGGAAAGCATAAAACACTGGGTGGCAATGGGAGGAGCAACAGCGGCAACAGGCAATGCTTGTTGTTGAGCTGCTTGGATGGAAGCCTGAAGATTAAGGGCTGATTGTGCGGCTGCTGGGATCTCCAACCCTGTGCCTTGAGCCAATTTTGCCATCAGTTGGAGTCTACCAGTGGCGCCCAAATCAATTCCAGCTCTATCCATTTCGTCACTATCCAGATAGGTATGATTTCCGGTAAAGTGTTCCGTCACGTGGTTGATTTTCATGGGCCGACCAGCCAATTCAAATCCATTTAGTTGTTCCATAGCCTTTTTCGCATCCTCGGCATTTCGAAACTAATAGGAAAAAATGGAAGCAAACGAGTTACTATGCAGACACGATCAAATTAGTTAAACTAGCACACTTACCGTGATAAATCCATATCCTTTGGAGCGACCAGTTTCCGTATCGATCATGAGCTGCATGTGTTCGATCTTACCAAACGGTTCGAAGATGCTACGCAACATGTCTTCTGTGATATTGAAATGGAGCGATCCAACATACAACCGCATGGGGCCATTTGGACCTTTGTTGAATGAACTCATCGCAGGCATGTTACTTCCTGCAAGTCGGTTCTTTTCAGCTTGAGTGGGCTGCACGACAATAGGCACACCACACAATCTTTGACCGGTCAGTGCAATTGCCTATATAGAACAAGAAATATTTGAGTTACACTTAGGAACTGAAAAATTTTTTTTCTCTCCTCAGTTTTAACTATTCAACCGACTTACCAAGGGGACTGACTCTGGCTCAGCAAATTCAACATAACAAAGACCTTTAAAGCGACGTGTCTTATTGCAAGTAATCAATCTGACATCTCGAACCTGCAAAACAATAGTAAATTAGCACTTAACAGAGATAAAAGTAATGGATTCCACCTTGCCAACCGCAGAAAAGAATTCTTCTAAATCTCTGGCACGAATGCGCTGAGACAACTGCATACAGAACACAGTTCGGGCGTCACGCTCTTCAACGGTCATTTCGGTTAGTTGTTTCTTGATTGGCGTTGGAGACCGACGGCCACGGTTTCTCTCGCGATCTTTTCCGCCTCTTGGGCTGCGAGATCGTTTGCGTCCATCTCGATGAGGGCTACGAGACCTTCGACGAGCTTCTCGAGGACTGCGAGAACGGCGGCGGTCCCGACTCCGACTTCTGCGGCGATCTCGATCTTTACGGTCTTTACTTCGGCTTCTGTGGCGGTCACTACGTCCTGAACGGCGATCTCGATCTTTGTCTTTTCCATCCTTGTCTTTATCACGCTCCTTTCCTCTGTCTCTTTCCTTTTCTCGATCTTTATTATCCTTTTCTCGATCTTTATTATCCTTTTCTCGATCTTTATTATCTTTTTCTCGGTCCTTGTCTTTATCACGCTCCTTATCGTATTTTTTTTCTTTGGTGTCATTTCTAGATACACAATAAAATTAGTTTAGCTTAATCGAAAATAATAACTTTTCTTTAGAAAATTCGTTTTTTATTACCCGTTCACGCGATGAGAAGATTCCCCGTTGACCTTCCCCTCTGCTTCGCCCTGGAGGTACACAGCACAACGTGATGAATCAGTCCAATGGAAAGTAAGGAAATGGTAATTGGGTGAGAGGACAAAAGAAGGGTAAAAGAAAAAAATATTCAAGGATTAAATTGATGACACAGTTAGAACATGATGAATACGACTCGTGCAGACGAAAGCGCGGATTGTACAGAGGACGTCCCAATCGATGTTTACCTAAACTTACCTTGCCCTAACCAGAACCACTTTCCAATTGGCTTTTGCAATCTGCAAGAAATCTTTCAATCGAAAACAAAACCCACGCTTATGGTACCCCCAATAAAAAATTCTTTAAGCATAAACCTATCCATAGTTCCAATAAAAGAACGCTGTTTTAAAACATTGCTTCGCATAGCACAAGTTCAAGTTGATGTGCACTTCGATTCGAATTTGGAGTGAAGGCAGAAAAAGGGACCTGGAAATTTCAAAATAGATAAAAATATATATGCCTCCACAATTCCAGATCAGTGGGTGTTGGCTCTCTCCTCCAACAGAGGCTGGGTCCTAAGACGACAGAAAAAAGGGAACCTTCATTTTTATGAATTACGAGGGGACTTAAAGAGAGGAAGGCATTGAACATATGTTTCAACAGAGCATCCTTCTCAAGAAGTCATCAAATGACGCCAGAATGCCCAGCTTTCAGCAAAATACCCTACCTGGGCACGATGTTGCAGAGAAAACAACGCAGCACGCGAATTTATATGGCTCTACATGAGGAATAAAATGAGGAATTTTTACATTTCCCAGCCTATTCCAGTTTTACTTATACATAAATATTTACAAAAATGACATTAAATGCAAAAACCCACAACACGCTTTCACTTACCCCTTTCTTATCAAACGCGGCCTCCAACAAAGCGTCGATATCTTCATCCATATCGAAGGTTTTCAAATCCCTAGAAAAAAGGTGCACAGGTAAAGAAAGTTCTTTTCACAGAATTCTAGAAATCAGCTACGTCTACCTTCAAAATTAAAATCAATTTCTGACGATTTAACCACGCGTCAACAATAACTAAGGACAAACGCACGAACAGCGCAACCTGAAAGCAAAGAAAATGGAGGTTCTAGAAGCTGTGTGATGTTGTCAGATGTATTCTTTATTTGCATTCAAGAATTTGTTATTAATAGATTTTGATGATCAATTCAAAAGTAAATCATAATATCAAAAATTTTACTTAATAATCAAATATTGGCGAAAATTAGTTAATTGTAAAAGTCAGTGAACGCTGGACGGGTTCAGTTACTGTTCCGTGACCGTGACTCTCTGGTCTGAGTCTGACTGAAGTATCTGCTTGGGTTGATTTATTTGATGGTATATAGAGTCATGAAACAAATTAAATACAAGTTTTATCATAAATGAAAACATACAACAAACCGTAAAAAATTATCCTTAACAGTAGAACGTGAGAAATGGTGCATTGTGCATGAGAGAATATAGATTAAAGTGAATCTTTCTGAAACCAGGAGATATATCGATAGATACACGATATATTCATAGATAAATAGCCCGAGCGTCGTCTGCATTACAACTGTTGTGATATTTTTCTTCTAAAAATTTCAGTTTTGATACTCGGTATATTTTTTTATGAACCAATAACGCGCCTTATACTGGAAACACATTTTATCCTTCACAGACACTATGGAAACTGGGAAAAAAGTACAATCAGAAGGATCAGAGAAGACCAAACAAGAGATTATGGCTGAGAGAAAGGCCAAAAAAGCAGAGAAAGCTGCCAAAAAATCTCAACCAATTAAAACAACTGAACATGGAGCAGTGACAATACTTTCAGAATCCATTCAGAGTGCTAAAGAAACTAGTATACTAGAAAATTATAAGTTTTTAAGAATGAATTTTGATTTCCCCTATTTTAGCAAATACTGTGAAAGCTGATGAAACTGGAAAATCCAAAGCAGACCTCAAGGCTGAAAGACGTCAAAAGCAGGAAGCTCAAAGGGCTGCAAAGGCAGCTTCTGTAACAGAGGGGAAACAGTCTGTGGCTCCTAAAGTTCAGCAAGGAAAGCGAATTCCGGATCAGATTCAAGCAGATAGACCAAGTGTAGAGAAACGGCTAGTCAAAAGATATGTTAGCCAAAAAGTATGTCACATGTAACCACAAATTAGGGCATTGTTATCAATGTTCTTTTCAAATCTCAGGTTCCACAGCTCCCTCCAGCTGAAAGGAAGGTTCAGTTGTTTTCTCATCTTCAGCAACAGGAAAGGACATTAGAACTTCTTACGAAAGACTTAGCCGTAAACCAGAGTGAGAGAGTAATAGTTGTTGTTTCATGTTCAACTTTATTAAGCAACTCTTTGAAATAGGTAAAATTCATCCTGCAGTCATAAAACTCGGTTTGCAGTACGCAAGTGGTATAATTTGCGGAAGTAATGCAAGAGCAGTTGCTTTATTGGAGGCTTTCAAAAGGGTTATTTCGGACTATTCTACACCGGAACAAAAAGAACTATCTCGAGATCTAGAAGTGAGCCTGAAACCTTGCATCAACTTTTTGAAACAATGTCGTCCTATATCAGTTTCGATGGGCAATGTCATCCGCTTTCTTAAGAGGCACATCACTAATATCCCCTCCGAATCAACCGACGTTCAAGCAAAGAAGTGTCTTCACGAGGAAATCGAGAAATATATCCATGGTACAAATAAAATCTGGAATTTTGACAAGAATACTTTTAAAATAACGTTTGGCCACACAGAGAATGTTGAATTGGCCGGTAAGACCATATGCGAGGAGGCCAGCAAAAAAATTTCTTCTGGGGATGTTATTTTAACTTATGGCTACTCGTCCCTGCTGTTGCAAATATTGTTGAAGGCATTCAACGAAGATAATAAGAAATTCCGAGTTATTGTGCTAGATAGTAGTCCGCGGTCAGAAGGACTTCAATTTCTTCGACGGCTTGTAGCTTTCAAAATTCCTTCAGTTTATATGCTGATCTCTGGAGCTTCGTACGTAATGCCAGAGGTTTGTCAATTGCATTATACTGTACATGTTCGATTGACAGCTTTCATATTTTTACCTGTAACAATTAAATTTATCTGGTTTCTCATTAGGTAAACAAAGTCTTTTTGGGAGCCCATGCCTTGTTAGCGAACGGTAATGTCATGTCACGGGTAGGGTCCTCTCAAGTAGCTCTTGTAGCGAAAGCTCACAACGTTCCTGTTCTCGTCTGTTGCGAAACACACAAATTTTGCGATCGTGTTCAAACCGATTCGTTTGTATTCAACGAGCTAGGTACGTCTCGTTAATCTTTTCATATGGCCGTGAAGTTTTCATCCCCTTTTGACAGGCAATCCAGACGATCTCGTTGCGGCCGTAAAAGGGAAACCATCGGTACACTCGATTGCCAATTGGAGAGAACTGCCAAAACTTTCGCTTCTCAACTTGACATATGATGTGATGCCAGGAGATCTTGTTACGGCGGTCATCACAGAGTTAGGAAGTGTTCCGTGTACGTCGGTACCAGTTGTTTTACGTGTCAAACATGCTGAGACGGTAATTTAAACTGGTTTACATCTTCATTGTTAACATTGTACTGGTGATGAGGAATTACATTTTTTTTTGCATCAGAAATGTGTAACTGAGTGAGACCATTCAAAATTGTAGTCTATGTGTACTTCTCCATTATTCAATATCTGAGTCAGAATTGAGGAAATATTCCCATTTTGATACTTTCACTAATGGAGCATAACTACATGTTGGGGCCTTTGAAACATGGTTGCAGTCATCATTAGCTAATTTTAACATGGGGGGAATAAAAAGACTGACTAAAGTAAAAATATGTAGGTCTGTTTTAACATAAATGACTTACCTAAGGTATGTAATTCCCTTTTTATATTTTTGTTATCTTGCTCAATAGTTTCATGTTCTGCAGGTTCAGCTGACTTCCCCTTGAGTAAATTAAGTTTTTGCACATGTTCCCGGCAGTCCTTTGCAGATCCCTGTCCAAAAACCTACAAAGGAAATAATAGAATTCAACACACTTATAATTAATATAAGATAAGTGCTATTTAACCTTATTCACTGACTGTTTTTCTCCACAAATCTTGCAGGTCCATTTGTTGCTACTTTTCTTAACTACATGAACCTGGGGAATCAATGGCTTGTATATGAAATGATAACACCCAAGACCAGAGGTAAAAAAACACAATCACCTGAAACATGCTGCATGAATAACATTTGTGAACACAAAAATCTTGGGGCATTTTTTAAAAATCACAGCGGGTTTTCCCTTGCATAGATCTTTCAACGATTTAACTTTAAAAAACAATGTCTACTGCTGTCATGTCTCCCTATAAACGTGTGTTTTTACCTGTGTTGGGCATTTTGGCGCGCTTCAAAAACAAAAAAACAAACATGGGTTTCTGCAACTCTTAATGAAATAAAACCTGGACTGGATCATGTTCATGTGGAATTGTGAACATGTGGTAACCTAGTGAGTTGCCCAGAGTAGCTGTAGCAGACGATATCTAACTTCATTGTTAATTACACGGTTTGCTTGCTCTGGTTATATTATTTGAATACAACTTACTAACATGCATGGCAAAGCTTAAAAGAAAATAACCGTTGTTAAGCGAAAAAAAAATAACATTTTGAATAATTCAATGAACTTTTCGAGGAAATTGATAACCAATACTAGTTATCCTCGCAGGGTTGTCGTTGAAAGAATTGGGAAAGCAATTAGATATTCACTTTCTTCATCGAAGACTCGTGGTCATCAAATCTGTAGGCCAGCACAGCACATTCATATAGTAAAAATAATGGACGACGTCATTCGCTTAGTAAACATAAAAAAGCCTTTGTGGTAAAGGTTAGAGTAAAGACCCTAATCAAGTCCTAAAATGTACCCTTCCTAGATTCCCAATCTGCAATTAAGTCATGTTCACATCAAGGATTGGAAAAGTGTAGGAGAAAAAGTAACCCATTTGATTGTTGGAGGCCATGAGAAGCTACAAGTAAAATTTAAATTACTGTTCTTTATCATTTTGAGCTTTCACTATTTGATTAACATGCAGGTGATTGCAGATTTTGACTTTACTTTGACGAAATTCCATACCAATGGGATGAGAAAATTATCTTGCCATGGTAAGATAGATTTAAAATGTATCAATTCATTAATATCTATTGGGTTTTAATTACTTCCCAAAATTAAGGAGTTGTTGAAAACTATTCAAAATTGCCACAACATTTCAAAGTGAAAAGCCGTGAAATGTTTAATAAGTATTCTATTTTTGCAAGTTTTTTTTTTGTAAAAATAATACTATTCTAAATCTTTCTTTGCATGATTTATGTCAGGTACTACCCCATTGAAATAGACCAAAACATATCAGTAGAAGAAAAAATTCCTCTAATGATTGAATGGTATGATGGAGCTCATGAACTCTTAGAGAATAGCAATTTATTCAAGTGTGACTTTGCTTGCATGGTAAAAGAAAATCCCATCGAATTCAGGTATTAACATACAGTTGACTAAACAGAATTAACCAATCACTGTACCTTGTTATAGAGATGGAACATTGCAGTTTATGAAAGATTTGAATGGATCGAGTATTCCCATTTTAGTGTTTTCGGCTGGCGTAGGAGATGTGATCGATGAAGCGTTGCTTGCCAATAATCTTACACAGGACAATGTCAAAGTTATTTCTAACTATATGACATTCAATGCTGAGGGAAAGCTAGTTAAGTTCACTGGCAAGCTGATCCATATGTACAACAAAAATGAATCGTCAGTTCCCCACTCATCCACGTATTTTCAAGACCTTTCACATCGCCACAATGTCATACTGATGGGAGACTCACTTGGGGATCTTCAGATGTCTAAAGGTGTCGAACCTCCTAGTACCATTCTGACAATTGGTTTTCTCAATGACAAGGTAACATTTTAAAACTATTTTTGTTTCCTGCTATATTGTAGAGTAGAAATAAGCTTTGTTTAAATTCAGATTGAAGAACGTTTGGAAAAATACAAAGAAGAGTTTGACATCGTGTTAGTGGATGATCAAACAATGAACATTCCAGATTCCATTCTCAGATCTGTACTAGCTACCAACTGAATGGCTTTCAGAACAAAAAAGTGGTAGATAAACCAGAATATGCATTTAAAATAACAGGAATAAAAAGAGTGCAATCAAATCTAGTTGATGAAATTTTATTCAAACCGATTAACCATCGCCCAGAAGTAAAAAAGATATAGTGAAATGAAACACCTACACCTTTACAAAAAGTGAATGTAAATAAAATAACAAGATTTATCAGTCACTTTTGAGCGCCTGACGATGCAACAGGAGTGTGAAGTGCGGAGAAAGGGATAGGTTATTTGACTAATTGCAAAATTATTCCGTGGGCAAGTCCAAGTCCGTTTCAGGGTCAAGATCATGATTTCGGTGAAGTTTCTTAGTACAATGTTGTGAAATTTTACCTTAGTCACGAACATGAATCGGGCGAGAGCCGACAATGTCACCCAATTCGCGAGAATTGAAAGTAGCAACAAGTTTGCGCTCACCATTGAAGCGAGGAATGAACTTATGAACGTAGCTGATCATCTCTCCAGGTTTCACGTCACTGAAAGATTTTACGTTGAATTATTAAAATATCCTGGTAGTTATACTTCCTGTTGGATCTAGGAACTCACCGGTATTTCACAGTCTGGGCACGAACTAAGCCGGGTCCTTCAAACGTGAACTCGCATTCAGTTAGGGTAACAGAAATAGGATTCATGAAACTAAATGTGACGAAGCAATCCTGGCCAACCTGAGGATTTCCTCGGACCTAAACATATTTATGAATGGAATATCTTAATAACAATATCTAAATAAAGAAATATTCGTCAAGCAGGCATCTACACGGCTGATTACTAACCTGGACATCCAATTTGGGCTTTTCCAACTGGAAGTCATCTTCCTCGCTCCAAGACTGCTTAGTTTCTTGTACGGATGCCATAGCATAGATCTTGATATGACCATAGTCAACAATTTTGTCACGATACTCATCCCAGCTGACACGGATTTGCAGAGTTTCGCCTAATTCCATCGCAGGTATTAAAAACTAACAAATTTAAACAGAAGAATAACTACTTACGGCCTCCGGGCTGAAGAACAAACTGGCGATCGCTGCGGCCAAGGCGACGAGCAGTAACTCCGGTATAGTATACAGAATTGGCAGTAAGGATTGACGTAATGGTCCTCATTTCTTGCGAACGGTTCTGAAAATACGATGAATTCACCCTTGAATCTAATAACAAAGACTTTTTTTTTTATTCAACTATACCTGGATGTGAATTTGGACGTTGAAAGGCTGTCCCCAGGCCACTTTTTCTTGCTCTACCAAGTCGAAATAAACATCCTCATTGGCTGGACGAACATCAAACATTGGCTGAGATCGTTCGACGCTGCGAGCAGCATTCATGGCCGATAAACGCTCTGCTGGCGAGCCCGCTGGAAAATTGCATATAATGCTAAGAAGCATGGTAGTTAGGGAATAGCAAGCAATTTACATACTTGGATAATGCTTCAATTCCCTGTCCCTTTCGCGATCTCTCAAATCAGAATAAGGTGAAGACATCCCTTGGTCTATGTTTGAAGTAAAACGTTTTTAACTATTCAATTATACTATTATTGTAGAATTACTGAAGAGCGAGTTGAAACATCCGTCACCCTGCTTCTGATAACGGGAAATGCCATCAGGGCTCTTGTAAAGACTAGATATATCTTCAGCGTCGGCATCGCTGACGTCGTCGTCCGCTCCGGGTCGCTTGGTTAAGATCATCCGGCCAACTCTGAAACGTATAGGTTAAACTGCGTTCTTGAAAATTGCAGTGATCATCACTTACTGGTAGTTGTTGACACGAATCTTCCTAAATCCCCAATGGGAAGTTTCGTCCTCCTGGAAATGACTTACTTCGGCGTTGACTTCCGCAAATAGCTAAAAAACAGTATTTTTGACGTTGTCCCGTTGTTAAATTTTTTCTTATTTAAATTACATATGGGGTATCATAGGCGAATCCAACTTCACCGCGGCGAACAGATTCAACGGAAGACGGGCCTCGACGGAACTCTTCAACAGCCCAGGGCCCACGGCTCTTTTGATCTACGAATTATGAATGTTTCTTTTGGCTGAAAGCTATGGGGGAAAAAAATGCTATTCACTAACCACCAGAATTCTTCTGCCAATATTGAGGAGGAGGTGTTGGGTCAATTGCTTGCCAGCCATTAAATCCGGTTTGAAGGTCGGGGCGCGACATCCACACTTCAGTCCTTTATAGTCAATAAGCAAGTTGATTGTTGATACTTATACATAGGATATAATCCTGATGTAATATTACCAGGAGTGGAAGTTCCACATGGCATCTTGGTTGTCACCATCGGGGCCACCTTTCATTTCATCACCAAATACGTCAAAGTATTTGTCAACCGACATGGTGTGGTTTGTGTCACGCGCAGAAACAAAGTTGGTCACCGGGCGAGAAGGAATACCCAAAGCGCGGAAGACTACAAAACAATAAGTATTAATAAGAGCCTTAGTATCAAATCAGCATATGTAAATACTGGAAGTAGCCAAAGCCGCGAACACCCAGCATTGTCCATATTTGACTGGTTTGGATCCATTCCGTAAATAGTGCTCGAAGATTTTAGAGCTTCCAGTCCATACCCAAGGACAAACTCCATCTTCGAAAGAACCCTCCCATTTGCCTTCCATCAGACCAAAGCCATCGTTGGCGTTGATCTGAGATGTTTAAAGAAATGTAAACATAAAATTTACAACTGATAAAGTAAGCGCGATGAACACTATATTACGATTGAGGCTATGGCGCGGACAACTTGAACGGGATTGCCTCTTTCGGTTGGGTTTAGGCCAGATTGTTCCAGTAAAAGCTGAGCTGCAGGCAAAGCCACATCGGAGAACTGTCCATAGACCCAACGGCGTCCCTTTGGTCGGTTATGGGTACCTACGTACACTTTTCCTGATTCATTCATAAGGTACTCCTTGCGCAGTTCCTCATTGTCCAAGTACACGGGATCGTCTATAATTGGGCAAAAGTGTTAGCAACTGGACTAGATGTTCAATAAAGGAACGCTACCTCGGCAGAAGGGGTTGAATAAAATGTAAATGTCATCCTTGAAACGGAATTCATCGACGCGTGCCCCAGGTGTCGTAGTGGTAGTTTCGATATTCAATCGCCAGAGTCCGACAAGTGCGTTGGCTGGAATATGGACCTATCAAACCAATGAAAGGAAACATGAACTTCATCCTTACAACATCAAATTGGTGAACAAATACTTGGAAAGTGATGTTGAAACCTTCCTGCTGATGGAGACGCATGTCCCACTTTTGTGGAGCTCGGCTGAATTCTCGTTGGGTCATGCGGAAAGGCAAGACGACTTTTGTTCCCTTGGTTACCTGAGGATTGGGACCTACAAAACAAAAATTTCGTCGTAATTATCTTCCGCAAAATAGCATCTTTGATGAATACCGAAGCTGAAAGAAGCTCGTAGGATATCACGACGAGGATCAAAGTTACGGTCCTTCATGCGAACTGCCATGAAGAACGGCTGACCACGACGAAGAACGGTTGTTGCGGAGGATGAAGATGAGCGATAATCCATCGTCGACAAGGATGACATATTAGTCATCGATCTCGACATAACCATGGAAGACGAAGATCCAAGGTCCTATTTGTTTAAGAGGGAGAAGTTGGTATACATTTTAAACGGATCGACTTAAAATTCAAAATACCCGGCCATTATCGAGGACGAATTCGTAGCGGTCGGTACGATGTTCACGGGCGTTGTCTCGCGAGAAAAATTCGACAGAATCGATCTTGAGGTTGTCCGAGGACACTTTCAGTTTTAAAGGTAAAAATGTTTAAGCTATCTTTTGATGACTGCAACTTTAAAATAAATCAACTTACTGCCATCAGTGCGAATATCGTCAACAGCTCGCTCAGCGCGGCGACGTCTATCCAAATCTTCAGCATAGTGGGAGACCAACGAAGCGCGGTAGGCTGCATTGTTGCCACCAGGAGTGACTCCAACATTATTGCCCATCCCATCGCGATCGTTATTCCGACGAACAAAGCTGGAGGAATTGGCCAAATTATTCAGTCCCGAATTGCCGCTCATCGAACGACGTATCATTCCTGAAACATTTTTATGATAGATCTAGGAACATGAAATTGAATGCTTGAGACTCGATTACCTGGAGATCCTTGTTGCGTTAAAGTCGAACGACGCATCATGCCTAAAATATTTCGTTGATAGCTTCACTTTAAGTTGAAATTTCGTTTAGTGTATTTATTGGTTACCTGGAGAAACTGGTTGTGCCATCGGAGAACTCATTGTGCCTGTTAATGCAGAAGTGTTATTTATATCTCATCACCACAGAAAATAAAGTAGCTTTAATGAAACGCCAACGAGAGTGCAGGGTGAACGCCCATAATTCATTCACCTTAGGACTAATCTATTTATTATGAGAACTAGGTAATTCCGCACATGTGCAAAAATACGCAAGTGCAATTCTACTTAGAAAGTTTGGTTTCTTTTGATTGCTTTGTTAAAGTCGTAAATGAATTGTGCGCGCTGTTACCTGGCTGACCGTTTCGACGCATTTTCTCTGCAACACCGGATATCAAATAAGAATTTAAGTTATGGTTTTGTTTGTTATTAAGTCTTGACAATTTCTCTATAAATATGAAGGGGTACGTACAGAAAAATAATAGAACAGAAAACCTAAATTAAATTTAAAAATCCAGTCCAGCTGTAAAATGGACAAGGATGCTAGATGGCTAAAAATAATTTACAACCTACCCAGTTCAAAGTTGTTTCTTTGGTCGAAATCGGAGAGGACACAGCAAGAAAGATCGGAGCCCGTGGTTTAACAAACGTGTCTACCTTTTTGGGGAAGACAAGTAAGCAATGCCTCAACTGGAATAAGACAAAAAGGAAGATTAGGTACTTCGGACGAGCCCTTGACCAACGACTTGTTCTCGCTGTTGCTACAGAACCAACACGAATTTAAATTCGGATTTCATTCGCCTTTTATTCTTGTTGCACGCTCCGTT
This sequence comes from Daphnia magna, assembly GCF_020631705.1. NCBI lineage: Eukaryota > Metazoa > Arthropoda > Branchiopoda > Diplostraca > Daphniidae > Daphnia > Daphnia magna. The sequence continues at coordinate 2,857,520 of NC_059189.1, read as the reverse complement.
GATTCTGAGTCACACGTGTGTTATAGCTATGGTACGGAAACAAAAAAGGGTTAAATTACTTTGGCTAACATGGTGAGGTTGCATATCCAATATTCTTGTTGTCACCCTTGTTTCCTTTGTTGCTGTTGGGCACTGTTTCTTCGTCGCGCTTGACTGTGTGAAGCACACTTGGTTTCAATTATAACCTGTTAAATATAACAATTCATTTGTGTATGAATATTTGTTAATAATACTAGACCTTGTAAAAATTTATGGGTGAGTGAATAAAGTCTTTTTTGTATGCTTGACACTCTGTTGTTAAAAATAAAGAATTGGGTGGCATGCACAGCATCAAACTTTGTTGAATCTCACTGTTTTTAACATTGTTTAGCAATCTATTGTCTTTATAGGACTAGGTAGATTTTGGCAAACTCTTTGAACTGTGAGGAACCTATTCACTTTTGAAGTGGACATATACTAATCAACAACTGGTTAATGGTAACAGTTTTTTTAACATGCCATATTCCCTACAAATTTGAAATGTATTACCTGAGGATGTAATGGATATGAGTGTAGAAAGTTCCCTCTAGAATCCTGATGGCCGACCATAAATGGTAACAAAGGCGGAAAGTCCTCGTATTACCGAATGTGTTGCAGAACAGTCTAACAAAAAAGACAAACGGTAATCAGAGCCGCACATCATTTTTGTTTGTCGTCAACAAAAAGTAACGCGAATGCAGAAACAATGGATATTATTTTGTTTTCGAATGATCTCGAGCGTAAAAACTAATGCCACACTCTACTAAGCGTGAATATAAAAAACCAACAAACTCTGCTTCATGTTTGTCTGTAAGTCTCTTTCGCCTTATGCAATCTTGCCTCGTGGGATTATGTGCCTTTCACCACGTGCTTTTTTTTACAGTTCTTTTATTATGGTTGTCTATCACTATGCCCTAACTCTTTTGTCAGTTCGCGCTAAAATATCTCTCCCTTCCTTATGTTTACCAGCTTGGCTGCCACTGCCATGGCTGGTCCAGTATAGTTTAAGACAATGGAGGGTAAAGAACGAAACCAAAAATAATAAATTGACAAAAAAAGAGAACTTTAAATTGACAAAAAAGACAATGACAAATAAAAAAATATATATACATGAAACCTTACTTGCGACTTTTTGGTTGACAGACGAACTGTTTACAAAACCCTCCCCCTTCCAATCAACAGACCGTTGCATTGATCAATTTCATAAAAATACGTTACAGTTTAAACTTTACACGTTACAAACTCATTCTCTCATAGCTGTCATCCGTGGTTACTTTGCGTGAGACAAGTTTATTTCAAGCCGAACGCTATCTAGTGACGAACACAAACCTAAAATTGGGTTTCATTGCTTCTTCTTCATAACGAAAAACCTAAAAATCGTAAAACGTGACCGTTATGTCAGATTTACAAAAACAATAGTTCGGGAGCGGGAGCACAACAACCAACAAAACGTGTTAAACATATCTGAACCAACATATAATACATAATACATAACCTGACCCCTGGGGTCTATGACTCTGAACTACCCCCCCACACCTGTGTTATATCCCTATTAGAGATACGCCATCTGCTGATACCTATCACCACTAAAGACATCTATTGAAAGAAATATCATAGAAAACGGAGTCGGTGATGTCACTTCATCTAGACAGTTGATTTTGGAATCTGGATCCCTAGGCAGTATCAAAAGACTAATCCACTGGCGGTACATAATTATGGAGAGGTAACATCGAAAGCCAAAATTCACGAATTTCTACGTGGAACAAAAAAAAAACAAAAAAACATGACGTCAAGAAAAAAAAAATTATGTTGCTCTGGCACGGTACTTAACCCATACCAAACATCCTTGGCAAATGATATACACAAAAATAAGGAAAAAAAAGTATTATGGTTGCTTGATGAAATTTATTCTGACTGTCTATAAACCGTCACCTTGAAAAGAGAATAACAGTAAGAATAAAGCCTTCACCATCAGCATAGAAGGAAACAGTGGTTAGTTGAATACAATAATTACTAAAAATGTTAGTCAGAGAATACAATAAATGAAATAGGATTGGAGAAGTGCAGTAGGGCACACAGTGGGGCTATGTTTAATAATTTGCTTTCACTTTCCATGGGCAAGTCCGTTGCAAGGTCCAGGTCGTAGCATGAAAGTAATTTCGTTCATCGGATAAAGAGTTTCAGTCCCGAACGTGAATTGGGCGAGAGCCAATAATGTCACCTAGTTCGCGGGAGTTGAAGGTGGCAACAAGTTTACGTTCGCCGCTGAATCGGGGCATGAACTTCTGGACGAAACTGATCATCTCTCCCGGTTTCACGTCACTGTTAAAAACAGTATTTTGATAAGTACATCAGCGGCAAGTGATATTTGCTTTGCTTTTACTCACCGATATTTGACAGTCTGAGGACGAACCAGCCCAGGTCCTTCAAACGTGAACTCGCACTCAGTCAGACTAACTGACACTGGATTCATGAAACTGAATGTGACGAAGCAATCCTGGCCTACCTGAGGGTTTCCACGGATCTAAAGAATTTTAATCAAATTGTGGATAAATTTTTGGCTGACAAAAAAATTATACGTTTTTGAAAAACATCGTCTATTCTGAGCAAGTTACCTGAATGTCCAGCTTGGGTTTCTCCAACTGGAAGTCATCTTCCTCGCTCCATGACTGTTTGGTTTCCTGTACGGAAGCCATAGCATAGATCTTAATGTGACCATAGTCAACAATCTTGTCTCGGTACTCGTCCCAGCTGACGCGGATTTGCAAAGTTTCTCCTAAAATATTCGAAGGTTTTATTAGCAATTTGTACAGCTTTGCACGAAAATAAAGTGCTTACGGCCTCCAGGTTGAAGAACAAACTGGCGATCAGTGCGGCCAAGACGACGAGCAGTAACTCCAGTATAATAAACGGAGTTGGCAGATAGGATTGTGCTGATGGTTCTCATTTCTTGAGAACGATTCTAAAATTTATCACTCAAAAGATGAAACACAAAAAAAACTAAACTGTGGGAAATTTATGAACCTGGACATGAAGTTGAAGATTGAAAGGCTGTCCCCAGGCAACTTTATCCTGTTCAATCAAGTCGAAATAGACATCCTCGTTCACTGGACGGGAATCGAACATTGGCTGCGATCGCTCAACGCTACGAGCAGCGTTCATCGATGAAACACGCTCAGCCGCCGACCCTGGATCAGCTGCATGGCGCGATTCATCATACCATGGTTTGCGAGCGATATCGACAATACTAAGGCGACGGACTGTGCCAGGGTAATGAATCATATCTCTATCCCTTTCTCTGTCTCTCCTCTCCAAATATGGCGATGACATTCCTTGGTCTTACGAAAAAAGTCAGATTAGGTCATGTAAGGGTTATAAACTCTAGGCAATTACTGAAGTGGGAGCTGAAACATCCGTCGCCTTGCTTTTGATAGCGGGACATGCCATCGGGGTTCTTGTAAAGGCTCGTGATATCTTCTGCGTCGGCATCACTGACATCATCGTCCGCTCCTGGTCGCTTAGTTAAGATCATGCGGCCAACACTGTAGACAAAACAGTGGCTCCAATTAGCGAAAATGTTGAACTTATTACTGGTACTTACTGATAATTGTTGACGTGAATCTTTCTGAATCCCCAATGAGAATTCTCATCCTCTTGGAAGTGGCTGACTTCGGCATTGACTTCGGCAAACAGCTAGAAAAATTCAAAATTAGTTTTCGATATTCTAGGTAAATGATTGGGAACATTACATATGGGGTGTCGTAGGCGAATCCCACTTCACCTCGGCGGACGGATTCAACGGATGAGGGACCTCGGCGGAAAGCTTCAACAGCCCATGGTCCGCGGCTCTTTTGATCTAAAAAAAAATTACCAAGTGTTTTGGTTATTTTATAGAGAAAAACGAATTTAATTAAATAGAAAACTACCCCCGGAGTTGTTCTGCCAGAACTGAGGAGGAGGGGTTGGGTCGATAGCCTGCCAGCCGTTGAAACCGGCTTGCAGATCCGGTCGTGACATCCATACTTCAGTCCTTCTCAGTCAATGGGAAAAAAATTTGGCATTAAAGGAAATAATAGACGCTTTTTCAAAATTACCAGGCATGGAAGTTCCACATGGCATCTTGATTGTCCCCATCTGGTCCACCTTTCATTTCATCTCCAAATATATCAAAGTACTTGTCAACAGAAAGGGTGTGGTTTGTATCACGCGCGGAGACAAAGTTGGTTACTGGACGAGAAGGAATACCCAATGCTCGGAAAACTGAAAAATACGATAAGTTCTTTAGAACTCGAGTAAATGCATTAAAGTGTTAAAATAATACTGGAAGTAGCTACAGCAGCGAACACCCAACATTGTCCGTATTTTACTGGCTTCGATCCGTTTCGTAGGTAATGCTCGAAAATTTTGGAACTTCCAGTCCATACCCATGGACAAACTCCATCTTCAAAGGAGCCCTCCCATTTGCCTTCCAACAAACCAAATCCATCATTGGCGTTGATCTATGAATTTTTTCCAGAGAAATGGCACGTTAAAATCCTATCAGAAAACATCTAGGATAAACTTGATATTATTACGATGGAGGCGATGGCACGGACAACTTGGACAGGGTTTCCTCTTTCAGTGGGATTCAAGCCGGATTGTTCCAATAAAAGCTGGGCAGCTGGCAATGCTACATCGGAGAATTGTCCGTAGACCCAACGACGACCTTTCGGGCGATGATGTGTACCCACGAACACCTTTCCTGTTTCATTCATTAGGTATTCACGGCGTAGATCCTCACTGTCTAGGTAAACCGGGTCGTCTAGTGGATACATAAGAGCATTTGTTAAGAAGCTATCTGGATTTCATTATTATTAGTTTTCCTACCTCTGCAGAAGGGGTTAAATAAGATGTAGATGTCATCTTTGAAGCGGAATTCATCAATGCGTGCTCCAGGTGTTGTCGTGGTCGTTTCGATGTTGACGCGCCAAAGTCCGACTAGGGCGTTGGCAGGAATATGGACCTGGAAAACCATGTCACCATTTAACCTTTAAAAATTGAAATACCATAAACAATATACTTGGAAAGTGATGTTGAAACCCTCCTGTTGATGCACACGCATGTCCCATTTTTGTGGTGCACGGCTAAATTCCCGCTGAGTCACACGGAAAGGCAAGACAACTTTGGTTCCCTTGGTCACCTGAGGGTTGGGACCTATCAAAAAATTCTTTGATGTTGTAATCCTTCGCATATTAGTATCTCTGATGAATACCGAAGCTGAAAGAAGCTCGCAGAATATCACGACGAGGATCGAAGTTACGGTCCTTCATGCGCACAGCCATGAAGAATGGCTGACCACGACGAAGAACGGTAGTGGATGAGGACGAGGATGAACGATAGTCCATCGATGACAGGGATGACATATTAGTCATCGACATAGACATAACCATGGAAGACGAAGATCCAATGTCCTATTGTGGGAAAGATAAATTTTAGCTAGACCTATATCCAACAGTTTGTAATATTGGATTAAATTTAGTTTACTCTGCCAGTGTCCCGAACCAATTCATAGCGGTCAGTGCGATGTTCACGGGCATTGTCTCGAGAATACAACTCAACCGAATCAATCTTCAGATTTTCAGAAGTCACTTTAAAAGTAGATAAAACATAGATACAACATCTTGTTTGATTCATCAGCATCTATAAAGTTGAAGCCATACTTCCATCAGTACGAATATCTTCAACGGCTCGCTCAGCGCGGCGACGCCTATCCAAATCTTCAGCATAGTGGGATACTAAGGAAGCGCGATAAGCTGCATTGCTGCCACCTGGGCTGACTCCAACGTTGTTACCCATTCCATCACGATCGTTATTACGACGGATGAAACTTGATGACTTTGCCAAGTTGTTCAGTCCTGAACTTCCGCTCATAGAACGACGCAACATTCCTAATGAATGTATTTTTAAACATTTTTTGATTGTGATTTTTCCTTACAATCTTTAATTTTTAATACCTGGTGATCCTGGTTGAGTCATTGGGGAACTCATTGTGGCTGTAATGAAAAAAAAAATGATTTACCTTTGTACACATACTGCATGCAATGGGTTAGGATGCCACCCTGTGATAAACTAACCAGGCTTTGCAATGAAAGAAGAACTAGGACTAAGGTACAACCTACCCAGTTCGAAGTTGTTTCTTTGGTCGAAATCGGCGAGGACACAGCAAGAAAGATCGGAGCCCGTGGTTTAACAAACGTGTCTACCTTTTGGGGAAGACAGGTCAGCGCAGCGACTTAAAGGAGGCAAAAAGGCTGAGTGGCGTAAACTTGACGTTCCCGAAAGCAAACACGTGTCCACGCAGTGAATGCAGAACCAACACAAGTTCAACTTGCCTCTTGCTTGGCTTTTTATACTCACTGTGTTCCTGTCAATTTTCAAGTCAGAGTGGTTGTTGTTACGGTGTTGGAAGAACGCAGATAGCATTACTTACACAGTCCTTTCGTCGGAAGCTCGATGCAATTGTTTTCTATTGACCAGTTATTCAATATCGTGGGTAAGTGTCAGTTTTTCTACTCCTTACACTTTTTGTTTTGTTTTGCTTGACAGTGCCAAACGACATTGGGTTAACATCACTCGGGTTTTAAACGGATTCAAAAGCATATAAAAAACTTTTTGAGTTTCTCGGGAAAAGTTATGTTCATTAAAATTTCTGTACCATTTTTTAATCCAAAGTTTGGTTGACACACAGCAGACGCCATACTTATGTGTTCTATTTGCCATGCTACTGACGCTGCTTTTGCCTTATTTTACGAAAGATACTTGAACTTTAGGGTCCACTTGAAATCCCTGGGCTGATTGTTTTTTATGGATTATGTTAATCCAATTCCTCAAATTTGATGGACGTATCTCTTCGGATGTTTGGGATACAAGTAGCTAAAGAATAACTGCATACCTCATGTGTTTGAAGCGAATCCAAGTCCACAAATCCCTATTAGACCAACTGACATAGCTACAAGTCTAACTTTCTCCCCATACATAATGGTCGCCATATTTATTTTTTTTTTTTTTTTGTGGCGAAAATTTAAAATTCCTTAACTACGACTTGATTTAACTGGAGAACCAAACAAAAATGGCCTACTTCGATACGGTAAAAACAACATTTACAACATTTTCAATAGCTGGATAGAGAAATGCAAGCCAGTAGCTCTAGAAACAGTTTGACATTCCTCTTGCTTATTTTGATTTGTTGATTTCATTGGGAATTATTCGAGTGACAGATTGTTCAAATCGCACTTTTTTAAAATTATTAAATCGATTCAACATGGAAGACCTTGGTGGTGTCTTACCTTGGCAACTCACAACTGTTGCGGAATCTGAAATGCAATCGGATCGAGTTACCTAGCGTGACACCAAAAACACGTGATACTTTTGTCCCCGGAATCAGCCTTTGAAAGTAAAACTGTCATCTCAAGTGACCAGGTGGACTATTTCAAACTAGAATATATGTAATACGAAGATGAGAAAATTGTAATAGGAGCGTTTCACTTCAATGCACCAGTAAAACAGTTTACACCTTCAAATTTTAGTTTGTGAACTGTGTATCATTATTTATTGTTTTGCGCATAACTCTTTTTTACCTTTATTCTTATTCCCATTAATGTATACACATCAGTTTTGAAACAACTGAATTTTGCATGTTCTAAGTTTAAAGGTATTTTATGCCTCGATAAAGAATAACAGTCCTAGAAAAGGAAACGCTAGCAACAGAAAACTGGGGGTATTCTATAATATGAACGCGTCGAATGCACTGCTGTTAGTATCTAAATTGATCTCGAATTAACCAGCATTTCTGTCGAAATTCGTAACACATGGAAGAACCTAAGAATTAGGACAAGAATCAACACTTAAGGAAAAGATATCTCTTTCGCTTGAAAACAGCTCAGCTCAGAAAGAAATTTTTAAACAGTACAACAATGAATTCTCCGGTTTGCTGCTTTTCTGTCACTCGATGGGTAAAGGAAATATACGGACGAAAGTAGATACAGCATTTGGTGAATGCTCGAGCAGAAACTTTTGAGGTGGGGTGTGGAGTCACATCATTTGTCGGGAGTGAACGACGTGGCTTGAGGGTGTGATCGGAAAGGCGACTATTTGATCGACCTGAGTGGCTTCCAGTTATTTGGTGAACTTGTGGACTACGACGAGCTCCGCGGAACGCAGCTTACGAGGTAGTTTGGGCTATGGAAAAACGGTAAATGCTTAGGGTGGGTAATGTACGGCAGCAGAAGAGCGGGCTATATTGGTTCGTCTGACTGAATCGACTATTGCACATCCGAGTGGAATAATGAACGGACAGTGAGCGTATCAGGAAAAAACTAGAAAAAGAAAATAAACGGCAAGAGAAAGGATGTAAAAAGAAATAGCAAACAGGAGAACTGCTCACCAGTATTTGCAAATGAGCATGATCGGGAAAACGTTTTCGAATTAAGAAATTAATCGGCGCAAGCAGGTTTGCGTAACTATTATTTTAACTGCGTTTACCAAACGCTAGTATGGATAGACGTCAATAGAGAACATTTGAGTGACCTAGTATTCGGCGTCGAAGTACCCTCGACGAAGGATTTACTGCCGAACCGGAAGGTGGGTATGCACTTCAAAAGTTATTTCATCATCATGACATGGAGCTGCACGGAAGGCGAGGCGATCCCATTTGCGTCAGAACTCGATCAAGCCACTGCAATGGGCCATTTAAATGAAGTTCGATCCAACATGGGGTAGACGTTACCGTCTGGCGTCTATACTCTGCGCCCCATCCTTTGACGAAGCTCATCCGTATGGTGCACATTCTTGTTAATTGGTAAACAGCCTCAAAGCCTTGGCTTACCGACTGGGAAAGAAGTGCGGCAAATTCTTGATTATTAAATATTTTTAAGTTGCATCCTAGAGGCAAAAAGAAATTTGTTCAAACCTTTTGTAATTTAGTTCACGCGAAACACCTACCAGGTGGGATTTTACAAACGGTTGCCGGATGCCAACCGTAACGCTGATTGCAGTTTGGGGATTGAACAAAAATGGACGAATCGCTCAAACACTCGGCAAAGACCTCGCCTCCAATGTAATAGAGACGGACTCCTTTCCCAATGTGTCGTCGGGTTTGTTCCACTACAGGGTTGCGGTTTACGTTTGATAAAAGTCCCAGGCAAAATCGTTCCGAATTACTGGGATCAGTAAAACCGTCAACGGTAATGGATGGCTGAGATGCATGGAAAGTTTCTCCCACGCGTGTGTTTAACTCATAATAGCTTATCGAACACCAGAATGCCGGCTCGCAGTACATAACGGGTTGTGCATCGATAGGAGGGCTAGGTGAAACTCGACTACCATCTAGATATGAAGAAATTCATGCATTAAAGTTTGTTTTCATTTTTGCTTATAACTAACGTACTCATCATATCTGCGGGCTCTTGAGTGTCGCCGTCTTCCGACATGTAACCAGGCGGAGGAGTTTCTGTTAAGGGAAAAGTTCCACCACCACCATCGCCACTACCAATAGATGCAGGACTAGGTGAGTTCACTCCGGCGGTTGACATAATGAAGTCAGGACCGTCGGCTATCGACAGCGGCAGGTCATCCAGTGACAGCAGGTCTTGAATAGTGGCAACCGTGCTATTAACGATTTGATGATTATTATTGGCTCCTGTTGTTGAAAGGTTGACGCTGTTTACTCCAGTTTCTGCTTGGCGTGGAACCAAGATTGGCGGTAAAACTAAAAAACAAATTTTTTTCCCCCTTCAGTACATTGAATTTTGTAACGGGCGAAAAATGACGGAGGTTCATAACACAAGACTTCAAAAGAAGTATCCTATCTTAATAATCAAATATAATACTTAAAAAATCTAAGACATACCTATACGAATACTACGTTTGTGGTTTAATTTGGATATTTTACGCAAAAGGTTACAATTCAGCCCTATACAGGCTAAATGGAATTTTAAACTGGTGGCAAATCTTCATGTACTGATGCACACCCTCACTTCTATGTAAATTCATTGAGGAAAAATTAACATTAAAAGAATAAATTTATTATCTTTAAAAGGGGCAACACTAACTATGCAAATTGCCATTATTACCTTCCAATAAATTTTTCAAAATTCTTTGAAGACATTACGGTGACCGATTTTACTTTCTGATTACGTAGAAAACAACATATAGTTTAACTACGGTTGAAATGCACGAGGAATATTAGATTTCGGAGCCCTATTTAAATGAATCTATGCTGGTAGGTTGTCCTCAAGCTTAATCCAATTCTGCGTCAAATTCTTGTTGTACGATAAGAAAATGTCGATTAAAAACTGTAGCAAGCGGCAAAAACTTAATTTTGACCAACCTAAAAAACAAAACATCGCTAAGTTTTTAATGGATATTTAGAATCCTTTGACTATCTTTACTTAGTTTACGCTTGATAACCTCATGTTTTCTTTTTGAGTTTTAACAAAAAAAAAGAACCCCCTCCCAAAAAAACAAAAACAAATGGCGATTACCTGGCGTTTCAACTCTTTGGTAGTGGTAGGGATTAACACAAACTTCGTCACGTTTGAGCTGGAAAGCGTACTCGCAGTTTTCAAGTGCGTGCAATTCGTGGTGTGTCTGAAGATCTGGCCACCTCCACAAGCGGCAATAAATTACATGAGGTAGCCCTTTACGCTGTGATACTTGAAGACGGCCGTCTAACGATCTTCAAAAGTATAATACAGTCGAATTAAATTAGATTTTTTGCCATTTTTCTGTATAAGTACCTTGGAATAGTAATACACTTTGTACTGGAACTTTGAGAAGTTACAGCTTTTTCAAGTTCATCGAGGCCACCACTTTTTTTAAGCTTTTTGACAAGGCTCTTGACTGCCTTTTCACTCCACTTTTCTTCACCTTCACCTTCATTAAAAAGGGTTGACAACATATTTGACATTTATCTTAAAAACAATAATTAAGTTTGAAAAACATTGTATTGGAAAAAAAAGCAGAATTTTACTGAGTTTTCTGCTGATAAATACCAAAAATGTACGTAATCTATGCTTTTTCAACCACTACACTTTGCACTACTCTATTGTTTAACTTTTTACCATCTCCCCACTACATTCATTATGCCATTCATTTTCTGTAGGATTTGACAAACATTAACTGCACTAGGAAGGGGTCATAAGATTGTTGGCAATTGCGAAAAGCATTACCTCGTTTCCAACCGAGCAATCGCTTTACTGGGGATGACAAGGGTATCAATGAAGTCATATTACAAGCAATACTTCACCATCACAAAGTAGTCGAAGCACACACAAGCAAGTCCTAAGAAACACTCAGTCTCAAGTAAACTTTAATTTTGATCTAACGATTCACAATCATCATCTAATCAGACACGACACTCACGTTGCTGTACTGTTGCTTAGAGCACACAGAAAGTTGATAAATACAACTTCGACGGTCCTTGAAGTTAATATTTGGGGTTTGTGCACTCGTTGTCCCTCATAGGTGGCAGCGCACGACGTACCCACATTAAGAAACAAATCTCTTTAATTTGCTAATGAATTATATATTTCCCCCCATTTTACTATATCAGCTGATCTATTAGATATTTGTATTCACCAGGAAAATTATGTAAATTCTTTTTAGTAATATTCGATAGGGTATAAACTTATGTAGGACAGGTACTTGTTTCGATCGCCATCTACAGGAATCAAATAAGAACTACGGGATTAACGGGCCTTTATCGCACAATTAATCCTAATATTTAGTTCCGTGAGTTCTACCAAATATCCATCCGCCAGACGTTTCCCTACGCAGACAAACTAGTTCATGATTGATAGCGGGAGAAGTAACAATATTCAGATGCAACCTTACCAACCAGATTATCAGCAAGCCATACTTCCAATCGGTTTAATGCACCAAGAAAGAATTGTCTCTACCGGAACAAAACCCTAAAAGGAATAACTTCAAAAACACGTTTGCCGCAAGCAAGTTGACCTGAATAGCGGATTTTGGCGAAGAGTATGGGAATAATGGGAAACCAGACATTTCATGCGAATGGCACATTTTGATCTCAATATAATTTCATGCAACGGAAGAGCCCGCAGCGGCGAGTTGATTTCTTCAAACCTGTTTTACAAACGTAGTTTCTCTCGCAGCAATTCTTATTTAACACTCCTTTTTTTTGAATGCACTAGACCTTGCTATTGCGACAAAATCCCCATCACAGTGGGTGTAATTGCAACTTCCGAGTCACATGTTTATAAAAAGCTAACTATAGATGTCGATGTCCCATCGTGCCGTTTAGGGGAGAATAAAAGAATAAATTGAATTGCAGAAATAAAATTTGATCATTAAAAAAGTGAAAAAAAAAGTGAAAAAAAAACGAAAAAAAAAACAAAACAATAGGCTGATTTTTGAAGCATCAATTACTTCGCAGACACCAGAATGTTTCTTTTACATAACAAGATACTTTGACAACTCAACATTAATTTCCCTTAGTAATGGTAGCTGATCGACTTCGAAGGCCACGAATTGAGAGGTCATAAACCACTTCTTCGATTTTTTTGACATCGTACTTGAGGGCATCAAACCTTTTGCGCAGTGAATCATTCTTCAAATTCAGAAGACGGAATCCACCTAAAAGGCAATTATGTACATGGCAAATTTTAGAAAATTACAAATGTATGGCGATAATTTTATGAAGTATAGTAGTACCATTTAATTCGGAAACGAATCGAGATATGCGAATGGGAAGATCGTAATTACCAGCTGTTACACTGTTTACGGCCAACCTAGACTGCGGAAGTAAACCAAAAACTGTTAAACGAAATCCAAGGATGCAGTGTCAATAAATTGCCAACCAGCTCTGATGCTAACTGCAGGAGCCCAGAAAGGTAATCTTCAACATCCAAATGAAAACCATTTTCTTCCTTTATTGGTACTGTTAAAAAAATAAAACTCAAAATAAAGAGAATTTTTAAAAAGTGTGAATGGAAATATGTTGAAACCTTGAAGTAGCTTTCCAACATCTGAGTGAAGAGCAAGCTTTTCTGATTCGAGGAAGAAAATTAGTGCAGCAAGGAAAGAATAACGTTGCATAACATATCTCCAATGATCATTAAATCGGAAGTATTGGTTCGGAGGGATTTTGGAAGCAAGATTAGAGAAGTGTATGTTTGCCTTAGCAAGAGTGACTTTGGCTTTTAAACATAATTCTTCGACTGTAATATAAAAATGAACAGGTTAGTTAATTTACTGATATTTCCCCTTTAAAATATTGTAACAGAAACTAGGTATCCTTACTCTGTCGCAGGCCATCTTCTTGGTGAATCTGCTGCAGAATCAAGGACACTTCTCTGCCAGTTGTGTCCAACTCTCGAACAATGAGACGGATTTCCTTGAAGAATTTAATTTTAAGTAATAACACTCTCATTTTAACATTTTACACTCCCTTACTTCTCTGAGATCTTGATCAGCATCTAACATATCTTGATATTGGGCAAAAACGATTGCGAGGTCCATTCTGTTTACCTGGAAGTATGCTACTAACAACTAACAGACGAATGATCGAGAAATTTTCTATTGCTCTATAAAATTACAGTGAAATAGAGACAAAATGTTGTTTAAATTTTTAAACCACAGTAAATGAGGATTTTTGTCTCTTTACCTTGTTTATGGTTTCGATTGTCCGATTTAACGTCGCAAAGTTGAAACAGAGTTCAGTGTTGCCAACTTAAAAAATTTTAGGAACCTGAAAAGGGGAAAAAAAAATAAAAAATAAATAGAGAAACTGAGAAAGAGAAACGGATTAGAATGACACCAGGATTCGGAAAAATGGGATAGTGGAAGTCGGAATTATATGAGAAACGGTCAAACTGCTTATCTATTATAGTTGGTTTTTCTCACTGAATAGTATTTGGAAATAACGAAGAAAGATAGAAGCTGTAGTTTACTCCACACAGTCGATGTCCAGTTGGTCCGGTTTCATTATCTAGCAGGCCATGTTATCTAGATTTGGATATTTGCAGTATACAACATTGCATGTAAAGACTAAAGACACAGTAAAAATACCATCAAATGTTGTTCTAATGTGGAACAAGGGTTAAGGGGTTGGGGATTCCCTGAAACATAATTTTATTCACGTTAAGTAAAACTCAAGCATAACAAATTGTGATTAATTGCGAAAACAGCTCTATTGTATCGACAGATAGAAAGAGAAATGATTCTACAGGCAAATATTAATTTCTTGTTAATGCTTGTAATGTCTGCGGGAACCTCAGCTTTGTGTCTTACGGTAAGTTATTCAATTAACCACTAGATTTGAACCAGTTTCTGACCACAGAGGCAAAATTTGCCAACAATAACTCAGTTTCGACTCACTCTACCAATATGTAGAACACAACGAATTAACACAGGCTATGTATATATATATTTCAGACAGCAGGAACAACAAGGATAAATCAGTCAAGGCACTCACAAATGCAAATATCAGAAAGAAATGAAAATGTAGTAAATGCCCCGCACTAAATCATAATATACCCCCACTTGACACACAAGGGAAAGGACCAGGTTATGAATGTTATTATTGGAATAACTAATAAATTTTTTGTTTGATATCAACGTCATAACTCATATTAGCGTGTGATAAACCTGGTTTGAAAACAAAACAATCGAAATGCCTTAATTTGAACTACCATTCCGGCATACTATAATATGAAAATTACAACATCTTTGGAAACTCGATTCGTTCGGATTTTTAACACAAACATGCGTTGTTCTTTTCGTTGGTTTCCCATGAAAATGCGAATGTCACTTTCCATAGTTGCACTATCAAAAAGTACGGCTGCCGTCAAGCAATTACAAGGTACTTTTGCTGATGCATAACTGTTATGTAACTACACTGGGTTCAAATTGTCACAAAAAAACACATTTTTATGAACTACAAATTAACACTTATTATTCACTGAACTCTGCGTCAAATGAAAAAATAACAAAGGAGAAGACTGTACCACACACCTGTGTTCTGAAATGTTTCGCTGAAATGTTTGTTAAAGGCACGATCCCTTTTACGTCATTGCTACCGTGAATGTGAATTGGAAATGCAAGAATTGGAATGCAAAACAAAATTGGAATGCTGATTGCATGATTCCAAGGCGTGATGATAAGGCGGTGGTGGTTTGGTCCAACTGTTTACCTTGCTTACACGTGCGTGCTTTTCCCCTTACGCTTGAAGATTCCACCCAAAACAGATCTCCTCTTCTCTCTTTCTTCTTTTTTCTCTTCGCGCGGTGATGGCGTGGCCGGGACGTCACTCTCTGAAGACGTGTCACTTCGGGCTTCAACCGTTGAAAGTGGCCGTTGTAGTTGCTGTTGGGGCTTTTGTTGTTGGTGATGTTGCTGTGATTGTTGCGCATACTGCTGGTAATGCTGGTGCTGAAGATTTCCCGTCGAACTGGGAGCAAGGTAAGACGAACTGGATCCAGCCGAGCGGCCGTCTACTTGACTAGACAACGATGCGCGGCTGTTTGGCCCTGATCCTAAATTGAGAACGAAACAGCCGGTGAATGCTACTGCTGATATCTGTATTAATCGAAGCCGTAAAAATTGGACAGGGAAGCTGGGAACGAACCATAAGCTACAGCAGAGCTAGCATAATACGAGGATGATTCCTGCCACTCCTCAGCCACTATATGCATACTAGACATCTGACGAACTTGTTGCTGCTGATGGTGGTGGTGATGCACAGGCTGCGAAACCCCTCTTGGGGGAACAGGCGGACGGGACGGAGGTAAAGGAGGCGGGGCTGAACGAGGCAACGGAGGGAAGTCAACTACTATGTACATTCACAAAGCGCCATTGATAATTATACAATGCAAACGTACTGAAACATGTCAAATGAGTGCCAATATGCAAAAATGTCGAATGAAGTAAATTTAAAAAAAAATAAAACAAAAATAATAGAAACTGATGAAAATTCCAGGTTGAAAAAGATCAAGAAAAACGAAAGTCTAATAGATTTGACATGCCAGTCGCAGTACATTCCTATAAGCCAAAGACACTGAGACATGCAAAGAACAAGCAAACGGTTCCCAAACACGAAGAAAAACTATGAGCCTAAAAATCAATTCAAACCTTCAGCGTATGCTGCGTTGTTCACTTTGACCCAGACGTCGTCGCTGGACGTTGGGCGTGCCGGAGCTGAAGAGCGGGGCAGAATGGGCGGCGCGACCTGCGTCGTCGGTTCACTTACGGTTGCCTGACTCTTCTGTAATAACAGTGAAATTTAGATGAGATCTTTGCTACTTGCAAGCGTAACTCGACTACAAGAAGCAGACGGATAATTGTGGGCAGGCCAATCGTGCAGAATAGGATAAATCAAACCAACAAAAGCCAAAGTAGATAAATTGGAAGCGTCTAGTTTTGTGCTGGATACCTGACGCTTTTTCGGAGCAAGAGCAGGAGCGACTGGACTCGACTTGGTTGTATTAGGACCTCTGGCGTCAGGGGAATTTTCTCGGTAAGAATCAGAGTCGGAACCGGAATCCGCGCTGTGGAAGTCCTCCTCCGTATCTGGTTTGACTTCCATGGACCCGGCCGAACTCGAGTTCCATTTTAACTCTTTCGCCGAGGCCTTATTTTTGGTCGAATCAACCAAGGAGGAAGTAGGAGGATTGACGGACAGAGGAGACTTAGCCTATATAAGTGTTCAGTCGAGAAGACGACCCCAGAGTGGTGTATAAAACAAGAGTTAGAAGGTGAAGGTGTCGATAACTAGGAAGCGAGGTAGTTTCAAATCGACTACATGCATCAGTTATACACCAACCGACAAGGTTAACGTAACTATGCAAGCGAGCTTGCTATTTGACTATAGTAGTCTATAACATGCTTCAGTGCAAGGCCTTTCTTACCTGGAAGGTATCGTAGCTCATCAGTTGCTGAGCCGGAGATAATGAGGCGTGGAAAGAGATCTTCTTGACCCAGTCATCCAAGTGTTGTGGATCTTCCGCGGTGAAAAGGAATTCGGCTCCGTCAGACGTACGTAATCTGAACACGTTCTTGCGCTTGGTATAGTCGCTAGCACGTTCGCACTGTGCCTGATAAAGGTTAAGTGGCGAAGCGGCTGCTTTACTTTCAGCAAAGTCTTCTTGTTCCTTGAAGAAGCACAGCAGTTGACCGCACAAAACTAAAAGGTAAAACGAGAATCATTTAATCATCATCCGGGACATCGCTAAACACAAAAGGGGGGGTGACAAAAGTTCAAATACTGGTGTAGTAGGATTTCCAAGAGCGGATGGCAGCTCGCTTTCCACCACTTTGTTGTTCATGTTTGCGATCGAGGAAGCCACTCATCTCGACAGTTGCCAAATCGTCAGGATTATCCATCCGTTTGACTTTGCGGAGGCTGGTATTTCGTTTTCGGGTCGTAAAGCTGGGATTCCGCTTCAGACGTGAAGCGTCGGCTGCCGATAATGAAGTCGGACTGGAAGCTGCACCCGTCACACGCATACTTTCAGCTCGTTTGACTCCACCGACTATTATGCCACGTAGTCTATCGGGTGTCAAACTTGGATCCATTTTGACATTAGGGCTACTGTCTGGAGACACCAGAGTTATCCTTGGCTGAATTCTGCGGCACGAGAAAAAAGAGTTAGTGAGAAAACTTGAAAAATCATTTTTAAAAATGAACAAAGAGGTTTAAATTAATGTACCTGGGAGATCCTTCGATGGAGCCTTGGAAGCGTTCTGATCCTCCTGAGACTGAATTGGGTCCGGAGCCAGTAGCGCCGTTCATGTTTAAGGGCAAACGATCAAGCTCTTCTCGAGTCAGCTTGATCTCCTGCGTCCGACGTCGCTGTTGTTCTTCTTGTCTCCTTTCCTGTATGGAAAACGAAAGACAGTCAAACTAATGCAGACCTCTAGACAGTCAAAGCTCGTCTAACAACTTACGTTGGTGATACGCTGCATTTCCTTTCGCTTGGCCGCTTCCAACCGGTCTTGCTCGCGACGTTGCGCTTCGGCCTTGCGTGTCTCTTCTTCCAGTTTGCGCAGATGCTGGAACGCCTTTTCCAACTGCAGACCATAAAGAAAAATTTTATTGCTTAATAACTTCGAATTTAACAAAACAAAAACTATTTCGCTAAGGTTGCTTCACATACCAACGTGATTCGTTTCAATGCTTCAGCTTTCTGATCCTGGGCATCTAGAGTCTTGGCAAAATCGTCGTGTCGTCGGATGAGTTCTTCCACTTCGGGGATGGAAGAGCCAAGCTCTTCGTGAGCAAGGAGTTTCTCTCGTGATTGCAACCATGATTCGAGTTGAGAAGCGTCACGCTCGAAGAGAAGGGCATCCATATTCTGGAGATAGATTTCTTCACGACGCTGCCATGTCTCAAGTAGCTGCTGGCGTCGTTGGGTTAATGTCGTTACTTTATCGTGGATTTCTTCCGCCATAAAATGGCCTTTGCCAATCAGTGCTTCGCCCATGTGAACGAAACAATCAAATGGCTCCTTTCGGGCCTCAATTTCCGTTTGGCATTCTCGATGGCCGGCCAATTGCAAAGCCGCACTGGCGCTATCTCGAGCCAGTTCGGGAGCTGTGATTTTTGCAATCATTTCGCTGAACCAGGCCCTTAAATAAATAAAAAAAAACACAAAAATTAAAAAAAATGAACTTACAACAATAGTAATTCACTAACACTCAAACTTACATCAAATCGCGATAGTCGTCGAAATAAGCTTGCAACGTTTCTGCTTGCTGCAGTTTGTCTTTCCTCTGGGCTCCATTTTCGATTAAATCTTGCCAAGCACGAAGAGTTTCTCCATGGCGGATGGCAATATGTTCACGAGCATCGGGGAAAAGACCAGCCAGTTTTTGAGCCTCGTTGATGACGGCATCGACCTAACACACATTTCATCAGGTAAAGGGGAAGAACTCATGGAACTAAAATAGTTAAATTTACCTGTTCTTTTACAGCAGATAGATCGTGCTCGAATCCAGCATGCTTGCGAAGTAGAGCTTGGACACCTTCAAGGTCTTGGCCGTAATCTTCGCTGTAGAGGGCTGCCTCTTTCTCAGTGATCCATGTAACCGTTTCATCGGCATTGCGGTCGAAAACGTGGACTAGTTTGGCTCCGGATAAAGCGTCCTGTCGTGCATGTGATAACTCATTCAAATCATCCCAAAGCTGATTAACTTCATCAACTTTAGCTCGAATTTTTGCTGAATCAATTTTAGGATCGTCCATAGCGGATTTGGCAGTAGTTTTGAGCAATTCAATTCGATCTTGGCTTGCATTTAAAGTGCTAAGGAAGCTCTCAAACTTCTGAATTAGGATTTCTACGTGCTCGACGTCCCGACCGTAGTCTTCTGAAGCAGCCATAGCCATTTGCTCGTTAATCCAGTCAGCCACTTCATCTGCTTCCCGTAGGAACTTGTGGATCTTGTGATTATCGTCCAAGTTCTTTTGACGAGTCTCTGCTAATTGTTTCAGCTGTTCGTATTGCTGATCCACGGAAAGCATTTTGGCTTCGATATTGGGAGAGTCAAAATGTCCACGTTCGATCAAACCTCGGCTCAGTTTAGCCAACCGGCCCATATTCGCGTTGAAACCGCTTATGTCGCGTTGAATGACGTCAAGTTTTTTCAACAAACCCTGATAAAGAAAAATGAAATTTAATCACAATTAGCTATGCGAATATGAGCAAGTAATGCGAAGCTTACGGCGATAGAGTCCTCATCTTTTCCTACATCCGGATTTGACAATTGTTGGCGCTTTTCGCGGATCCATGTTTCAGCTTCCATAGCTTCCGAATAAAACATTTGCGATTCGACTGCATCTAGAAGACGCAATCGTCGAATGGATGCGTGATCTTTCAGCGCAGTCAATTGCGATTGAACTTGTTGTAAACTATTTTCCACCTAAAGAATGGATACAAGAAAAAGAAAACGTTGATGATTGGTGCAAACGTTGAGGTCTAGGTGCTTAACTGCTATTCAATACGACTATACCTGTTGGATAGCGAAGTGGTTGCTTTTGATCATTTGCTGTCCACGAGACACTACTGTGGCAATGACTGGTTCATGAGATTGAAGTTCAGCTTCCAGAGCCTGATGCTTCTTTTGCAACGCCTGAACAGACGCGAGCGATGTGCCCAAATCGGTGGAAGACGCGACGGGATGTTTTTCCCGGATCCACGAAAGCTCGTCTTCCACATCGCGTAAAAACTGATAGAGCAGCAAAGCGTCTTCCAGGTTGTCTCTTCGGATCTGGACGGGCTCGTGCAATGATTGATATCGCTTGATGATAGCTTGCGATCGCTCGTTGATCTCTTCTTCCTGGAAATGTTCGGCCTCGTGGAATGAAATAGCTGTCTCTTTGATGGACTGGATGGCATCCGCGTGTGCGTGAATGTCCACCTCAAGCGTTTGATGTTTCTTAAGTAGATGCTGAACTGTTGTGAGATCCCGACCGTGATCTTCCGACTGGAGTTGAAGTTCTACTTCATCCATCCAGGCATCGATATCGTCCAGGCTGCGGCTGAAGAGCAGCGCCTGGTAGGCATCCTGCAAACGATCGCGGCGCAGCTGCGAGGCGTCCAGCAACTGCCGCCAATGTGAATCAAGCGTATCCAGTTGTGATTGAATCTCCATAGACGCAAAATGGCCAGCAGCCA
The DNA here is from genome assembly GCF_020631705.1 of Daphnia magna. Lineage (NCBI taxonomy): Eukaryota > Metazoa > Arthropoda > Branchiopoda > Diplostraca > Daphniidae > Daphnia > Daphnia magna. Next base: position 2,836,830 of record NC_059189.1, on the reverse strand, counting down.
TCAGCTGTTCACCTTCCCGTGTCACCTGTGACACTCGACCACGGTTGGCCTGCAATTCGCCCTCGAAGGCTGCCTGTTTTTGCAATTTGCTTTGAAGATTGGTAGGATCCCGATAGGCTTCATCGGATGCCACTTGTAATTTCTCTGAAATCCATCCTTCGACCTGTTGCATGGAACAAGGAAATACATTTAGAATTCGACACATCAAAAGAAAGTGGTAAGTAATGCGTGCCTCGTGAATATTGCGCAGGAAAATGTGGAGTTCTTTTGACTCCTCCAATCGCTTGCGACGCTGATGGGATGCTTCGCGAACGCGATCTCGCCTGCCCAAGGCTTCATCTAATTGTTTTTGAATTCCACTGGCATTATAATGTTGGTTGGCCAACAGCTCAGCGGCATATCGTTCCAACTCTTCGAAACGAGAACCTTGTGCCACCATGGTCTTCTCAAATGCCTCATGCTTACGCACAAGCATCTGGACGCCGGCCAAGGAATCTCCCAAATCATCGTTGTTAAGAAACGCTTCTTGCTTGGCCAAAGTTGCTTCCGCCTATTTAAAAAATGCTTCAATCGCAATCTTCTTGTAACAGGAGAACAATGCATTTTAATACCTGATCGACGAGCTCATCAAAATGACAAAGTTGTTGGCATTGACTCAGCAGAACTTTACGCTCCTCCCAGGTTGCTGCTAAGGTCCTTCTCAGTTCTTCTAGCTCGGACAAGCAAGTGCCAATTTCGTCCTTGGAAGGATGTTGTTGTTGAACCAGGCGCCGGCCATGATCTTTAAGGGTTGAAAACTTGTTCTGGCGGCCGTCGATTTCAGCTTTGCGCTCTTGATGTAGGTGCAGGGCTGCCTGGGCGTCTGTAGTATTGTTGGCCAACCCAGTTGCCTCCATTTTGTTGTTCATATCCTGAACCCATGCTTCTAGTTCACGCAGGTCAGCCTTGAATTTATGGAAGGTGTACGCTGAGGCCAGGCTTTGACGTCGAGCAGATGCCGTTGAAGTCAACTTCCTCCAGTTGTCCTGCGCTGCCGTCAACTTTGAACGAATAGTAGAAGCCATGTCGGGGTACTTGGCCGTCAATTTACGAGCATCGGCATCGTGCTCTTTCAGTTTGCCTTCAATCGCAGTTAGATCACGCTCAATGGCTTCTTGTCGCCTTTGAAGCGATTCGACTTGCGGCAGATCTTTGCCTTCATCAGCTGCACTAAGCAGGATAGTTTTCTCTGTAACGCGGCCTTCGGTATCATCAACGTCTCGGTTGAAAGCGTGGATCTCTAAGGCGCCAGCTAAATCTTGCCGGTATTCATCAAGACCACCCTGAGTGGCCCGCCATCGCTGATTCAGTCCATCACGTCGCTGCTGGACTAGTCGAGCATCGCTGCGACCTTGACGTACCACTTTATCGGCAAGTGAATTGATATCTTTGATTCGAGAATCATCAAATCTCATGTCAGAGTCAACATCATCCAATTTCCGTTGAAGAGCCTATGGAAGTCCATTTTTTTATATAGAAAAGTTGTCATTTAAGAAATCAACTCTACTTTTTTACCTGGCAATGTTCATAATCTCGACCGAGGTCACCTTGCTGGATCATCAACTCTTTGTCGGCTAGCCACGCCATGGCTTTTTCAAATTGGGTGTTGAAATCGAGAATGTCCTGAGCCTCTTCTAGGCCACGACCCAACAAAACTGACGCAGCAAGGAGCTGCTTCCAGCGTTGCTGGAGATTTTCAAGTTGTCGGTGGATGTCGGGCGAGGCTTCATGTCTTTTAGAGATCAATGTCTCTCCTGTCTGTTTGATTTGGTTCAATCGACTCTGATGAGCACTGACTTCAGCCTGGAACGCCTGGTGTTTCTGTAACCTCTTGGCCTTTGGCGAAAAAGAGAAAAATGTTAAGAATATTCCAATAGTATATCCAAATAAATCGTCTTTCACCTTATCCTCGAGTGATGTGACTTCTCCAAGTGCAGCTTCTGCATCCAGCTGTTTTTGGCGCTCTTCAATCCAGTCATCGGCTTCGGAGACGTCACGCACAAATTTGGCGTAAAGGAGGGCGTCGCGAAGACGATTGCGACGGCCATTGCTCAGCTCCTTGATGCGATTGCGACGTAGTGTCACTTCGGCAACACGCTTCATGATCCACTGACTCTCGAAATGGTTCTGGCCGATCAACTTATCTCCGTGCTCTATCAACAAAGCCAATCGATCGTCTTGGGCTTGCACTAACTTGTCAAACGCCTCGTGTTTCTTGAAAAGGGCCATGACTTCTTCGGCCGTTGAGCCAAGATCCGTTCCGAGAAGTGCCGCCTCTTGGGTGTTGCAAGTAGATTCGATTTGTTTGGCATCGCGACTGAAGAACTGGAGATCCAGCAGCTGATCCAGGTGAATCTTTCGTCGCTGCCAGATGGCGTGAAGCTTCTCGCGCTCTTGAAGCAACTGCTTCAGTTTGTCTCGGATTTCCATTACGCTGTAATGCTCTTCTTGGATCATCGTTTCGCCCGCCTGAACGGCCGAACTAAAGACATCTTCTCTGGCTTCAATTTCGCCTTTCAACCGGTCGTGTTCGGCCCGTAAAGCCTGGGCTTCGTTAGCGTCTTGCACTTTCTCCATGGAAGACATGACGGCCACCAATCCAGAAGCCCACGTGACCAGATCTCGAACGGTGGTTAGGAAGCGCTGTAAATCACAGCTCGCTTGCAACTCTTCTTTGCGACGTGCCATCCTTTCTTGAAGGGTGTTCCACGAGTCAATCACCAAAGCTTGTTGTGCTCGTATATGCTCAGCATTTCCGCCTGGGTATGCGGCCTGCAGTTTGGCTGAATCATCGACGAGGATCTGGATTGTATCGGAAATGGAATCACTTAGGATCCGATTATTTGAAATATTGGTGAACAGTACATACCTGTAACTGGGCTTCGAGAGCCACCAGGTCCGTTTCAAAGTTTTCGTGGCGCCGAATGAGACCCAAAACTGAGTTCAAGTCACGGCCAAGATCGTCCGGAATAGCCACATACTTCTCCTGAATGCGCGAAAGTGATTCGGCGACATCGCGGTTGAAACGATGGATCTCACCGGCGGCTACAAGTTTCTCATCTCTGAGTTCAACAGTTTCCAGCAACCTGGACCACTCATCGCTGAATCCCAAAAGTAATAGCGTTATGCATAGAACTGAAATTCAAGTCTCCTATCTTTCCTCCCCGTTGTTAGACAACAGTTAAAAACACCCACATGCAACCAGAGTGGAAAAAGAAGTAACGAAAACCAAAGGTCAAAGAGGTAACCACCTAAGGACGCTGTGCTTCTGGCCGACTTGCTCGCTGATGCGTGCCCAGCTTTGTTCCTTCTTCGGAGAGTTCATACTGGTGTGCCCGAGTGTTATAGGGTACGGAGAGTAGAGCAAAGAGAGAAACAGAAGATGAAATGGTGAAAAGATATCCCATTTAAAAGGAAACCGATTATCCAAATGGTTAGGTAATAAAGAGATTAGCGTGCATTATAAGCAGTTGAAACTAGTGCAAACCCACTACAACCATCGACATGCAATTTTCAAATTTCTCACCGGAGTTCTTCCTGTTTGGCAGGAAATTCGGCAGCATATGGATTTTCATTGGCTATCAGGCGTTTTGCAATGGCATCACATTGGGCAAAACGTTCAGATCCGGAAGCGACCCGCAATTTAAAATCTTCAAATTTGTTGATCAAAATCTTAAAAAAACAAAACAAAAATCAAGACAAAAAACAATAAATTTTGTTCATTTCAACCATGCAAATATTCGAATCATTACCAAAAGGTGTTCGTAATCTTGTCCGTAGTCTTCCGAAGAAGCCGTCATCATATGCTCGTTGATCCAGGCTAAGATGCTCTCGGCTTCGCGTAGGTATTCGTGCCGACTCACGGAGTCAACTAGTCGCTGTCTTCGTTGTGACGCCAACTTCTGCAGGTTTTTCATACCCTGGGAGAGTAGATGCTGGCGTTGTGTGATGACTTTACTATCGGGATGGTTGTTTGTAACCATAGCGTTGGCCATGTTGCCCATTTCGTTGATGAGGCCACTGTATGTGTCCAGCTCCAGTTCAAGGGCCTTGTGCTTGGTGAGTAGCTTGATTGCAGCATCTTCGTCCTTGCCGACGTCGGGGGAATTGATTAATTCCGTTTTCTCTGCCATCCAGCTCTCAACCTCAGAGGCCTCGAAGAAGAACTGCTGTGCCTTGAGTGAAAGGTCCAATTTCTTGCGTCGCTGGACAACAAGCTCGTGCAAGTTATTCCAGGCGGAATGAAGTTCACTGCATCGCTTTCGTATTTGATCTTTCTGCGGATGGTCTTCATCCTCCAGTTTCTGTCCCACACCCAACGTGTGGTCAATGGCCGGTTGATGGCCAGTTAGTTCTGCCTCTAATTTCTTGTGTTTCTTGTCCAATGATTGCGCAGTATGCAAATCTTGACCTAGCGTCTCTGAGCGAGCGGCTGGTTCTCTTTCCCTGATCCACTGCAATTCATTATCCACTTCAAAGTTGTAGGTATGGAAGCGTAGCGACTCTTCCAGCTTTTCGCGGCGCTGCTTCAGCGGATCTAGCATTAATAATTACAGTCATCATCAAGTACACCAGAAATTGTTCTATTCAATATGTTCGCTAGTACCTTTGAATGTACTGAGTCGTCGCTTATATGTCTGTCCCTGGCTTAGGATACTATCGGCATCAAAATGTCCGTCCTGGGCCATTTCTTCTCCGGCCAAAACCAAATCGTTGATCTTCTGATCCAAGGAAGACACGTCATTCTCAAGCATTTGTTGCTTCTTGAGCCGCTCTCGGCAGTTGCGCAGGTCATCACCGACGTCGTCCTGGTTGATTTCAGAATTCAGTTCATCAAGTTTACTTTTGGCGTCTTCTAGTGTCTTGTTATGAGCCACTTGATTAGCGGCTTGACGAAGCCTTCGACCCTTTTCAAGCGAAGCCGACACAAGGGCATCCCATTGATCATTCATAGCGTCGAGCATCCGATCAATGTCATCTTTCCTGTAATGATTCTTGCTCGACATGCTTTGTCCAGTCTACAGGCCGTCGATGGGGAAAATAAAAAATAGGTGGTTGGTATTAATAAACCGGTTTTCCTTTCGTTATTGCAAAATCGGTTACCTTGTTTATAGAACGTAATTGGCCTTCATTGGCCCGCAACTCTAATTCAAAGGCTTCGTGCTTTTGCAACTTTCGCTCTAAATTAGTCAGGTCTCGGTAAGATTCATCCTGCACAGTGCGGCTTTTCTCGGCCATCCATGAACGTAAATCATCAATCGACGCCACGAATTCCTAAGGAATCAAACAGTCAGCATTAACCTCAACCTTGTGTCGACCAATGACGTTTCAAACCTGGAATGTGTGAGACGCCACCAGCGCGTCTTTTCGTTTTGCCGAAACATTTTTTACGTTCTCGCGTCGCTTGACGACATTGTTCCGTCGTTCATTTATGCTAAAAAACATTGAATGTTAAGCATTTTTCAATTGATTTGAAATTTTAAAGCCAAAAGAGAAATCGTACTTTTTGCTATCGTAATGTTTGGCGGAGATGAGTCTATCCGCGGCTTCGCTAAACGATTTGAGCCTCTCATCTTGGGCGGCCAGCGAATTCTCGAAATCTTCATGTCGTTTTTGAAGAGCTTCCACGTCATCTAGTGATGACTACCAATTAAAAAGGAGCAGGTAAAACAAAAAGGTTGAAACGAATGTGTTACAGTGAAAAAAAAAAACAACAGCAACGTATTTATACGTACGCCCAAATCGAAAAATTCAAGGAAGGCTTCGTGCGATGAAGAGGCGGCATCAATCTGATCTGCCTCCTTGTTGAAAATTTGCAAATCAAACGTCTGTCGAAGAAAATCATCTTTTTGCTGCCAGCCTCGTTGTAAAGCTTTCCGTTCTTCGTCCAACTGTTGCGCCCTTTCTCGAACTTCCTTGTTGTTTGGCAACTTACTCGCCAGATTCGCCAACGAATCGAAACTAACATAGCAAAAAAGATGAAAGCGATTAAATTATAAGATGAAGAACTATTTAAACGAATGCGTACTCGTCTTGATGAGCGCGGATATCATCACACAAGTCCTGATGGTTCTTTAAATATAGTTCGGCCGTGGTCACATCACGAGCGGCTTCACCGGCGTTAAGCTTCTCTTTCACGTCCGCAACCCAAGTCAACTGAAAAAGCGGGCAAAGGAAATGGTTAACCTCAAATGGAATCGGTTGAAATAAAAATGTTCTCACCAGGCCCTTGGCTTCCTTAAGGAAAAGTTGTTGGCCTACGGCCTGTTCGAGACGGGATCTTCGATCTACAGCTTTGCTCTAAAGAAGAACGATCGGATTTAGGTTCATTTGTTTGACTTGAATCATTAAATAAATCATTGATTTTACCTTGACTTGTTCCCAAAGAGCCTGCACTTCTTTTTGCCGTGTCTGGACGGCCAATTTTTCTTCCGGGTAGGAGGCTGTGACCCTTGATTTCCATTAAAAGGTACCATTAAAACATCGCATCCAAAGTTGAAAAAAGTATTCGACTTACGAAGCTGACAGGTGATTTATTCGATTGACCCTTTCCTCGAGCGGTGCCAATTCTCGTTCGAGGTTCGTGTGCCTTCGCTGCAAGGCCTGAACCGTTTGCAAATCTCGACCCAATTCCTCCGTGTCCAATTTGGTGATTTTCTCTTCCATCCATTCCGAGGCTTCCGCGCAGGTGCGATGGAACAGCTCCACGCTAGGAAATTGATATTTCAAAGTCCAAACTGACTGCCATCTAATTTAAATATTTCCAACCCACCTATTGGCCCCCTGCAGGCTACGTTCTTTGGCCTGGCGTAGTTTGTTGATGGCATCTGACCGGTCATGAATGCTTTTGACGCGGGCGCGAATGTTGGCAGGCGAAGCGGCTTTGACGGCCAGTAGCTCGTCGGCTCGTCTATCAATTCCATCCAAGCGGCTACGACTCGCTGATAAGTCTGTCACGATTTGCTGTACGTTGGAATGTAAAGGAAAAGAAAAATCATCAGATTAGATTACCATAGGTGTGCGTCTTTACACCGTTGTGTGTGTAACAGTAAAACCGGTTTGTCGCTAGGTTTTCTTACCTCGAATTTTCGCTTGGCCGCATCGACCGTATCGCCACGGTTGTCCGCGTTCAGCTGTTTTGCTTTCTCTTGCAACCACTTGTCGAAATCGTCACATTCACCGTTGAAGGCGAACAACATGATCGCGTTCTCAAGGTCCGTGTGCCGTTTCTGGATGATTGAATGTTACGTTAATTGTTTTAACAATATGGGGTACAGGTAATAGAAAAAAAAAAGGCTCACCTTGGCCAATCGAACAACTTCATCATACGATTCGTTGATATTCTTTTTTCGTTGGGACACTGATTCGATTTCCGTTGCTAAAAAATTAAATACATTAAAAATTTTATGAAAAATTGAAATCATTTTTTCTTGCAAAAGAAAACTGACCGGTTGCTTTTGGTGGAGGTTTTGGTTTCCGGACGGGAACTGTTTTCTTGGTCATGCGCGTTTTCTTGATTCGTCGGACATCCTTGACGGTGACAGGCTGACGAACTTGAACGGGAATGCGTTTGCCTTCGATTTCTTTGACGTAGTTGGCCGGAACGAATCCGTCCTTTCCAGATCCTTTACGCACGTGCCACCAGTCATCGTTGGTTTTGTTCAAAAGGAATAAAACCTTTGAAGAAAACAAATACACGGATGATAAGCGATGAGTCAACCCATTTCACGAGCGTGTGTCATATTTAATTACACTGTACAATGTACATACCTCTCCTTTAGTCATAGTCATGCCCTGTCCTTCAAAGGCATAGATGGCCTTGACTTGTGGAACTAGACGCTCTTCGGTCACTGTCCGGTATTCGGTACGCTCGCAAGACTCTTCTTCCGAGTACTCTTCGGGTACCATGCGGATCTCTTCGCCCCATTCGCCGTCCGGCTCTCCTCTGGCCGAACCGTTTTCCATGCCTTGCTTAGTCGATCCGCCGATGGCTAGCGACGTGACACCGCTGGCTACTAGACGATCAGCTTGCGTGTTTAGACTCAGGATGTCTCCTTCGTACGCTCGGATTTGTCCCTGTAGATCTTTGTGCCGGGCCAAAAGAGCCTGGGCACTGGGTCCGTCTTCTCCGCAATCGTTTGATCGAACCAAAGGCATTTTTTCTCTCAGCCATGACTCGGTTTCGTTGGCGTCCGCGTAAAACTGCGTAAAAGGAGTCAATGAAATTCAAAATTATTCCGATCTTTTTCTTTGATCATATCCAGTTAAGTTTGATCAGTAACCTGATAAGCTTCGGCCGCTTCCTCCAGGCGCGATTTGCGCTGCTCAGCCAAAGCGCGCAATTCTTTCCAGTGTTTTTGAAGACTGTCGATGTAGGCTGCGATTTCGTTGGATTGCGGATGTCCGGCGGCCATCAATTCGCGCCCGGCTTCGCACAACTTCTCCGCCTTGTTCCATCGCGCCTTTAATTCGTCTTCCAACGCCTGTTGTGTTTGTAGGAGCGCAAGAGTAGTGATATTAGATAGGGGACGCCAACAAAATGATGGATTGCACCATGCAATGAATGCAGTACCTTGTGCTTTTGCTGTAGGCTAATCAAGGCCCTCAAATCTTTGGCGACAATACCCGTTTGGCAGATGCGTTTCTTTTCTACTAGCCAAGCCTCTTCTTCTTCATGATCCTCCCACAGTTGGAAGAGGGCTTTAGCGTCTTCAAGACGCCCACGTCGAGCTTTGGCTTGTTGTTTGAGTCTAAGGGGAAAAGAAGAAAAAAAAAAAACAACATTCAAACGATGACGTCATTGGCAAATATTCAAAATAAGATGGATGCACAAAAAAAAACAAACGATGGTGGACTTTCCACACGAAAAAGTATATTAACCTGTCGTAATCTCTGTTCAAATCGTCAATTTTGATTTTCAGGGTGGGCCCTTCGCGCTGGACGGCCACAGTGTCGACCCCCTGCAGGATGTGTTGCGTCTGTCGGTTGAGACGTTGGATGCTATCACCCAGGGCGGCTATTTGCGATTCGAAAACATGATGTTGTTGCGTCAGATCCTCAGCAGCCAGCAAATGGCGTCCGACATCCTCGGATTTGAAATTTTCCTGATCAATGCCAAAACGAAACTCTTCGTTTACATAATTCATTGTTTGCGGACATTATCTGGCAAGTTACAAACCTCTAGATCTCTGATGGTAGAGGCGACTGTGTCGAGGTCTCTCATAACAGACATGAGCTGACTGGCCGACTGCAAGGCCAGCCGGTGTCGTTCCAGCAGGACCAGCAGTTCATCCCATCGAGTCAAAATTTCTCTTTCACGTTTGTTGATTTGATCTTTGCCTCGGTAATTCTCTTTCTCCAGTTCAGCAGCCATGCTCGTCAAATGATGAAAGCGTTCTTTCTACAGGAGTTAAAAAAAGAAACATTTTTTTTTTTCAAAAGGTCAGTGTAAAACATGACGTCATTTGACACGCAAAAAAAAGAAGAAGAAGAAGACTCCATTTTCAAACCCCTACCCTGGATAGAATATCAGCGCAAATGGCTTCATGTTTCTTGACCGTCGCTTCGACTTGCGTCAAGTTGCTGCCGTAGCGCGGATCGGATAGAACTTGAATCATCTCTTTAAGATATCCATCTCGCAACAATCCCTGTGGAATGAAAAAATAATATTATTCGTAAGCGAAAACGTGACAACGCATAAAAATGCCAAAAAAAAAACATCTTTTCGTTTTTACTTTTCGTTCAAACTTGTACGCCAGCTGTTCCAGTCGTTCCAGTCTGAGTAATTCGTTGCGCAAGGCCACCTCTCGCCGGTGCTCGGCTTTCTCCAGGGCGTCCCACGCCTTTTGCAGGGCGTACAGGCTGACGCCTTCGGGCGGGATGAAGCTGGGCTGCCTCAACGTGGCCAGTTGTGTATTGGTGGCAAAAAAGAGGGCTTCGATTTCACTTCGCTCCTTGTACCTGGTGCGTGTGTGACGAAAAAGGCATTAGAATGACTTGTGACACGATATTCAAACACGCCAACCAGCGTGCGATTTACTTTGGAGGCTTTTCCACGGTGCGGTACTGCTTAAAGTCCAGCAGTTGACCCTGGATACCCTCAATCTTGTTGGGGAATTGGCGATCGTCCAACTGGACCAGCTTGTGCTGTATCCATTCGAGCAAGTTACTGCTCAGTTGGCAATAATTCTCCTTTAGCCGGTCGGCTTCCATCATTTGGCCGACGATCTATTTACAAATCAAATGAGTTTCATGTCGTGCACGAGTTGAAACGAAAACAAGATATTCAAATTACATTGGCTATCCTTCTGCCTCCTTTTTGCTCTTTGGTCATGCGGGCAAAGGTGTGATAATAAGATGCCACATAGGTGATGACCGACTTTTCATCTGGTCGGGCCACGTCGATATCTTCTGCGTCTAGAAGCGGAGCGATGCCCAGCTCGCGTTCCGCTACGTCAAAGGCGTACTGGAGATTACCCACATGATCGCTGGGATCCAGTCGATTGTAATCAATTATGTCTGGTCGATGGGAGTGAATCAAGGCGTTGAATCCCATTCCACTTCTCCAGGATCCTGAAAAATCGTGGATGCTGACGTACTCGTAACCGGTCGTCTTACGCTGACACCACAATAGCAGCGCATCTTTAGCGGATTTCTTTTCAGAACTTTCATTTTCTTCGTCCTGAAGAATAAAAAAAAACAAAAAACTTGATTGGAATAGCTGTCTGATTGTTATAAGAGCACATCTCAATTTTCATTACCACTTCGATTTCGATTTCCTGGATTTGAAATCGTAAAATGATGGTCCACATAAGACCTAAAATTAGACGAGGATTGCCATCGACAATGTCTTCGGCGCCAATACTCTCCAGGCGCACCTAATAATGACGCAGCCGGAAAAAGAAAAGAGATAAGATTAAAAAGAATGAAAATAACTAACAAAAAAAAAAAACGCCTCTGGAAATTGAACTTTAAAAGGAAAAGAAAAACAAGACGAACTTTGGTATGGAGAAAAGCCAGGCTTTTGTTGACGTTTTCGATCTTGTGGACTCGCATCTTGCCATTGTTGGGCTTGGCCAGCTTCTCGCCCGAGATGATCTCCAACAGTTTGAGGAGTTTCTTGCCATCGGCAAGGTCCACGAACAGGTCTTCCACCTCCATACGAGCCTGTGCAATGCATCATCATTGCCGGCCCAGAAAGAAAAAAAAAAAAGAATCAGAAAACCGCCAATTATCAAAAGGCGTCAAGATAGATACACAAGTCAGTCAGCCGTCATTTCATTCAGCGGGTGGAAAAGAAAAAAGAATTTTATAGTAATGCATAATCTAAAATAAATAATAAAAAAAAAAAAACGAAGAACGGAATGCCTAGTCCATCACATGTCACGATCACGGACAATAACGGAGCCCGCAGCCCGAGGACTTATCTGTTGTTGTTGTTGCTGCTGTGGTATTGTTATCAGTAAAGAAAAAGAAAAAAAAAAAAGGAGCCCTGTCGGTTTGACCCGTGTGTATGTGTGTAATAAAATATATTTTTCCAAAAGTCAGATTTACTTTAAGGCTATTAAAGGAAAGAGGATTTTCGACATGAAGCGCCATCTTTACGCCATACGCTAAGTAACACATTCGAAACGTCTCATAATCGCATTCAGGAATGAAAAGCCGGACGAAACTAATTGAGTCGGTGCATCTTATCTCACGATCTTATCTTTCACTGAAACTCGACAAACTTGGAGTTGAGCCAATGATTAAACCCCCCCCCCCAAAAAAAAAAAAAAAACATTATAAAAATTTTAACTGTACCTAGGCGCGTAGGTGGATAATGGAAAAAGCTACAAAATTAAGAAAAAGGAGACATGAGAAAGATGAAGAAATACTCGTCTCATAACGTTCTAATGGTACTCGTATAATTTACGTGTGTACGTGTGTGTGTGTGTCCAGGACAATATGTTAACCATAAGAGATTAGACCAATCACGCTCGTCATGGTGCCTTGCCCATGATTAGATTTCCTCTCTAATTTTCCTCTTTTTCCTTCACAAAATCTGACCGCATTCGCTACGTAACATTTAGACATGATGGAAAGGGACAAGCCTGGATGATTCGATAAGCGTCAAGCGTATATAGCCCACTCTCGGCAAAAGGGCGGAATTTGGGGGGTTCATGGTAGCAAAGATAAAGGAAAAATGTTCGAAAAGAAAAGAAAAATCGATTTAAATTTTTTTTTTTTACCTTGGTAAGAAACGAGTTCATCCATTTGGTGAAGGTTTTTTTCTGTATGTGTAGCCGCTCCTCTTGTAAAACTTTGATGCGACCTTGCTCAAATTTGAGCACGTCTTCACGTTGCGACATGGTCATCGCCCGATCCCCGGCTACCGGATGATCCAAGACGCTTTAAACGGGTCGTTGCTTTGTCTACCGCCAAACAGGCGGCTGTTCAATCTCGTTATTTTGTTTGTTTGTTTTTTCGTTTTTCTTCTGTCGTTGCGTGTAACAGGCCGTTCGCTCCGGCTGCTTCTCTACTTCTAGCCAACTATGTTACAACGTTACACCGTGTTGCCTGAGCCCGGCAGGTCCCAATCTTATCGCCATCGTTCACGTATCTGTGCGGAAAGAACGATATTAATAAAATAAAAATAAATTCGTTAAGAATGTGTTCATCATTTAAAAAGGTGTCGTCATGCGCAAGGTGTCGTCAAAGATAACACATTTCTTATCGAGGCAAATGGCGCATTTGTGTTCTGCTTTAGCTTATCAGTTCTTTTCCCCCTATTTATTCAGAGCTCATGTTGAAACCATTAGAACATTTCTATTTTCCGAGCTTAGCTGCAATGAAAATTTCTATCGGGACGCGCGTCCTCGTGTGTGTGTGTTTAGGACATGCGCCTTTAGTAAACCCTGCCCAAACCCAAAAACACCGCCAAGCTATTCCCCCCCCCTCTTCGCTACAGCTAGTTATTTATTCCACTTTGTGTTTGGACGCAAAACCATTGCTAATTCCAGTCATTTTCCTCCTTTTTCTTTTTCCTATGATATTTGCTCCAAAACGAAAAAAAAATTTTTTTTAATGACGTCATAATCACCGGTGTTTATTTAAATGTCTATCGGCTACATCGCGCCCTGACATTTAGACAGAAAAGGAGGTGGTGAGCGTTGAACAAAAAAAGAAATCCTAAGCGGTGCAGGTAAAAAAAAAATATATAGGTGAGGGATTGGAACGATTATAAAGGTACGGGCTGAATGCATATAGAAGTTTGATGGAGCCAGTGAAACCCTTCGACCTCATCCGCGCCGCTCCAACAAATGGAATTATCTGTTGAGAAAGCTGATGGAAAGACAACAACAACAACAACAACAAAAAAGGGCCTTGGCGCAAGGACAAATCCACTTCGTATGGGGGAATATAAATAGTAAACTTTAGAAGCCTCGGCTACAAAAGAAAAAATCCATTTTTTTCTGTTTCTATACAAGAGGGTCAATGACATCATTCGATATGCGTGTAACGGGCGGACGACTGGCCAGTTTACAAAAAAAAAGGACGACGGGTGGTGGTTCCCATCCGGTCGCCTTCTTTTTCGTGAGAGAGAAAACGAATAGAAAAAAACAAAAAAAACTCGAAATCGAGAAGCGGAAGGATCCAGTTGGCCACACCAAGGGCAGTACAGCCTGTGTGATTTGTTTTTTTCCTCGTCCCCAAAGAACCACAGACTCCCGCGCCATTCACGTTCTCTACATTTGAGTATCAACAGATAGAGTCGTAAAAAAAAACAAGAAACGAAAAAATACGAAAAACACGAATGTTCGTTAGCAAGGACCCAAAGACGAACAAAGAAGAAACAATCAAACAAGGTAACATCATTAGTGTAACTATGTAAATACGTTGCATAGCAGACACATCAAAGTTTGCTGTTATAGTTCTTCCCATTTAAGTATTTTACGAACGTGATTGTTATCGTGGCAAAAAAAAAAAGAAAAAGGGCAGACGAAGATTCGTGAAAAAAAAAGGAGCGACTCATCGAGCCACGAGAACTGGTTTCTTGTATTAAATGGCACGGAATAAGAAAAAACGGTAAAGTAGCCCACATTTTGACGTTAGGTAATATGCAAAGACCTCACACACACGCAAACACATTCACAGTGTGTCCAAGCATATTGAATTGAATTTGACACCGCCCAGTCACGCCCTCGATCGTGAATGGCCCGTATACACTCAATCTAAACCGACAACAACAATGTGAATTTCAACAAAACAACACAGAATGACCTGCTGCTAAATAGCCAATCATCGAGTATTGCCTAGCAAACAAAACCATTGTCCGGCTGATGAACGGGAGAAAGAAAAAAGGAAAGCAAATGGAATGTAAAAAAAAAACAAAAGAAAGAAAAATTTTTTGTTTTGAGAAAAAGGGCCGAAGGGCTGCCATTGAAAACGTCCGACATTGCTACATCTCGGTTTTATTATTATTTGCCTTTTATCTCTTTTTATTCAGTCACACCTTGTTAATAAAACTGAAACGTCACTTGTTTTTCTCTCGCTCGATTCTTTTTTTCAAAGTTACGTTCACTGTGCGAGCGTAGGAAGATTGTTATACATTCCGTCCATCCATGAACACCTAATGTATCGGATCGCCGTTGCGGTTCTACTTGGTTTGCCACCCGCAAAATGAACTGAACGAAAAGTAATAAAAATAATTTTTTTTTTTAAGAAAAAAATGTATCCGGAAACATTCACCCACACAAAATAAACGGAACCGCTAGATTCTTGAAGTGCACGCAGAACGAAATTATGAAAGACGATCGACTTCATTTCACATAATAATTATGAAAAACAAAACAAAAGATGAAGAATTTCGGAATCCGGTTCTACTAGTGGATTGACAAGAAAAACGGTACAACCAAAACAGAAAATAACGTCCATTTTTATGAATCTACATCTTATTAAAGAAAAAGACTACGATCTGACTCCTTATCGAGGTGAGGAGCTGCTGCGAGCTGATTTACGTTCCGGGAAGACGGGAATCCGACAGAGCAGACCAGTATAAAAAAAAAAAAAAACCACGATCACGTTCGATCAAAAAACAAAAAAAGAGAAAGAAAACTGAAAAAGAAGAATCCTAATCATCACGAAAGGCAAAAAAAAAAAGAGAAAATAAAACTCCCAAGGCCATGAATCTACATATCTTGAATGTAGCGGCCCTGACGCTACAGGCGGGATCGCATTCCGTAGCGGATCGTTGGGCACCGGCTTCTGGCTTTTTCTTTTTTTTTTGTCTATTCTTCTGACACACACACATGCATATACGTATACATTCTAGCATATTGTCTAGCGTATTTAAAAAATGCACCAATGGCGGATGGGAAGATACACGAAGACCGGACGTGAGTGAAAATAAAAAGACACGCGCGCTATAAACGTTTTGCTAGAATTAACATGACCTCCTTTTAAGAGGTGCGTTTGTTTTATTCTCTTTCTCTTTTTTTTTCCTTTTTCAAGTAAAGATTTTTATTTTTTGCTGATTTTTTTTTTTTTTACATTCTAAATGTGTTCCCCAAATTGCACGATTTTCAATTCTTTAAAAAGAAAGAAAGAAAAAACAGGTTCTTTGGACTGTAGCATCGTTCATATCTTTTCTTTTCCGTCGTTCCCCCGCATCGGAAGTGGTCAACCAACGCCATTTTCTTGTTTAAAAAAAAAAAAAAGTGAAAAAAAAAGACCTTCCCACCATGGGAAGACTTCGTGATCCAAGTTATCGATGAAACCCTTTTTTTTTTTTCTTGTCCACCCTTTTTTTTTTTTTGTAAAGGAAAACTTTCAAAAAGGTTCGTATCACAACGACGTGCAAGTAAAAACATTGTAATCGATAATGTAGACAGTGAAACGGGTGGATTTAGGCAATGGCCAAAAATATAGAGGCTACCACGCAAAACTACTTGTCTTTTCCTTTAATGTTGTTTTGTTCTTTTGCTCTTCTCTCACGATCTGATTGCAAAAGAACTTACAGGCATTCACGCAAAAGAGTGCTCGTTTCGGAAAACCCTCATAGCGACACACAATAGAGAGTGAAACTTTCTGGTTACGATGGAAATAACGTGAGGGATCAATGGGTCACGTCGCCCAGACAACCGGAGCCATAAGGTGTATAAAGGATGGAGAGGGGGGGAACACACACAAAAAAAGAGTGCCTATACCAAGATAAAACTCACGGAGAAGCTCATTACTCAATGTCTTTGAAAAAAAAGAGCTAGCTACTTGATTGCCCTCCATAAAAGAGCATTTTCTTTTTCTCTTTTCCCTTTGACTTTTTTCCATCATCTCCGGCACCGAAAGGCACACCCCCCTCGGTGTTTGCCCGTTGATTCAAACAAGTTTCTATCCTCCGGGATCAAGAGGAAATATTTAAAACAAAAAAATTCTTTTATTGAAAAAAAAACAAAACACGAGTGCGTGTGGTGGTCGTCTTTCATTTTGGTTCTTTGAAAATATGCAAACTAACCCAAAAATTTTGCGGGTTTTCTAGCAAAAAAAAAAATTGGGAGAAAAACCAGACGGATACATATGTCTGTGTTTGTTTGTTTGGTGACGTCAATGCTCCACTCCTCCCCATCATCATCAACCAAAGAACGAAAAAGATGAAAAAAAAAAAAACCATCAAACAACCTGGCACGGACACTGTCTTTCCTGCCTTCCAAAGTCAAAATGTCTGTGGCCTGCGTCATCGTTTCCCACGAAAAGGAAATGATGTCTATGCGATCGCAGACGAAATTTTAAAACAACACGTTTCAGCAGTCCGTCGTCGTCGTCAAAGATGAACAACAAACATTCTGACTGTATATGGTTGTAAGACTATAAGCTGAATCTTTAAAAAAACAAAACAAAAAGAAGCAAAAACCGGTTGACGTTCCATCATCGTTGGACCATCACGAATTAAAAAGAAATAATAGAAATGGCATTGAGGGATGACCTATAAAGTGCCGCCAAATGGCGCATAAGTGTGAGCAGGCCTTAAAGAGCCCATTCTAGTGACAGTGGGGGAAAAATGGCGGGGCGCACACACACACCATCACCAAAGAATGCAACAAATTCGTGGCAAAAAGAGCACGAAAAACTCTTTGGGATGACGAGACAGCCGGATGGAGGCAAAAACAACAAATGTGGCGAAATAGAAAATGTAGGAAACTTTTGTTTTACCTGGAGAACGAAGTTTTTCCGGCATAATCCACAACAATAACAAGGCAACAACATCAAACACAATAACACACAACAACAGATTGCGTTTTTGTTTTGTTTTTTTCGGCCTTTTTTTTTTAGTGCTCGTATTTTTCTCTTGGAGTTCAAAAGCCACGCACAGACAAGAGGAAAAAGAGGCCACTTATTGGATGGAGAGACACACACAGGGCACGACCACCAAACGGCTGCCGTCGCAAAGAGAAGTAACGAACGGCTCGACGAGGCAGCAAAAAAAAGCAACGGCGGCGAAGTCAGCGACCTCTTGCGCGCCTTTTGCCATCACCGCCTCGAGCGATGTAAATTGATCGCACACTCAACGAGATACACGCAAACTTTTTCTTTCTATTTGGGAGGGAAATTGGATGCCAACACATATACACACAAAATGTTGGGCCGTATACCTGTCTCGAATTCGCCACGTCGATAATATCCGAGGAAAACACGAGACTCGACTGAAATACAAACAGGCAACACACACTGCTGGCTTCTTCTCAACTGCAGAAAATGGAAAACTATTGCTGACAACAGTACGATGTTTTTCTTTTTTCCCCTGGTTCCCAGCACCTCTCTCTTTCCTTCTTGGCAGCCCACCTGTGTACTACCAGTCAAGGTGTACACACCTTATCTGGTATACAGACACACTAAAATACCTCGGCAGCTGCACATGTCTC
This sequence comes from Daphnia magna, assembly GCF_020631705.1. NCBI lineage: Eukaryota > Metazoa > Arthropoda > Branchiopoda > Diplostraca > Daphniidae > Daphnia > Daphnia magna. Next base: position 2,818,894 of record NC_059189.1, on the reverse strand, counting down.
GTCTACCTGAATTGTTTAACGAGAAAGGAATGGACAACCTTCGAACGCCATCTGCTAGAAAAAATGACAACAACTACTTGCCACGATGGGTTACGAAATAAAATAGCACGGTTAATCTCTCATGCATACCATTTGCATGTCAACTTGAAATAAAGAATAAGATAAAACATTTGTGTCTTCCTAGTAGTTACGCAAGCATTAAAGACTTCCCGTTTTCTAACCACCTTTTAGAAGAGGCTTCCTCTACTCATTTACCACAAATGGCGCGAGTTCCATCCCCTCCCCATCTGGCAGTTTCCTTTGAAGGCGTTTCTCATAACATCACAACAATCGATTAGCATAGGCGTTTTTGAACTTCCGTAAGAGTTCTTTCCTTTTCGCTGTAAAGATTTCAGAATTAATTTTCAACTTCAGTTCGAAAGCCATGCCTAAACGAAGCATTTCTGAACTCGATTGGGGAGACTCCCTGTCTCACTGTCCTCAGTCAAAAATCCAAGTAGGCAACAGAGAAATCAATCAAGGCATTTGTGCAGCTTCAAACATGAAAGCTGTTTATAGTGAGAACATCTTTTGTTTAAAATTATCCTTTTTCTGATGCCCGGTTGTTCAAGCATTTCTTTTTGTGGGGAAATTTCAGGCAGGACATTGAATCTTCTTTTTCAAGGCTCAAAGGCGAAAGCAAATCCCACAGAAATGCCTCCACCAACAGCTTCAACAGCCTCATTAACAGCCACAAGTCTCCCCAAATACTCTCAAACCATTTTGACACCTGATGGGCAGATCTTACCTCAAACAGAGAGGAATTTAGCGGTATCACTTCCTTTTGCTAATTTAGCTTGCACGTGCATGTCCTGCTCGTCAGCTAGCTCAGGTCTCCTGGAAAGGTGCCAATTCTGTGAAGGGACCTTCTGTGACAAATGCTTTAGACTTTGCATGTCTTGCACTGGAGAGTATTGCAGCAAGTGTTCTATTCAAACGTAAGTTTTTCTAATTATCAACCTAAACCATTTTTAAACCCACTTTTATCTTTACGCAGGTATTCAAGGGATGAATGCACCATCTGCCTATCATGTGCAACAGAACGTGGCCACTTGTGAGCCAACCCATTGTACAGATTTTAAATTCAGAGATATTATAAGCAAAAGAAGAATCCATTGTATTGCCGTATGTAAATACAACTCTTTCAAATACTTTTCTGAAGGAGACGGATTCGGTAAATCGGGGACGATGGAAAACAACAAAAAAAAAACATCAAAACTGCTAAAATTATTGATCCTTTACATTACCCCATCATGAGGTAACGAACAACAGTTTTTTTTTGTTTTATGTATAAAAAGGCAGAGTGTAGTGATTGTTCGAAATAGTAGGGCAGTTATAAAGAATACCAAATCTCTGTAAAGGCGTGTGGTAGGCGGAGAAGTACAATTTCGAACGTGTAAGGAAAAAAACAGAGACGAAAAACAAGAATTTCGATGAGTCTGATGCGGAAACGAGATACGCATAATAGTTAAGAAACATTAGGGCAGTACAACATAGCCTTCTTTCCGAGCCAAAGCAAACGCACTCTTTAATGGAATTGCAAAAGGAAGAAAAACAAAAACAAATGATATGGACGAAAAAATACATTTTGTACACAACGGCCCAGGTAAATGATGAAATTATATGAAACAAAGACGCATTCGCAGACGATAAAAACACACTTTGGTTCTAAAAAAAGAGTATGACCGTAAAATATTTTTTAAAAAAAAGGTAAGACAGGAAATAAGTGACAGTTGTTGGTGGGAAAGGCCATTAGGACGAACGCGGGAGAAAAAAAAAACAACAAAATATATCGTTTTCATTAGAAAATGCTGGCGAAAAGAACAAAACGATGAATGCAAAAACACGACAGTGTGATTTCTTCTTTGATAAGTGGGTAAGGCCGCCATATTACAATTGGCTATATCCGCAATCTTTTATGGTCGTTCAATTGTCTGGAAGAACCAATCCGTGAAGCGTTTCAGTTGTTGTGCCGCCGTCTGCGACTCACCGGCAAGACGCGAGTTGGCCTCCCGCAACCGACGGATTTCCGCCTCGAGGGCTTGCCTCCTATCCTCTTCGCCACGTAGACGGTTCTCCAGTGATCCGACATGTTGTTCTAGTTGATTCATCCGTAATTGCACTACATTATCCATCACCAGAGTCGAGCCGATTCTATAAGAAATAATTAAAAAAACATTTACTTAAGCAAAATTTGAAGACGGACTTAATGAATCAATGAACTTACCCTCCCGGCGGACTTTCAGCTGATTCCGCTTCGATGCGTAATTTTTCCGTCACATCATCGATCCACGAAGTGAGTGAATCTTGATTGTCGCTACCGTCTCGCGTGGGCTCTTCGATCTCATCTTCCAGCAGGTCGTCATCAACATCTTCTGGGGCGGAAGCCATCGAAGACGCCGTGCCCTGGATGGCTCGGGCGGCGGCGTGCACTAAACGTGACCAGTCCATCTCTTCGGCATCGGGAAGGTCGGCCATATCGGCAGACTGGACGGATGAATTGGCGGACGAGAGGACGGCATTGGCAGGCCGGGCGTGGGTGACAATGACCGACGAATCATCGGCCGATACCTCATCCACCGCATCCGGGCCGATGAGTCGTAACAGATCTTCTTGTAGATTTGTACTGGAGCGCTTCTGGCCGCTGCCTCCGCCACCGCTGCCTCCGCTGCAGACGCTTCCGTTGGCGTTGGACTTCAACTTGGCCTCGACAAACATTCGCGGGCTCTGATTTCGGCTGCTGCCGCTGGAAGGCGTCAAATTTCCAGCTCCATTGTTCTTGCTGTGCTTGCGGCGGCTTCGTGGTGACAGGCTGTTGGCGCTTCCGGCCGACAGTTCGTCCTCGCTGCGTGAAGTGTAAGTGGAGGAGGGCGATTTTCGATTGTTGGGACCGTGTTGCTGGTCAGGCGATTTGAGAGCCACCAAACGACTTTGCATGGCGTGGTGGTAATCGGGCGGATTCAATGGACGGACTTTACTGCTAGCAGAGCCAGACGTTTCCTGAGGCGCGGCGGAAGTGCTGGCGCTCTGCTGCAGCCTGCGCACATCTTCGTAATTACTCATACGGCCCACTAGGCTGGGACTCTCCAACACGGGTTTCACTTTGCTCGGCGGAGTGGAATAAACGCTCGGCGGCCCGGCGGGCCGATTTTTAACGGGCGAAGATCCGTCGTGCGGAAAAATGTGGTCTTGGCTCCTACTTGATTTCACGTTCTCCACGGCCGGAGATGGTTGTTGGACGGAAATGACCGGAGGCGTAAAATGTTCGCCACCGTGGCCCGAACGCAGCCGGCTGGCCGCTGGAAGTGGACCGTGCCTCGATGGAAGCGGAGGAGGCGATATGGTCGAACCAGCTGGCCCGTTCAGCACTTCAGCTTCTAGCACTTCCGACATGAAATCGTACCACGGATCGTCGCTCGAATGGCCGCTCGAAGTCGATTTCAGGGTCCCCTCCGTCGTGTTGGTGGAGATAACGGCCGACATAGTCGCAGTTCCAGCCGCGGCCGCAGCCGAGGCCGCCAGCGCGGCCGCTCCCTGAACCGTAAACGATCTGGAACTACTGCCCGTTCCGTAGCCGGAACTGCTGCTGGAACGGGGCGGCGAGACGCTGCGCTCGTAACGTAAGCGTCGACTGTGAATCGAAACGGATTGCTGCTGGACGGCTCCCGAACTGCGCATCGCTGCATTCGCGTTGTCCACCCCTTCGCCACTGACGTCGACATTGTCATACTCGCCGTCGATGCTGCCGACGATGTAAGAGCAGCTCTGAAGCGTGCAACCTTGTCGAGGTGTGTTGGGATCGACAGGTGGTAGAACGGTGACCGTGACAATGGCCGACGTTTTCAACAGGTCTACCATCTGTTCGTGGTTGAGCGTCGCTACTGTCACCTTACAAATTTCCACCAACCGGAAGCCTTGACGTAAACTCGCCTGTAGATCAGAAAATCCATTTTAAACAAAAATAAAAAGTATCCATAAAAGCCAATAACGAATGGAATCCCAGGCATTTTCAAAATCGTTGAACCGCTCATTTTCCCATGCTATATTGTCTTTTTTTTTGTTGGTTTGTTTGTTGTGTTTTCCCCACCAAATCCAACGAATGTCATTGTTGTTTATCGTCCCCATTTACCTGCCATGCTGGCCCGTGAGGCTCGACTTCCGTTACCAGTCCATCCTATTGTTTATAAAAAAAGCAAGTTTGTTATTAAAAATGCCAATTGTCTCTACTCTTTCTTTCATTTTCATTGAAATGATGTGTAAACTCACGGGCTGGACATGAAATCCTAGCTGCCCTACGGCGTTCCTCCTCAGCGAGAGCTCCCGCGTGCCACAACCGGACGTGACGGCGTGAAGACGGGCCACAATTTCGGGAATCTCATCCGCTTCACAGTCTCTACCCTGGACGGTAATGCATTCACCTGCAAAGATGTTCAAAACGACGTCATTGCAAGACGGCGTTGGCATTCCTAATTTGATCGCACCTTGATGGTAATACAATTTGATGCTGGACGTCGACGACGTCCATCCCAGGATGGCTTTACACGAGACGGCCCAAATGCACTCTTTCGTGCTCTCCTCCACCAGGACGAGACTGTCTCCAGAGATGCCCAGCAAGCTGTCTGTTTGCCGGACAGAGCCTCCGCCACCGCTGAAATCATCCACCGACACCTGCCAGCAAATGGCGCCCGCCTGGACAGCGTCCGGATAGAATTTCGGTTTGAGCCTCTCCTTTTTGCGGCTGCTGAACGTCAGGATAGGGAACTTGGAGCCGCTATCTAACGTGTTTCCCGTCACGTAATTCGTGGCCAAATCCTGGATGTCAACACACATCAAAAGAAAATTGAACATTGTCACACACACACACGCACAAAACTTGATCGGAAAAACCGGGGCCTAAACAAAAATAAAATTTAAATCAACCAGATCCGACCCCAATACCCACCCCCACCCCCCACACAAAAACAAAACAACAACCGTTATTAGAAAAGACCTCCTTCTTTTCGAATCTGCACCATGCACTTTTGGCCTTTCAAGGTGGCACAATCAGCAGAGTCAGTGACGTAGAAAAAGAAGAAGAAGAAAAAACAAAAAAAAAACATCTGGTAACGGGAGACGTCGTTCGACATGGTTTAAAGCTCCGTTATAAAAAAACAAGGCGCATTTCAAACTAATTGAAGCGGAAATGACTGAATAACATTCCAAAAAGCACTCAACGGCGAAGGTTAATACTATTGGGTAAGCTCCCCCACCTCTTAGCCTCCTTTTTTTAAAAAAATGGGCTTTTTGCTCGGATTTCAATTCTTTAAAAAAGAAAAAAAAAAAGAAGGACGGCCAATCAGACCGAGTCTGTTGAAATCTGATCGTACCAAGTTACATGAATACACGCGATGATGACTCGATATGGTCGACCGATTTTAGTTTTCGCTCAAGAAAAACACAAAAACCAAACAAACAAAATCGCTGAATGAAACGGACGGATGCGTAACGGATGGCAAGGGGGTGTACCCACCTTGAGGTATTCCTGACGGGTGCGTGTGGCCATGGTGGCGAATTTTTGCGAGCGATGAGCAGCGTGTTCCGCGTTGATGATTTTGGCCAGCAAGAAATCAACAAAGGCCTGTGATTTGGGGAACGTGGCCCCGCTAGGAATGGGCGGGCCGAAAATGGGCACCTCCTTGGAACGGCTGACGGCCACCTGATACTGAGTGTGGTCCGTGCACGGATGTAAAACGCGGACGATGATGAAGACGTGCTGGAATTGCGAGCGGATATTCTTGGGCGAGAAGGGCATGGCGCCCGGCTCCTGGAAGACGATGGTCACGATGTCGTTGCCGATGTGCCTCTTGCGCAGCAACTGTTGCCGGTTGTTGGGCGTGAACGGCAAGAGCGACGAGACGTGAAACATGAGCTCACGATCCTGGTATTGCGAATACAACGAATACAGGCCCGTCGAGTCCATCTTGTTGTCCAGACCGGCTTTGTATTTCTCAAAGCCCCGCAGGCGGACACGCTGGCCGATCAGGTTGAGGAAGTCATCGAACGCTGCACCGCCCTCTTCGTTGTTGTACATTTCCTCTTCCGTCGACTGGCCGGCCTTGCAGTAGAGGATGCCCACCTTGTAGTGGTTGGACAGGCCTTGCTGGTCCAACTTGAGAAGCTGTTGCTCCGTCGTCGGGCCCGGGATGGCCAGCCGGAGACAGGGCAAGTGAATTTCCGGCGAGACCATGTCCAGCACTTCGCGAAGAGAGAGACCTTTAGGGCCGGCCGGCTTTAGAGAGGGGATAGCCTCTTCGAGGACGGTCCCGCGCAGCGTGGCCAGCTCACTGGTGCGGATGATGATTCGGTAGATGTACTGATCTTTGTGATGACTGTGATGGCTATGATGGTGATGATTGTGATGATTGTGGTGGTGGTGGTGGTGGTGGTGGCTGTTGTTCGACTCGACGTCGTTGGCAGACACCTTCTCGCGCCGGATGCTGATGGCAATCGGACCGAGATTCTCATCCATTCCTGGAAATGTTGAGCCGATTGATCAAATGACGTTGAATTTTCTGCCATAAATAACAAATTTAACAAATTGGAAAAGAGAGGCTTTACCAAACCAATTTTGGTGCTCTTGGGCGTAAAAATGGTTGCCGTAGTAGAAGGCGCCTTGGTCGCCGCGTTCCAGGACGGACGGCTGTTTCTGGTAGGGACAAATGCCGTGCCGCCAATGCGATTTGCCTGCACCGAATTCCAGCACGCTGACTCCGTAGGTGCTGACGGGCCGATGGAGCAGAGTCGGCGACGGATGCTGTTGCTGCGGCTGTTGCAGCTGCGGACTGGAGCATCGCGACACGCCCACGCACCACTCGGGCTCGCCGCCCAGCTCGTTGCGGAAGAACGGGCAGCTCTGCAGCAGCTGATTGCTCTTGCCGTCACCCGTGTCCACCTCATCCGGTGCGGGCAGAGCCGACGCGGCCGTCGGATCCGTCACTTCCGTCGCCGGAGGGTAACTCATCTGCGTCTTCAATTTGCCCTTGCCGCCGCCGGACAAGCTGCCCGACGAGCCGGTCGTTGCGGCGTTCAAGGCCGCGATCGAAGAGGAGGTGGCAGTGGAAGAAGAAGAAGATGAAGAGGAAGAAGAGGAAGAGGAGGAAGACGACGACGAAGCGGATGCCATGGAAGCGGCCGACGCTCCAGTGGTAGTGTTGCGGCGCTGGGCGAGCAATCCGCGCAGGCGGGCAGCGTAGCCCAGGTTGACGCTCATGCTCTGGCAGTCGTGATGGGCAAAAGCTTTGCGCTTCAGCCGCTCGTCCAGCCGGGCTTCCATGTCGCTGGCATCGCGTTCCAGCGTGGCGGCCAGATCGGGTTCGGGCGATGCGGAGATTCCGTTCAATCCTTTGCAATTGGACGAAGAAGCAGATCCGCTTCCGCTGGACGCACTCCCCCCACCGCGGAGTCGCTTGAAGATGGACGGTTCCGAGGCGGATCTCGACGTGGCGCCGCTGGCGGAAGCGGTGCCGTGTTGGACGGCCACGACGGAAGCGGCGATGGCGACCGTGGTGGCCGGAATGCTGGACGCCTTTGGCTCTTTATTGGAACGATCGCGATCCCAGAATCGCTGGAATTTGGAACGAGGTTTCGGGCTGGATGCGTCCGCCGGTAATGTGGCGCTTCTAGCCACCGGTGGCTGCATCCCCGCTCCGAGTGGTGGCTCTGGTGTACTTCGTCTTCAATGACGTCATATTTTATTTTTAAAAAAATTAAATCAAGAAATAAATTTTAAAAAAAAGTCCACAAAAACCGGTAAAAGACGTTGACCGCAAAAGAAAAAAATAAAATAAAATAAAATAATAATAAAAAATGATTGTATTAAAAGGAAAGCTGACTTACCGGAGCATGACAGACTGCTGTTGCTGGACGGCTAACGAGTAAGAGCCAGTCAACGGTAATACGGCGGCCGTTGGCTCCGACTGCGTGTTGGACACGGCGGCTCGGGCCGAATGGAAATTGGGTTTCAGCAACTCGGCCAGCCTGCTGGGTGCGCAGCCGACCGGTTTGGCGTGAACGGGATCGTCCAAATCTCTTTCGGGGGACGACCGACTGGGCACCAGGCTGCCGTTGCCATTGCTGCTACTTCCGCTGCCGCTGCTCTGCGCGCCCAAATCGCGCAACAAGGCGAAGAAGCTCTCGCGCTCGGCACCGCTGGCCAGAGCGTCCAGCGAGCCGTGGCTGCCACCGAAATCGCCTCGGCGCTGCTTGCCACCTGCGGAACCGTTTGAACTGGCCGGGCTGGCCAACACATGGGCGGCGGCCGTGACGCTACCTGCCGTCGCGGCCGTGGCGGACAAAGCGCCTCCAATGTTCCCGGGAGTCTGTGCGGCGGATATCAACACGTTTTTCATCCGTTACTTTCAAATCGAGACGAAACATTTGCACAAAAGAGAAAATTACGAACGAAGAGGAAGAAATGAACAACAACAACAACAACAACAACAATCACAAAAAAGGGCGCAAATCCGTTATGATTTGAGTTGGTTGTCTCGGCCCGTTTATCAACGGATAAAAGGCTGGGAATACGACGCAAAAAAATAAATAAAAGAAGAAGAGATAAAAAAAAATCTTTTTAAAAATAATAATGGTTCAAATTGAAAGCCATTATTTCAAGTTCTGCGCCGAGGTGGAAATTGCGAGTGCAATTAAAAATTATTTATCTGTGTGTGTGTGTGTGTGTCCCATAAGATGTGCGCTGCGTAGTTTGGCCCGTTGCTTCTTACCAACCTCAATCAAGCCGCAAGTTCTTCTTCCTTGTCTTTTTCACTCAAGTTCTTTGAAATGCTCGTACACAATCCGACAGAGAATGTCAAGATTTATCCCTTTCATCTTCTTTGTGTTTGTGTCTTTCTGTGTGCATTGCGTGATTCACGTCATTCCGACAGCCATTTGCTTTTTCCCGGATAGAAACAAACAAAAATACACACATAAAAACAAACAACAAAAGCAAACGCTAAGGTTTCACTGCATGTCAAAGACAATAGAATTAAAAAAAAAAGAAACCAGCCGACTGGAGTTCCGGTGTGCCTCGACTAGTGCCCCGGAAATCCTCAAATGACCAGATTCCGACGCGTACCTTTTGTTATGAATAATTCCTCCACTAAAATATTTTAGTTTGACTTGTCCGGCTTCTTTCCTCGATTTCTTATAGTCCTCTCTCTCTATGTGTATGTGTGTGTGTGCACGTATACGTGCGTCGATTGCGCACGGAAGACCTTTTCACGCTTGATGAGACACATTACGAAAAGGAGGAGGATCACATCCCCCCCCCCTTTTTTTTTTGTCTTTCGAACAAGCCAACATGTTTTTTTTTCCCGTTTTAAATCGGATTCACACAAAACTACCCGCCTCCCGAAAATGTTTTGAAATGAATAAGGTAGGAGGAGGAGAAGGCGGGAAAAAAAACACAAAGAATTTGATAAGGTGAAGAGAAAAACAAAAAAAAAAACTAAACATTCCAGCGGCCCATAGTTTTTTTTTTATTTTTGGGCACAACTGAAGCCGTACCTGTGTTCTGGAACGCGTTTTGCTGTTGCCGTTGGCGTCCGTTTCGGTGTTGGCGGCAGGATGAATCGAATTGTTAGCGGTGCCGGCCAGACTGCCATTGGAACGACTGAGAGACGCCATGCCGGTGCTGAAGGAGCGGCCGGGCTTCGGACCGGATTCGGCCCCCGCCTGGTGGTTGTTGGTCGGGTGCCACGGCCCAGCAGCAGCAGATGAGCTCGCTGCCGATCCGGACGGATGATTGTGAGCGGTCATTGAGCGGCCGCTATTGAGGCCCATGCCGCGTTGTTCTCTGTACGACGCCCGGCTATCAGGCGCTCCGAACCGGTAAGGTGATTGAGACTGAGGTTGTTGTTGTTGTTGCTGTTGCGAATGATGACTTGACTGGGGAGCATTGGACGGATGAAACATCCTAGAGGGCGGGCCGGATTCGCCGGCCGAAACTAATTCCATCTTGTTATTGATCGTCAAATTGGCAGTTGCCGAGCGTGAAGGCGCCATTGATGACGAGGAACAAGAGGAAGAGGCTGCTACTGTCGACATGACATTCGCTCATCTTATCCCCCAGCATCCGGATTCTTCTTCCGGTTTCCGATCAAACACCCTCGATCCTCTTTTGTTCTATTACTCGCGCCTAGCCTCTTTTTTTGGATTGTTTGTTTGTTTGAAATCCCGGATCGGCACTACTGTAGACTAAAGGCGCGGTCTATTGTGGGCGTTGCCGGACAGGATAGGAAGACACACAAAATTTTTGTTTCCAGAACTGCAACGCTGCAACAAAAAAAAGTTGAATTCAATAAAAAATATTACGTTTACGCAAAACTTTCTCTCTCATTGCACAATCATTGCAAATTCACAACGTTGCCACCACCAAAACTGAAATAAGAAAACGATCTTGCAAATAATTGTCATTCGTCATCAATTGAGCACCAACATCATCATCATCTCAAGACAATTAAGCGATGCAAAAACACAAAAAAAAACAATGAACGCACGGGAAGTTGTACGACCGCACACAAAGCCAGTCTTTAAAAAAATTCATTTTTTTTTTTTCTTTTTTCAAAGGGAGGATTTCTCTTCCCATTTTGCGGTTCGGAAACCTTGCTGCTCCATTTAGCGTGCAGATATTGAATACCCCCATCGACAGTAAGGTTTCTCCCCTCCCCCCCTTTCTTACATTTGTGTTGAATGGAAGGAAATAAAAGCGGGGAGAAAACGAGAAGGTAACGCTGTAATAATAGGTGGTCGACCCCTTTTTTTTTATGTTTAAGATCTTCTTTAGTCACAAGAACATTCTCACGGCACGGTTAAAAACCTCCCGTTTGTGTGTGTGTGTGTCTGTCTTTTATCTTTGTATCTTTGGGTGTTTGTGCGTCTGTTTTGTTTGGATGCAAGCGGCGGTGTTCACAACTTCCTCCGCAAGTAGGTCGGATCTCGAAGCATCCGCAAACAAGACAACTCCCAAAACATAACCATTAAAAAAGGGAGACAAACGCAGTTGGGAGAAATTGAAGTTTCCTAACCGACAAATCAATGAACCTTGTCTACACCTCAAAAAGCTCTAGGAATCAAAATTCAATAATAAATCATTCCATTCACCTCCTGGTAATGTTTACAAACAACAAAACAATGTCAGGCCTTTAAAAATGTACATCTACGAAACATTATTTTCAAAGATGTCCTTTTTAAAAATCTTTATTGGTGAGAGAGACGTTGCTTTCTCCTCTTTGATGTGGAGGGGCGTTGGAACACATGGAGGGAGAAAGAGAGAGAGAGAAAAAAGAAGTGGATTGAGCATGAGAGGGTTGGCCTCTCTGGCGTACAGGTCAGTGACACCGGGTCACACACCCATTTCCGGTACTGGTAGGAATAGTAGTAGTTGTATAGTAAGAAGACGTCTAGCACTGCAAAGACTCCCTGCGTGTTTTCTTTAAAAAAATAAAAGACGATGCCAGTCCCCCCCACGAAAAAAAGACCACGACCACAATAAAAGGGGGCCGAACTCCGAATGTTATCTTCTTAACAATAACGTCTGTGTTCCTCCACTATTTCAAGACACCCCTCCTCCCTAGCTAGCACACTTCTGCTTTTCTCTCCAGTGCTTCGGTTAAAGGGTGTGTGACACGAAACATGCTCCCAGATGATTCCCCGCTTTCCTAAACAGAAAATGCCGTTTTCTTTTTATCGATTGTAAGCAAGCGTTCCCTTTTTTTTTTTTTTTTTTGTCCCGTTGTAACCTTCTAATTAAAGCGTCCGCTGCTAACGGAAGGGAAAGGTCATTTCCATAAATCTCTGAGCGACTCGAGTGAGCAGCACATTTTCAAGTTACAAACACACATTTTTTTTGTTTTTTTAAAAGAGGCAAAATAGAAATGGGATGCGAGTGAGCACAAAACAACTCCACCCAGTTTGTAACAGCAGACGCAACAACACAAAATGCTCTGATTGAATTTAAAGAAAACAAAAACCAATTTAAACTAAAAAAAATTTCAGAGTCATCATCGTCGGTTTGTACGGCCGGAGGGCAACCCGGTTGGGAACACAACAACAAGAATACAAAAAAAAAACACTCATAAATAACCAAAACGAGCCATTAGAAACATTCTTCCTTCCTCAGCCAAAAGAACAACAACAATCGTTCGTTTCGTTTGCAATAAAAATCTTTTTTTTCTCTCTCTCTCCCTCTCTCAATGTTGTCGGGACATCGATCGTTTTTGAACTCGGGGAGATCTGATTATAGAGTTTTTTGTCCGTGGCACGTCACGACCACGCGTTCGAGTTCACTAACTCTACAGCCAAACACACAACTGAGAGCTTTAATTGCACGAATCGTACAGGGAGAAATAGAGAATTCACGACTACGTATGATGCAAATCGCTCACACGACCTTGGTATGGCTCCAGTCCCCCTTAAAAGAAAACAAGAAGAATCGCACCTAAGGGCATGTGAAAACTACCTGTAGCTTTGCCAAAGACTTTTCTTTTTTTCTCTTTTTACAAGGATGGCCGGAGGTAAAGCGTGCCAAAAGCCATACCGATCGGCTTTTTTTTTTTTTAGAGGTGAAGATAAAGACGAAAGGGAAATAGTTGTCAGAAATAGAAACGGAAAAAAGAAAGAAAGAAATAAAATATAAAAAGCGAAAGAAAACAACGAGAGCGGATGAATCCAGTACGACATTCTCCTCCTTTTGAATGCTTACCCCCTAGTATTAACTGTTTGACAATCCCAACACGCATGTACGCATACTATTTTAAAAGCAAAACAAGGACGACAAAGTGAAATCGGAGAGAGGCAAAGCATAAATACATAAGATCTTTTAATCCGAAAATTGAACTAATAGAAATGTTTAGAAAAATTAAAAAAAAAAAACCCGGCATGTTGGGTTCAGGTTAGCCGACTAAATTGGCTTGCGAGAGCAGAAACTCGATCCTACACTCTTGGGCAGGTTCGTGTTTTTGTTTTTTGTGTGTGTGTGTGTTGGAACGAAAGAAAATGCTATTAAGGTTCAAATTCTTGCTTTCCAAATGACTTTGCATATACAGTCGATTAGAGGCAAGTGTGTCTCCACACCACCGCAATCTGGCTAGCTCCTCCTCGTTCCTCAAAAAAAAAATCAATGCAAAATAAAAAAAAGAACGTTGATCAACAAGAACAGGCGGATAACCAGTTACTAAGAAATAGAAAAAAAAAATAAAATAAAATCAGAGCTGGTAGAAGGCCGTGTAACGAGCCTGTGACAAGTCATTCTCTACACACGGACACGGGATATTTATAATGCGGGTACAACACATATGCAATACTAATCTTTTCCCTTCTTCTGCTGATACCCTAAAAGAGAGACGAAGAAGAAAAGAAAAAAAAAGCCTGGGCGGAAGCAGGAAACCGCAACAATCTCCTATCGGCCCAGGGGAGAGAAATAAAGAGAAAAAAAATATAAAAAAACTGTGAATAAGACGAGAAATAAAGAAACAAATTTAAGTACGAGACGATTGAGGAAGAAGGGAAATGCCCAATCAGCAACGTTTGTCGACTCTCTTAACACGCAGAGAGAAAAAAAAAGAGAGTCTATCGTTGGCTGGCCAAACTGACACTGTGTGTCGCAAAACTCGTTTTTGCCCACTCATTTCAAAAGAAATAGAGAGTCCCTTTCTCTCTTACGATGACTATTTGCAGCACTCTCACTCGCACTCCGCAAAACAACAACAACGCAAGCAAAAGATGAAACTCAAAAAATGAAAGAAACATACTCCCCACCCCCTCTTTTGGAGAGGCAAAATCAAAATGTCTCAAAACTTGCGCTGGTACTCGTTATCCATTGTTTGGTCAAAACAAACGTTGGAAGAAGAAGAAGAGAAAGAATACAGAAAAAAGCAAAACAAAACTTGTGCGTCGTACGGGGTACACTGGGTGTAGGTGTAGTAAACTGGCTCTTCACAAACACATCCGCCCCGTGACTGCGGATGACGGTAACGCTCGAGTAACGACGCATCCAAACACAACAAGCCAGCAGGCGGCGGGACACGCGGAGAACGGAAAACACACGCAGCCGTCAGGGCCAAGTAGGGAGAACAGACTGAACAGAGAAATGGGAGAGCGCCGAGAGAGAGAGAGAGAGACCGGAGTGAAACACACGCACACAGCCGAGAGGACGAAGAGGAGAAGGGGAGAAAGAAAAGAAAGAAAAAAACGAGAGAGAGAGAGGAAAAGAAGCTCATCCGCCGCTAGTTTTTTGTGTCTATGCTCCAAGTGAGGCTCCGCCCACTCTTCCTCCTTTCCATCCAGGGCCCGTTAAGGCAAAAAACCTCGAGCCTTCACGTTCATCCCCACAATCTTTTTGACGCGCATTTCTATTCGTTTTCACCTTTTCCTTTTTTTTTTGTTTTTGTTAATTCCTTTACCTTTTCTGCGTTCTTCTTTAACATTCGCATAAGGTTCGCTTCGAAAAATGTGACCTCGTGAAAAATGTCGCACGTCACACGCCTTTTTTCTTCTTTCTTTTGGGGAGCAATTAAAGAGCCCCAGGCGTTATAAGGTTACATACGAACACACGGCCGTGACAACTTCCGTTTGCACCGCATTCCCGAAAAAGAAAAAACCTCACAGAAAATGACAATCAGAGCGAAGTGGCTTGCGATTTGCACGCAGTTGTATGAGTGAGCATGTCGGCTCGTTCGTCAGTCACGCACACACACGCATTCGGGTACCAACGGCGGCGCAGGAGGCGGCCCTACACCGTAGTAGTAGTAGTACGAGTTTCGGGGGAGGGGAGAAACAGGGAAGGATTTTTGAATAGTCTATTGAAACGGTCACGCTCCGCCTGCGGCCAACAAAATAAAACATTTTGTTTTTTTTGGGGTTTTTTTTTTTTTCTGTGCGTGTTTGTGTGACTTTGGCCTGTCTCTGTGAGGGACAGACAAAAGACACAGCCCTGGAACTGTTTTTTTTTCTTTTCTTTTTCTTCCTTTTCCTTGATGCCCTGACAAATAAAACCCCTAGAACGAACGGCCATCATTTTCTACCGTGAAAAGTTGCCGACCCAAATGCAATAATCAAAAAGAATCTCACCGAAAAAAATAAAAAGACAAATGTCTTTGTTTTGTTATTTTTTTGTACATAATTTTCAGTTGGCATCCCGACCCGAAATCTTAAACAATCTTGTCATCATCATCATCATCACAGGAGCAACAAGAGGAGTGACGACTGGCGTTCATTGATACGGCTGGATGAGCCGGAGTTACTTGTGCGTAACATTCCCACGATCCCCCGGCGTGTTGCTCACTAACGCGAGGCGAGAAAGGAAGATCC
The DNA here is from genome assembly GCF_020631705.1 of Daphnia magna. NCBI lineage: Eukaryota > Metazoa > Arthropoda > Branchiopoda > Diplostraca > Daphniidae > Daphnia > Daphnia magna. The sequence continues at coordinate 2,803,510 of NC_059189.1, read as the reverse complement.
AATGACAGAGACTCCTGAGTTTTGGAGCTGAACAAAATAAGGAGAGAGATTGTTGTTGACGCGGGGGTGCCCGAAAAAATGGAGCCGGATCGATGCAAACAACAACACGGGACAGCACGACACCGGAAGTTGTTGTTGTCCAATAGAATGAATGAAACCCGTGTGTGTTGCGTGCTGCACAAATTTTTATTTTCGGTGAAGGGATGGAGGGAGTCGTTTCTGTCCCTTCTATTAGACCGGAAGGATTTTCCCCCTTTCCTTTTTTTTTTTCAGAAAAAAAATTTATCTGTTTTACAGGTTTATGGCCGAGCTCGTTTGTTTTATCTTCTATGGCTATTTGATGTGAACACGGCCAAGAGTCCCAGCTGGTGGACCTGGTTGGTGTCAACCTGCTGTTTTCCTGTCTACACAACCAGGATGCCCATTTTCTATCTTCCCTTTCCAACGTTTTATCAATAAAAAAGTAAGAAATGCTACACCCAAATCACAAAAAAGCAGCATGACTTGTTAGGCATTTCAGAAACAGGGATCAAGAGCTTTCGAGGCCAAGACCATGAGTTCAGCGAGAACTAACCAGGAAAACTCTGGAAAAGCAATGCTACAACATGTGGAGGACTGCAGGTTCACTAGGCCTCTGTGAACTAAACCTTTATTTTCAATTGCTTCTCCACCAGTTGCTTACCTCAAACTTCCTGAACCGACAACAAAAAGGGAATTAGCGTGCCACAGTGTAAAAACCAAGTAGTGGTAAAAAAAAAAACAAAGCAGTGTTATCCACAAGGAAAGTCAAGGTAACTCTACAGGTGGAAACCAACCACGATACCGGAATGCCATCTTTCAATAAACGGGAATCAAGACACACTGTGTGAACCTTTTGTTCATGTCCATTTCATGTTTTTAACTAGAAATATATGGAAATATCAATGTTACCTTAGCATTGAAACGTCAACGGCGGGAAAAATTAATCCAGACACTGTGAAACATAAACATCACTTGAGATTGGAGGACGAAAAATAATAATAAACTGGAAGCACTGATTTGTGATTGTGGTGTGGCTGTTGATGTTTGAAGCGAACCCCACGCCAAGGCCTCAAACGTCATTCTCGCAGTCTCGCATACACCCGGAAGCCATTTTTTTAAATTCATCGCCACCTGTTGGCGAGAGTCAGAACATTGTTATTTTTTTAGTTTTTTTTTTTTTTTTTTAGTTTTTCTTAATTATTGCATACGGGTTTTTTATTTTATATAGAAATGAAACCCTTCTTCTCAAAAGAGCAATTGCAAAAACATCACCTAGAAGTAAGATTCTAATTAAATGAACTGTCTATACGGGTTTGAGGTATTTAAAACTGACCTTACTACTGTTGCCGGTTTTGTTTAGTCCCCCCCAACAAAAATCTCTTAAATCTTTTAACTCCGGCAGTCGTTAGCGGCGATATTTGAATACCGACACGTCACGAAAGAGAATAGCATCTCTGGAATGCTGAACCGCCTTTGCAAGGACATTTGCACAGTATCTTTATTTATTTCCTTCTTTTTTCTGTGTGCAAAATAAAGAATGAAGCGAACACGTCATTGGCAGAAGTCGCCTCATACCAGCGACTATGACTACGAGTTCCTAAAATTAGTTTTGGATAACCGGCCTTGTTAGGTCGCATAGTTTTTGGTCGTCGTCAGTAAATAAGCAAATTCTAGAAAGGAAAAAAGAGGCGAAAAAAAATCTAAAATAGACCATGGCAAAAGAATCTTTCGTTTTATTTTCCAATTCTTATACTTTACAGTAACTGGTTACAGTTGCTCTGCTATGCGGAGTAGGTGGCTTCATGCGGCATGGCCAATTAGCGTCAATATGTTTGTCGGTACAGCATGCTTGCACGTAGGTGCAACATGTACGACATTTAAAATGAAAAGACGCAAAGACACGATCGTTCCCTGGAATTTTTCCTCTTCTCAACATTTCAGTGTCGGCGCAAACGGTATTCGGCTTACATAAGCAACAGTCGGTTCTAAACATTTGTAATCTCTATTCATAAATGTGGTGCCATTTCGTGCGTTTAAAAGGGGAGAAAAAGATACCCCCCTCCACCCCAAAAAAACAACGTAACATTCTTTCAAGTCATCGTTCTTATTCATTTCTTTTTTCCTAGAAAGCTTAACGACTCGTAAAGTCTTTGAGGTGCCATCCAACGGATTTTACTTCACCCGTGTCATCGTATAATCATTCGCCAGAGTGCTTTATACAACAAGGTTCCATCTCATTAGTGTAACCCATTAAAGGTCTCTCTTGGTTGATACAGTTATCTGATGACCTAACAGACTTGTCTCAATGAACTACAAGTTACTGATGCATTGATACAGTTTGTTTTGTTTTGTTTTGTTTGTTTTTTTTCGTCTCGTGTTTTGCAAGATACCAGGACGGCTTCCCAGTGCGTAATAAAAGTTTACACATTTTTTTATTATTATTACTGGCAACCTCTGTACTATTAATTTGTTTACGATATTTACCTGTCCTCGTTGTTCCTTTTTTTTTTCTTTCGTATTTGTTTTTTAATGGCGCAAACAAGATGTGTTTTACGTCTCGTAATTTAGTTCTTAAGTTGACGACCTTCTGTTTCAAGTCTCGGCATGATCATTAACTGTGATAAACTTCTAGTTAAGCAACCGGAATTCCTTCTATTCAAATGACTTTCAGATTACGAAAGCCCTGTTAACCTTACAGTTTGTCAAAGATTAAGAATTGAATTTTAAAATGGGAGGGGTTTAAGCAAGCAGTAAACTTAATTGCGTATTTTCAGATGAGGGAAAGGTTCGTAAAGTTCAAAAATTCTGGGTCGAGCTTCTTTGTTGTTTACACTATCTGATATAATTTTTTTAGAATAATCTCATTCATTCATTTTTACGGGTATAAAACGCTTTCGGAAATTCATTCCCATCTGTCACGTTGAAATATTTTTTGAGATTCAAATAGATACGAAAACAATTAGTTATCAAACTTTCTCGCTTTAGTCAACCACAAACACATCGAATGCATACATTTTTGCCTACCTTGTCTTTGAAAGTAGGCTCCCATATTTGTTATTCTAGCGACCTTTGTGCTATTTGAACTCGGAGGATTTAGCGATCGAACTTTCTCGCACGTCCAAGATTCTCGATCGTTAAAATGAATAACACGGTACACTTTATGAGCAACTTTTAAAAGTAGAGCGGATTTAACACAACGCCCAACAGGGTTTAAGAGAAACTAGTCCCATATCATTTCTTTTCACAAGTGACAGACCGTATTGGAGTTTGAACGACAACAACGGCGTCGGTGGTGCGACACCAATGCCATTTTTATTTTATTCCTTTTTTTGCGTGAGTAAGGACATCTTAATCTTTCACATGTGTTGACGCTACGAGACAAGTTTTTTCTCGAAAAAGAAAACCACGACATATAACGAAGGGAACAAGGCTATCTGGTACGTGGAGGAGGAGGTCTTCGAATACAAAAAAATCATGGCGCTATGGCGCGCAGTAAATTTGGTCGTTATTCTCTCTTGTCGTTTCTTGGTTCTCACTCTTCGGTTAACCGCGAAACTGGAGGCGGTTTCCACTTATGGGAGTATTATTCGAAAGTCTCCCGACTTTAACGAGAACCGAGAAAACCCGAAGCCAACAAATGCAACACGTCTAAAAATGTAGGAGGAAAACACGGACTAGATGTGTCATCTTGTTAATGCCGTTTCGGTAATTAACTCGGCGCACAGTCGAAATGAAATCATAAAAGAAAAGAGAAAGTGAGGTTCAAGCCTGCGTTCCTGACTATAGTCGTGATCTGTATTATGCGCTAATTTCACTAGCGTGAAATATCGTACACTGGAAAAAAGAGAGCGCATGAAAGTTTTCAAACTTAAAGTCTCACGTTTATGCGTAAGAAAAACATCTTACATAGCTCTTTTTTCTGACATTTATTGATCTTTCAGCTAGCTTTTATTTTTCACCAAGATCGTGTATTTCACGAACTTTCGAAGATCCCCTTCCATCACCCATCCCATTTTCACGAGTTAAATTTGACTATCAACTGTAATCGTCTACCTACAGATGGCACTATAATCTTCGTTATCTCAACCATTTTTTTCTTAAAGAAATACTTCTGCTGCTGTGTTTTCATTTAAACAGTTAAGTGCGAAGCACCTATTTTCGGAAGGAAGCATTTAGATTTCTATTCCATATTCCTGTTGAGTTGTAAAATGTTACCCATCCGGCTAGCTTGCTACGGTCTTCGTTCAGTGGCTGCCAATTGCAAACGAATAAATATTGGTGCTCTTTCGCAGGTGCGTACATCGTGTATCTGTACTCGTTTAACAATGAATGTCATGAAGTTTGGGTTCCATTACTAGATTACTCGAGAATTTTCCTCGGATGAACGGCCACAGTTTCCTGGATCTCGCTCCCAATGGACTGAAAAGCTGGAGTTTATTCGTCCTGACCTCTACGATGGCATCCCAGTATACAGAGTAATGGATCGGAAAGGAAAAGTCATAGACCCTAGTCAGGATCCCCAAGTAAAGCAACACTGCAATAAATCCCACTGTGATAACTTATGCTTATAAATTTTCAATAGCTGTCCCAAGAAATGGTTATCAAAATGTACAAATGCATGACTCAGCTAAACACCATGGATAGGATTTTGTATGAATCTCAACGCCAAGGCCGAATCTCCTTTTACATGACAAATTATGGTGAAGAAGGGACACACATTGGAAGTGCAGCTGCTCTAGATCCCAAGGATCTCATATTTGGGCAGTACAGAGAAGCTGGTATGAAAATCACTTCTGATTTCAGGCTGGATATTCTAGTACCATTCTTCCCTTTAGGAACATTGATGTGGAGGGGTTTCACTCTAGATCAGTTCATGAACCAATGCTATGGAAATATGGAGGATGGAGGCAAAGGAAAGCAAATGCCAGTGCATTATGGTTCAAAAGATCTTAATTTTGTGACTATTTCGTCGCCACTTGGTACTCAGATGCCACAAGGTATTCATAAATTGCAATAGCTGCCAAGCTTTCAACCTTTAACAGATCAGAATTTGATATAGCTGTGGGTGCTGCCTACTCTTATAAAAGGGCCCAGAATGGTTTGTGTGTAATGTGCTACTTTGGCGAGGGAACTTCCAGTGAAGGAGATGCTCATGCTGCCCTCAACTTTTCTGCAACCCTCGATTGCCCAGTTATCTTCTTTTGGTAAGCTATGTTTCAGCCTATACGACAATAACACTCGAAAATAAGACTAACCTTTGTATGATTTCGGCCGTTATTTAGCCGTAACAACGGATATGCCATCTCTACACCTTCCAAAGAACAATACCGTGGCGATGGAATTGCTGGTCGTGGTCCGGCCTACGGTATGCTGACTATTCGTGTTGATGGTAATGATGTCTTTGCCGTTTACAATGCAACTGCGAAAGCCCGGCAAGTGGCTCTCAACGAGATGCGACCAGTCCTAATTGAAGCCATGACATATCGGTTAGTGAATGAGGAAATCTGTTGAAGTCAAACGTACCAAATTACCTAGCTTAAGATGATGTATGGTGTTCCAGAATTGGTCATCACAGCACATCCGACGACAGCACTGCCTACCGTAGCGTAGACGAAGTCCGTTACTGGGACGAGCGAGACCATCCCATTTCTCGCTTGAGAAATTATATGTTGTCAAAGGGTTGGTGGGGAGATGTTCAGGTATTTACGGCAATGTTATTGCCCGCTGTAACGAACTACATTTCAGCCATTTTTTTTTAGGAGAAAGAATGGAAAGAGGATTGCAAACGTCAAGTAATGACGGCTTTTGCTCGTGCAGAAAAGAAATTAAAACCCAACTGGAAAGAAATTTTCACCGATGTTTACCACGAAATGCCATCCCACATAACGTGAGCCTAAGGCACGGGCCGTTGCCGATTTATAATTATTAATATTTTCTTTTTCTTTTCAATAGGGAACAACTGAAACAGATGGAAGAGCATGTACAGAAATACGCGGAACATTATCCGTTGAAGAATTTTTCGAAAGATTAAGGTATTTAGAGGAAAGCTTTTTTGTTGAAATATGATTGATGTCATGAAGCAGAAGAAAAAACATTACTAATAATAATATAAATGTGTTGACAGAGATATACGGTACACACAGTAATTTTGTTGAAGAAAATTTTGTGGGGTTTTACAGGCCACGACAATCAATAAGGCCTCGGAATGTTTTCCTATAGAGAAACTATTCTCGTGATGATAGTTTCACGGCTACATGTGAGGGAAGAGGCATCACAGATTATGTTAAGATTTTTAAAAATGTTGCTTTTCTACACATAATAGGGCGATAGAAAAAAAAGAAGGCACCTAGGCCAGACTTAGTCTCGAGACTAGACTTGCTCGGAAGCATAGATATTCACTTACTGTTGAAAATTTAGAAGGGGATCGGTTACTGGGGGACCAGCTTTACTAGCACCAACCACGGTGGTAAGATCTGGCTTGGGATGAACGCGGCGTTTCGGCGTTGTGGCAAACAAATCATCTAATAAACCAAAGCACTTAATACTTTCACGTGCTTTATGAAAATGGGTTAAAAAGAAATATCACCATCATCGTCAGAATCGACAAGCAGAAATGAAGGCGTAGTGGTTTTCGGTGTTGGAATGCCTACTTGATGGCTGCTAAAGACAATGCTGTCATCCGAACCGGAGCCAAGCAACGAGGAATTGATTTTTGCATTGGATTTTAAACCTCCCGATTTCACAGGTGCTTCAGTTTTGGACAACTTGTTTGCTGGTGTTTTAATTTTAAAAAGTTCCCCATCGGAGCTATCAGAGTCATCAAAAAGTGATCGTTCAGCAGGTTTCAACTGTGAAGGCACCTCATCAACCAGAATAGCTGTCGGCTTTTTAGTTTGCTCCGATACCGATAATGGCTCACTAACAACCTGATTGACAACAGTGGGTATTGATGTGGTTTCCGTGGGAGACTGATGAGCTTCTTCCACCTTTAAGAGGAATCATTAAATCAAGGAATGATTGCTAACATAAGACTTAGCATTACCTGGGGAAATTCATCGTCGTCGTCCTGGATTTTAGAACGCCGAAAATGGCGTGAAGGTAGGCGACGAGAAGGAGCTTTTGGCCGTTGTCTATTGAGACAATCAAGAGGATCATTGTTTTGTTCAGATTCCCTATTATTTTCATTCTCTTCAACTCGTAGCATTATCTTTTGTTCCGTTTTCGTAGGACTCGGTGGAAGGCTTTTCACGGGACTGCGAGGACCGAAAAGCGGCGTCGCTCCGAACGGTTTCCGAACAACGGCATTCGATGGTGTGTTTCCGTCTTCATCATTAGGCGTACTGGCCGTAGAGCCAGTATTGGAAAATGGCATGGAATTGGGTTGCTTAGCGAGAGACAACTTCAGCGAGGCTATTCGACTTGGTATCTTATCAACAGTGTTGGCTGAGGTCTGAGGTACCACTTCCGTCTCCGGTGATTGACTAATATCACTTTCAGGAGTTTGAATTTTCTCGGTAGCTTTCGAAGATATTACGGGATCACGAGAAAAAGATTGCGTTTGTTTCAAGGTAGCATCAAATAGTTCTTCAGTTTTTATTAGATTTTCACTCTCTTCTGATTTCAACGAGGTTTTAATTGGCATAGGTGGCGGCACCTGTTTGGAACTTGAAATCCCAAAAAGATCTTCATCGTCAGGATCTTCAAATGCATTCAATATCGGAATATGTTGACGCTGAGGCGGTTGTATTATAGGAGTACTTTTACCACCAAACAGGTCGTTTGAAGTGTTGGTCGGTAAGATCTCTGATAACTTTGAAGAAACAGCTACTTGTTTAGCTGTTGAATCACCGGAGCTTATGGCTGTCTTTGGAATCGACTGTTTCTTTTCCGGGAATATCGATTTCTCTGTTGTCTTGGCAATGGCAACCGATGATCCGTCTGGTGGGTCTTCAGGTTTCCGAGCAACGGGACGAGTACCCGACAACGGAGGAGGTTGGGCCGGCAGAGCAGAACTAAACAAGTCGCCGTCATCAAGGCTTCCAATCACCTCGGCAACATGAACGGATGGTTTTGGTACTGGAACTTCTTTCAATGAATCATCTTTCGACACTTTCGGAACATTCTGCAAAACAGGAGCATTTGTTTTCGGAGGGGAGTACTTCTTTACTGCAACTCCTTTGAACAAATCTTCGTCATCCGAGTCATCATCAAATAAAAGCGATGATTTTGACTTTAATTTGGAATGTGATTCAACACGAACCGGTTCGTTGCTATTGTCGGGACCAGATGCTGGCCTACTTGGTTCTTCCTTTTGATCACCATTTTGTATAGGAGTAGACTGATGCCGACTTGAATGTGTGACTATTTTATCTGGTAGCGGAGAGGTGGACAAAGTCGTAGGCGGCACAACTAATGCCGGAACCTTGTTCTTGACTGCCACAATGTTACGAAAGAGATCTTCATCACTTTCATCACTGTCTGCAAAAAGACTTTTTTGTTTGGGTTGATCGAATCCTAATTGTTTTGCTTGCTGAACATGTAATTTTTCTTGAGGTTTGTTTACCGTTGGTACAGCTGCATTTACCGGCAGACTGGGCTTTGTTTGAACAAAATCAGGCACGTCTACGTCATCGAATAAGGACTGCGGTTTATCGGCAGGCAATGCGACGGTGATTGAAGGTGCCGATTGAGAATTTTTCGTCGTTGTGTTTTTGGGCAGAAATATATTTTCTTCATCATCGGAAACACTCGTCCCTATCTTTCCGGTTGATTTTAGAATTGATTTTGAAGACTTTACGTTCGATGTAATCGCTCCGCTGAAAAGATCGTCCTCGCTATCGCTCGATCCAAATAAGTTACTAGTCCGCCCCAAAGCCGCTGCATTATTGTTTTTGCCCATAGGTGGTTGAGGAGCAATTGATACCCTACTTGCCTTTGATGCTGTTGGATTTAATGCACTGGTAGATGAAGGGGCTACTTTAGATGCATTCGACCGGAAAAGCTCACCGTCAGATTCGCTGCTACTATCGTCAAATAAGGTTTTCTTTTTGAGTGGTTGAATGACATCTCTAGACGATGCGATTTCAGTTTTTGGCTGTGGTGATGCTACGGCACCTCGCGGATTCACTTCTTTCACTTCATGACGCTGAGATTCACCATTGACAGGAACCTTTGCACAAGGCGTAGTATATGCTTCTGGCGAAGGCCTCACGATGGGACCGCTTGAATTTTTCAATCGTGCAGAAAGTTCGTCTTGTAGATTACTAAGCCCAGGTCTCTTTAGTGTTTCGTCTACTTCTTTGGTTTCAACAGACGTTCTTCCACCAGCTTCAGACATAGAGGAAACATCTGAATCAGAATGTGGTCTGTTCTCAACGGGTAATGGCACTTGCAAATTTGACTTCAAAGAAGGGGATGATGGTACTGATGATAAAGTGCTGTTAGATGGATGGCTAGGTGGCTGAAGGTTTGAAGTTGATTCACACTTGAACTGATGTCCTTCTGAAACTCCAACAGTAGGGCTATCAATGAACTCTTCTGTTCCTAGTAAGTAAGGCAATGATCTGTTGGAGTAATGATTGTTTGAGCCTCTGCTCAGTGTCTGAGACGATTTTCCGTTGGCTGCATATTCAAAATTTTCAACTTGCAATTTTATAGCAGGAAGCCCTTCTCTGATGGCTTCTTTAATTTTTGGTACAAAATCTATCGAAGTAATTGCAGGTTGGGTTTGGGTAGTGGATTCCTCTTTCTTCTCAGGGATTTCTTCATCATACACTCGTTTCTCCATGAACTGCTTGGTAGATATTAAGTTTAAACTCTGAATGCAGTATTCCACTTCTACACATGCTGAAGTAGTGTCCTCATTTAGTGAATCCAAGTCTTTCAGCAAACTGTTGGCACTAGACACCATTCTCTAGCAGGCAATAAATTGGTTGTTAGTTCACTGTTTCAGTGCTAGCTCTTCCACAACTATTAGTCTTAAACTTACCTGTGAAAGATCCTGCATGCATTTCAATAAAGCAACATCTGACGCTAACGATAATGATTGGCATTTTCTAAGACAAGTTGGAGTCCACGAATTGGGATCCTCGCTCTCCTTGATTTGTTCCATTGAGACGATTTTAACCATTCAGTCAAAACCAAGAGGTATTAAATTCATGACAAATAATTAACAAGCTGAATGCTATATTTTGCTTTTGTCTACTGTAGCCGTTCTGTACGTAGTCGTAGAGGAGACGAAACAGAAACTTGTTTAGTCAAGTTTGTCACTTGAGTGTTGTGTCATAACAACGTAAATTTCAGCAGCGATGCCATTACGGGAATTTTACACTTCCAAACATCGAGATTCGAGAATATGATTGTTTTTCGAGAATTCGATTCGATTCGGTTCCGAGAATTGTATTGGTGGATCCGGCTTTTGAAAAGTTATTCATTGTCAAGTATTGATTTGGTAAAAAGCGACAGTTCCGGCCCACCCCTTTTTCTATTATTTATCCAGTGGTATATTAACACACATCCCGTACTGCATATTTGCGTTGTCGTGGCAGAGCCATCTCACTTTTAAATATTAACAATAAAAAACGCGTGATTTAAATTTTCTTTATTCTCATAGTTCTCTTGCATTCATGCAGTCCTCTTCGTAAATACGAAACGCAGTCTGTCAACAGGCAAATGGTACCTTTTTAATCTATTAAAATATGTCAAAATCTAAAATCGACATGCAATACACACGTAGGAAACCAGGACTCCGCATACACAAGAGCAATTCAATAGTGAAATACGTGCGGGGGTACAAAAACCCCAAATACTGTTCCGAAGGATGTAAAACATGCACGGAAAATTAAACAATAATAATAATGTCTTGAATATCATTATATCCCGAATGAATAGTAAATAACCACAGGGAAAAAGAAACTGGCGAACAACAACTTGCACAAAACGTGCTGTGCATTGTTACGTCTCACATGGCCACTTTGCAGGATGGACGCGATACAAGATCTCTAACATTCCACGTGAAACACAATGAGCAATAATTCTATACTTTCTTGGGGAATGGTAAAGGGGTTTAAGGTCATCTTTTTATTACAGGATACGATGAGCACACGTAACAATATCAAGGTACGGAGGTTTTATTCGTGGACCTCTTAAACCACTGTTGAATCACATCAAAATCAATTGGAGGCAACCTCGTCTCAGAGAGATTGATTAAAACGGATATGGTTTAGGATATTTTCCAAACTTCTTTTTCTTTAATATGGAACAGAAAGGAAAGGAGCTACCATTAAACTCGGACAACTTCTTCCATACTATTTCTTTCGATGTTGTTTCCGGCTCCGACAAGAATCTCGGCTGCTGTGACAGTTGATTCATCTCTCGTATTTATATCGCCATTCGCAAGGGATCCCATTTCAATCTGCAAAATCACAAATAATTTCTTCAATCTCAAATGCGATCAAAACAAAACATCTCGTTGGGTAATTATTCTGTTACCTGATCAGTTGGTTCCGTTTTAGTCATGTTTCGATTACTCTTGTCGACTGAGAAATGAAGCAGATCCCGCAACGCTTTGGCAAAATCCACCCTGAAGGCAAATAAAACACACGGCTAATTTTGCTAATTATTCCTCAAGTTATCCTTGACTAGATTTCTAGCCAGAACAACAAGAATGTCAGATCGATAGATCAATGAACGAAGTCAGATGAATAAATCAAACGTTAAATAGTTCAAATTCAAGACGTGAGCTTAGAAAAATTCAAAACTTATGCAAGTATATGGTACCTGTAGCGGCGCGTCAGCAGGACGTATATGATTGGGTTATAAGCGATCGACGACTTGGCTAATAAAACAGGAATCCTAGAGTTACACAAGAAAGAGAAAAAGACGAGGATCAATCAGTGGAGGTTGTTTTCGTGATAAATTACTTAGGCATTTGAAAAGAAAATGAGTTCTTACGGTGTTATCCATAGAGGTATAGCAGAAACGTCACCGTACGCGGACCAGAGCGAGATGCAAGCATATGGTAACCAGGCAATAAGGAAACCGAAACAGACGCCAAATGAGACCTGTGCAGATGGTAATAAGAACAGAAGATAATGAGACAAACACTTTTACGGGATTAGTTTTAGATAGAGACTAAGATAAAAGGCAAATATGTTACTAAGCTGGACGTAGAAAAAAAAAGATATACCCCCCCCCCCCTCACAAATGAGTCAATAAAATTGGAATTGTTATCCTTGTTCTCATTATAACATTGCTTAAATAGAAACAGCATGTCTTTAGAGGTCCATTGTTTTGAACATCGTTATCGTTCAGATGGAACGTAGCAAACTAATGATTAGACGGATGTAGCCGCTTTTCATATAGTGCAGAAATGTCTAACGATTTTCGCAAATTGAAAGAATGCCATGTTCTACGAAAAGTAAACTTTTTGCATAGAACATGCACGAAATTCGGTTTTCGTTTAACGAAAACCAGTCGTCAAATTCACATAAAGAGCCACCAACGACTAAATGTAATCAATTTGAGTTGGCTGGTTTAAACTAGAAAAGACGGCTTTTGTCTGAAAGGTAAACATTTCTTTCATGATGAAAGGGTGAAAAACATCAATAGACTTTCGCGTGGCACGTGTCTTAAAAAAAAAGCGTCTAACCAAAAGGCTTGATTTAATTACCCGGATAAATTGAATTTCCGCTTTGCTGCTCTGCTTGCCTGCCGACTTGCTTGAAAACATTTGGCTAGCTTGGCGAATTTTAAACAAGATGGCCAAATGACTGACGATGATAACGGCAGAAGGTAGAAACACGCAGAAGATGCTGGCTGCCAAGATGTAATTCTTGTCGTCTATCAAATATTCATTGAGTGATAATTAGAAAGACAGTTGAATTAACGAACGATATGTTTTGGAACATAGGATCGCAAAATATCGTACGACAGACACCCACATCAACTAATGAACCCGTCGCAAACGTTTAGTCGCTGCGTGCGGGACGCGTGTCAGAACCCATTGTTCACGAACATTGATGAGGACTAGAACATCCTTACTTGGCGAAGCGCTTTTTTCCGCCCACTGGATGTCGCCTGTTCCAGTATTGTTACGTAAGTGATCGCGACATGATATTAATTTGGCTATTTGGTGTAGCACATCAATCTATCTTTAAAGCGTGAACGTTTCGTATGGATCACTCCCACACGTTTAATGGTTTTCTGTTTTGTTAAAATCGTTCACAGAGTTCGCCAAGGAGTGATTCCTATCTAAGTCGTTTAATGGTCGGGTCGACGGCCATGAATAAACGCGATTAAGAAAAATGTGCACTGTAACTTGTACGTTCTTTAATACGTCGAAAAAAGCGCTCATTAGTGATAAACAGGCTCTATCAAAATGGACTAATTATTTGGGTGTTGGGAGAGAGCCTACAACTATGAATACTGGGAACGACTAATCAGGTGCCAGCTATACGCTTCTGCTAATTGATCTTGAATAACGCATTGCGACTTCAAGTTCCTTGAGTATGAATTCGGCATCTCTGCTAAGTTACGAGCGACGGAGAAGGTGAAGAAAAAACGGAAAATGTGGGCACTGGATTGTGAAGAACATTTTGAGCATAAACTTTGGAGTGAAAGGCGGAAAATTTTCACACACACACAAAAAGAATATTTCGTACTCGACTACCTCTTTTGAACAATACTGTCCCTAAGACAGTTCCTTGAAGAAAATGATTAGATTTTCATCAGGTGCTTAACTTTGTAATGGCATTATTTTCCCTCTAAAGAATTAATTACATAAAAAAAAGGGTTCATGCCCAGTACTGTTTATGTAACCCACGACAGTAAGGAACACGTGATTAGTGGATTGCGTCAGTCTTACTTTGATTCGTATGAGTCCAGGCCAGCGTGCAGGAGATACCAAACGGTTCGACATCGTAGCCTCCCAAACCGAAGAAAGGCATCATTGCCCAGCACATGCTATAGACGTAAATAAGGAAGATGACTAGTCGAGTTCTCGGGACGGTTATCCACTGGGCTGCAATGAAAGAGAAAAAAATAAATAAAAGAAAATGATTATTACAGTGAAAAAGGATGGAATGAGGTGGATATGAGACACAGTTTGCAGAAACAAGTATTCTTAATGCAACAAGCGGAACAGATGCATACATCCGTGTAAAAATAATAAAGAAAAGTTTGGGACCCACTTATTTGTTCTGCCTATTGGAGAGTTACTCATTTCCTCACTTGTATGCGCTTTCACATCGCCATATCAGACGTTTTTGTGGCATTAAATGTAAGACTCGGTTTTTAATTAACGTGTCATATACACAGAGAGCAGAGCGTGTTGAATTGGAAATTATTGTTATTTAGCCCCCAGACACAGTTAGGTATAAAAAATTGCGTTATTATTCCACCTATCGTTTCCGTTCCGATGCGGGATTTTAACAACAACGGACGAGTTTACCCATGCAGGAAAGTGAACGTGACTTATTTTACCGTCCGAATTTAATAAGCGAGCGTGATTACATGGCGTGCGAAAAATGCTCTTAACCGATGCTAACTTAATTGCCATGTAAAACCGAAATGTTTAATCCCCGTTTCCCACAGAGCCTTTTGTCCTTTAAACTGGGCATGTAAAATGTTGTCGAACGAAAATGGAGAAATGAAAAGCAGGAAAAGGTGAGGATCAACAGTAAAAATGGCAAAAATGTTTTGCATGATTGGATCTTACAGAACAACTGGGAAAAGCTAAGTTTTGTTACGCAGCTTGTTGAATATTTCAAGGTTTTTGGGGTCCTTATTGAAATGCTTTTTCTCTACGACATGGAGGATTAACAAAACCTCTGGTACTTACGCACCAATAAACTTAAATTCTTTCTTGTTACTCTCGGGGATTTGACTCGGTTTGGCATATTCCCCTCAACAACAAAAATCAATGATGTAAAATAAACTATTCGACGAAGCCTCTCGATTCTCTTTGAACTTTATTTGTCAGAATGGCTGTTGACGGAAGATCACGTCTTCCACATTGGCTCTCTCTTATTAAAGGAAAGACAAGTGTGCCTGACTTTTGATCAACTATTTCGCGAAAAAGAAATTTGTTAGGGAAAAGAAAAGTCGTTGTCAGGATTCGATTGGCATCGGTTTTGTCTTTGATCCACTAGTATATAAAAAATAGTGTGTAAAGAAAATCGTTTGCCTTTTTCAACGTCTAACAGGATACAAATCTTTTTGAAGTTACCTTTCACCAGGGATGATGTCTGATAACTTGATTTCCTTCAAATAAACAAATAACTATCAGAATAAAGTTTGTAACCAAATTTATAATAAGTTGCCAATTCGGTGGCGAGAACGGAAGGATGGATTACTGGGTATAACATGAACTAACCAGAAATTCACGTAAATTTTAGCTAGAAACTTTTACGTTTTGAATAATTTTAACAGGCGCTACCGAATACCCCCGTATCGTGGTGATGTGTTTTGATGCGTCGAGAAACGTACAGTAGCAGAAAGATAAAGAACCCAAGAAAAAGTTGTTAATTCTGAAAAAGAAAAAAAAGTTTGATCGGCATGTTCACGTGGCTAGGATGGAACCGTAAAAGTATAATACGTGATCCATTAGAGCGTGACGAGCCCTAAAGGGAAACATCCTTGCATTTTTACATTTGCCGTCACTAGCAACTGATGTTCGCCCACATTTTTTGATGGAATCATAATTGTAGGTCTACTTTTCAATCTTGTATACGAAAGACCCCCTCTAGCTACCGACAGGCCTGATTTCTTTATCACAGAATAAAGATGCCCTACTTTCGCTCGCTGTTAAATTGTCCATTAATGTCATTCGCAGCTCCCAATTCGACAAAGATCCCTGATTGATACTGCATTGACCGTTGAATACGATTGGAGTGACAGCAAGAATCATTAAAAAGCGGCGCATCATTAGAATTCTGCCCAAAAAAATCAGCAGCCAAACAGACCGTACTGAGCCGTAAAGCAAACAACGTTCTCTTGTAGTTAAACGCTGGATTACTTCCCAATGTGATGTCAGATTTACAAGACACAACGTTTAGCTGCCCCCCCCTTTGTGTCTGTTCTATATGATCTTATTCACACCACTGCACACACGCATTCACATTCACACTAGCTAGTTAATATATATGATACAGTTGCAGGATTTCATTAATCAAGCGACAACCATCTCCATCGCCCTTCAACCAACTCACGATTCATCGGGACAAAATGAAAACATTCATTTGCAAAAAGAAAGAAAAAAGCCCACATTGGGGTACTGTACCTCGCTGAGGGAAGCATGTCTTGATAAAGCGGAAGAGAGCCAGCGCAGTCAGTGACAATATGGTGGCCAAGCCGAAAAAGTAGCACGTGAATGCGTACAAAGTACACCCTAATCAAAAATATGCACACAAAAAAAAAAAGCAATTAATATGTCGAATGTTAAACAGAACAATTTATACATAGAACGTAGGGTAGTCGTCCAATCTTTCGTCAAACAAGATCGGGTAACTATGAGTTATGTGACGGACAGTAAGGACCTTGTGTCGTAAAACGAGGGCGTCTAGACACCAACCGACAGGTTCACCAAGTAACTTTTCAAATAAAACTTTCAGATCCATTCATAGAAATATGATTAATACTTGGCTTTCAGCTGATGTCTCCGGCGTCGCATTGCACTCGACGAAAGTACGTTAGTACCTAAGTTTCACAACGTTCTTCCTAATCAACTGTAGCGGATGGGGGACTGTTATACTCTGCCACAAAAATGTCTAATAATACATTGGGAGGCCCAAAGGCTATACTTAATAAGTCAATGAGTGTTCCTATGCCAGAGGACAAATTCAATTCATGGAGGGGAAAAAAGTATTAGCTTCCATTGGGAGTTCGGTAACTGTACGCCTTCATACCGTCCCCACGGTGACGTCATAATTTGCCCCACTTCAAATTTCCCTTTCTATATTGAAATAATTCCACAACGCAAACGCAATATTAAGTTTAAGGGGAGCAATGTGGTCTTACTTGGTCATCGGCAAATATTTCTATGTCGAGAACAGAAGGATGACCAGAGTTGAGGAAATTTTGCATATTCAGCATGAAAGAATGCTTTGTTTTGAGAAAACATTTTAATCAGTCTGTCCACATACACAAAGTTTCTCATCATCACGATAATAACCTACTTAATCCGCATGAACCGCGTTCACTACGATGCGTCTCAATTCCGTTGTTATACGCTGACGACCCGGATAACGTACCCTATGCTCTTTGCATAGCGTAGGACTATCACAACTCAAGTGAGTATATACATCCACAGAGGGAAAAAAAAAAGAACTAACTCGTTTGTCTCTTCTTCGTGCTGAACCAGCCCATTAGATCAAAAGGCTGTTCCTACACTTCAGAGACATAGCTGCAATGAAAATTTTGAAGGACCACAAGAGAACGTTACAGTACCTGTTTGTCCAAACAGCCATCGATGCGAGAAGGCTGCCACTATGGTAGCCGGATAAGATGCTATACCGAGAAAGAGGTCGACGACTGCAATGTTGAGTAGCAGGACTTCGGGCACATTGATGTCGGTGCCTTTGCGGCGGAAGACGTGAACGGCCAATCCGTTGCCCAATAGCGATGCAATACCTAAAGTTGGGGACGATTCAAAAATTTCCAATGCGAAAAGTTTTAGAATTCGGCTGTGTGTGTGTTGTAGCATGCGATTAAATCTCGAGGGAAATATACACATTGTTAATATTTCCACCACAAACTATACTGTAAGTTGTCGACTTTCTTTTGGTTTCAAACCAAAGTCATCATTGATGCACAATTTTTCTCTATCATTATTTCACGACAGCCAACTAATACGTCAGGCCGTGCATCAATTGAAAAAAGAGAAGACAAATCTGATTACTTATTTAAAACTGCATGACTACGAAAGGATAGTTCAAGTCAAAGGAGTAAACGGAATTTTTTTTTTCTTTCTGGAAGTAGCATGATAACTCTGTTTTGACGCTAATTAAAAGGATCTAGTACGAGTCGGATGGTCCGGAAATTAAATTTCGTCTCACGCTTTTGTTACCTTTCTGGTTTTATTAGTTTTTTGTTTTTGTTTTTGTTTTTTACTTTGTCATCTCTAGACATTGAAAATTGTCTACGAATTCTGAGAATTTTCATTAACAGCACCCAGAAAAGAGTGCCACTGATCTGGGAAAATGCGCATGGGATGTAGGGAATGCAATAACTTGAAAACGGAAGCAAAAACAAGAAAAACAAGAAAAGAATTGAAACTAAACCAAACAGAGAAGGTATTTCAAACAGCACTAACAATCTTTAAAAAAAGAAAAAAAACGCAATTCAAAAACATTCACCAGATTGCAGATCAGTTATCCTAACATGGAATAAAGAAAAAAAGAAAATAGACTTACCAATAACAATCATGACGATTGCGAAGACGTAGTCACCCCAAGGATCAAAGATCGACTGGAATTTGTCCGGTAAGTCACCAGAAGGGAAATGACTGGTGTTCTCGCGATGTTCAGCCAAATCAATCGGCATGTTTAATGTTTCACTGTCACACGTTTTTGTTTTATCTATTCCAATGAGTGAACCGGAACTTTCAGCCGGCTTCAAAGTCGATCGCTGAGTGAAGGATGTCGAGTGCACAGCAGAAGATTATAACTTCCTCGCATTTTCTATCTTTTTTTGTTGTCTGCCAACCCACACTTATATCGAATGTGCGGGACGACTCTATCTTGACATCCCGGCAAGAGCTGCGCACTGCATCATCAAGTGGCACGTGCGCACAAACAAAAAGAAAAAAATCAAAACGGGTTACAAACTTTGTTTCGTAAGCAAAAAAAAAAAAAGCGGCTTGGGAAGGGTTGGAGAAATTATTGAATAAACGTACCGTATGAAACGTCATCTGGTCCTTGACATATAAATATTTTCCAATTTTCATGCAAATGTTAAGGGGAGAAAAAAATTTTCAGTCTTAAAGCCTTTGCTAAACGAGTACACTGAAAAGGAATTGGCAAAATGATGTCTAATCTCGTAATCTGCATATCTCTGAACTTTCTTTCAGGCTATTTTTCAAGTGAGGAAAAAAGCAACTATTCACATGGTCGTTGATCAATAACATTTCCTAGAATACTAAAAGAAATGTTCTAAGACGGCATTTCAACAAGATCTTTGCTAATAAATCTGCAACTTTCTCCATTTTCATTGCAATGGAGTACACAAAAAGGCTTTAGCTTTGAAAATGATTTTTTTCAACACCATCGTCATGAAACAAGGCAAATGGCTAACGGAATTATGACTTACGCAAGTGACGTTGGATTGTACAAAATTTCCCTCTATTTAGCTATGAAAATGTCTCTATGGCTCTCGGAAACGCGTCGGGAAAGGAAACTGAGCTGCATGAAATCACTTAAAAGTAACCGACATGCCAAGCCCATCATGTTCACATGAAAATCCTAAACAGTGTGTGCAAAAAATATGTATCTATAAGGCTTTATACTAGAATCGGCTTTACCTTTTTTAAAATGTGAAATCAATAAAAGGATGTTGTCAAGGTATTTTCGGATAGCTATCAGGTAACCATGGTCTGATCACGAAGGAAATGCTGTGGTATTCATCACCAGTTTCTGGAAAAAATAAAAACGTTATTTTATTTTTATAAATGTTACGCAATTTTCATTTTAAAAAGAATATTTTACTTCTCGTCCCTGATGGTAAAACATCATAATCCATTGTTCGACAAACCGAGCTTTTTTTTCTTTGCTTCCAAAAAGGCTTCTTAGACGACAGCAAAACTTTTGTTTTCTTTATGCGAGTTTTTCGTAATCATCTCTCTTCTCTTCTTTTCTTGTTGTTTTTCTTTGTCTTTATTTGGTCGAATTATGTAAAACCTGCAACCTGGAAACGAAACTTAAACTGTCTAAAATTGTTTTTTTAAATTGAATATTAAAATGACATTCTATTTAATGTGACATTTGAAAAAAAAAAAGTAAAAAAAAAAAAAATTATTATTCGATTACCTAACGAGAATCCAGAATCGGGACAAGACACATCAGATGACTGATCCAACTAATTGCTTTTGTGACGTTAAGACGCATGATGTAGATATTACCAAATGCCGATGAGGCATTCTTTTTCATTTCAAAAAACAAAGAGATGCAACACACGTAAGATAACACTCCATCGACTAGCGATGGTTTATTATTTCACAATATTTGTCTTTTGTTCATACTCATAAGGACCAAATAATAATAAAAATCAATTCTTACCTTACATAAAAATGAATATCTCCGACAAAGGGACGCGAACAGACAATG
Organism: Daphnia magna; assembly: GCF_020631705.1. Classification (NCBI taxonomy): domain Eukaryota; kingdom Metazoa; phylum Arthropoda; class Branchiopoda; order Diplostraca; family Daphniidae; genus Daphnia; species Daphnia magna. The sequence goes on along the minus strand of NC_059189.1, from coordinate 2,783,171 downwards.
TCAGAACATTTTTTCATTTAATTAGAAGAGAGACGCCAAACAAGAAAAACATATCGATATTCCTTCTCGCATTCATCAGAGGGCCATTGAATTCTTTTGCTACGAATTGGGAGTACAAGAGGACGTTAAAGTACACACAAATATCTCGTATGTAAATTGAGGTAAACAAAATTCATGTTCTGCCTTCAATGAAACCGGAGGGTTACACGGTACACATGCAAACGTTCATTCTTCTAGTCTAAGGTAATACGATGCTCAACATCTCGTTTTCCTCATGTTCGTTTCACACAAATCAAACAGTCAAACTTACGTATTCAATAAAGCTTTATTCCCGAAAAATTGCTCATCTTTCCGTACAATACGTCGGGGCATGTTAGATTAAATCTGGTGAATGAGCCGATAGCAAACCACTCTTTGAATTCAAACAAAGCCCAGAAACGTTGTTTGCTTAAATTTCGTCGAGAAACTGAACGAAAAGGAATTACGAGGAGAGCGAATGGGGAGGGATATAGTCATAATAAAACAGATACAGTGGTTTATGAATGATAAAGTATTGAAAAAAAAAAAAAAAATAAAATATATTACCGGGATTAACTTAGCATGGTAGGGCCAATCACTTCACACAGTTTTTAATGCAGCCCAAAATAAATTAATCTTATGGTTTAATGATAGAGATTTTAATTATGTTAATGCCAACCTTTGTGTAAGTCACGGCGTTAAACAACCGAATTATCCGACGTTTTCGATTTCGCAGCATCATTGACGTGGACGCGATTGTGGTGCTCGGTGAGTTTGTAAGCACGCCGGAAGCGCATCGGGCAAAGTTGGCACGGAAATTTGGGAATTATACCACATTCAAACCTATTCCGTACGTTCGCAACGCCAACGTCATGAAAAGGAGGGAAACGATCAATTTGGAAACTTTGAAATCTACCGTAATAAGAAAATAAAGTTTACTTGATATGTCTGTTGAGTGAACCTTTCTGCGAGTAACCACGCCCGCAGTTTGGACACGTTATACATTCGTCCGTACCGCTGGTGTTGCTTGTGGGAAAAGCGGTTGGCGCGAAACGCCTGGATTTGCCCAACTGTTTGTTTTTCGCCACCGATATTGGCCAACTGTCTTCTCCACCAGCCCTGCTGTTCTTGCTTGATTTCCCTGTAAAATATTGTCCATTATTTTTTGTTAAATGCTGCCTTTAGTAAAAATGAAATGTGGAGAAGAAAATAACACAAAATTATGTTCACGGATTCGTAATGTGTAAAATGAGATGAGTCATTAAAGCAATCGCTCGGAAATGTCCTTCAATACATGCAACAACGATTTTCTTACGCAACTGAAATACCATTATTCTCGCTGTTAGAAATTGATCCTGTCAACGACCATACCTATACGTTTTCTTTTTTTTATTAAGATTAGTAATCGATTACTCATTCACGTCGATATCCAAATTATCTAGAGTACTACGGAGGCATTTTATCGGATAATTCAGGATTACACGCGTTTCTTTTTCCTACGTGCCTCTGCTTGAATATTGATCATACGGGAAATGCATATCGACTTGTGTGCATGGAACGGGACCATCATTTAAAAATGGAGAAACGCAGCCTAAGTATTGACATAACGCAAAAATCCAGCCGCTTCGCATAGCACATTTTTCAAATGCTTTGGTATTGCAAAACCCGGCTCTTTGAAATTAGAAGATTCCAGCCAAGCATATGTTGGCAACCCAAAGCGATAAACTTCTGAAAAGCGCAAAACAAAATGTCCTCGATGATTTAAAACAGCAATAATGGAAACATACAAATACGACGATGCCGAACACACTTGTAACTCAATTTTTTCTGTGCTATGCATGCTGTACGTGATCACTTATCCTTTTCACTGGGTCCTTTCACTCGCGTGAAAAATCTGGCACCCATCCCACCACTTTCTTTGTGCGCTAAATTAAGGTCTTTATTTCCTTTATAAATCCATATGCACGGTTCTACGGCGGCCATCATGTTACTACTTCCTTTAATTTAGACGGCGATGAAAAGTAACGAAATTCCCCGAAAAGCTACTTTCTGAACAATGTAGCCTCTTACTCTTGTGCGTCTATGAAAAGAAAGATCTTAACCACGTGGAGAATAATTAGCTCCCTTAGACGATGAAATAAGTATAAGTAGGCAACATCGTCAAAGAAAGAGGCTCTTACGTAAGCTAGCAAGATAAGTACGCATTGTCCTGCGGATGTCATCGAATTCTGGATATCCAACACGCGCAAAATTTTTTGTAGCCGCGTTTGTTTCTTAATCAATGAAGAACTTTGGGAATCCCATGTATTTCATTTTCGAAGAGACATTGTTATTTACGAAGCGATCTAATACTTTCCCCAGAAAAATGTCATGCGACAAGGTATTCTTTTGGAGTGGCCGTTTACGCGTATTTCAATTCACTCTATTTTGTTATTCTTCGCGGGCTATTCTAGCATTTAAAAGCGAATATTTGGCAGCATTATTTAAAGAGAAACTTTCATAGAACCTCGTAAAATCAAAAAAGAATGTACGGGGATAACGGGTAACGCACGGGCGATTTTCACCATTAAAATTTTTCACTTCTTTTCTCCGAGTGTTTCGTAGTTTGCAAGAAATTTTTACAAAAATTAATATTTGACGCGAAAAAAAAATAATATTAAGAGCACTGGAATTAATTTTTCTCGCTCACATAAAACGTAAGCAGCTTGATACACCCTCGGGAGAAAGTTAGACGTATTCATAGACATGACCACGCGTCTCATACCCGTTATCAGCATTCTCGTCATCTTATATGGAGTCATTTCAGTTCTTTACTTACGTGCATGCATATAGACTTGAAATATGGAAACTACTACACAAGGGCTGAATAACTGACTACTTCCTTAACATGTGGAATACATATGTAACACTAACCAAAAATCGGCAATATACACGGAACTAAACCGATTACACATTGAGGCTTACTTTCGAAGTAAACTCAATACCTAGACGAACCACACTGCGGAAATTACAAAGAGCGTACCGATCAATAATCTCATCTTGAACGATGTAAGGACAGAGAAAAGGAAATAAAGACAAGAAGACAAACGAAATATCGCTTAAATTCCGCAGGGATGTTAATGATTTTTTGAGAAGTCTCAATAACTGAGTAAGCAATATTTAGAAAGATTTATGAATTGGGCCCTGGCTATACGGAGAAATTTAGTATCGTTGGTCGCCCCCAAGCTTAAGTGTTCCCATTACACGCACCTATCAAACTTCTTAAGGAGGTTCGGAAAAAATTCTTATAACAGTTATCAGTTTCATTTACCTCTGATGCCACGCGAGTAGTTTGTTCTAACAGCCGACGACGAGGCCCAATTTCCTTGAGCTGACGATGAGGGCATGAGTGGCAAATCTCCGGTGAGAGAAGAATTTTCGTTTGAAGGTTCAGCGAACTGGCGGTACTCACAGTTGTCCGATTCTGACTGGGTAGCATACCGTTTTCCTTCTTCGTGTGTACCATCATCTAAGGTACCCGTATTATTTTCCCAATTATCTTCATTATTTCCCTAAATGAAATATAAAGTTAAGAAGATGAGGTGGATCTAGTATAATGAAAACATCTTACCTCATTCATGGACCAAACTTTACCCAGAGTTCCTAGTCCATCTTCTTCGTTCTGTTCAAGATCAATTTCTTCACCATGGGCATTGACGGAGACGAAGTTAACCTCCGGAGTCACTTCAGCCTCGGAAATTAAATCAGAAGAAGCTCGCAAATTTCTTGGAGATCGACCGGTTAGTGTTTGTGATATAATCGAATGACTAGATTTTTGTTGCGATGACAAATGTGTTTGCCTGGCAACTGATGAGGATGCAGTCATTTGGCGACTGGCAATTTTACCACTTTTCCCATGATTCCTTTTTGTTTTCACCTGAACAGGTGTATGTTGCTCCAGATTCTCTACAAGGGGCTCACTCTTATCTGACAATCCTATGGCAAGCAGGGTTATATTAAATATTTGAGTTAAAATGTCAATAGCTTAAAATGTTACCTTTAATTTTTAGAGCTTCAGCAGTAGCAAGAAATCGAGGAAGCTGTTCCTGAGATACATTTACTTCACCTCTGTACATGTAATCTACCAACGCTTTAAGATCATCAAAGACAACATTGTTCAAGAATATGTAGGCATGCTTGTTATCATGAAGTTGTAAGGCATCCTGGATGGAGGGATATGAGAAAGATATATTTTTTAAATATTAACGGAAAAAGTGTAGCAATTGTTTACCTGAAAATACTCAGAACAAGTACTAAGAACTAGTTTATGTGCTTCAATGAAATGACCTTCAGCAGCCAAAGTTACATCAACCAAAATTTCTTTCTTCAACAGACTATGAAGTACAGACAAGAAAGTACTATGATGATTGTTCCATTTCAAGCAGAATTCGTCATCAGTGTCCATTATCAATTTCAGACGACTAAAGCGTTGTGCTCAATGGATTTCACAGGAGTTTACCCGTATCGAATCTTGTCTAATAAATAGTTTGTAATTCCTCGTTTTTTTTCCTAGCTTCGTTTAATATTAAATTGTCTTAATATTTTCGGTTTGTCACTTGTTATTTGTTTGCTTGTTTGTATTTGCTTTTTTTTCTGATTCTTTAGCAGATGCCACTTCGAGGAAACGAATCCACTCCGTTTGACATCACAAACCAACGAGGAAGTTGCGGCAGTTGGAGCTCAGCCCCGGTTCACCAAAACCCGATTTACTCACGGATCGTAGCCAACAAAAGTCACCCCAACTTGGTCTCGGTCACCTAGGCCAAGCGGTTGGACAACCACTCCATCGCCCATGGAAGGTCCGTGAGACTATATTTCAAAATGGATAGGCTGGGCTGGTTTTGATGGGCATGCCGGATCTACCCACCGTCATTTTGAAAAATGGCTGCTTATTACTGGCGCCAAGCCACCAACTTCTAAAAACTGGACTACAAAAAAAAAGTTTTCTAACGCCATCATTTGGCTACGATTAGGTCAATGTGAAGGGAAATTTAGATAAGAATTTATTTATTTTTTTTATATTTGTTGGTTTTTTAAGTATATTCATTTTCAGTTTTTAACTGGTATAACTAGGACTCGGCCCCGATTGGCCGAGATCGGGTAAACTGATCTGATCTACCCGAAAAATGGACGATCTGTTGCGATCGGTTCGGGTCCTCCAGAAACAGATCGGTTTCGGTGCGGTTCTTCGGTGCGTTTGGTTAGATCTGCCGCCATTTTTTAAGATGGCGGCTTAAAAACTACCCCTTTTGTCCCTTTTTTGTTTGGAACCGGTTTGTGACTGTTTTCCCACGGGTAAGAAAATGGTTTGCGATCTGTCAGATCCGCACTGAAAGTCAAAATTACCTGCCCAATCGCCAAAAAAACTACCTGATTGGCGCGGGGCCGAGCCCTAGGTATAACAGAGGGCAGTGCAGTAGTTAAGGAAAAACGCTAAAAGAAAGGCTTGGGCTTGGATAGCTGGAATTTAGCTTGGGAATGTAACTTTAGCTTGGGATTGGAAATATATCAATCAAAATAGTTGCAAAATTTAAAGAATATCTTATGTTTTCACTCCTTTTTAAATATATCTTGGTACAAGCTAGCCAAAGATTGACCTGTAGTTCAATTCAAATCCACTAGGTGCCACTGCTATCGTTAAGGAGAATTTTGAGGTTAGCGATCGGAATTTTGAGGTTAGCGATCGGCCCCGATTAGTCAAAATCGGGTTAACCCGCTTGCACCGACGCCATTTGCAAAAATGGCGCCCAAATTCAAACTACGAAGTTGGGTCGGATTTTTATCGGGGCAACCAGGGCGAACTCCCCGATTTTCATATAATAATCGATTTCGACTCGATCAATTATGTTTTAACGTCGATCGATTGATTGCAATCGGGGGTCATCCCCGATTAGGCATCCCGATACAACCCCGATTGAGATCGGGGTTCAAACATTTTCCCCCTGAACACCCCGCCCTGAGCCCGAATTTCGAAACCCGATTGGCAAAATGCGCCCCGATTAGGGTCATGGCCGATCCCTACTTATGGCAAAAGTCGACGCAGTGAATGAACAATCCTCTCTTTGAGCTCTGCCTGATCCAAGACCCAGTTCCAAGAACCGGTTACAATACTTTTTTCCACGTTTCCCGTGACTTCTACCCCGATTTCTATCATAAATTTAACTTTTAACTTTTGGAAGTCAACAGCATCACACCAAATGTTTCAAAAGAACCAAAACCGATCGAAGATCGCAGCAGCTCTAAAATTTTATTAATTTTAATTAAAAAAATTAATTACCAGTGCAATTACCTTTTTTAAGTCAAATTCAAAAATATCAGCTCGGCCTTCTTTCATTTCGGTCAGATCGGTTCATCCGATTATGGTCAATCGGGGCCGATCTACACCCTACCAGAGTCATGGAACCCTGGTTGGTTCACGCTGAGAGGAATCCCTATACCGCGTTTCGTTGGTCTGTATGTCTAAAATCTCGACGGTTTTGGGGCAGGGCACAGTGGTGGAAACTACAATCAGAGTCATCTATCGAGAGAAACTGGTTATTCAACGGCCATTGTCAGTGTTTCTTTCAAAGCTTCAATTTTTGTGGTGTCGTCTGCTCCATCGTTTCCTTATCACTGTTGTGATTGGCTGAAGTTATCAAAACGTTCCTGTTTGGTGCATTCATCACACACCCGCTAGAGGCTCTGATTGCTATTTCCGAAATTAGACACAACACGAGACGATTTTCCACATGTCGTGAACCAACGTTTCCATGACTCTGACCTTACCGGTAGGGATCGGCCCCAACCCTAATAGGGGCGCATTTTACCAATCGGGTTTCGAAATCCGGGGCGGGGCGTTCGGGGCTCAGGGTGAAAATTTTTGAACCCCGATCCTCAATCGGGGTTGTATCGGGATGCCTAATCGGGGATGCAGCCCCGATTGCAATCAATCGATCGAAGTAAAAACATAATCGATCGAGTCGAAATCAATTATTACGATGAAAATCGGGGAGTTCCCCCCGGTTGCTCTGATAAAAACCCGACCCAAATTCCTAGTTTGAATTCAGGCGCCATTTTTGCAAATGACTGCTGATGTTGCAACTCAGCATCCCATCCAGTCTTGAGTTGGGAATTGGGATGCGAATATGTGATTTTGTTTGAGCATGGACTTGAGTTGACTCAGAGACTTAGAGTAGTACCACAGACTAATATTAGAAAGACCACTTTCTCCTATACAGCCATCAGGATAATGCTCGTGACTCCCGCTGCGGCGCTGCGAACGGTTTAAAGGAGACTTTTTGGTGAATTTTCCTTTATCCCTACTGATTAGAGTCTTCACCATGGCCTACTGAAATAACGGCCCATCAGCTCGCTATCTCCCTGTTGCCGAATGGTTCCTAGCCCCTACCCCTTCCCATCCCCTACTTTTCATAGCCAGAGGGTCGTAAACTACTTCCGAAAGTTCCACATTCCATGTCATCTTTCCGCGGTTTAAAATTTTTTTGATCGTCAGTCTGTTTGCCTTGCAAGCCTTAAGCTAACGTCATATATGGTCGTATTTGGGCATGGCTAATTAAGTTTTTTTTTAATGTAATTTTATTTCCTTTAATACAATGCCAAAGTGTATGTGCTGTGTAAGATTTTGCAATAGTTCAAACTTTGTGGAAAAGAAATCTAAGTTACATTTTTTTTCGTGGCCTAAAGATGAGAATGTTGTGGAAACGTGGCTCAAGGCATTCTCAGACAACAGTTTTGTCACGGGTTTTTCTAAATATTTTAAGGTTACCAATAACTTGAGAATTTGTAGCTTGCATTTCGAGGCGAAATTTGTTAATGAGAATACTAAAAGACTTATTAAAAATGCTATTCCTACCATTTTTCAATTACCAACACATCACTCCACAAAGGCAAGTTGTCATAAGAAATTAAAAGTTGTTAATATAATAAAAATGATGTGTTTTGATGTGCCTAATTTCAATTAATAATATTTTTCTTATAGGCATGTACAACAACTACAAATGTGGACAGGACACCATTAACAAACCTAAATGGTCGATTGAAATGTGTACCCTCCATTAAGGTTTGGATTACTGGTTGCTTTTAGTTAACTTGATTATCTAGTTATTAATCAATTTATTCTCAAAATTAGGTAACTTCAAGTGATAAAACAGGGAGCTCTTTTTTAATAGGTTGTAGCATTTGTTTGTATTCCTACAATAAATTCGAAAAATTGAAACAATATTTGTTTTTACCAAAATGTCTAAAAACTTGATTTTCAACTAAAAGAAAAGCAAATAATGCTTCAGGAGAGAAGAGACAATGGTAAATAATATAGAATTTTGATGTAAGTCTTAATCGAAAGAAGGATATACTGTTGTTTACTTGTAGTTGCCTTGAATTGAATTACAATGAATAAAAACTTTGCATTCAACTATTCTAAAAGCAAGTGATGCTTACGGAGAGATAAGAAAATCAAAATTAACTGGGATGGCGTTAGGATGAGAAGTGGAAATACCAGATAGATGTGAAAAATTGTCAAAGTTCACTGTTTCATCACATGTTTTCCAATCATTGAAAAAAAAATTACAATTTCATATTCAATTAAAACCGATTGAAACCATAATAACGCTTACGGAGGGTACAGATGACTGTGAAGTCAAGATCACCACTGAGGGTGTTATATAGAGAAGTTGATCTACCATGTTGATCTCAGCCACGACCAAAGTAGGAGTCCACACTGTTGTATAGCTTGCTGTTGCCTGTTATTCAAACACAACGATTAATAACTTTATATTGAACAAAACAAAAAGTAAATAATGCTTACAAGGAAAACAGACAATTCTGAATTTCCATGTAGGGTGTTAGAATGAGAAGTGGATCCACTTTTTTATCCGTCATGAGACCTTTGAGTCAGAGGGAATACATTGTGGTATAACTTGTAGTTGCCTAGTACTGAATCACAATGATTAATAACTTGATATTCAACTAAACTCGACTTCACTAAAAGTCAAACAGGCTTACAGATAGAAGTCGTAGCCCACATCACCACTCAAAGTGTAAAAAAAAATTGAATTTAGAATGTTGATTTCATTCGTGACCAACTGATTGTGATAGAATGAGGAGTGGATGTAGAATGTTGATGTAAGTCACGAGCAAAAAAAGAGCTCACTGTTTTATCACTTAAAGTTACCTAATTTTGAGAATAAATTGATTAATAACTAGATATTCAAGTTAACTAAAAGCAACCAGTAATCCAAACCTTAATGGAGGGTACAGATTTCAATCGACCATTCAGTCAGATTATGGTTCCCTGTCCACATTTGTAATTGTTGTACATGCCTAAAAGAAAAAAAATAATTAATTGAAATTAAGGACATCAATACATATAATTTTTTAATTAACAACTTTTTATTTATTATGAATACCATGCACAGACAATAAGTCATCACCACGGATGGCAAGCATGATGGCAAGGAAAACAAAACAGACTGACGATCAAAAAAATTTTAAACCGCGGAAAGATGACATGGAATGTGGAACTTTCGGAAGTAGTTTACGACCCTCTGGCTATGAAAAGTAGGGGATGGGAAGGGGTAGGGGCTAGGAACCATTCGGCAACAGGGAGATAGCGAGCTGATGGGCCGTTATTTCAGTAGGCCATGGTCTTCACACACCTTAATTTTAAAAATTGACTATTTGTGCTAAATTTTTACTTTTTCCTGTGTAATTTTGTTCGTGACTTCTTGACCATGTATTGAAAATGTCAAAAAGATTGGTTTATTGAACGGTGCCTTAAAAAATTGGTTTTATAGACACCCTTTCTCGCTTATTTTGTGACGATTTATAGTGAATCGTGAAGCCACGACCACGAGTCACATTATAAACCCACTGTTTTGCTCCATCATTTGTGTAAATGTACATAGACTACATACAATTAGAACTATATAGTCAAATGGAAATTTCCTAGGTAAATGGCTGAAATATGGTTCACTCTTAAGACTGTGTTTTGTTTTAAAAACGTATAAAAGATGAGATGCAATGAGGAATTCCGTTTTGCAAGAATCCCTTTCGGGAATTTCATGATTGTGAAACAGAAATTTTTACTATTTGATAATCTGTACTGCCCAAAAATTTATAGGTCTGGCTGAACCACTTACAACGTAGTTAATTGTAACTTATAACTGAAATTGTGGTTTCGAATTTACCTAAAACATACTTGAATACTATTGCATTATTGCAACAATGTTAAATCCAAACAAATAAAATTTTCAGCGGCTCTTACAAAAGGCCTCGGCCTGTTTATTGAATCGAGAGGTACCCGAGGAATTTAAATGAGGATATTGTTTGTTGTTTTTTTTTTTCTTGTTTTTTACCACAATGAGAATACAGTTTTAGGGATAATACAGAGGAAAAATTTGATCCACTTTTCCCAATATCGACATGGTTATCTCCTTTTGTTTGAACGGATGAACAAACAAAACGATACTCATGCTCAGAAATAGCTGAAAGAGAAGTTAAGTAAAATCGTAATGGAGAAATAAAGTTGACCAAGAAACGTAAAGCGAAAACAGGCACGGTACACTTTTGTCACTACCTAAAACTTTTTTTTTTTTTTTTTTTTGGGGACTGTTTTTTATTGGTAGCTGTTTGGGTGGGGAAATTTTTTTTGGGAACAAATTTGTATGGTTTGTTTGTTTTTACCGATGCGTCCATGTTGGATAAGGATTGCAACACACAACACATCCACTGTTGATGAACCTCCCGAATCTACATAGCAGCAAGAGTTAGAACCGTTTACAGAAAATGATGGATTGAGAGAACAAATGATACGATAAAAAATTGCAACAAAAAGAGAAGGCATGGGAGAAAGCGAACATTTAAGGAGACCGATTATTACACGTCAGTAGGGGAAGTGTTAAGGTGGTTGAATTTTGAACGATCCCAAACGAAATCCAAACACGAGTGCTGCGACTAGAACCCGGGGACGTATGGTTTTCCTTTTAAATCTATGTGAAAAAGGAGTAACCGAGGATGTCGACACAAAGGTTGCCCATCACCGAAGCTGGAATCACGTTTATAGCCACCATGTTGTTAGTGTTCACTTAATATTTTGATAGTTAACCTGTTGGCAAAATAGCCCAAGTGGTAATGCCTTCTTCTCCACTAAAAAAAAAAAAAAAAAAAAAAAAAAAAAAGATTTTAGTCGTTTCTCGTCTGATACCCAACACCATCAAGACACTGTGTTATGATTTTTTTTTGTCGTTTTTTCGTTTCTTTTTTTCTTATGGAAGTGACAAACATTGTGCTACTGATAGTTTTTTTTTTTAAAAGAATGACACACCCATGCGAATATGTACATTGCGACTGAAAGTCCAATCAAAGTTAGTAAGATGAGTGGGGTCAGAGCGAGCGAACGAGACAAACCAAGACTTAGTACGATTGGTACAGTTTGGTGTATCAGAAAACGCAAAAAAAAAAAAAGAAAAAAACTTGTAGGTTAAATTAAACGTAGTGGAGAGAAAATTCTGCTCGAGGACGAAGAAAATGAATGGGAAATTAAAAGGTTTGCAAGAAAACAGCCTTCCTTCTTTATTGACGACGGGGCACGAACCCACCACGACCACCTCCGCTTCCCATTCCACGTCCACCACCTCCACCACTTCCTCCCTCGCGTGGTGGGCCGCTGCTCATGCCCATTCCCATAGAACCCATCGGACGTCCTCCCCTGCCGGGACCTCCCATGCCACCTCCACGGTTCATAGAACCACCGCGCTGACCGTCACGAGGACCTGAAGAGTTTGATTGACCACCGCGGCGCTTTGGTTCGACATTTAGTCGGTGATCACCATTCAGCATCGGCTAATATAAATAAAGAAATATAGTTGACATCACCTTCACCTTAAGAAAAGAACAGTTTTACCTTATCGGCAAGCGCAGCTTCAGCGGCCTTAGGTGAGTCGAATACTACAAAAGCGTAGAGCGGAGCCCTTCCACCAGCAGCTCTCACACCATTCTTGCCATGGATTCGAACATCAAGTACGGGACCGAAACGCTCGAACAATTCCTATTGTGATTACTGTTAGCTATTTTCATCTACTTAACATAGATGAAAAGAAATACCTTGAGGGCATCCTCGGTAGTTACGTGGGGAATGTTTCCGACGAACACTTGAAGATTATCGTCGAATCGACGGAATTCACGGTCTTTTTCGCGCTGATAGCCGTCTCCATTGGATTGCTTCCATTCACCGATTTCTTCAGTCGAGCCACGAGAAGGGGCACGATTGTCAGACCATCTCTCACCTTTATCACCTACGATAACCATTGACATTAAAATCAAAGCCCGCAAGTTTTGTATGCTTTATCTTGCCTCGGTCTTGGTCACGATCTCTGTTGTGGTATGATCCGGGGCCCGAGCCGGTACGTCCGTTTCCCATCATTGCAGGACGAGCTGCGCGTTGTTGATAATTGTTCCTTTGGGGTTGTGTAGGTCCAGTGCCAGCAAAGCCTTCGTTACCATTGGTGTTTGTAGGAGCCGTGACAATTTCTGTGTTGGTCTTTACCACACATAAAAAAAAAAAGAAAGGCTCAATATTATACTGTCATTCTGTACTCAAGTAATTGCTCAGTTACCGATGCAGCAGGCGTAGAGGTGGAGCTGCTTGTAGTACTCTTGGTCGACCCAAACGGAGGTACAGTTGAAGGTAAACCAGTCGTTGTTCCATTATAAGCGCCGGGATTCTTGAACAAATTGGCGAAGGTTTTGGGTTCGAAAGGAGCCTGCCAAATGAAAAAGTTTGATTGATTCATCGCGAAAAGCTACAAGAGTTTAGTAATATTAACAAACCGATGGATTAGAAGGAGCTACGACCTCAGGAGCACGTTTGGGAGGTGCTGGCTCGGGAACAGAAGGTGGCTCAGGCTCTCGAACCGGTTCCGTAACAGCTTCAAACTTCTCCGGCTGCGGTGCCACTACGGTAGGAGGTGTTGCAACCTTTGCTGGTCGAGAGACCTGTTGTACGGGTTCTGGTTGATGAGCAGGTGCAGCCGTGTGTGTGGTAGCGGATGGAGTAGTTCTCTGGCGGATGTCTTCTTCAGGGTGTTGATCAGAACCGTTCACTCCCACTGAGTGCCCAATTGTCGGTTCAGGTTGTTGGGCCGATGGCTGAGGAACAGGAGCAGGAGGTGTCACAGAAGCAACATTAACTTCGACCTGACATTGAAAACAACTATTAACATTTCTACTTCAAGAAAACTTAGTTGCCAGATATACCGGGGTTGGACGCGGCTGTTGCACTTCGTTTTCGTTTTCAACTGGACGTTCCTCAACACACTCCTCATCGTCAAAAAAAGCATCATCCTACAAAGGAACCGTTCAATATACAACTAAGGTACTATTAAGAACATTCTTGCGCTACATACTTGATAGCGAAAGATGTCGTTACGAACGTAGTACTTTTTGGCGGATTGAGGGGCCAAGACAAAAGTCTGAACGAAACGACGCATCGGCTGACCATTGTTGGACAATTCACCAGACACCTTCAAAAGCAGGTTTATTAAATTAAAAATGTAACATGAGTTTGCATAAAAGATGTTGCTGCCAGGTGTTCATACCTGAACTACCACTCCATTCTCCAGCGTACGATGTGAGTCTACCAACAAAATTTTGGCTTTGCAGTCATGAAAGTCGAGCTCCATGATCTTTTGATGGATTTGTTGTTGACCGTGAACCTCTTCTGGCAAACGCTCCTTAAGCCCACCATGAACAAAGGATGAATCATGATTGTAGAACCTAGACAATTATCAAGAGCCAGTATCAGTAACAGTCAATCTAGAACATTCTTCATTCTATACCTGTGCAAATGCAGTGGAGCTTTGTTAAGAAGGGTGTAGTACTGGCGTACAAACTCTCTTCCCACACATTGTGGGCTCGGAACTGCTTCCATTACCATGCTGATTCTCTTGAAGGTATAGTTTTCAATAGAAAATGAACTTTGAAGTGGAGAGATGTGGATGGTTTGCTGAAGTGTGGTTACTTCAATTGAACCTACAGATTGAAAAAATAAATTTCAATAAATTTCAAGAGTTTAGATTGCACAAAGGAACTGAATGTAATACTGAGTTAACTCTTATCACTGTCACTTTTACTGCGAAAAACGACGGCGGATAAGAAATTACTTCTATTCAGCAGAAATATGTAACACAGAATATAATGGAATATACTGCTTTGTTAGGGTTTCAAGCAACTGAAACCTAAAAGATGAGTTCACACGACTAAAAAAAGGAATGTCAAGACAACGAAGGAACAACGAGGTAGTATCTCCCCTCGCGCTGTGGGAGTTCAAAAACTTCCACCCGATTTGAGATTCAATTTTCGAAATTTGAAACACTACTCAGAAAATACCAACAAAACAATCAATGCAAAATCGAAAGATGTTTTATTCATTCAAATAACTTCGGACAATCTGTCTTAAATTACAATATAAATTACCTTTTAATACCCGTAACAAGCAATTCGTACGCGGCAACACATGCAACTATGCACTGACCAATGCGTTCTTTCTACCTCGCTTCCCTCTCTACCCTCTCCTTGCTATATCTAAGTTTCAGCTTAGTACCGCTTGGAGCCGCTTGGGCAGCGTTTCTCGATCTCCTAAAATGAGTTTGGAAATTTATCTTTGGCTCTTTGCTTTTGCAGTTTTGCTAGAGAAGTTAGATGAAAATTACATAACCACGTTATAAAATTGGTGTTTTAGTGAATAAATTTTTTCTTCTTTCCATTTCCAATTTTGTTTTTATTTTCGAGGTTTCATGAGTCATAGGAGTCATACGACTCGTATGCCAAGGGTGGTATACTCCTAGTCAATGGTAATAAAAGCAGTCCTAAAATGTTTTCACATTTCTGACGCGGAGTTGTACATTTTGAATACATACGTTGAAAGAAAACGTTCATCAATTTTCATAGAAAAGCAAATCTTAGTGCCTCTGGTAATAACCATAGAAAATGATGCACTGAAGAGCAACTGCAGAATAAAAAAACTTGTATTATATATAACAGTTAAACATCAATTAGAACAACAAGAAAAGAAGACCATCGACATATTTAAACATGAAATGGGAGTTTAAAAAAAAAAAAAAGTTCTCTGTTAAAACGACGGTTTGGGATGAGCTTTCGCTTCTCGAGTATCTTCTGTAGGTCAGACGTAGTTGGAATTCAATCCATGCTATTTGCACCCGATTTTAACACCATTTTACCTGTTAGATTTTTACCTATAAAATCTTGACCAGAATATCAGGACTCATACTATGCTGCATTTTCTTGATATCTTAGCATTCCTTAAAAAAATTCTAGAAGTTTGACCCCTAAGAATTTGGATGGCATGGATACAGCAAAGTTGGGAAAATTCTACTTAATGACAAATATAAAACACACTTGAGTAACAGGAAAATATCACATTAAAAGAGAAACAACTTTAGTCCATTTCTTCATATTGTCTTTGTCTTTTTGCTGGACCTGGCATTTCTTCCTCGTTTTCTCCAAGTATGTTTGACGGAATACTTGCTAATCTATAAGAAAAAAACAAAGTAATTAAAAGTAATGCACTAAAAAAGAATTCACATTATACGACATGGCTAAATTAGCATACCCTAGAATAGACGTATTAGGAGGGACTGGCGCCACATCATCATTCTGGCTCGCTTTGGTAAAAGCGTTGTCGAATGCTCCAATGACACGGCGGGCGTTTTCTAAAGTGAAGCACAATGGTGGAGTCATTGCGATTACATTACGTTCTTCACCTTGGG
The DNA here is from genome assembly GCF_020631705.1 of Daphnia magna. Lineage (NCBI taxonomy): Eukaryota > Metazoa > Arthropoda > Branchiopoda > Diplostraca > Daphniidae > Daphnia > Daphnia magna. The sequence goes on along the minus strand of NC_059189.1, from coordinate 2,767,332 downwards.
TAGCTACAATAACCTTTTGCTCCTTCAACCTATGGCGAGCATAACAAAATATTTTAAAACACCAATTCAAAGAAGGGTTGCGTAATGCCCGCAAGCTATAATGAATTCAGGTTTTCATGGTGCTTAGGCTTGTCCATATGTCAAATTTATGGACCGACTTACAGGTAAAGTACGCGATTGGCAAAATTTGTGGCTGGTTTCATATCTGGACGGCCACAAACTACTTCCATGCCAATACAAAGACCCATCCCACGAACGTCTCCGATGGTAGGGTGTTTCGACATTAGCCCCCTCAGCCCTTCCAGAAGAAATTTTCCGACCATCTTAGCGGAATACATCAATTTTTCGTTGATAATAACTTCCAGAACTGCTTTACCAATGGCGCACGCCAAAGGGTTGCCACCGTACTAAAAATCGATTGAAATAACGTTGCTAGTAATTGCTGTTCCAAGTAAATAAAACACTTTGATAACAGGCTTACTGTAGACATATACTCTGGTAAACTGTCGGCAATCTCACGAGTTGTGACAACAGCAGCCATGGGAAAGCCATTTCCTTGTGATTTTCCAAAGGCAAGAATATCCGGCACAACACCATATCCCTAGAAAAGGGGGTGATAGTGTTATAAAATACACAACTTTTGCGTAGAACAATAATTACTGAAAAATGCCTACCTGAAACGCCCAAAAGTCTCCTCCGAGGCGGCCTAAGCCTGTCTGCACTTCATCGGCAATGCAAATACCTCCTTGACTTCGAACCATCCTACATGGGCAAAATTACAATTAAACAAAACCGAGATTCGAAGCTTATTCTAAAGCAACCATCAAAACTCACTGATATACAGTTTTGAAGTAGTTAGGGGGCGGTATAACTACTCCAGCTGCCGCGACAACAATTTCCGAAATGAAAACACCGACTGGTGTACCATTTTGCGAAGCTTTTTGAATGACTTTCTGCGCCTCATTGCAAAATTCTGCTTGATCTTTAGAAGAAAATAACCATGGGTTGAATCGAAAAAACCTTGTTGGCACAAAAGAAAAAGTAATAACAAATCCATACCATTTTCAATATTGTTACGAGTTCTCGGAAGTGGGATGACGTGAACAAAATCTTTTTTTCCCTGGGGCAATCTTTTAAATGATTTGCTGCTTATATCCACCAAACTGGAAATATTTCCATGGTAGCTACTGCAAATATCAAAGTTTTTTTTTTTTTTTTTTAAATAAAAACTGTTAAGTTAATATAACGACAAAAGGAATGACGAACCAACCTCTCAAAAACAGCTACGTCATGTCTTTTAGTATATAGGCGGCCGAGCCTGAGCGCGAGATCGGTAGCCTCCGACCTGATAATAACAAAAACAGTAATGAAAACCAATTGAATATATATGATCAACATATCCCACAGAAGCTCACCCTGAATTCACAAGGTAGACAACTGAGAGGGACTCTGGCAAGATGTCCATCAGCTTCTTCATGTATTGTGAGTATGTGTCATTTAGAAATCCTTGGGTAGTCCATAGTTTTAGCATCTGTGCATGGCCTGCGGCAACTACATGAGGATGGCAATGGCCCACTGCAAATGGAAGTAAAACTGAGTAAAAACTTATCACAGAACATGATTGCATGTTCAAGTTCAAGAGCTAATAAAGCAAATTAGATTTAATACAAAAAATACTTTACCATGGGCACTGCTGCTAACACAATCGAGGAACTCATTCCCCAAATCATCATAAATGTACTGTTTGGAGGCTCTCAGAACTTTGATTTCACTGTCAGCAAAATGCACCTGACACCAACTAGAACAAGGCAAAAAAATTATGTGAGTGATCATAAAGAAAAACAAATTAATTGACATTCACGCAAAGTCCATGACATTGAATTACAACTAGTCATTAAATAATACATACTTGTCAGATGGCGTAGAAAACTGATGGCGAGCCTGCATAATAACTGATCTGAAAGTACAACCACAAATCCTGTAACGTCAAAACGAGTGGATGCTTTTATACCGGGCTTACGTGTCATTGAACTTTTCAAGAGAAAAAAAAGTCTAAGTGTTGGCACATATCGAAGAAGGTCATGCAAATGCGACGTGTAGGTCGTCGAAAGAAAAACAGACGCATCGGACGAGTGTTGCCTTGGTTACGGAAAAGCGTCATCATCTGGTAACTTAAAAAAAACCTAATGATAGACATTATTTCCTACAATTTCAACGTTTGTCGAATTCCATTCTGCCTTTGGGAGAATTGGGGACGAATTTCTTAATCGAAATTTCCTCTGGGGACACTATGCCAACCGCAACGTCCTGCGCTACGTGACTTTTTGAATACTATATTGAAAGCTTTTCCAGCATAGTATTACAAAGTGAAGAGAAAAAGGAGCCTGTAAATTGACTCTTTTTTAACTTCAAAAATCGTAGCAAGCCCGAATTGCAGAGGAAAGTGGGAACAATGATAGAGTGGATTTGAAGATGTCGCCTATCCAACCGTGCAGCGAGTAGAAAGACTCTTGTCATATTAAAATAGAATCTCTAAATAAACGGAGAACAAGGGGAAGTAGAGAAACACTATAAGAATAAAAACAAAACAAAAAATCCTTTTTTTTTTCTGGATTAACATTTCAAACAGAAGCCTTTTGTCCTGCATAAAACATGATTGGATAGCTAGAGATAGTCACCCAGACGGAATCATAATGTAACTCCCGCATTCAGTCGTGAATGTTGTACAAGATGTTTCTACCGCCCGTTTCCCCTCTGTTTCGAATTTTTTTTTTCCCCCTTTTAAAATCGTAAAATAAACAAATAAAATAAAAATTTGCTGAAGAAAGTTATGCCAATTCCACCTGATATCGTCACACGGGCAGATTGGTGGGCAGAAATAAGTGTCTAGCAGCAGGGAAATCAAGTTGGCCCATGCCAATTCGATATGCGATGGGTAAGAGGGAAAGAAAAACATGTGAGGGGCGTCGGACGGGAATGACGATCATATCTGTAAGTACAGCAGATCGTCGTTGCATATCTACCGGCAGTACATCGCAAACGAAAAGCGAACTGAGGTCTCAGCTGTTGGGTGACTAGTTCTTATGACGACGTTGTGTACAAGCAGCAAAATGAGAGGGGAAGCTTTTTGCATTATTAAATAGTACGCGAGCTGTAAAGGCGTCTTGCTCCAATGCATTATCAATGCGTTGGCAAACCATTTTTCCATCACTTATGGGCTGTGGTAAGACTTAAAGTGAGCACACACCATCACTTTGTATATACAACCAGCAGTCATTTTATTGCAGCAGGCACGTCGCTTTTCTCAACTCGGACTCTACTCCAATGTCTATGGCTTATTCATTGACATTCTAAAAACAGATGCGTGTTCAACTATTAGACTCTCTTCTTTTTCTTTGCTACCTAAACATCACGCATTTAGTGTTAGGAGGAGCTAAAAGAGCAAACGATAATTAATTGTTCGTAATCCTCGTAGAACGTCACAGTGTCGCCGGGGACCTGATCTATATCGATGAGACAGGGAGGGTTTGATCCATGTTTGTTTGATTCGATTAAGCCCATTTCCCCAAGATTTTGTTGTTGTTGCTACATTACAGCCCAATCACACAAATTTATATTCAGGAGAAAATATTAGTTTTCAGCTATGGGGTAGTTGAGTACAATTAATCTTGAACATTTGACTTCATTTAGCTGTAGCTTCTCGATTTCAATCTGTTTCGCTCGATATTTTAGCTACTGTGTCATATAAACAGGTTGTTGACATGCAAATCAGGCCGACATCATTCTCGTACGCATTAAAAAATCATTCAAGAAATGAGAAGAACAAAGCCACCAATGACAATGGGATATCCAATCTTCTAGTGGGCTACGGGATTAGCATAAGGAAGCGCACGAGGAGTTTCTCCCGAATTAAGATTTTCTTTCGTTTGCCCAACTATACGCAATCCCCGCAAAAAGGATTTCAAAACTGTTGCTCTTATTTTTTAAAATCAAATTTCAAAAAGAAAGATAGCGAACTGGACGGGAATGGTGCTGCGGCCAGCAAACATTTCAGTCTTTACTCGGAAAAATGGAAACGCGCATCAAATAAGTCAGGGCTTCTAAAATGTGTATGAAGACACGGCGGTAAGCTAGAAAAGTGAAGCATAAGCAATGTTTGATAGACGTTGAGAAATCATCCGTCACGATTGCTACTGCTCTGCATAGGCTATCAAGTCATTTGCATAGTGTACCGCACATCTACTATGCACCGTATGGGATACGGGGGGTGGTCTAATCTAATTCAACGTGTACCAATGTAATACCTTACGTTTATGTATGATCCGTTCCAATCTTTCACTCGCGTACTGCTCGGCCATGCGCGCGTTGCATATCAAACTGAAATCCTAGAAATAGGACGTTGCGACCTGAAAAGTAAGTGAAACAACAAGAAAAAGATTTAAAAACACCTACAACATATTTTAACTTTATTTGCCTATTTCATTTCCGTTGCCGCAAAATAGAATTTCATTTTACCGGAATTCCAAAAGGAGGGGAAGATGTGTGTAGGTAGTACTACCCCAGACTTGGTGCATCCAATTCCACGTACCATGTAATACTAATATCAATCGAGAAGCAATCAACATGCCTGTCATGTGTCATCAGCGGATTATGCGCCATAGTCTTAAAGTTTACGTCCATGTACACCCAACACAACGTTTAATACATTTCTTATTCGTCAGTAAAAAGACATGGAATTATTAGCAAATTACTAGTTCGGGTATTTCGAAATGTAGACAGGCAAGAACCAACTGACGATTCATTAAAATCTATCCGCTAGTTGTTGGAGTCGGACCATGATTTGGACATGTGTTCCCCGCGCACATCACACAGAAAGATCAGCTTTTTGGACGGTCCTACGTGTAACTAGCAGCAAAATGTAAACAAATGATGCTCCGGGGGAAATGAAGACGACATGTCCCCACCGATCTTGTTGACACAAAATCGAAATACGCGCAATAAAATGAAGTAGAAACAAATCGGAGAATCGAATCGGGTGGATATCTAAGCCATTCAGCTGGACGCAAACGGGACATGAGCACGCCATTGCGGCATACCATCGTTCTTGCCACCACACAACACGCTCACCAACCGCCAAAGCAATAATTCAAGCATGAAAATAGAAAACTCATCATTTGTAATGAGAAAGGTAGGAGCTATTAAAGTGGTACGATTATCATTGTACCTATTGTAGCGTGATAGATTTTCGTATGAGAAGCAGAAGAAGATTCCCAGTAGGTCACTATCAACAATTCCTTGGCAATTCGGGCTAATCGTTAAGCGCTCGGTTGGGTTTTTCAACGTACCACATTGTCTTTACTGGAAAACGATTCCCTCGATCATTTAAATCTGCATACGTTTTTAGCGGCTGTGCCGTCCATCAAAAAGACGATGTGAACCTTTGCGTCTTTCAACGAATCCAACTAACCGGTGCGTGTAGTACGTAGGCCTAGCGTTGCGAAGGGGGAAACAGAGAGATTGATTGGCCGTGCCAATTAATTGCTGGTAAAGCGGGAAATCTTTTGTACGAGATGGTAATTCAATTTCTTTCTTTTGTGGCTTTTGTTCTGCAAAGGAAACTCTTTTTCCCAACCCCCGTCCGCTCTGCCCACAAAAGAGACTCGGTATAGAAGGGGTGGATGAAATCGTAAATGAAGTCGTGAATATTCAAAGAGCAGTCGACTTTAAATTCTCTTTTATAAGAGCTCACTGATTATTAATAAGACTAACCTCCTTCAGATCGACTTATTAACCGTGGTTCAACTGTGTTGTTGGAGCGTTCGACACCGCTGTTCTATGAAAGACACGCACGAAAGACGAAAACCAAATCGGAAGCCGGAATCAGGGGGTCTTGAACATTCCGAGAAATTTCTGAGAATTCTTTGCAGTTTTGAAAGCGGATTAAATCTCAAACTTTCTTTCTCGTTTGTTGAACAAATATTTTTGTGATTGAATTTTGCGTGAAATTGGTCGGTTACCCAGTGTATCCAGCTTATTCTTCCTGCCAACAGTTTTCACTATTTGAAAAGAAAAAACCCAACATTTAAGAAAATCTCGTCTATTTATCAAATGTGACCCCAATTCTTCTGCAATCCCCGACCAGAAAATGTTGTTTGCAAGTTTCCGGTTTGGCAAATCCGCGGAATCGAGTGAAAAAATAAATAAATAAAAAAGAAGCGGATGCAACATGAGTTCCAAAATAGTGACTCACGTTAAACCCTTGAATGTAAAATAAATAATTTATAAAAAAAGTCATTTTATCACGCCGGAAGTGCTCATCCAACTGGATGAAATAATTTTTTTTTAGGGGGGAGCTTTTCGTGTCCAGATGCAATGAGAAATCAACACAAAATGGCCACACAAAATTATTGCGTGTCTAATATTAAGCGAAAAGTCAAGAAGAAGCTGATGCTGGCCGACGGAATTGGAGAAAGAATCCGGCGGAGGGCCTAAAGCTACACATGGATCACCGTGGCCGGCGTGAGTATCCATGTCTTAATGGATATTTATCTGGTAGCCGGTTGACGCTATTGGGGGAGGGAAGCGTGCAAACAGCCTGTTTCTCTGACTCGCCTTTGGTCGGCTAACGGCGCCTGCGCTCGCATTCGATACAACCCTCAAAATGCCCACCCCCACCGTCGAGTAAACCTAGTACTCGTATGGCCAGCCTCTCTCTCCATATCCATCCATCCATCGGTTCTCTTGTCTCGTTTTGACTCTCTCGCTGTCGACGATTTATTCCGGATGATCTCTCCTCTCCAATCCGGTGCGATGCGGGAAGACGAACATCCCGCTCATCGTACACCACTCGATATCATCCGCAACAGCACAACTATCGGACCGCAATCGTTCATCCAGTTCTCCAACCAGCCGGACCTTCTCTTTTATCGTTCGGCCGGTAAGTTCTTCATTTTTGCACCCCTCTTAAACTAATGTACTAGATCGACATCTTTTTAGCTAAGACTATGTTCGTTACAATTAAAAAACATTAAGTGATACGTACTGTGCGTAATGCGAGGCAGAGATCCGACGAATTGATTGGTAGATATCCGTAGTAGACTGCTAACGAAGTTGGGCCGTCCTTCATTCGGTCGGGGAGAGGGCGCCATCAGCTGATGAGAGAGATAAATCTTATTAAAGACACACACACACACACACGCGTATATAGTGTAAGATCGTAGATATATATAGTACGTGGTGGTGGAGAAAGTTGAACTGGCTAATCCAATCGTCAGCTCGATAAGGCAAAGATCCTCAAGCTGGCCAAATTCACTCAGAGCTCTTCATTAACGAGCTGATGAGGAGAGATGGAACGGCGGGGGCTATCTTGCCCTAGATATATACACTATTAGCTCTTGACGAGTTGATGATCAATCGACCGAGGCAGACAGAAGTAGGTATAACAATAGTATACACACACAGTGTACACGTAACTTCGTTGAAATCACCTTTTGCCCAGCGTTTCCCCGCTTTCGAGAATCACCTCAGCTCTTTGATCCATCAAGCTTGATGACGTAACGTCATCATCCATTCTTTTTGGCTTCTCATTTTTATCTCATGCGATATTATCAATCCCACTATTTCTGTTTGCTTCCCGCGAATTTCTTTTTCAAAAAAAAAAAATTTTGATTCTATTCTGGACTGATTCTGATGATGTTTTCGTTTCATTCCCAAAAGAAGACAAGAGGGAAGATAGTAGAAAAATGTTTTGTTACCACTATCCGCCGGCAAATCTTCATCCGTCAATTGCGAGCCGCTTGCAATCAGCGCTGGATCTGCCCGGATCATTCGGCGTCGGACCTCCATCGTTAACCTGTAAGTTCAATTTGTTTCAATATGTTTGTCAATTTTTTTTTTAAATTCAATTCACGAATGATTGAGATTTCCCCCCTCGATTTTTCAATTCGTGTCTGATATCATAATAAAATGAAGAGCATCCCAATTAGCCCAAAGATTTATTATGATTAAGAATAGCGACGAAAACGAATGGCATACGGAATAAAAGCCGAAAATCTAGACAAATAGAGATGGGTCCGAGTTGGTGGAGCTTTAAGAGCTTGATAAGATCATTATTAGTAGGATTTTAGCTTCTTATCGGAGAGTACATAGATTTGCCAGAGACGTTTGGCTGTTTGGCCACTAAAAGCAGAAACACGGGGCATTAGGGAACCATTAAAAAGCGCAGCCTTTTTTTCTTTCTATAGTTTTATATTCTTCTCTATGCGCTTGGCTAGTTCAATTCGGCCTAGAGACTTTTGGTGGCCGGTTCCATACGGAATAGAAGAGTCCCTAACCCAAATCCGGAAAAAGGAAGGGAGGGGATGTGGCTCTCTGCCTCCCTCAACTAGGAAAACCCCATTTCGATGCGTTGATCCTCTTGTTGTTGTTCTTGAAGAGTAACACTGGCTTTCTAGTAGTCGATGCTCTCTCGCTAACATACGTGTCGACGGCTGTTAATATTAGTTCATCGCCCTATAGATCCCGCCTGTCTTGATTCTCGCAGAGTCCAGCCAAAAAGACTTACACACTCTCTCTGTTCGGAAAGGGAGAACAACGGCTAAAGGGCAAGTCGAGGTGGAAAGATTGCGGAATGCTAAAGAGTACAACATTCCCGCGGGAGTCGTGAATTTACAACAATTATAAGCTAGCCAATAGTTCTCCCTTTTGTCTGGCTAACTGCAAGGCGGTGAGAGGACTATCGGATTTTTTTAAATACGTCCTACAACTCAATTTGAAAATGCCATACCGAATTTTTGCAGGGCATTTACCAACAGATTTGTTTGTTTTTTTTAAACATAAAATTTATTTTGCAGACTCACCGTATCCGTATTCATCGGAACTCCACGACGAGTCGTTTGCCCGCCGCAAGCAACGCCGCAATCGCACCACATTTACCCTACAACAGGTAATTCATTATTTAAATTTAATTTTTTAAAAATGCATAATTAAATCAGTCAGAAAGCATAGATTTTCGTACTCGTGTTGGCCATCTATTTGTTTTCCATCAGAGAAATCTCCCCCCCAAAAAAACTACTTAATAATCCTATGTGACCTCTCGAGACTGAGACTTTATTATCTCCCCCCCCCCTTAATGTAACGTCCTCTTCTTTATAATTCATACCAATATGGTATGTGTGTGTTTGGGTACATATACAGTCATTTGGAGATAAACTAAAAAAAAAGACTATAGTCAGGGATAAATAAAAGGCCCGAATGGCGCTATGCTTGCGCACATTTTGCTATCGAAAGCTTCTACCAAAGAGAGAGAGAGAGAAAAGAGGATTATAAACGGGCGTCCAAACTAATGGACGTCGGCTAATTGCACTCTATCAAGTCGAAGACCAAATGCTACACATCTATAGAATAATAACAATAAGTGGTATACATGATTGATCATTTTTGTTTTTTACCATCAGATTTGTGCTTATTTGTTATCGCCCATCACACAGACAAAAAATAATGATTAAAAGGACGAAACTATTTTTGATTTGAAAATAATTTGTTTTGTTTCTGAATTTAGTTGGAAGAATTGGAGAATGCTTTCGCACAGACTCATTATCCAGACGTCTTTACACGCGAGGATTTAGCCATGAAAATCAATTTGACCGAAGCTCGGGTACAGGTAAGATCACAACTCTCGAATCCAATAGAATAATGACACTATACACAAAATACTAATTCCAATTCCCCTCCTTTAAAAAAAGGGGGGGAAATATCGTCGTGTTGTAAGGAAATAAAAATCGCTAGGACCAAAGGGATTTCTAATGAGATCGAAATAAAAAAAGGGGGGGGGGGATAGTCTAACACATCCAAACGAAATGGAGGGGGTTAGAACGATTCTCTTTAACAGAGAGAGAGAGAGAGAGAGCTGGAGGCCACGAAACGAAACACGGCCAAGATAAAAACAAGGTTAACCAAACCCTGTGTGGCGCCAGGAGCGCGTGTGTGCCCCCGTGATGGGATAATGCGCGCTTTTGATCGGGGCTAATTTGGTGTCTAATACCGTTAGAATCCCCAACGCTCTCCCACCTATTTCTCTTATAGTCCTCACCGATAACAAATGTACATCGAGTTCTCCTCTTTATCTACAATACCTATTGACTATGTGTCAGTTTTTGATGGTACAAAGAACCCAAGTTTCAACCTATCCCCACCCTTCGTCATCCAAACTTTTTGGCACATCCCTCAGTCGTCCGTAACTTGATTGCCACTTGATTGGGTTCTTCCCAAATAGGAGAACAAGAAACATCAATGATGACGTAGATCAAGAAGATAACGAGACATCCTTTGATATAACACACACACACACATTTCTCGCTCTTTGAATCAATCGTCTAATTGAATGGTAGAAACGTACACGTGGAACTTGCCAACACCTTTGAAAACCCCACCCAAAAAAAGGGGTGTGGGAAACCCTTTTTTTTTTTTCTTTCTTTCTCCAGAAATGTCGTCTACATTTCCAAAATCCAAGTGGCATCCACACACACACACACACTTTTCTCTGAGCAACTGGATCGGATTACCTACAGGAGGGGGGTAGGAACAAGCCCATGTTCGGAATATGTTAACCCTCCCCCCCCTTTTTGTGTGTGCTTTGCTAGGTGACCAGTAACAGAGGTTTCAGTTCTAGTAGCACGCCCCGTATTTCGACGGAATCTTTTGAAGTCGAATTGGCCTACGAAAATTGGCTCAAAGGACATGGATAAGTGTAAGAAAGCATTCAAACCACGTCTACACATCAGCAGCCAGACGAATCAAGTTTTGAGGGGGGGGGGGATGCTAAAAGAGTCGCTTTGACACCACAAGTCGAGAGACATTTCTTCTCTATTAAATTCTACTATAGATGTGTGTGACTCCTTTTTTCATCCGGTGGGATTTTAACTTGCCATAGATCTCTCTATAGTTCTACTAACTTAAAAAAAAAAAAAGGGGGGGGGGGGTGAGGATATGAAATTGTTCAACGTAGTCACAACACGATTCGACACAGAAAAGAGCTCTCGGATCTCTTGCACAATTCACTTGCGCTTCATGTGCCATCGATTTGCAGCAACACCCCCCCAAAAAACAAAAAGAAAGCGCACACGAAAAGAAACAAAAAGGTTTCGAGAGAATGACGCACAAACTCGCATGGGAATGGATCAAAAAAAAGAGAGAGAGAACCCTCGTGCTACGCCATTTAAACAATTAAGTAGAGTGCAAGTTGTAATAGCACTGGATAAAACTTATCGACGTTTAACTGTCAATTCAATCCATATTTTATTCTTTTCCTACTTTGAAGTTGGGGTCTTTCAATAAACCAGAAATGTGGTCCATCTTGGCGTGTTAGCATCACAGGTGTAAATCGAGTTATCCCACAAGATTCTCATGTGGAATGGCATTTTTTTTTTTTTTTACTAAATCATTAAGCGAAGTAAATAACGTCGTAACTTACATTGCGATTGGTGTGTGTAGGTTTGGTTCCAAAATCGACGAGCCAAATGGCGCAAAACGGAGCGGATGAAGGACGAGCAAAAAAGACGAGAAGAAGAACAGGAACGAGTGACTGATCGCCAATCTAACGAGCAAGTAAGTCGATTAAAATCTTTTGTTTAGCTGAAACGTTTGGGATATTTACCTTAAATAATGTGAAATAAAAAAAAAAAAAAAAGGATCCGAATGAAGGTGATGGAGGAGATGCCAGTCCGGATGTGGAACAGTTAGAATGCGAGTCAGGACGAGGTAGCCCATCGAATCAAGTCAACATCGACGTCGATGATGAGTAATTCCTTTGATTTCATTTCGCTATGCAATAAAACATCGTATTCAAATAATGACAACTTAAAATTGACATCTAGTAGTCAGACGGCTATTAGCTTGGCACCTGTGGTAGAAATCAAAGTCGACGATGATCGTTCAGACGAAAGAAGTCACAGCAGCAACAGCGACGGAAGCATCCGCCACAACAACCGCCGTGATGGTACTCCAACGGCGGCAAGTATTCGAGAAGAAGTGTATTCCATCAGCCCGTCTGCTGGAACGTCTGCTGAATCCAAGAGTCAACAGACTTTTCATCCGCCATCCACGTCCAGCACTCCAGCAGTGACAACCGAATCGGCTAAATTATCAGTCGGTGGCAGTTTGTTAGGAAGTGGCACCAACAACAATCCAAACAGTTTCCCATTCGGCTCTTCTTACGGATCGCATCTTTTCCCACTTCCGCACAGGTAAAAATCTAAATCAAATAACGTCAAAAACAGATCAAAGATGAATGAATAATTAAAAATACGATTTACCTAGTCCTCCGCCGGTATTCGATTCGTAATTCAAGCCAATCTCGTTTGTTAGTTAGCCTATTCATATTCCATGCGAGCACGAATGAATCTATGATAAGCAGAACAGCAATCAATGAGCCACATAGTCAATTAAGGCTATTCCTTTTGCATTCGTGTCTGTAGCGACTGAAAAGAGCTGCCAAAATGCGTTAGAAAAAAGAATCCCGAGATGATTTACTCTACATGTTGGATGTTTCTTTCAACCCGACAACCTTCAGGAAGTTGTCGGAAGAAGAGGGGAGCGCTCCTGTTTACCGGCATTCTCCTTCAATCGTTCCAAGACCCGAAATTATCATCAGGAAGTGACACGGATCACGAGAGTGTCACCTTCACGCTAGTCTTCCGGCAGACGTATCAGTCGATCGAGGATGAAGATCTATAGAAAACTCGCATTATATCTTAAACGATTTGTAATCGAAAACAAGTAGGGAGGGATGGCAACAATCTTTTGATCGTCTGAATTATTCACGGTAGAAGCTTACGGAAGATTTGTGCACTCAATGGATCAATAGCTGGTTACGATGGAATCATTCATGATTTACCTCTCTCCTATTCAATTTGGTTCTTGTCGTTATATTTGTAGTGGATTGAGGTCCCTAATGGATCATCATCATCATCAGAATCCCATGGGCGGGCCGCCGAGGTCTTTCCCGTCAGCATACCCGAGATCTTTCCCCATCGGGCATCACCATCACCAGCTGGGACCTGCCGCCGTGGCAGCAGCAGCGGCTGCAGCCGCCTCTTCACTATTTCCGTCTCCCCTTCACGGTAAGTCAACGTTCTGCTGAATGATTCATCGTTTCATACCGAAAGTGGATGCAATGAAATTTGAATAATTCAATTAAAATTTTACGAAACGTTGAATTTTAGAACATATCACCTCAATGTTTTCGATGATCCAGGTTTCTCTGGTTTGTGCCCGTGTTGCCCGGTTAAACCGAGACCTATTGGTGCTCTCAATTTGCCTGGACTCTTTCCTCCAACCGGATTATTTGGCAATCTCAACGGGATGGAACGTGGTATTGGGTCAACAGTGGGCGGATTCGGCAGTGCCGGCAGCAGTGGCAGTTCCGGATCAGGTGTTTCCGGCCAGGGTAGTGGATTCCATTTGGAGACAGCACAGCCCGGAAGCGTAGAAGAATTAAGGCGTAAGGCACACGAGCATTCGGCTGCCTTACTTCATAGTCTTCAGCACCACGCCATGGAATTTCATTTGCAACAACATCAGCAGCAACAACAGCGGAAGAACAAGGAAGCAGCCGAATCGGAAACCAACAGTCAATCCGATTAAGCATTTTGGGTTTTTTAAACTGAAAGTTAGTAATTCATTGGCTCTCTGAATCCTTTCCCAATGGGCGAAAGAATTTTAATTCATTCAATACATTATTAATTTATGCTTTTTTTTCCAACTGCTTTGATTCTTCCATCAAACGTTGTCCGTTATTTCCCTAGTCACACTACAACAGCTGAACGTTCTGTATTTGGCCCATCCCTCCTGCTCCAAACAAAAACATTTAAAAAAAAATAATATTATCTATGTTTTAGCTCAGAATTTTCTCTCTATCCAACTCATTCTCGTCAATAAACGGTGTTGTAGAAATTCAAATTTATTATAATTTTTTTTTTTTAAATCCTTGATTTAAAACCTATAAGAAATCGGCCATTTTGACACTGCGGCGAACAGCGTTGCTATAGCCCTCTTTAAAGTGATACCAAACGTCATTTTGGGCCGTCTGGACCGAACCTTTAAAAATCGGGACATCCCCATAAAAAAAGGAAAAAAAAAAAAATCAATAACTCCCGAATTTAAAATCATTCGTGTTTTAAATGTGTTACCATCAGCGTTCTTCTTCTTCGGAGGTGTTTTTAATGGTCGTCCAAAGAAATCCGTTGCCGTCTGCCAAGAAACAAACACAAAGTTAAGTAGAATTCACGCAGCATTTAATAACATTGAAAAGAAAGAGCCAGAAAAAAGAAAAAGGCAGAAACATTATCGTTTCAAGTGGTCAAACGCTTAGCGCAATGGTGCGGCTAATAGGCGCTGGACCCCCACTTACTTTTTCAACGAAAATAATCGCACCCTAACCCTTGAAAGAGTTGTTTATTTCTTTTGTTTGACCAGCGTTTGCACACAGCACACTATTTTCGTTGATGCCACGCAAAAAAAAAGGGGGAGGGGGGAGATCGACGCGCTTTTCAAAGCCATCGTGATGGAAGAGCCGATGCTCTTCGACCGGGAGCGCCCGGTTTCCTCTACAACTGGCGAAGCAGTCTCTTCCGCACCAGCGGAAACTTATAGTTCGAGAGAGTGTAGGAGGAGGCTCATCAGTCCGAGAGAAAACAAGACCCTGATGGGATTTTATTATTACGACAACAACAGTATTTTACGAAAAACAAAAGACTGTAAAATAAAAAATCGGCAGCTTTCAATCGTCTATTCAATAAAAATAGGGAAAAAAAAAAGGCCGGCCTGCCCGTTTTTCTTTTTTTGGAGTGGGGTGGGGAAAAAGAAAAGAATTTTGTGTTGCCTGGTGCTGTTGTGTTGCAAAAGAAAAAGGATATTATACGGACGGGCCACGTTTCCGGATCGCTTTTGTCCATTTTCGGCGTCACTTTATCAGTTGGGGTCCGTCCATGTTAAATACGTACAACGCACCAGACGCTTCCTCTTTCATCCATTCTCTGTTTCTTTCTTCCTTTATTTTTCCCAAGTTACATGCATTCTTTTTCCCTACGATGGTGGAGGAAGATTTCTAGTAATATGTTATATAGTTGCCGGGCCGTTTGGCACCAGGCTTCCGGGGGACGAGAGCCCGCCAGCTCACACACAGAGGCGGAATCAGCCGCCGGAAGCTGCCGAACGCCGTCGGAGGCGATTAAGAGTTAAAAGCTTCGCCCGTTCTGTCGGCTTTGATCGAGTTGAGCTTTGACCCTCCCTTTTACCCCTCCTCTTCACCATCCGCTTTCAAATCCGATGACGTCCATTAACAGACACATTTTCGGTTAATAACAAAAAAGAAAACAAACAAAAATATCATTCGAAACAATTCAATGTTTAAAAACAAGGCAACGATTTTAAACGATCCGTTTTCTTGTTACGGTTATGAATCGCCAATGAGATCGAGGGCGTATCGTTGATGACGATAATGTGCACGGTTCCACTTTAGCTCTCGCAAATCTTATTCCCTCCTTTTAGCGGATGCCTCAAGGAAAATCCAATGCGACAATCATTCCATAAACAGGTCTATTATCTACCTCATTTTCTAACTATAAATGCGTGTGATTGGTTCGTTTAATCCGCGGGAATTTCAAACGAAATAGGCATCATCGGTTTTTGCTATTTAAAGTTTAAAGCAGAATGAGGGAGAAGAGAATTGTTTGGCTCGAGAACCAATCCACTCCCGGTCGCCATTTTTTCGATTCGTGATATGATTTGATTGTTTCGGAGGGACTGCTTGTGATGGACAACGAGTCAATCAGCCAACGGTCAACGGCAATCGAATTGTCGTGGATCAGCAGTTGGACAACAAGAAGGATCCTTATTCTTTAGACTCCCCTTCTCACAAACGAACCGCTTGGGACACCTTCATCATATCTATCCAATTTCGACCATCTTCCATCAAATCAATCAACGGTGTTTTCTTTCCTCCTGGGCAATGGCTGTCCCGTTTTCTATAGCGTGTCAAACTTCTATGTCAACATTAAGTCGCTCCCCACCATCCGACCGGACATGAAAAAAAAAAAATTCAATTGGCCTGGCACAAAACAATTTCTCGCGCCCCAAATGATCAAACCCACAAAAAATAAGCACATTGAATTTTTCTTAGTTCCCCCCCACACACCAATCAGACCCAATTTCTTTTTCTGCGCAGACGATGTTTTGAATCTCGAGATGAAATGGAGCGGAATCACGGGCATCAATGATGGGCCGCGATAATGGGATTCCGTCAAAGACTTATTGCCTGTCTGTCTGTTGGGTTTTTCTATCATTGTTTTTCCCTTCACGCGTCTACCCTCTTTCGCATGAATAGGGACTGTGTGGCAGGAGCCATGAGGAGCCTAATAGATTTATACTTCTATAGCAATAGGAAATAAAGGGAGAGCAGGAATTGAGAGGGCAATATTGTTCGGTAAACGACAATAGCGACGCGTGTCGGCAGACACTACAGACAATCCCCCACCCCCCCTTTTTTTTAAAGCTATACTTTCACTCGATGGATATACAATAATAATACTGTATATATATCTCTTTCGCCATTGCTTCCTTCCCAACCTCCTCCGCACTATTCAAGCTGTCCTCATACGTCTAATCGGACTGTTTGATAAAGCCGATTACGCTATAGAATCGCACCG
Organism: Daphnia magna; assembly: GCF_020631705.1. NCBI lineage: Eukaryota > Metazoa > Arthropoda > Branchiopoda > Diplostraca > Daphniidae > Daphnia > Daphnia magna. The sequence continues at coordinate 2,750,629 of NC_059189.1, read as the reverse complement.
AGCAAAGTCCTTGGAGGGGGGTGCCCCAATCTGAAAGGAGGGTGGTGAGGTGGACTAAAAGCGGAGGGGGGGGGGGGCCACTATATGATTAGGGTCAAAAGAGATGAAAAGCGTTTCTAGTAGTACACACATAACACAGCGGGTAGATAAATCTCAAAGACATCAATGTGCGTTTACCAGGAAAGGGAATCAATAGATAAAGGCTACTAGTCTACCAGACTGCCAAATATTATGATGCGCGAGGAGGGGCGAATAAATAAAAAAAATGACGCCATTTTTCGCGGTCGAATGCAAATGGTCCTAGACTAGTAGGGGCCAACGTCAAATAGGAAACGCTGCGGGATGTGTGTGCGTGTTTTTTTGATTTTTTATCCTTAGCCAGAACCCCACACACGTTGTCGGCCCAGGAAATGCAGAAGAGATATCCAAACATCGTCAGAAGCTGCTATCACTACAAAGGCACTATAGTAGCTAAACTTCCGATCTATGGCTAAGAGTTAATAGAAGAAGGGGGGAAAAAAAAAAGGACCGTTCACTATCCGAACGATTCCGGCTGCTCAGTACATTACACCACCAATTACTTCCGATTTTTCTTTTTCATAAAAGAGAGAAAAAAAAGAACACATTATCAGTGATGGCGCCATGCTCCCTCCCCCCTTACCCATTTTCCACCCAAATCGGACCAGCCCACCTCATAATGCATAATAGAGTAGAAGTAGAATATAATCCAGCCACGAAATGTAATCGTTTCGTGATGCCTTTTGTATACTCCCTATTCTTCCACAAACCCCTCCGTCATACAAGAAAAGAAAACAAGCTTACATCCGCCCTACTCCACATTTGCATCCGACTAGGGAAAGAAAAAAAAAAGGGGGGGGAGGATGGATCCTTCTGCATATTTTACAGGATGATCGTATGTTACGATGGTCATTTCTTTGGCCGTTTCATGCGTGTTTTGTCGGTCGGACAGGAACAAATGAAGGAGCTATTTTACAGGATGATGGGCACTAGACAGGGAGGGAAAAAATGTTATTCCTTCCATTTGCCGAGAACTAGCTGGCTACTAAAGCAATTATCATATGAATAGCGGAATGATGAGGAAACTGAACCAAACCCCCGTAAGTTTACAATGCCCATCGAAGATCATTAATCATTGGCGACGACTTCCTTTCCCATTGAAAGAATAACGATTCATCGACAGAATCCCGAAAAGATCGTTTGTCGACTAGTTGTAATATATTTGAGATGATGGACTTACTTTGCAGGACTCGACAATAGGTTTAGGCTTCAGCGCTAACGTCATGGCCATGTTGGGCGGAGGCTTCATTGCGGGCGGTTCGATTTGCTCCAACGGCTTTGGCATAATCACAGGGCCCAAATTGGATTCGTACAACCGAAGTTTCTCCAGCTCTATCTCCCTCGCCAACATTTGTTTGACGCTAAACGTCAAACTCTTTCGTTGAACAGTACCGATGTCGAAATAGGCTACCTGCTCAATATCTCTGGGAGGGAAAAAAGAAAAAATGAAATATTTCATTTCGTTTGAATTATTTGAGCGAAATCGTATTACGGTTCCAGGCAGTAGCGGTAGGCACCATCTACAGTTTTTTCTTGTCGGAAAGTCAGATTATAAGAAATCATGACACCTATAACCCGGAGAATTTGTTCCTTCTCTTCGGCACTGTACAATTGGGCGCTCACCTAGTACATACAAATTTAGACATTAGTTTATTTTCTTAAGGAAGGTTTAAGAAAAGGAAGGAAAAAATAGCATACCGGTCTCAATGTTGGCGTGATAATTGGCAATGAAAACGGGATGACGTCCTGGATGATATTTTCTTTGGAGTTAGTTATCCTAACTTTAGCTTTCAAATCTTGAAACATTGTGGAAACGATGCTCTGATTTTTGGTTACTTTTGCATTCAACTGTTTAACCCCCCCAAAATGAAAAGAAATAAAAATAACGAAAATTACACAAAAACTAACGAGTTCCTTACCTCTGTTTGAGCCGTTGGATATTTGATTTTTTGCGAAAGAACGGCTGCCATTTGAAAGTGCAATGCTATAAAAGTATAAGGTAAGTAACCGAAGACACAATAATTTTGATTTTTCTGGATAAAGTGGTTGACATGATCATAGAAGCACACCCAATCCAATCCCGTGCATACCTGTAATGGTAATCAGAGTAAAGAAGTTATTTTTGCACCATCTTTTTTTTAAAAAGAAATGTTGGGTACCGAGCTTAGATAGCTGTCTTTAAACTTGATCGTTGGATAGTTCTCAAAAACACCTTGCAACAAGCGATCATACTCGCCACAGGCATGAACAGAATGCAAAATGTTGGCAAATCTATCAGATATAGACACATGAATTACAATATAACTTATCAGTTCTGGCCTTTGTTACCTCGCTGGCATTGACGCATTATTGCCGGCATTAGGAGCTAGTGGCTTATCGACATCCGGAGCCAAAGGTAACATCCCCTCATGTTCGATCGGACCCATATATTGACTTTTCTTCTGCCGCGGAATGTGGAAAATTTCTTGCCAAACTGAAAAAATAATAAATTCAGCATTCAAAAAACCCAAATCAAAATCTTCTTTGAACAAATAATCATACCCTGGAAAAGGTTTTTGTGATTATCCTTAAGGCCAATATTGAGATTCATAACATCACTGTATCGTAATGGGAGCCGGCGAGATTTGAGAAAGTATAGAGTTGCTAGACAGGACCGAATATCGTAATCAGCCTTCTCACATAGTGCCAACATGGTGGACATATCGACTTGGATTTCTTGTTCCTTTGAAATGCTCAAAAGTCTTTGAGCCAACCTGAAAACGTATTTAAATACTTAAATTACGAAACTCGCAGATCGGGATACATTGCTAAGACAATAGACTATTACCTGTTTGGATTGGTAGTAGGAAACTAACAAGAAACAAAACAAAACAAAAATATAATAATAATAATGTTTTTGCATTAAAGCGATAATTCGGAAAATAATGTTACTTGTAGAACTAGAGCTGCCTGCCTCAAGGGCCTCAAAGATGGTGTATATAAATCATTGCAAATGCAAATTACAGGCCTAGAAACGAGATTGTGCCCCTTCTTTTTCTTTTTCTTGGCTTGATTATTTTCCTTGTTATGTGCACCTTCTTGCGTCAGAGTACTAACAAGGAAGTTGATAGAAGCCTAAAACGTAGCGGAAGATAATTACAATGATCCATTTGCTTAAAGTTTATAAGATGTACTTACAGCTGGCGCGCCGTCAATTTCATCAATGATCAAGCAATTTGGCAAAGGGTTCGATCCTATAACCGAACGCATTTGTGTAGCGGCTTCTAATTGAAGTTTGAAGGCTTCAACATTCCTGTCATCGCTGGCATTCATTTCTACTGGATTGTATCCTATTGGCATTCGATAGCAGTTCAAAATATTAGTTGGTCAAACTTTCCGAAAGGCAAATGATGAAAATGAAGAAATACGCTACCTGCGTGCTTGGCCACGACGTGTGCCAAAGTTGTTTTTCCCAAGCCAGGTGGTCCGCTGATTAGAACAATTTTTTGCAACGGTCGCCCGGAAGAATCCAGTTCTTCTTTGAGTTCCCCTTCATTCTGTTTATTTGTCCGGAATTTCTCGAATTTCTTTTTATTTTCGAAACGACCCGGAACGACAGAGCTCTTTTGTCCTTGAGCCCATTGGGGCTTCAGAGTTTCATCAATTTTTGGTGCTTTAATTTTAACTTCCCGGTTGAAGACCGCCTTATCCCAAAGCTTTAACCAATGTAAAAGTGTTCGGTTGATGTTTTCTTCGCTCAACAAGTCGAGGTAGTTTCTTGGTCGGTATAGTTCCATCCATGAATCATTAGAGTTGTTTGTTAATTCATTCACATTGCTATCATCCTTTGCCCCCTTACTTCTATAATCCATTTTTTCCAGTTCACGAAGACGTCGTTCAAATTCCTCGTCCGACACCAGACTCGATTTGGCTCTCGCCTAGTAACGTTTGAAAGACTTATTAAAGTATATTGCTTTTCATGTAGGAGACTCACTTCATTATGCATCTGTAGCTTTAAGCTAGCTACTGAAACTTTCAGTAGGTTTCCAGTGTTTTTGTTATTCAAATCAAAATTCTGCAGACAAAGGGATTCAATTAAACATGATAGTTTTATACATTTTAAGAAGCATTACAACCTTTTGCCTGATTGATTCATCTGCCTTTAGTCTAATAAATAGTTTCTGACCAGTGTGAGTTGTAATACTCTGGTGAGGTTCTTCAGGAACAAGTCGGAAAACATAACGTTTAGGCCTAGGTACACGAACTGCTACTGGTTCACCACAGGATTCAGTCAATGAATCACAGGTCTGGTCATCTAATACTATTTCATCATTTCTTGCCTTTTTCAAAGGGTTAGAACCTATTAACAAAATTAAAGTAATCTTTTGCAACTGTTCAACTTCATCAAATAATAAACATTACTCTTTCCACAAAGTTCATCATCATCTGAAAGTGAACCAAACATTTCATCTTGCATTCGTTTTCTTCCAGTCTCGTTTGAGGTAGCTAACTGATCTGAAAGACTTGAGCTTGGACGACTACCACTGCTAGCAGCATTGTTAAAATTGAGGCTTTTTTTCACCTTATTTTCATTTCCTTTGGGTAGAATTGGTGCTGCATTTTCTTCAAAGTCTTGTATTTTTGTGTAAGAATATGAAAATGTCTGCCATCATTAAGCTATTTTTAATCACTCACCGAACTCATTCATCAGCTCAAACTCTTCGGCATATCGCATTTCATATTCCTCATCAGGGTCAGGAAACTCGTCTTCCATTCTTTATTTTATAATTTTTAAGGATTTTTCAATGTAACCAAAATTTATCCACTAAAGAAAACTCCGTAAAATAACAATTCCTATTGGAAAACAAAAACTAAGGGAGCCCACATTGCAAACATCAAATAGTGGTCTGGTAGGCTATCTGCCAACGTGCTTTTTCCCGCCAAATAAAGATTTTAGGCAAAGAACGATAACTAAATAACAAAAAAATAAAATAAAATGGATACGTAGAAAATGTCATAGAATTCAACTAAAATGTTTACTTAATTTAACCGATATAATTTAAATTTAATCTTTTATGTTAGATTTTTCTAATAAATTCGACAACGTCAAGATTTGAAGTTCGAAAAAGCAAAAGTCTGTTCGCCAACAGTTGGGGGCTGGGATTCAGTGGACGTTACTTTTGAGTTTCGTCCCTTTGATCTCGTTTAATATCGGGGAATCTTCCCAATTTTTTGTATCCATTGCTTTACGTAAATCTGTGATCTTTGTTTTATCTTTTTCGAAAACGTCTTATTATTGAAATTTTTGAAAATGACAAGCATTAATCTAAGTGAACCAGCGCCTGACGTTATTCCAGACATCCTATGTGATGCTGCGGCTAAAAAAAGATATCAGAGAGGAAGATTTCTCGGCAAGGTAACATAATTCGGTCCTTTTTAGAACGAACTGTGAAATAACCTTGGTTTTCAAACAGGGTGGTTTTGCCAAATGCTATGAACTGACAGATTTAGACAATGGACAAGTGTTTGCTGGTAAAATTGTATCTAAACAACTTCTTGTCAAACCTCACCAAAAAGATAAGATGGCTCAAGAAATTTCCATTCATCGTAGTCTGAAACATGATCATGTAGTTGGATTCCACAGTTTCTTTGAAGACAACAATTTTGTGTATATAGTTTTGGAACTGTGTAAAAGAAGGGTAAGCTTTTCTTAGCTGGCTTTAAATGCATCTTGTTGGAACTGATTGGTAATGTTTAGAGTTTGATGGAGTTGCACAAGAGACGGAAAGCTGTTACTGAACCAGAAGCCAGATACTTCATGCACCAACTTCTTTTGGGTGTCAGATACCTACATGAAAACAAAATGATTCATAGAGATCTCAAGCTTGGGAATCTGTTCCTAAATGACAACATGGAACTTAAAATTGGTGATTTTGGTTTGGCAACCAAATTAGATTTTAATGGAGAAAGGAAAAAGTACTGTGCTAACAATTTGTCTATAACAGAAGATTATTTTTTTAAATCTATATTTTTAGGACATTATGTGGCACCCCCAACTATATTGCACCTGAGGTGCTGAACAAGAAAGGTCATAGCTTTGAAGTTGACATTTGGTCAATGGGCTGCATCTTGTAAGCTTTTCATTATTTAGTTTTTAATTTTTTTCTTGTCCCTGTTTAATCTTATCTTGCGTTTGGGATTATCATTAGGTATACACTTCTGGTTGGCCGACCACCTTTTGAAACGCAATCACTTAAAGATACCTATAGCAAAATCAAACGGAATGAGTATCATATTCCGTCTCGCATTGGACCTCTTGCGCGAGCTCTTATAACTCGTATGTTACAGGGTGATCCAAACTGCAGGTGACAAAACTTTCATGATAATAGTTACAGAAAATTAAACGTTCTCGTTTTGAAAATAACTCACGCAGACCTACAGTCGATGTCGTTTTGAATGACGAATTTATGACTTGCGGGTATATCCCGACGCGCTTGCCTTTATCATGCCTCACGATGGCTCCTAGATTTGATGCCAAACTGAACAGCAGCATTATTGCCGTTCGTCGTCCTTTGGGTGAAGTTAACAGAGTTCAACTGCCTGGTACTGCCGAACATCCACAAGGTTCGCAAAATAGAAATGCCATTAGCAATTTTCTCGTACTCAGTGGAATTGTTTTTTTTTTCTTGTCCTCTTGAATAGAAGGAATGGCACCTACCAACGATCTCAACAATGCCGAAGATGCCGCCGCTCTTTACACTGCCGGTCCTGCCCCTGAAAAGCTGCTTCGTGATCTCCAACAGCAACTTACTCGCCTTTTCGCTGCCAAACCCGCGGAGAAATTCCCACTCATGATGGGTACGCACTTGCACTGTATAAATTTATATAACGAAGCTCTGACATACCTTTTTATTTAAAATACCAGATGAAGCAGAAGATCCAGGATCAGTTCCTATGGTTTGGATTTCCAAGTGGGTAGACTATTCTGACAAATACGGATTCGGCTACCAGTTGAGTGACGATACAATTGGAGTAATTTTCAACGATCTGACGAAACTTTTGCTATTGGTTGATGGAAAGTAAGTTAGTTCGTTATTGCTACGTAAGGGATGGAGGATAATATAAATCTTTTAACAGAACCATTCAGTACGTCGAACGCAATGGAAACGAATTGTATTACACTATGGACCAGCATCCACCTACCTTGGGTAAAAAGGTGAAACTGCTCGCCTATTTCCGATCATACATGCAAGAGCACTTGATCAAAACGGGTGCTTCAGTTGTCCCGCGTGACGGTGATGAGCATCTCCGACTGCCTTTCCTACGCCAATGGTTCCGCACCTCTCGAGCTGTCGTCATGCATTTAACGAGTGGAACGTTGCAGGTAACTTTTGTGTTTTTGAATTAAGCTGGTAATGTGTCAACTTTTATTTATTTATTAATTAGATCAATTATTTCAAGGATCACGTTAAGTTGATCCTCTGCCCACTCATGGGTGCAGTAACCGTCATCGATGAGCGGAAGAATTTCCGCACCTTTAAATTCTCTTTGTTGGCTGAACACGGTTGCAACACTGATCTGTTACATAGATTGCAATACGCACACGAAAAATTACCTTTTTTGCTTTCGCCATCAGACCCATCCGAAAAGTAGAAATTCAATGCTGGCTTCAAACATAGATTATTTTTAATCGTTCCGGCGTCAGATCTATCCTTCACATTCGTCTCTTTTTAATTTTATATTGCTCAGAGATGGCCTTATTGACTTAATTAGCCGCCAATTAAGTTACTTTTGCCTTCTTTAAATTTTATGATAAGTGTGAAATTACTAAATCCCATACTAGATTTAATTCACGAGCCCATTTTTATTACGTCGCCTTTTTTCAATTTCGATTTAAACTGCAGTGCTTACACCTCATCTCATTTTTGAAATTGGAATTAATTCCAGTATGTCTTGTCACCACCAGCAAACTGTTTTGTTCACGCCTTGAAACGACGATGGTCGGTTTACAATAATTCATACTTAAGTGCATGTCTACCTCGGATGAATACGATGTACGAATTCGCAAAACCCTGTACTTGCCTTAAACTTAAGGTTTTTTTTTCACGTGTATCTTTCTACTCACGATTAACAAGCAATCCTTATTGTATGTCTAAACTTTGCAAAGGATTACATCACTCTTTAAATATCGATGTCATTATACATTACTATTTTTTTTTATCTTACAAGATGCTCAACATAAGAACGATATTGATTTCCTAGTTCCTACTAGAGTTATAGAGGGGATGATGATGATGACCTCTATGACTCTGTTCCTACCTATGTGTTACAGGTTTGATTAGGCAACGTTGGTGAGTAATCAGTAATGTTTGTTTTGGTTTCAATGATAAGAGTGCTGCTTGCCGCTTGCGCAACGGAATTTTCAACTTGTGACGTTTTGGACAACAAAACCTGAACAGAACGCATTACGCATATCGAGTGGCTTCGAAGGAAGTTGCGTAGTTTAAAAAAGAGCGACCTAAAACAGCTTGGTAGTAGAAAAACGATCCCCAGTCTTAGAAGAAATGCCAAAGAAGAACGATAAAAAGAGTAAGTGTTTAGACTACTGACTAAAATGATAACAATTCTGTTAAAAGTTTACTTTACATATTAAGCAGGTCAGCCATCAGCAGGATATCCAGCACAGCCTGTAATGCAATCACAACTGCCATATTCTTTACAACCAACAGCACCTAGCATGGCAAACCCAAATGTACTAGCAACAGCTTCGGCCAATCCTTATAACTCCTATGTACCAGCAATGCCAGGAATGCCTCCACCTCCACCAAGTTATGATCAAGCGATGCAACATCCAGCTGTACCTCCAAATTATAGCAGTCACACATCATACATTCCTGCCCAAGTAAGAAGAGTCTTGCAAATTTTTGTTTAATTTTTGTTTTTCTTGAACTAACATTTCCATAATTTCTCTGCCAGCACCAGCCGCAGTACCAGCCACAGTATCAAGCCCCTATGCATCCACCTAGCCCTTACTATCCACCCCAAGTACAAGTACAGCAAGTTCACCCACAAGCTACGTTTGTTGTTCAAGTGAGACATCATTTTCAATTATGGAACAAGTCCTACCAGTTAAATCCTTTACTTTGCTAACATGTTGGTAAATTTTTTATTGACTTAGAATGCGTTTGATGCTGGTGCGCGATTCGATTCAACATCACAAGTTAGAATTCCTCCACCGCCTCCGGGGGTTGCCCCAAATGCTGCCCAGGTCGCACAATCAACTGGACACAACGTGATGTTAGGCCAAAGAAAGGATCGATTTTTCGTTGGAGGATCAGATGGAGGAGCTACGTTTTGGTGAAAAATTCTTTGGCCTATTCCTTTTTAAAAAAGGAAATCTATTTGCCCCCATTTAAAATTTGTAATCAGCAGTGTTACGTAACAAATCGTAACAGTATTAATACTATCGCTTTCAAACCTTTCAAAAATCGAAAATAGAGGTGCCATGACATACACATTGTTAAGCTTGAATTACGCTTCTTCTTAAACGAAAGTGTCAGTATTAGAATTGAGTCACTTCGTTAACCTTTTTCATTCGTAAATCACGTGCATGGAACAGCAAGTTCAAAGAAAAAATAATATACAAGAAAAGACCCTTACCTGAATGTATGGTGTGTCAATTGTAAATTTTTATTAATCTAGGTAGTGGAGAAGATAATAGTTGATGACTATCAGGAGGCGTCTAACCTTTCGTGTGGTTTTTGAAAAATCTGCAACGTCACAAGTTCAGCCACCACTGCAAAGTGTGATACAGAACACGTGATTTTCTGTGAAGATTCCTGTAAAATCCCAAGGTCTTCCCTTTCATGACATTTGCATAGTTTTCACTATTTGGTCCTTACGAATTTGGAGGTAGTGGCAACAAAACCACGTAGCCTTCATTTAAAGGAAATGGTACCGGAATGTGATTTTACAACGCCTTGACATCTAATAGAATACTCTCAAAATAAGAAAAGTTTACTACAAAAAGAAAATTTCAATTTCCTATTAGAACTAATATTTATACTAATATGTTTAGCAGATTTAGTGTCAAATGCCAAAGTGCTACGGTTACATTTCTGATCAACTACACTTTACTGCGCACAACATGGTTTATCGATACGCTGTGCAAACAACACTATCTATGTCAGTACCGAAGGTTATAGACCAGTTATGAAATTAATCCGATCAGCTGTAAAACAGAGGCGAGTAAAGGCCCAACAGAAATTAGCGTTACATTATCTGCGTCGACATGCGCTGCTTTTTTATTTTTTGGCAACATATTCTCCGGTACGCCATTTGGTTTCAGCCCATCGATTCATTTTGAATTGGCTAGTTTCACGCACGATGGTGATCGGCACAAAAAGTGGATTAGTTGTTACGTGTCGGGACTTTAACAAGATTACAAAAATGAAAACCGATGTAAGGATTCTTTTTTTTTAGAGAGAAAGTAACTTAACGGGATGGCAAGATCCATTTCCTCTACAGCTCTGGCCAGGACAACATGGAGAACCGCGTTTTTCTACCAGTTATATACGTCCGAGGGACATTCTACCAAGTTGGCTACGATGTGGTAAGATGTAAAAACTAGTTAAACAATTAAACTGTTCATTATTCAGCATTCGTCCGTTTGATAGGGACACACTTTTAAAAGCATGATAGAAGAACTGGTTCAAGAATCAAAATTCTTGAACGATGAGCTTCTTCCAGCCTACAACACAGAAGCTGGTCAGAAAATCTACAATGACACCTTAGCTTTGATGAAACAGAAATTTCCTTACTATGTAAACGAGTTGCAAGGAATTTCTGATGGAAGTCAAGTGCCCTTCTTTAAGGTACGTTCAATTTCAATAAAACGACGTGAATTTGAATAACATTAGAAAATTGTTGGCTCAGTTGATGCTGTTGCATATCGACAGCATGATATTAGATGGCTCGTCATCGGGATCACAACTCTCCGGCAACGGATGCTCGAGCATCATGTGCAATCATGAAAACGTACTGAAAGTATTTCATTGAATTTCACTACTTTTAAAAGAAAACTAAAACATCACAGGTAGTTTTGGGGCATACCGAAGATGCCTTTCCAGCTGCCCATAATCATTTGTACGTGGTTCACGCTGATATTACTGAAAAATGTGGTCGTCGGGAGCGGTTCTCTTCCCTCTGTTATGCAGGGCATTTACCTGGCTTCTGCATGAATGTTAACGAGCACGGTCTCGTTTACACCATCAACATTATCGAACCTGTTCACGTTTATAATAACAAAACACGTATACTGTGTACTATTTTGAAAATAATTATGTTACACTTACGTTTCCTCTTTACTCAGCACGTCATTTTCTCACGAGGGCAATGCTCAGCGCCCGGAATTTAGTTGACGCTCAGGCCATTCTGCGTGATAGAGGAACTGGATCAGCTCACGGTTTCTGTGTCAACATGTCTTTTATGAACCAGGTATACAGAAAGAATCACATTAACATTTTATTCTTGAGTAAACTCTGGTATCCATTCATCTGCAGGAAGGGCTCATTCTTTTTCACAGTGCTGAGGTAGGACCCGCAGAAAATAACGAGTCACAATTATCCATTTTAACTGTCTCTCCGGGTGAAAGCCATGCTCGTTGCAACAAGTACACTGAAGTGTTTAATTTGTCAAACACCTAAAATTTTGCTGACACATTTTACACTTGTTTTCAGGTATCTCCGCTTGAAGATCGATGAGGATGCAAATGGTTTGGCCGTGCTTAGTAGCGATGGTCGGCACCGCGTGATGGAAAGAATTGGATTGCCTACTACCATCGATGAAGTCGTTGACCTGCTTTCAAACGACGAAGATCAAGATTATCCAATTTTCCGTCGTGGAACGGAAAAGGATATCGTTTTAACTATTGCAACCGGAATTTTTGATTTCAACCGCAGAGAATGGAGGCTTTATGCAGACAATGCTAAGAATACCAAACCTACAGCGATATTCCCAATGAACATGTAGAATCACTTGAATGTTACGTGGTGACAGGTGACACTTGTAGGCCCACTTCCCCATATTCACATACCAGTTTTGTAGAAACTAACGAAGGTTTCAATGAGCTTCTTAATACAAGGAAATATTAAAGTCCAGCGTATAACAGAATTTATTAACATGCTCCGAATAATATATAATAACTTTAAACACCAGGTAATAAATGGACTATAATTAATAGATTGGAGGAGCGTAATATCTAGGTGTGGTGTAAACTGGAACTTCATATTTGTAGGCGGGAGCGTAAGTTTCAGCATAATAGGGTGCTGCAGTGGTGTGGTACGGAGCCTCAGTGTAATAGGGTGCTGCAGTGGTGTAGTATGGAGCCTCAGTGTAATAGGGTGCTGCAGTGGTGTAGTATGGAGCCTCAGTGTAATAGGGTGCTGCAGTGGTGTAGTACGGAGCCTCAGTGTAATAGGGTGCTGCAGTGGTGTAGTACGGAGCCTCAGTGTAGTAGGAGGCAGCAGTGGTGTAGTATGGAGCCTCAGTGTAGTAAGGGGCAGCAGTGGTGTAGTATGGAGCCTCAGTGTAGTAAGGGGCAGCAGTGGTGTAGTAAGGGGCAGCAGTGGTGTAGTAAGGGGCAGCAGTGGTGTAGTACGGAGCCTCAGTGTAGTAAGGGGCAGTAGTGGGATAGTACGGAGCCTCAGTGTAGTAGGGAGCAGCAGTGGTGTAGTACGGAGCCTCAGTGTAGTAGGGAGCAGCAGTGGTGTAGTACGGAGCCTCAGTGTAGTAGGGAGCAGCAGTGGTGTAGTACGGAGCCTCAGTGTAGTAGGGAGCAGCAGTGGTGTAGTACGGAGCCTCAGTGTAGTAGGGGGCAGCAGTGGTGTAATACGGAGCCTCAGAGTAGTAGGGGGCAGCAGTGGTGTAATACGGAGCCTCAGTGTAGTAAGGGACAGCAGTGGTGTAGTACGGAGCCTCAGTGTAGTAAGGGGCAGCAGTGGTGTAGTACGGAGCCTCAGTGTAGTAAGGGGCAGCAGTGGTGTAGTACGGAGCCTCAGTGTAGTAAGGGGCAGCAGTGGTGTAGTACGGAGCCTCAGTGTAGTAAGGGGCAGCAGTGGTGTAGTACGGAGCCTCAGTGTAGTAAGGGGCAGCAGTGGTGTAGTACGGAGCCTCAGTGTAGTAAGGGGCAGCAGTGGTGTAGTACGGAGCCTCAGTGTGGTAAGGGGCAGCAGTGGTGTAGTACGGAGCCTCAGTGTAGTAGGGAGCGGCAGTGGGATAGTACGGAGCCTCAGTGTAGTAAGGGGCAGCAGTGATGTAGTACGGAGCCTCAGTGTAGTAAGGGGCAGCAGTGGTGTAGTATGGAGCCTCAGTGTAGTATGGAGCGGCAGTGGGATAGTATGGAGCCTCAGTGTAGTAGGGGGCGGCAGTTGGATAGTATGGAGCCTCAGTGTAGTAGGGGGCAGCAGTGGTGTAGTAGGGGGCAGCAGTGGTGTAGTACGGAGCCTCAGTATAGTAGGGGGCGGCAGTGGTGTAGTATGGCACCTATCATACAACCAAAAATTTTGAACACCTAACAATTATCCTACTTCCAGAAATTTCGTACCGTATACGAAGGAGCTGTCGTTGCAGGTGGTGCATTGTAGTATGGCGCCTGAACACGCATTGCGGGTGGCATACCTTGTGGACTACGTTTCTTCGCATGATGACCGTATCCACCCTATCACGTGAAACAAAACAATTAAGTTTTATCAATGAAGTAAAAAGTATATCACAGAAAGGTTTGTCACATACGGAATAGTAAGCCGCAGTTGTGATATACGGAGTGGTGTAGTATGGGGCTGCCGTGGTGTAGTATGGGGCTGCCGTGGTGTAGTACGGGGCTGCCGTGGTGTAGTACGGGGCTGCCGTGGTGTAGTATGGGGCTGCCTGCTGAGCTGGAACACTGCGCTTCATTGCACGGTGTCCATACACCTCCTACATGAAGGACCTTTAAACCATATTCTTTCTTAAACCCTAAGTAGTACACCAACCTTGTAGTATACAGCTGGCGTAGTGTAATACGGAGCCTCGCTGTAGTAAGCAGCTGGCGTAGTGTAATACGGAGCCTCGGTGTAGTAAGATGCGACAGTAGTGTAGTAGGGAGCTGCAGTGGTGTAGTATTGTGCACTCCGTCTATTCATGTGATGATCACCATGATCACCGCGACCAACATGACCACCATGACCACCATGGACGGAAGCTGAATTAGAGTACGCTATCAGCGATACCACTAAGAGCAACATTTTAAATACACCTGAAACGAAAACAAGAGTTATTTTAAAACATTGAACCATCACATTATAAACTACACAATTTAACACAATTCATGTGAAGCCGCAAATTAAGAGAAAGAGACACTTACCCATATTGAAATAAGATTACTGAGGAACTTCAGCTGCTCACAAAGTACTGTAATTGAGCACTGAGCAGCTTCGACTGATTTAGGATACGAATTGAACAGCATTTTATACTACCTGTCGACGTACCCCTTACCTTACCTTACCTTACCTACTAAAAGCAGGCGAATGGCTTAAGGCAATATCTTTGTGTTGGTCGCGCCGATTTTAACCTATTCTTACGTGCATTACCTTTTTCTCGCCTACCCTCCTCCTAGCCACGTGTCTCAAATAATTATAATTACGTAATAATACTATAATAGTTATGTCATTCGATAACCATGCCTAATTGAGCTAAATGCTTTATTGATTGATTGTTTTTTAAAAATGCCATTTCGTTGCCTTGCATCCCGTAGATCCTAATTTACATTCACAAACATTCATTGAAAGTAAAATGTCAGATTTAAAACAGAAACTTTATTGCATCAATCGTAAATCAATCGAACGAAAATATGTACACGTCAATAGCCAAAAGGCAGGCGGCTACATCACGGCACGGCAAAATACATCAAAACCGAGTACACAATCTATCAAGCAAAAAGTTAAATGAAAGCAAATTCAATCAAAGTTAGTCCCATCTTGCTCCTGGTTGAATGGTAGCCGAAGGCTATGGCCGATTGTCATCTTCGAAATCAGTTGTCTCGTTATCTTCTTCAGATGTCTGTCCTCGGGCGAATTCTCTTTCGGTCAACTCGAGTTCTCTGATTAAACTACCTGTAATAACCGACACAAAAACACGAATGCAGTTTCAACTTAAATGGCAATCGTGCAGTAAGAATAACTGATACTTTTATCTATATTACAATGAAAATTTGAAGCTCCTGGCTCAAGAATGAGGGCAACACCTAACAGCTCTTCGCAGAGTTTCATTTTCCTGGCCAACAAATGAAGAGGCATTTCACGCAGCTGATATCCAGGAGCATTGCCATAGAAATGGCACAGGTAATATTTGATACCAATCAGGATCGAATGATTAGGATGCAAAATAGAAGACCACGTCTCAATAAATATTTCCAGTCCTCGAGTATCGTCATAATTGAGCTCGTCCGCTTTGCGCTGGAGACAGGTGAGCAGTTGATTGACTTGAGACGGGCCAATTCTGTTACCACATTGCTCTCCCTGGCATTTCCAGTAGCTTTCCGGATTGAGAGGATCTTCAGGAACGGTGTAATTCCGACCATTGCATCTGGGACACGCCAGTGAACTCAGATGACTGCCCAATTCGGTAGGATCCGAACAACGCGGACAGCAACAATCGAAAAATTTCGTTTCTTTCAAATGTGCTCGACGACGTAGTGTCCCATCCAACGTAAAAGTGTAGGATGTGGTGATCATTTGGCCAGCCGAAATATCGACAGCCGCACGAACGGTCATCTTTTGTGTGGCAGGATTCACGGTACACGCCGTGTTTGGAACGCAATCGTGAGCCATCAGGCAGGCATGCGAATAAACTGCCCGAGCGCTGATGGACTTGTCTTCGTCGCAGACTTCGAAAGCATTGACTTCTAAGATGCCACACGCTCGTTGCAATTCGTCATCACCGAACCGATCGCCCAGTTGCCATTTGACACGAACTGGATCGACAACAGTGTGTTTATCGATCTGCCAAATGCCAATTTTCTTCCGGTACATCCGGTGATCCTCCAATCCGAGCCATAATCGACTTCTTTCCGGATTTCGCTGACCGTCCAAAACTATTCGCAAAGGTGCGATGCAATCGTAAAGCCGACAGTCGTCTTGTTTCAGTTCTTCCATCGTAGGATGAACGTGTTTGCTGGCCAATAGTTCACATTCGTATCGCTGATGAGGGCCATCTTCTGACTGCCAACACGTTTCGGAACATAAAGGCCATTGGCAACGCGGGCACAAATAGCTACCGTCCACGCGTCGATAGCAAGTCAGGCACACCTGTTTGCCAAAAAAATAATAATGTTCCAGTATAAGACCAAGGAGATTTTTCATAAAAGGATTGATTCCGATTAGGAAATGTCGTTTTAACCGGATGCGTCGCTTGTTTCGGACCGACAGCAAGTGCCTCTTCACCGTCGATAATCACTTCGTCCGCACAAATGTCTCTCGTGGCTATTAGAAGCCTTTTCCATAAACAAATCAATTAGAAATTGGATTTGAAACGATGAAGAAAAATGGCGGATACCTTCCGATTTCAGGTGATTGTCCAATTTTATACGAACTGCCAACCGTTGGCTCTGCAGCCTAAGAATAAATCAAAAAAGGAAGGTGCATAAAAATGAATCATTCATGCGAAATGATTAGGGCATTTTCCTAGGACACAGCAGAGGACAGCACCTCTCGGGTGTAAACATCCGCGTTAAATCGGGAAGCGTCTGGAAACCCCTTTTTTTTTTTAAAAACAACGGAAGTACGTATTTTTAGAAGTCACGAACGACTGCGACGTTATAGTAGTGTGGTCTTGTTCAACAAACAACACAGACTCGCGGATCTTTCGTGCGTTACATTCTAGTCCGTCCATTGTCTGGGTGCAGCTCCTACACACACTGTGTATACATCACGTGCGAAAAATATATATACCAAATAACAAACGGCGCAAAAGAGAGAGAATCAACGTTTAAACAATATCACAACGCCTGGCCATCTATTTTTAGGATTGGAATTATTGTTAGTTTGTCTTTGTCAAGGTAAGAAGATTTGAAATTTCTAGCATTTCCTCGTTGTGTCTTCCTCCCATTTCCTTGACGGAGGACGCACGTGCGGGTCGACCAACTATTTCCGTCTTGTTCTCGAAATAATCGATGCAAATGCAAAGAATCGATCGGCAGAGTGCGGGAGGGAAATTCGTTTCAAAATGTGGTGCCAGCAAAAGACGAAAACAAAGCGCAACGATGACCCAGCATCAATTTGTTTAAAAGCGGATTCGTTTCGATTGAAACTTACCGTTAATTCAGCAGTTTGAGGTGATGATTCGTAGAGGAGACCATCAGACGGGCAGGCAGTGCCAATCGATGGTGGCAATGGTACAGGGGTGATAATGAGACCGCTCATCACGACAGCCCATGGATGAATGCCCTTTCTTTTGGTGCGTATCTGTGGTTTTTTGCGCCAAAATGTTCGTCGACGAGGAGGAGGGCCTATCTTCAGTCGCTCCCGCCCGTTCTTTCTACATGATATCCGTGTCAGCGTTTTTTCCTCTCACTACACCTATAAATAGATAGCCAGCTAGGAAATAAACGTAGAAAAACGAGTCGTCAACAAACGCTCAATTAATCAAACGATGCCAGAATCGTGTGCCAGGTCGATCGTAAGTTGTGGAAACACACGAAAGACATTGTTCTCCATGCTGATAGATATCCCATTATTAAGATGCGCATCTATGATTCGTTCTACCATCTCTCACGTTTATCAGTTGACGACTGAAATGCCTGGACTGGAGGAAATTGGAAAATGTTTTTGCGGAAAAGAAGCACTTCAACGCTGCTCCGGCTGCCAAAGTGTCTTCTACTGTTCCAGAGAGCACCAGAAAGCTGATTGGAAGAAACATCGATCCAACTGCCGGGCCTATCGCGTCGAACGGACGCTCAACGTAGGACGTCGATTGATAGCTTGTCGGGATCTCAAAGCAGGTTTATATTAATATGCTTCGTTATTTTCGTGTTTTACTGTGGTAGCGTGATGCTGAAATAGAATCGACTCGGACCTCGAAGAGGGTGCCTTTGGTCGAAACACGCCAATTTCTATTAATAACTTGAAAAAAAAAAGAAAAATGTTTTAACTCTTAAGTTCTCTGACCCGCTAAAATCTGAGTCAAACGATTACCATATCTCTTCCTGTTCTCTATCCCCGTGGCAACAACAAAAGGTGATGTTATCCTCCAGGAGAAACCATTAGTCATGGGGCCCAAGTACACGGCTGGCCAAGTCTGCCTCGGTTGCTACTCGAGCGTTGATGGCCGGACGAAATGCTCTCAGTGCGGTTGGCCCACTTGCGGACGAGTTGAATGCCACACCAACGACTCGGATCACGCGGTTGAATGCGGACTGATCGCATCAGGTGGCCGTCCCATCGTCGGCAGCCTTCCGGTTCAAGCCTATCAAAGCGTTATGGTGTTACGCTGTTTAGCGCTTAAGGATCAGAATCCTGGCCGCTGGGAGGAATTGCTGCAACTGGAATCGCACGTTCACGAAAGACGTCAAAGAGGATTGGAGGATGTGGATCAAGCTACTTCCGTACGATTGATTCGTGAAACGTTGGGACTGGATGTACCGGAAGAACTGATCCTTCAACTGTGCGGAATTCTGATGGTAAACAGTTTCGAGCAGCCTCCGTTGAAAGCCAATTCGCCACAGGGTTTAGTGGCGGTCTATTCTACGGCCAGCTTGCTGGAACACGACTGCGTAGCGAATGCAATCAAAACGTTTACCAACAACGGAGACATAGTAATCCGGGCAGCCGTGCCAATCTCAAAGGGTGACAAAATAGCTCTTTGCTATACTGAGCCTTTATGGGGCACGGTTAATCGTCAACGTCATTTATCGCAAACCAAGTTCTTTCAATGCGTCTGTGAACGTTGCAAAGATCCCACAGAATTGGACACTTTCATTTCTGGCCTTCATTGTCAGAAATGTCCGCAACAATCAGGAATCCTTTTGATTGAAAACCCTACGGATGACGCGAGTGACTGGAAATGTCGACAGTGTGGCACTCGTCAGCCAGCCAACTATGTGGCAGAAATCATAGAAAGTGTCGGCAAGGAGATAGTGGCTTTAAAAAAGGGATCGCTCAAAGACTGTGAAGTATTCCTGCGCAAGTTTTCCAAAATTTTACATCCAAACCATTTCTATTTGACGGATGTTAAAATGGCTCTATGTCAAATGTACGGACACCTTGAAGGGCAGAGCCTAATTGAAATGAACGACGATACGCTCATTGCTAAAGAGGCTCTCGCTTTGGAACTTCTCAAAGTGGCAGACGCCGTGTCACCAGGTACTATAAAGTTGTTGGTGGTTTGATTATAACGAATCATGATAGATTGAAATTATTCTACGTAGGACTGACTCGGTTGAGAGCGATTCTTCTGTACGAGCTACAAGCAGTTTTGTCAGTTCGCTGTCGTAAGCTTTGCGTTACCCAAAGCATTTCGAAAGAAGAATTACAAGCCAATGTGAAAGTATGTTCCTGTTAATACAGAGATATTAAAAACAATACTAACCTATTAATTTGGTTTCGGAGAAAAGGTGGTTCGTAAAATGCTGCAAGAGTCGTCGACGATCTTTTCGTGGGAGCCGGAAGAAACGGACGAAGGCCAGCTTGCTGTGATTTCTGCCAAAGAACTAAGAGATGTCGAATTATTTCTAAAGACTCTTGATTAAATTATTTCTACCATACGTATATCAAAATGTGTTCCTTACCTTGATACACTCATGATTTTAGGAATAAATAGAAGTTTGTGGCATATCAAAAGACTTTTCCATTTTTTCTTTCGGCTACGTTTGTACGGGTGTTTTAGTTATTTTAAAATGTAAAGTAATCATCAGTGAATAGCAACCATTTGTGAACTAATTTTTGGTTTTTGGCAGGTAGCCAAAGAAGGGTATCTCTAGTTGTTGTTTAACGTTCACACGGTAGAAATTCATAACCAAGATAATGGTAGTACAGTTTTTAATCACAACAAAATTCACATAATAAATTGCTACGAAGAGCCCAACTGGAGCCAACCCTTTATCTTAGCAGCCGTTTTTTTAAATCAAAAAAGAAAACAAATGAAATAAAACTTTGCTCAAAATTTGCCCGCTAGGTGGCTGTCATTATTATTGTCCATTAGCGAAAAAAAAGCAAAGCATATGCAATCGTCACTCTTCAAAAATGAACATATTACCAAAGAAAAGGTGACTCGTTTGTTTTCATTCATTCTAAATTCTAAATGTCGTAACTAACAAGGATTTTCTGCACATTAGATGGCATGTGAGAACCAAAGACAATATAGCAAGAGTTCGACGCGATGAAGCTAAAGCAGCCGAAGAAGAAAAAGAAAAACAAAGACGTGCTTTGCTTGCTGTTAGTATAAAACATATTTTGAAAGCTTTATGTTTATGAGAAAATTTTGTCATCAATGAAATCTTAGGAACAAGAAACCCGAACAGCAATCCTAAGGACGAGGGCAAGAGAAAGACAAGGTCTTTCTTCTATCGAAGAGCCCACGAAAAAGCAAATTCCATCCAGCACAGAAACTCGGTACGAGGTTGTGATTAGGAATGGAGCTTGTGTATCCGTACCAGTAACAGAGGAAAAGAACCTTGTACAGTTTACTGCCTCTGGTCATGTGAACTTCTTTGCCAATCTGGAAGAAGGCAAACAAGCTGAGGGAGTTGCAAATAAGGAACATGAACTGGAGGAAAAGAAAGAGCAAGAGGACTATGAAAAACAGATTGGGCTATTGACTTACCTTGGCCAAGGTTCTAGAGAATCCACTGGTGAATCTGCTTGGTATGAGAAACCATCCTTATTGAAAACCCTGAAGAACCAGACTCAAGAGGAGGTCAGTTACAAGGACGAAAGAGCAAAAGATATGTTTGATCCTCTCCGTGTGATCAGACACTACATCGGCAAACCGGAGACAACCAAACGTGAACAGTCTAAAAAGATAACGCTACCTGATCTTCGGTTCCCTGCTGCCAAACCTGAACCAATTTCATCTAGGCCAGAAAGAAAGCACAAAAAGAAAAAGCGGAAATCAGGAAAGGAAGAAAAAAAGGCAAAGAAACACAAGAAGGATAAATCAAAACGCCGGTCTTTTGAAGAGTCTCAATCAAGTACAAAAAGGAGAAAAACTAGTGAAGGAGCTAATTCAAACTCGGATGACACTACTTCAGAATCTTCCGATTCCTCCGATTCTGACGCGGAAAAGAAACAACGATTAGCTCTTTTGCGAGCCAAGAGACTGCAACGTGAAAAGGCTGAACGTGCGAAAGCCAATAAACTTCTGGCCGCTGTCAACGGAACCGTTGCTGCATCATCTAAGGGAAAATCTAATCGTTCATCCACTGAGGAAAGCGATACGGAAGAAAATACCGTCAAAACTAAGCCGAAACAGAAATATCATTCTCAATATAATCCTGACATGGCTAGGCAGAACCAGCCTCTCGATTCGGCAACTAAATATTGGTTGCAGTGACCATTTTTTCTGTCTAATAATTTCGGAAAATAAAACAAAGAACTTTTGATGACTTGTAAATGTATTCTCCTTCTCACCTTAACCATTTCTTTTTTAACTTTAAATTAAACATCAATGAAAGAGAGAAGAATAATTGTCATCATTTTCTCCCTCTATTAAGATTGAAAAATACAAACCCTGAAAATAATGAAACAACCAAAATTTTGACAACCAAATAATAAAAAAAATATGGGGAAGATTGGGGAGGGGATAAACAACACAACCTGTCTGAAAAAGTATGGATTGCCCACCACACTGGAATGAACAAGTGTTCAGGTAGCAATCTGAAATGAGCATTCAGCTGTTGGGGACTTGTTTTCAGTTTTTACGAGGTTGCTGAATGAAACCTAGCCTGTTTCCATGTTGGCCGAAGCCACCTTCTTTCTGGGTATGAGTTGGTACAGGTTTCTCATGAATGGCCTTGGCTGCCTCTGGAGAATAAACCTCTTTTTCTTTTACTTCAGCACCAGAAATTACAACCGTTTTACTTGGAGACCTACGGGATGGTTACATACTAACATTATTTTGAAAAAAGAATAAGATATTGTTTACTTGTCTTTGTCTTCTGTTTCCTCTGTAGTTTTTGGTGCCTCTGCTCTTTCCTCATGATGTTTGGGAAGTGGAACCCGCATTCCTCCAACCTTCACTGAAAATATTAGATACAAAATTAGCATATTCGAGTATTGCACGTTCGGCAACAGGTTGTACACAACACTAATACGCTAAATTAACATCGCATACAACGGGAAAATACATGTTTCAATACTCACTTGCTGGTGGATGTCCACCTTTCAACTCATTTTGCTCGGTATCAGACATTGTATGCTGTGTTAGCAAATGAATTGCTCTGAATGACTGTAAAATGCAATGGAGAACAAGCTACGTTGTAACGAAATGGCAAACGTCTGTTAATTGGTTCAACGCTGGTGCAACGTCGGTTGGTAACAAGTATCGATACTTGACCAATAGAGAAGATGTTGCATGATTGCAGATTTTCTTTTTTTTTTCTTTCAAGAAACACACAAAATCGTTAGATTGTATTTTTTCATGTCTAGTAGTTGATGGGGATTTAAAAGAAACTTCCTTTTAGGGAAATTTGATAACGAAAAACAAGTCTTAAATCAGACAATGATCGAAATGTCAGCCAGTGGCGAGATGATCGTCCATCAGAACTTATTTTAATGAGCTTATCAAGCTTCTGCGTATTAGAATAAATTAGCTCTTGCCTAGCTTTATCTTTTTACATATTTTATGGTGGTATTTATCTGAAAATGGAGTCGCTCATGTTTGTGAGCATCAGTCCGAAGAAAGGTTGTTCAAAGGATGTATGTGCTGTGAACCGATGGTGTCGTATTCCTGCTTTAGCTGCGTCACGAGGCTGCTCAAGTCACCGAACAAATAATCAAAAGAGAGTGAAAAAAGAAGGGAATGCAAACTCTACACACACATATGTCAGGAGAAAAAGGAAAAGAATGAGAACTTTGGTCGAAAGAGGAAACCTATGATGAAAGGCAGGGATCAAAGCGAGGGGCAAGTTATCGGCAGTCTCTGTAGTTATCCAACTGGCAGAGGCCCCGCCAGCCAGCTAGTGAGCTCTTTTCTCTTTTTTAGCTGATAAAACCTACGTTCCCCCGAGCCCTGCCACTTGACTGAAAGCCACAGCCCAGTTCACTCGTCTTCCAGGTAAGATCACAAAGATTTCTCTCTACGTGTTGTTGTGTGTTGTAACATCGTGATGTAGCTCATCTCGGTCATTTCAGGGCCCATCCGAGGTGTCCTATAATTCACGTGCTTTTTGATAGAATAATACCATACGCGGTGCCCTCCGTGATTTATCATTCACGGTGTTGAATGATTATTTTTAGAGTGTAGCAGGTGACGCGACGTTCTAAAAATCTAGTCGACTCGAATCAGCATCGCTCGAGTGTGTGTGTGTAGTGTTTTGAGAACAGCGCGCCTTTCACTGTGTATTTTTGCTTGATTATTCATGAAAGCAGGGGTGCAGCTGTGTTTCAACAATTTTATATTGGCTCGTATCCAGACTACGTGAAACAGAGACGAGCCTTTGTTTACTCCCATCAAGACTCTGCTTTCCTTTCGGGAAAAAAGTACAAGGAGGAGAAATGAAAACAGAAGAGGTCAAATATGTCTATCAGTCAGAAGGGCCATTGCTAATGCCCAAAACGAAAAACGGCGCCGTTTACCAAGAGACAACTATCAGCAATCGCGCAAAAGACGACAAAAATCAACAAGCACCATGTTGTTGGCCTGGCCACCTGTTTGCCCGTATGCGTCTCATCCTTTCCTGTTTGGCTATTATATCTTGCCTCGTTGTTATCGCAGTAAGTTATGCTCCCTTTTTGTTATCCTTGGCTTTAATTCGTTATCTAATTAAAATGGCACCAGACGTATAATTTTACGTAACACATTTTTCTGCGCTTTTTACTCATCCTGGATTTATCGATTTCAGGTGTTGATGACCAATGGCATTAAGGCATCCAACAGCCGTGAAATTGCACAGGAAGAGCAGATTGCTATTCTGAAGGACCTAGTTGAGAATCAACAAAGTAGGCTACATCGAATGCAGAAGGAATTGCAGTTTTTAGTTACTCGCCAAAAGGTTTTTCTTTTCAACATTTTGTAAACTAAAATTATGATGTGTACCTTATAGTCGTTTATTTATAGGCATATGAAGCCAGGGAAGACAGCTTCCGTAGACGAACGGGGACCATTGGAACTGGAACTGGAACTAATGTCTGGCCGTCTCTAACGGATAAGAATTTCGTCCAAGAAAGTATGACACACGATGCCAATTTCTGATTTCAGGTACTAGTAATTTGAATATCCGTTTTACTGTTAGATGAAGATCAAGAGACAAAAACCCAAGTGGCCGATTCGGAATTGCCTTTAATTCCAAGGCTACTCATCCCAGAATTGACTTCGATTTCAAGCCTAGACGAAGACGTTGACGTCGACAAATTACCACGCGCATCTGCCAATAAAAAACGCAAGGGAGCCAAGTCCATGGAAGACATGCCACAATTATGAAACGTTTTCTCAGCATAAGAATTTACAATCGTTTCCTACTTAACGGGATCCACAATCAACCAGACTGACAAATCCCTTAATGTTTACAAATTCTCTACTGCCCGTGTTCCAACTCTAACCGTGTCTAATTCAGTACTACGTACACAATTACATCAAACGACCAAAAGAAAAGCTTTTTCCCCACTTAACAATCTAACAAAAATAATTTCCTTCTTTTAAAACAGCGTAACAATAGATCTATTACATACAACCGCGATGTATTTCATTTTTAGTTATTCCTTTTTTTAATGTTTCACAGACACAACGTTTTTTCCCCAAAGGGACAAGAAGGGGATTTGAATTCCTCATTCTTCCTACGAAAAGGTAAAAATTCCTAACCAGGTATTTTTGTTAAAGGGTTTTTCTAAGACAAGAGGGATAGAAAGAAGGTATTAATAACAAAAAGCCAATCCAAAAAGAAAGGATGACAGCTACGCAAAACTGGGTACTAGAAGGTAGGGAGGATGCATTTACACAGGTCACGTTACATCAGTCCATTCAAACAGACGAAACGTAAATTAAATTTATATTTTTTTATGGTTTAAATTCGTTTAGGTTTTTACTTATCTTTAAAGTTTTATCTCGTTTAAATCTTATTAATAGCTTTAGTTAATAATAATTAAATGAAAAATTGCACAAATGAAATTCAAAAAAATTCGAAAGGCAGAAAAAGAATATTCAAGAAAATTCTGTTAGTTTTTTCGAAGGGCATAAAAAGAGGAAGAGAGTTTGTTCCAACACGTACGAAGAAAGACGAACACAAAAGATTTCGGATGTTTTGAATTTGAACCGAAATTGAACGATGACACAAATACACAAAAAACTTGGACAGAAAAAAAAAAAAAAGAATTAATCGTACACATTACAGTTATATATAATCTGCGAGAGAGAAATAGAGAGAAGTGAAAAAAAAAGGAAACGAGAGGATAGTAAATAAATGTTGTGTAAAAAACCAACAAAAAAAAAAAAAAAGAACGGAAAGAGAACCAGAGGAGGGAGCATCGTTCGTGATGTGAATAGCGTTTGGTGTGCACTGGGAGGCCATGAACAAAGGAAAAGCAAAGAATGAATATACATTTCTGTATGACACGAAAGAGCGGTGGGGGCGGGATCGAGCTTCGGATAAAAATGTATGTGTGTGTATATGTTTAACTTGTAATTTTAGAGGAAAAAAGAAAACATTTTTTTTTCAGATGGCATAGTTGCAGTAATGAGAGTTCGAACGGATAGCCAAGAACAAAAGACGGCGGCTTCCCAACTGCATAGGTAACAACTTTCAATAATCATTCCTCGATTGGCATAAAGTTACTTTCAGTTAATTTCTCCTCTCCATGTAATTTTTTTTTCTCGATAATTCAATCGAATGACGCAATTGCGTCAAAACACTTTTGACATCTAAACCCCCCGCCCATTTATGTTTGCCCTCACGAAATGATTTAAGTTTTTTAACCGAAAAAAAAAAAAAAAATGTTTTTATGAATATTTCAATGTCACGGAACGCCGAATAAGAAAACTAAAAGGATACCACAACTCACAGACAAACAAGCGCCTCCCACTTTCCTTTCTTTCTTTCTTTTTTAAGTGATTTCCGACCAGCAGAAACTTCCTCGAAAAAGAAAGAAAAAGAAAAGAAAGAAAATCAAAGAATGAAAAAAAAGAAGAAAAAAAAAGAAGAAAAAAAAAACTTGGTTGTCCGTGGTGTTGCTTAACTGCTGATTTTATGGATGCCAAACTGACCACCTGGGCCAAATAGAATGCCATTTTTTTTTCAATATAAAGACATCAGAAAAAGAATCTCTATTCGCCAACCATTTTGTAGCTGTTCCCTTGGAAAATATGGGACAAAAAAATTTAAATGCCAAATTTTCCCTTAAAAATTTTTCACAATCCAAAATTAGGTTCTTCTTATTCCAAATTTAACTTCTAATAAAAAAAAAAACCAAAAAAAAAATCGTAAGAGGAGGATTAACAAAAGAAACAGCGGCCGATTAACTTTAAGAGCTGGAAAATCATTAGCGAATCGTGAAATTAGGTGTTAAATGTGGTATTCATTTGATTCTAAAAGAAGAAAAATAAGGGGAAAAACCTACTTCTATTTTTTTAAATATCTTTTCTTTTGCAAATACTGAAGCGTTCCCGCCCCTTTCAAGAACAAAACGGCAACTATTTGGTTAGAAGC
Organism: Daphnia magna; assembly: GCF_020631705.1. NCBI lineage: Eukaryota > Metazoa > Arthropoda > Branchiopoda > Diplostraca > Daphniidae > Daphnia > Daphnia magna. The sequence goes on along the minus strand of NC_059189.1, from coordinate 2,723,685 downwards.
TGCAATTAATTATTTTTTTGTTGTTTAAACGCGTGTTTTATATTAATCAATTTTTAGGAGAAATGGGGAAAAAATACGAATCTTTCCTTTTTTTTTTTTTTTTCTTGTAAAGCTATTCGCTGTTTCTTTTTTTCTGAAACCTTTTGCCACACACATCATTCTCATGCCACACTCATCTGGCACACTTTTCTCGGGAGTGGGGTATGTGTGTGCTGCTATCAGAATACAACAACAACAACAAACGTGTCTTCCTCCTCCTCCTTTCTTTTCTTTATGTTGTAAACATTACTCTCTGTGTCACGCTTCTTTTTAAACAGACAAAGAGACGAAGCTGTGGTAAAGTTGAATGTTGCGCTTGAGAATGTCTGCGCAAAGGCCCAGCACGCGCTCAAATCTAACAATGGGGGGAAGAAGTGCCATTAGAAAAACGTCGAAACGGCAGGTCAACAAAAGAGGCAAATGGACTCACCTTGCCCGGTCTAGTTTGACACATTTGAGCGGTCCTTTGGCGATAACGGTGGCAGCTCGCGGCCGATCAAGCAGTAGGGCAATTTCGCCTGCAATGAAATGTTAATCAATTGATGTACACGAAGAAATGCTACGATAGACTTACCAAAGTAATCGGAGGGGCCTAAATGACCCACTTCGACGGGCGGTTCGGCATCAACCGATCCACCGCCACTTCGTTGCTGCATCACGACGGCCCGTCCTTCGACAATAATGTAAAAATCGTCCCCAGGCTCGCCTTGCCTGACGATCGTTTCGCCATCTTCGAAACCGCAGGGTTCCAATGCGTCTGCTACCGTGTACCGTTCCCATTTCTCCAGAGATTCTGTTCAAACGAATAATTTAAAAACAGACTTGAGTCGACATTTCTCGCAATAAATTTGACATCTTTCTTTTACCCAAAATGGAGACTTTGGAAAGGAATTCTTCGTACATCTTGCGTTTTCGGATGGTAGATCCCATAAGGATACGTCGGTACGAATCGCGATCGAGACCCCACAGTTTAACGTCCGTTTTGGCTGTAAAAACGGGCAATTAAACAAAATGCCTTTTTCCCCTCGTCTAAACCGATGATCACCTTTGACTGTAGCTGCTCTTGGCGTGCCATAAATTAAGGCCAGCTCGCCAAAGCTGCCCCCTTCTCCGATCACGGTGACCATATTACCGTCTACAAAAACCTGGATAATGCGCAAAAAAAAAAGGGCGTAAAATAACCGGGTTAAATACGATACGCAACGGATACACTGCCGTCCCAACACCGGACGATATTAAATGCCACAACGTCGTTAGAAAATAAATTTGAAAAAAAAGCGTCACCTCGACTTCGCCTTGATCGATGACATAAAAATTGTCGCCTTCGTCTCCTTGTTGGATGATGACCTCTCCACTGTGAGCGCTGACCGGGAACATGGCGTCAAGGATATCGGGTCGCTCGTTCTCATCCAAATGCGAAAAGAGCACGTTCTTAGCGATGGCTTTGGCAAGCGCATCCATCGTTTTAAAATCCTTGGGTACGACTTTCTTTATAAAGTTAGTCGCGTCTTCTTCTGTCACCGTTTCGCTTGAAATGCCCCCTCGTCTCGGCCGCACTCCCATAATCCCGCTCTGTATAATCGTTAAACAAAAATTGTCGTTAGGGTCAAGACCGTCTTGCCTTTTAAGATGATGTAACCAACCTGAGCAGCATTAGGTGATTCTTCACTGTCTTCGGGCGAAAGGGCGGCCTTCTGTTTGGCATCTTTAGCTGCCTCCTGTTGTCGACACACAAACAAGGCAACAAAAGAATCAAGAACCCACTCCATTAATCGGCAAAATCTGTGGAACATGTCACGTCGCTGCATCGTTCCGCAATGCTGCAAACTTGACGGGGACAAACAAATTCGGGAAAGAACGACCGAATGCTACAGAAACTCAAGCGAGACTGACGGAGAGGAGAGAGTCAGCCATGCAAATGTATCTTTCTCATTTGGGAGAGAAGACAGAGATGGCCCTTTCTCTCTTGGTGTTGGTTTTCAACAAGGCCAGGCTTCAACAAAAGAAACGCACGTATAATCATCACGGCAGGGGAGTGGTGATGGGTGTCGAGAGCACGGAGTAAAAAAGAATTAAAAAATCTCTTTCTTCCTCTTCTTCTTCTTCTTGTTATTTCAATCGATAACCTCATGGGTGTGGGTTTACATACATACAACACATTACACTCGTGTGTAGAACGCCGAAAGGATATCGAGAACGCATATAGCACAACTAGTTACTATAGGTGCGCCAACGCCCGCCTAGAGGGAGGCACCATAACAGGCCTGTCGGGCGAAAAATAAAATCTTCGATAGACTCTCTCGGACTAGCAATTTGATGATGGAAACTCTGCGGGAGGGCACCACCTGAGAGAATGACGTCTCAGCAGCAATGGCGCACCTCTCTCTGCATTCGACCAACGGAACGCAACCCACCCAAAGGGAAAATAAAACATACGATATGCAATCAAACCGATCCCAGTTTATCCCAACGTGAAAAGAAAAAAAATAAGCAGCTCGTGATTTTGTTTACCTACCACCTCCCCTTCTGTACTTTCGACTCTGTGCAACATCCGGCGACACATTTCATCATGTGGCTGTATCTTTTTAATACAACAGCAGCTTTTGTACATTACTTATTCCGCATGACTGGGTGCATCTGTGGTGTGCCAGAAACGAATAAAAACGAGAAAAAACTCGGTACAACTCGCCTCTCCAATCATTTCTAAAAAAAAAAAAAAAAAAATTATTCCACGATTTGTTGGAATGAGAAAAAGGCCGGACCCGGGACCGGCCATCCTTCGTGTGTGTGTGTGTGGGGAGGGGGGACTTTATGCGTGCGTGAGTCGCTTCGCCAAATATTTTCCACCCGTCTTCTTTTTCGTTCCCGTCCATTTGTTTTCTTTCAACGATCCGTTCCATTAATTGCGTCTATGCCAAGAAAAATGGTGACTACTATTTATTGACTCGATTCGCTTGACGTTGCTAATCTTCGTCTCACGAATGAAAAAGATAAAGTGAAAGTGGGGGTCTACTTAAGTTGTAAATAAACTCCGCCAAACACAATTCGTTCCTATTTCATAATCTTCTGACATATCCCCGCATCAGATATGTTGTGTAGAAGCTACTCTACCGGTTGAAACTATTTCGTGTACATGTGTCATGCACGATAAGTCGTCACAAGCTTTAAAGAGGCCGTCTAAAGTGGTAAAGCCTGTCGGACGAAATAAAACACACACACAGGAATGAAACAGATATGGATGACGAACGGAGAAGGAAAGAAACAGTAGGCGAAAACGGTAGGAAACCTCGCTGTTGCTTTGAGGTTGATTGGTCGTCATGGCAACGGCGTTATCGTCGATTACTACCGAGACCGGTTGTTTTTGTAATCCCGCCGATGTCCGTGAACCCAAATTGGACATTCCGCTGGCTGTCGAGCTGGATCCGATCGTCTTTATTTTAATACTTCCGCCATGTTTGAACGTCTCCTTCGAATTGTCCACCTTGAAATCCTTTTTTGATGAACTTTGACCCATTGCAAACAGCTTTTGGTTTCTTATGAATTATTCAATAGGGTGGGTCCCCCAACGCACACACTGACGCACGAGATTCTCCAAGTAGACGGGCAGAGCTGCACAATGAACCTGGTGGAAAGGCCGGTGAATACTGAAAGGAGAGATTTTCTTGGCCCAGTTATCCAGCCTGTGTGGAGGTATTAGAAAATCAAGGATGGGGAGAAATAAATGGCACAGTAGCACCAAAGGCGGGCAGAGAGAACAAGACGTTTATCGTCAATTGGTAGCCAACCAATCGGGTCGCCACATGACGTCAGAAAGTCTGGCGCATGCGTTTTCCTCCGTTTTTCTTTTTTTTTGTGTGTGTTGTTTGGCTCCCGGTGAAAAATTAAAAAAAAAAAACCTGAAGGGGGGGAGGGAGTTACGAGACGAAAGTGAGCTATTTCGGAGGGGGACAGCTAGGGAAAAAGAAAGAATATTCTTCGTTCAAACGTCACAGATGTCGCATTTTCCCTTTTGTTACTTACTTTTGTAGACAAATTTTCCCTCTTTTGATTTTCTTTACATTTAATGAAATGGAAAAGAAGTTGCCGCAATAATCAAGAATACCCAGCGAAAAAAGATTACGTTCTAAAATAAAAATTTGAGGAGGAGTAAGAGGTTATCGTAAAAAAATTTGGGGGGAAACGAAAAAGCCGATGTGGGTGTGGACTACACAAAACGTGCAACTCAATTTAAAAAAAAAACGATAGCGACTTTAAAAAGAAGATATAGATACATGGCATGGTTTCAACGATCGATGGGCCAAGAAAAAGTTGGTAAAGAATCTCACTTGGAGCAGCCAAGAAAAGCACGGCCATCTGGGCAATAGAATGGACTCACCCGTTCAAGTTTCTGGAAATATTCACGTAGAAATGATGTAGGATTGTCAGGCCGAACAACACACAACTGGACAATGCAGTCTTTAAGAATTTGCTGAATATTGTGACGGGCTACGTAGGCCTCACACTCGCGGAGGCTCTGTTCTTCATCCAGATTCGTCGCCATGTTTTTCACGTCAACTTTCCTCCTCTCACTGGCCTCTTCTACTTCTTACTGCGCTCACGGATTTCAGCCCCACCTGGCGCCAAGTTATGGTTCAACTGTTTTCATAGTTGTCTACTAGGTGGCCCATCTTTTTGCCTACCTCGTTGTAAAAAAATTCATTTCAGTTAATTGAATTAGGTTTTGTTAAAAAGAAAAGAAAAACAAAACAGTGGAAAGGAAATAAATTTTCTTTGCATTCATTATCACCATGCATGAGAATCTTTGCATTGATAAGCTTATCTGATGATATTGAGAAAGATCAAGCTTTGAGCAGTCAGCTCAGCACCCCCAAATACATACCACAAAAATTGCAAACAGAACGGTAAAACAAAAGAGCCAAAATGTTGTATAAGCACGATAAGACCAAGTATATAGCATTTAAGATACATATTTTTGAATTTTCGATTAGAATTGGGGGCTAATTTTAACGACCTTCCTGACAAACAGGGTGCTCTCCGAAACCCAGATATATTCAATTTCTAAAAGTGCTTCTATGAGCTTTAACGCAATTATGACAGTTTTCTTTTTATAAAAAATATTATCTGTACAGGTTCCCTTAAAAAAAAAATGGCGAAACTGAACGTTGTTTAGTCTGGAATAAGCAATGCTGTAGCATTCGTATTATTGTGGAAGAGACACGAGTAAGCGGGATAGCAATGAGAATGGGCGGACTGCACGGCGGCTTGCCATACGTGCCACATTGGTTAATAATACTTATAACAAGTATGATCCAAGCTGATTCTGCAATCCATCTCGCATTCTAGCGTGATAAAAATTTGGGTGTCACCTCACGTTCTTTGACGGAACGGAGTTTATAAAAACCCCAAATTATTATTTTTTTATCTGGGGCTATAATGCTCGAGAAGTTGGCCTTGAAACGCTTCAGCAATGAAACTTAATTGTCTATTGATTTGCTTAATGAAACCTAGAAGTAGTAAATAGCTAAAACACACAATACCTCTGAAAAATGAAAGATAAGCCAAATTTTCAGAACATAAGAAAGCGTTGTGAACAGGTGAAAGCAAACTGAAAGAGAATATTTTTACAGAATAGAAAAAAATGTGTATAGAAGTCAATACTTATTTTAAATGTTTGTAATATTTGCTCATGATCTCCGTTTGAAATGTGAACTTTAGAGCAAAGATAACTAAAACAAAGAGATCAATCTCACGATATGATCTCAGGATGAAATGCTTGTCAAGATATAAAGGTGTGAACCATATACTTGTTGTTCAGTAGGACATGAAAAACCTAAGAAAATAGAAAGCTAGTTTGTAACACAGTACATAGGTCTCACACCTTTTGACAGCTCATGTTACTGATAGCTTCAGAAGAAATTCCCCTAAATTTCTAAATAGTTTTCCTCGTGAATGAAATGTGACAAAGAACAAATGAAATAAAATGTAGTTTTGACTTCCTCTTGTTTTATCACTACTACCAAGGTACAGCAATGCTAACTGGAAATATTTCTTTACCTAATGACGTTTTCCGAGGTTTTGATTGTTTCTATACAACATCAGACTTATTAGATTTCTTCCCGTATAATCTTATCACTCAAATCCATGTAGCAATGACAATTGACTGAAAACTTTATTCAATTCAAACTAGAATATTGCGCAACGTTCCAGACAAATATATACATGTGTTAACGTTGTTGAGAAAACAAAAACGGCCAGGCGACTTCTTCCCGCCAACTTAGTAAACACGCGGTTACCAATGTCTTATTTTTAATTTAACAAACGCTAGATGGCTCGATGTGTCACATCGTCAATTTTACTATTTTCGTTCTATTTATCAATTCAATTAATTTAAAACAAGCAATTATCCTCAAATGTGATTTATTTAGTTTTAAACTGCATTAATAATATGTGGAAATTAAGAAAAACACCGTGGTTGCTTTGATTAACAATCGATTTCAGCAGTAATCAATCGATACTTCTGTGTTTTTCTGACACTAGGTGGCGCTTCATCACTTTCGTCGACTCGTCGACAAATGGCCGCGTTGCCCGTCGCGTCGCGAGGAACGCTTTTCTGAACGGTTTTATTTTGGAATTTTCAAAGTTGATTGGTTTCGATCTATGTCAACTACAAAAAATAATTTAATCGAAAAAGTTTCGGTGAGTTCCATTATTGGTTCGTATTTATCCGTAGAACACCCCAAATTGTGCGGCATTGAAGAGAATTGAAGCTTTACCCGCGCTTTGAGAAAGATTGGTGTAACAAGCATAGCATTTCTGTGTCTTCTGAGCAGATTCAAGGATATCCTATTAAATTCATAGCTTGCACAGCATCTTTAGTGCTGAAAAAACCAGCTTTGGTAGTTGGGAGTGTTACTAGAGTTAGCTCTATGTTTGTTAATTAAGCAAAGTTCTTAATAACAAAGTTTTTCTTTTTAAAATTAGTGAAGTGTTTGGCGGTATGAATTCTGCCTTTCAAGTCAAGGACACTCCTTCAGAGGAACTACCTCTGGATGTAGATCTTCTTGGTATGTTTTATTTTTAAAAGAGGAGGGAAAAAATGAAACATTGTTTTATATAGTAGGTGTGGATTTTAATATTGAAGCAGCAGATGACATCGAAGAAGACTCTACACCAGCATATTTGGATACTTTGGCACCACTGGGAGTGCCTGACACTATTTCTGAAAATGCCGAAACAGAACAAGTGGAAGCAAGCAGTGCAAATGAGGATGAGGTGTCTAGTGTGGTGATAAATGGATCCCCTTCATCTAGTAGTCCACCAACAGTGAAGAAGAAGCGGCCATATATCAGACGATCTATTCCTAAAAGTGATGGCCCATTGGTCAAACTTCTTAAACTGTCACCCAGCACAATAACCAAGCATACGAATGGCGAATCGACTCCGCTATCTGTGCCTGTGTCACCACATCATGAAGTAGAGCCACCTGAAACACCATTACAAGTTGAAGAACCGGCGACGATGCCTGTGCCTCTCCCCGTGCCCAAAAAGCGAACAGTGAATGGTCCAAATTTGTTGAGAAACAAACAAGTTAAGAAGAAAGTGGTAGTTAATTCGAAAACGGTTTATCGTAAACCGAATAAAACGATTGAAAGTCAAAATCGGACTTCTGTCGTTGGAGTGAAACCGCTAGGTTTTCCAACAGAAGATAGTGGTTTAGTAGAATGTGTAAAGTGCTTTGCGATTGTCGGCGTTTCATCTGCCAGAGAACACCTCTCAGTGTGTGGCAGTATCCTCCTAGCAGCAGCCGAAGAGAATGATATCGGTACTCACTTACCGTCAACTGTCTCGGAATTATCGCTTAAACAACTAACATGTTACTCGACTCCAATTACAGTTCCATCTCTGGCTGAAAGTATATCTCCATTGACGCCACTTGGACCACCTCCCCCGCTTTCATTGCCGCCGACAGTATCTCCATCGAAAAGCTATGGGACGCGAGCGAGTTCGATTCGTTCTGTCCAGTCAACTTACGGACCAGATGCTTGCGGGTTATGTGGAGCTCGCGGCCTTAGCGACGGCCTGTCGAGGTATCTACATGCCCATCTTCATCATCAACGGCATGCTTGCCTCGTCTGCGGTTCTATGCATGCCAAAGTGTCTGCACTTGTTAAACATCTTCAGGCCGTCCATGGCAAGGAGGATAGGTGGGTTGAAATAACGTTCAAATTTTTATTATTCTATGCGTATTAAACGCGACCACTGGATTTATTAAAGGTATCGTGGCCCTTCCGAAGTCACTCGTTTAGGCGAGATCCTTGGCCGTGCATCGATTTTAATTTGCACAGAATGTGGCGCTGCCATTCACGTTCTTGATGCTGAAGCGCATAGTGTCAATTGTAGAGCAACTCCGAGGTTTCCATTGCCCAGTCAAGTAGGCTATCATTCCGACGGTCAGCAGCAACCCCTTGCCATTTCTTACCCTTCACCGACTTTGGCAGCGCCAGTTGCTGTTGATACGGAGAAGACTACGCCAAATATATCCAGGCAGAAGAGGAAATACCGGCGTCAGATAAAATCGGAGCCGGCCCGAAGTTGAGGAATCGCAGCCCAAACTAGAAACTAATTCCGATGTCGATGATAGCAAAATTAAATCACCTGCACAAGCTTTCGAACCCTCTGTCCCTATAAAGGTGGAGCCAACGGATGGAACTGAATTCCGCTCACCTGGAGAGGAACCCGTTAGAAAAAAAGTCAAGGTGATGATTCCTAACCTTGATTCTCCGAGGGGTCTCCGGACTCTTTTACCAGGTAAGATTTTATCTTTGTATTAAATCTTATTTTCCTGCTAACAGTTTTCTTGTTTCTCCGATGACTAACCAGGGAATAAAGGTCCACCTCCGACACCTCCTAAAAGAATGCTTCCGCCTGGTTTAGGACGACCAACACTTTCTCCGTTGAGTCCAGACAATACAAATTCAAAAAACTTGTTAGGCGGTGCGGAAGAGGAGGTCGAGGGGATGGCAGGAAGTTCTGAAAACGAAGAACAGGACTTGGATGCTGTTACCCCTGAACAGACACCGGAAGAGTCTGAACCGACCAGAGAACCCTCTCCCGCACCGCAACTGCCGCCCCGAGAGAAGATCGACTGGAAGGAGCTTCTTGAACCTTTGCTCCACAAGTTGTTGCTTCGAGTAAAGAAAGCGCTACGAAAGATCCAGCAACTTCATTGCCCAGTTTGCCTTCGTTATGAAACCCAGGAATCTAATTTGGAAGACATTTGCGAGCACTTAAAGGCAGCTCATAGCAACCATTTACTTCGTGGGCTCGGCGAGGATACGCAAAACAGGTTATTTGCCGAGGTGCGGAGCATTTATATGGAAGACGTGTCCAATGAAGAGGCGGATGAATACATCGATGGCAGCGCCGGCCGCAAGGTGCTACATAAATTCTGTGTGGAACCTCTGGATAAGACCTATTCGTGCGATCTTTGCAATGTCAACGAGTTGTCGGTCAAAGAGATGGTGCAACATCTGCGGGGTGCTCATGGCTTTCGGATGTACCCTTGCCTTGAATGTGGCCAGCAGTTCAAAACGTATGGCTATTTCATCTCTCACTTGGTTTCTACCGGCAAGGAATCCATTTACGGATGTCGTTTATGTGGCATTGTCGGGATGGTTAGCCTCTACATGCTCCAGTCACATCTTCGCACGCATTCTCTTTGCGACATATGCCATACTTGCTTTGAGAGCCAGACTGCATTGAGGAAACACATGTTCAATCATCAGCAAGATAGCCCATATGCTTGCACGGTTTGCCAGGTGTCTTACAAAAACTATGAGTCACTAGAAATGCATCTGTTATGGAAACATGGAACTGAAAGCAAGCCTTGTCCAACCTGCCAAGAAAAAACTTGGCTGTGCACATACCACTTTTGTCCGGGTGCCCCGGCTAGTCTGGCGGAAGTAGTTGACAACCCATGCGTCTGTACTGTCTGCCGACTCGAGTTCAGCAAGGCGTCAATGCTCAAGGTTCATACTAGATTGCATACGGGCGAGCGACCACACAAGTGTCACAGTTGTAAAAAGAGTTTCATCTCGAAGAAACTGTTAGCCAAACATGCAATTATGAAGCACAGTGAGGCCGCTCTCAGTCAAGCGGCTATTGCTCAAGCAGCCGCCAATGAAATCAAATCTGCTCTTGAGAAAAGTGGCCTAAAGCCTAGAAAAGTACAGCAGGAGCTTCTTAAATTGATTGGCCAACAGAACGCTGCGAAGCGATCGGCCGCCTCGTCAAGAAGAGTGAGCACCGAGGAGAGCCCCGAAACACCCGACAAGTCGAAATCTGATTTGATAAATGGTGGAAGTACTTGCGCGCCCCCTGAACCTATTACCGAAAATGTCCGATTCAAGTGTTCTCTGTCATCTGACGATGAAGACGATATGCCTGTTCCACCAGTTGCAGATGTGCCTCCCAAACCGACAGATGCAGGAAATGGCACTGCATCGCTTCCATCGGTGGCTGCCCTCAATCGTATCGGTAGTTCAATTTTTGACATTGAGGAGGACGAGGAAGAAACGTCTAAACCTACTGCAGAACATCCTGAATCTGTTCCCCCACCTTCAACTGTTGCAGGTTCTGAAGCCAGTCATGTTGAAAATAAGGAATCAATTGAAAATAAAGATGTCTCTCCAAATGGCGATAAAGAAGAAAAGGAAAGCAACCTAAATGAAGCAAAGGAAGGCACTGCAGAGGACATCAAAATGGAAACGGACGAAAAAGATCTTCCAACGCCTGCTGTACCTGATGGCGAAAAAAAAGAACCTGTGGAAGCGAATGAGCCGAATGGAGCAACCGAAACTATTAAAACTATCGAAGGAGAAACGAATCCCTCTGACGTCAATCTTCTCGATTTGCTTGCTTCAGCTGCTACGTCTAAACAAGCAGAGATTCCCGTGGTACCTCCAGAGCCCGTTATTCCTGCCCTGGTAGACCATGATTATTGCAAGCTTGGAGATCCTCCACCGGAAGACCCCAAAAAGCTCAAGAAAATGGCCAAAAAGGCTCGCCACCACAAGAAACACCGGAGCAAGAAAGAACCTCGTTATGTTTTGGACTTGAGTAGTAGCAGTAGTTCAGAAGAAGACGAAGATGGTAAGCCTGTTAACGGCAAGATCCCAAAGAGTGTCAACAAGTTTGGAAAGGTTTTGACGCGACTCAGTGACAGCGAATCCAGTTGCTGCCCAACGGATTGTAGCTGCAGCAGTTCTAGCAGCTCGAGTAGTTCAAGCAGCTCGAGTAGTGGTAGCAGCAGTAGTGACAGCGATAGCGACAGTTCCAGCAGCAGTAGTTCCTCTGAGGTAGAAGTGGAAGAGAAACTTGCTCCACCTGTCGTTCAGGCTCCCGAAGGAGACGATGCCGACGTCGATATCGAAAACAACAGTGAACCTCCAAGTTCGTTGGAATCTTCTTCAGATTCAGAAAATGGTGTTGAATCGGATGCCGATATCAGTGTACATGAATCAGATCTTGAAACGAGTGATTCGGATTCAGAGAACAAAAAACTTTCAAGATTTGCATCGCCAAAAGCTCGCAGTGATTCCCAAAAGAAGCGAAAGAAGAAGAAGAAGAAGAGACGCAACTTTAAGGAGTCATCATTGAACTTCGATTTAGAAGGTATTTTTGTTTATTAATTAGAATTTTAGCCATAGCTTCATTTCGAATCTTGATTCTTTTAGATCAGCAGATGCCTTCAACTGGCAATACTGTAGACGACATTATCAATGCCGTGGCTAGCGGGCTTCACAAGCGGTTCCCGAAGAGGAGTAAAGAGCCGGTTCCAGTGTTAAACATCATACCACTTCCTCGGCTACCTGCAAAGGAAGTCTCGTTGCTACCTCCAGCTACGGCAATGGATATAGAGGAGCAGCGGTCCGACTCGAAACGTGGGCGAGGTCGGCGTAGACGAAATGACGATCTCTACTGGTACGAAGGTGACAGTCTCGATGAAAAAATCAATCCTACCGCATCAGCGAAAAAAATAAAGGCCATCTCGAAAAAGCCAGGCCGTACAACGGCGAAATTAAAATTCACGCATAATTACGACGCAGTTGCACCTCCGCTATCGCCGGTAAAGGTTATAAAAACACCCACACATCCTGTACCGTCGTTTGAAGATCCGGACAGGCTCTACTGTTACTGTCGTTGTCCTTACGATGAAGTGTCCCAAATGATTGGATGTGATGCCAGTGATTGTCCGTATGAATGGTTCCATTTTGAATGTGTTGGCATTTCAGAAGCTCCTGAAGGAACTTATTATTGTCCTGAATGCCGATTGCGGCCCAAATATCGAGCGCTGTTTGATGAACCTTTTTTCCAACCACAACCACCTCCTCAACAGATTATTTAAAATTAAGAAAAATCCTGAAAAAAGGGTTATTAAGAGATATCTTTTTGAGATTTTGCCCTTCTCCTTTGGGGAGACATGACTTCTGCTTTAGTTTTGTTAAGACACTATGAAAAGTGAGAAGAACACAAAATCTTCAATTTTGAATACACGTCAATTGTACACGACCAAGAACAATTTATTACATTTTCATACATCAGGTTCTACGACTAGTCTAAGTTTAACTTCTTGACGAAACATGTTTCGCAAATCTTGTTCGGTTTCTCTAGCCAGCTGGATTACATTGCGACCACCAGTGCCGACGACCACTCGAGCAGTAAATCGTTTTCGACAATCCAACGCTAATACGATGTTCAAGGTACCTAAGATTAAGATACTTGATCAAATGAATCTAACAAGATAACTTTGTTTTTAGGTTACCTGAAACATCGACTTCCCAAAATCGAACTGAGATTTTCACTGAATAGGGTAACTCTTTTTCTAACATATCTAATAGCTTCCCTCTTAAACAAGCTATTACCATTTCGTGGGGGTTTTGATCAGTAACAACGGAAGAATTGTAGATCCAACGACCAGGTTGAGCAGCCTGATACAAGTGTTCCTGATGGTTAAAGAAAATTCGGTTAAAAAGTGCCATAATAGCCTATATGTGTAAATTTGCACTAACTGCAATGTCTAATACTCCGTCGCCATCAATAGCGGATATCATAAATACGTTGGAGAAGTAGGGCCAACCAACTTTTCCTTCTATCTTCTTCATCACCTCTCTTTCAGAAATTTGTTGAAATTGGCCAAGTTCCTTTTCTTTTAATTCTGAACTGCTTTGAGTTCTGAGAGAATTGTCTATGGTTTGTTTGCTCACCCTCTCCTGCATAGAATCCACATTTGAGGCAACTGATTTACCCCCAATTATTCCCTCTGACAATTTGTTGGTTAGGGCGAGGAGGAGGCGCTTTTCCTTTAAACAATCTATTTTGTTCAGAACTAGAATTGACTCCTTGTCAGGATAAAGATGCAAAAGTCTGAGAATTTTAGGGCTCAAACTTCCTCGTGTCCACTTGTTACTGACATCATGTAAGACTAGAAGTAGATTTGCTTGGGCTAATGCTCTTTCAGGATCAATCAAAAACGATGTTTCAAGATTATGTCTGGAATGAAAAAAATTATGTAGCTTTTAACAATATTTTTACTACAAAAAACAAAATCTCCTACTGTTTGGCTTCGCTGGGTGCAACCAGTCCTGGAGTGTCAAGGAAAACAATTTGGGTTTCATCTTTGATTAGGACAGTTTTTGATGTCTTTCTAGTAGTATGGACTTTTTTTGAAACCGAGCATGTGTTCCATCCAGAAAGCTGATTGACCAGCGTACTTTTCCCGGCGTTCGGTACGCCGAGAATCGCAACTTGTATCACGCGAGAACCTTTTATATATTCCGAAGGAGTTCTAACCAGTTCACTTTGTATAGTTGGCGTTGATGGAATACGTTGTCGTGGTGGATGAAACTTTAGAGAATTGAAATCTTCAGAAAAGTACCTCAAACTTAAGACTTTTATCAAAGACGAATTAAAGTGAAACCATTTGAACTGTTGTGTCACTGGGCGATGCAACATTTTGATGACGGTCGAATAACACCACGTGTAAAAAACAGACGAAATTAAAATCGCATTTGTCTAGTATCGATACTTATGAAGTAACCGAACAGAATTCATTCCTGACATTGTTGTGCTAAACGCAATGGAAACCACTAGTATGTTTATTATCAATCTGTGTTTTATTTTGAATTATTTGACATTATTAAGATAATCTAGAGTTCTTGTGTGAACTTTTTAAACCTATAATGGCAAAATTAAGCTTATTTCCAACATTAATTGAAATTTAAGGCTAAAACAAGTGAGAAATTGAGCTGTCAAATATTGTTGATAAGGAGTGGGGTGGGCGTTGAAAAATTTGAGATAGTGCTTATAAACGGGCGTCTTTTCATTCGTTTAAGCATTAATTATACGTGTTATTCGTTAAACGTTGGGTTTAAAGTTCAAGTCAAATGTTAAAATGACATGTCATAATTATGATTTTACCACATGGTGTGATTGGAAGTTTATCCCTTTCAATCTTTATTAAAGTTAAAATATTTCCTCTATAAGAAATTAATTTTATGCTTTCTGTTCTATTAGATGATGTGGCTAAACCAAATGTTTGTTCAGCCTGCCTTAATCACATCCATGATAATGAGTATATTGAAGCACTGAATAAAGAATGGCACAGTGACTGCTTCAGGTAAATCTACCTAGAAAAAATTATAAACACTTAGATTATTTCTTATCAGTTGTTCTGTTTTTATTTATAAATTTCTTTGATAAAACTAATTTCCAGGTGTTCTGTGTGTGACGAAACCCTCTCAGATTGGTACTTTGAAAAAGGTGACATTTTGTTTTGCCAAATGCACTATTGGGCAAAATATGGACAGTCCTGCCAACAATGTTCCCAAGTAACACTGCCCGTCAATGTGACATGCCTATGAGGCCAATAACCTTATCTTTGTCATTCATAGTTGATAACTGGGGGCCCTGTCATGGTAGCAGGAGACCACAAATTTCACCCAGAGTGTTTTCAATGTAGTTCGTGTCGCTGCTTTATAGGAGATGGAGACTCGTATGCTCTTGTTGAACGATCGAAACTATATTGGTATGATAAAAAAACCAAAAATATTTTTCTTTTATAGTCTGATTTCAGTTTTACATTTATCAGTGGGTCCTGCTACAAGAGACAAATGCAACCACTAAGTCAAAAGGTAACAGGTGGACCAGGCGTCAACAGGAAACCTCACTCGATCCAACTACTGGCTCTGGGTCCGGTACCAGAAGGGCAGCGTCATCATATCAAATTAGCTGTTCAAGATGACGCAATGAGCAAAATCCCCACTTTATCCGATGTTTACCGGGGTTTGCGGATATCTGAGTAAGTAGAGACTCTGCCAAACCGCATCCGGCATGATTTAGTTATTGTTCCTGAACACACAAAAAAAGAGAGTATGGAGTAACAGTCCCATGAAATAATGGTAGCCTCATTGCATAGGCTTGATACCAGTAGTGATTTGATGTCACTTCATATTGGCGACCGGTTGCTTGAGGTGAACGGCATGCCAGTTAAAGATCAGTCGCTAGAGAAAATTGAAAGTTTACTTCGTTCGCCTGAATCTACGTTACAGGTAATTTTAATTCACTTTTGGTTCATTAAAACGCAGTCTCAATAAAGATTTATCTAAAATGGGTTTTATTTCTTCTTAAAATTACAGTTGACTATCGAGCATGAACCGGAAACAACAGTTTCGCGATCAAGACGACAGAGCGCTCCGCCGCTTAATGTTTTACGGGGTTGCGCCGATATCTTATCGCAAAAGCTTGCTGCCACTTTCCCACGTGACAAAATATCACGCGATAAGGAAAGAGCTGAACGCATGTTTAAATTAGCCGCCGTAGGTCGTACACGACAACGATTGCGCAATCCACGGGGTACCCGTGAACGGTCTTCCTCCATGCCTAGGCTGTTGGACAGTTCTTCGTTAGACCCAGATGTGCCAGTGAATATGAACCATTTCAACTATAATCGACTCAAAAGTCCAGGCGATCGTGACTATCGAGATGAAGAATGTGAATTATCACGGACTCAATCGTTTCGCGTTCACCCTCACAGCCGAAAGAACATTCACACACAGAAAATATTCCGGGCATCAGACCTTGTCCTAGGTGAACTCATTGGCTCGGGTTTCTTTGGACGCGTCTTCAGAGTGACACATCGTGAAACTAATCAAGTTTATGTGTTGAAAGAACTCTATCGAGTAGATGAAGAGGCACAAAATAATTTCATCAAAGAGGTTGGTATAAAATAGACATTATTCGCTTTTGAATGTAATTTAACAACTTTTTTCTTATGGAAAAAGGTGGCGGTGATGCGGACGCTTAGTCATAGTAACGTCCTACGTTTCATCGGCATCCTGTATAAAGATAAACGTCTAAATCTAGTGACAGAATTTATCGCTGGTGGAACGCTAAAAGGATTATTGCATGATTCAAACGAGCCACTGCCATGGGAACAACGAGTCTCGTTCGCCAAAGACATAGCAGCTGGAATGGCTTACCTCCATTCTAAAAGCATCATCCATCGTGACCTTAATTCCAATAATTGTCTAGTGAGAGAAGATCGTTCGGTGGTGGTCGCAGATTTTGGTCTGGCCAGAATCATGCGAGCCGATAGCCCGTCACGGACCATTGCACCCAACGGGCGTGGATTGATGGGATGTCGTAACAGCACGACTCCTTCACCATCCGCACGAAGACCAAAGAAATACGAACGAAAGAAAAGATACACTGTAGTAGGAAATCCTTATTGGATGGCCCCGGAAATGTTGACGGGCAAAAAGTATGATGAAAAAGTGGACATCTTTAGTTTTGGCATTGTTCTTTGCGAGGTAGGAAATATTCTGAGTGGAATTCTCTTTTTGAATTTAACTTTTCGTTTTTATTATTTCACAGATTATTGGACGAGTTGAAGCAGATCCGGATTACTTGCCGCGATCAGGTGACTTTGGTCTCAACCAGACTGCATTTCGTGAAAAGTTTTGTCTTAATTGCCCGGAACCATTCTATCGAATCGCATTCCTATGTTGCGATCTCAATCCAGACAAGCGGCCTCCCTGCGAAGTCATTGAGGTCTGGCTTGAAAGTTTAGCACTCCATTTAGCCGTAGGTGCGGCCATTCCACAGGATCTTCTTGTTGACATTTACACCTACGCCGGTATTTCCTTTCTCGGTGAACTCTTATTGCGAATAGAAATAGATTTCATGGGGATTTTTATATTTCCTAGGTCGAAGTTCCAGTTCGTCTGAATCGACGACACCGACGGAAGGTGTCTCGCCTGAAATCCGTTCCACTCCCATGACACCTATTTCTCCATTGCGCACAATCTGCGAAGCGACTCACGATCTGACATTGGAAAGTCCTCCTACTTCGCCTAGTTATTGCACTGTCGACGTTGCTCATCTCTGATTTGAAAATAACAAAAATGTAAGTAAAAGCATTTAGCAAAATTAATATTTTAAGCATTACCTGCCGAAGATTGGCATCCTGGTGCATGAAACTCGATGCTAATCGTCCTGTTACGCGTCCAGCTCCAGTATTTCCTTTCCGCAATCACTTGACAGGGTTTCCTGGAGCCATTTAAATTCTTCTCAGGATAATCCTATTTTTCTTTTTTCTTTAAAATCTTCTTTGCTTTTTGTTTCTACGAAAACACCTGTTTATTATTATTCTACCTGGTTTACAAAGTCGCCCAATCCATCATATCCTTTCGCTTCAGCGTCATGAGGAAGGGCAAGAATTTTCTAATATTCTTCTTCCCTTTTGTAAACGGAATGTCATAATGGATTTGATCGATTTTCATAAACATGGTTTATTCATTCTCTCAAGTATGTGTATATTCCGGCCGACATGTTATCGATTGACAAAAAGGTTTCCTTAACTTTGTTATCAGATATTATAAATATATTTGTAATGTATAAAAGTTGTGTAATGGTGCCACGCACTAACAGAATCTAAAATTATAATACGGAGATTCCTTTCAGCCTTGTTTATTCTTTCGCTTTCTTTCTTTTAAAAAATTTTACGATCGTCGAGAGAAATCGAATGGTGGAACGTCCTGCTTGTCTGTGATCATATACAGCTGTTTTTGGAGGTCGGGAGAACGCGCGCGGAAAAAATTCGTGATTGTTTCTGCCTCGGGCGTTCTTTTTTCCCCCCGAGTGTATGTGTTTCGTCTGTCTGTTGGTTATCGTTCTTGAGGGCTCTTCTTCCACTTTTTTTTTTTCATTTATATTTGTTATTTGTCAGATATGCATTTTTTCTTCTTTTTGAGAGGGTTCTGATATGTAATGTGATGATCCTCTTCCCTCCAGCCACCCGCGGGACGGAATTTCGTGAAAACAAAAAAAAATTCTCATTTTAGCACGGGTTTCAAACAATGCCGAGCGATTGTGAGCACATATTTAATAACTTTTCATAAGCAAATTCCAGAGAAACACGCACGTATTCCAGACTTGGTATTTTTGTTCATTAAAAAAACAGGCAAAAAAAAATCAGTCAAGGTAAAATGTTATGGTCGAAGGTCGTATAAATGAAAGAGAAAGAAAAAAAAATGTGATATACGTATATGTAACTCTTTGACTGATTTTTTCTTTCTTTTATTATCGCGTTAGAGTGTCTGTGTGTGTATAGTAGTTTTTATAGATTTTTGCCCATGTCCCTCTCAGAAAAAAAAAGTTGAAGGCAACCAGTATTTTTATGTATTGTTTGACCGGCGCCACGAGAATGTATAGTAAGATGTATAATAGTATATAGGAAAGAATGGCACATACAATAGCAAAACACGACGCATAGGTTTTTTTTTTTTTTGTGGTCCGTTCGCAAAGTTTTAGCTGCGAAAGGATTATAGCTCGTTTGGGCAAACGGGCAATTCTCTCTTTCTCGCTTTCCTTCTTGTTTCCTTTTCTTAAAGAGGGCGGGCTGTTTTATTCAGTTGCCAAGCTGACTCGGTCTAGAGAGGAAGCCAGTGTTTGTGCCTCTCTCTTCTTTAAGGATATATTAAAGTGTCTTGTTGTTTTTTTTCTTCGGTGCGTGTCGGCGGCCAATCAGCAGCGAGCAGCACGTGCGCATTCAGTTTATCATCATATCCTCTTCTTGGAAATAAAAACAACAAGAAGAAGGAAACCGAAAGCTTCAGAAATCCAGGCTTTCATAAGGTAATGCAGCTACCACACGCGTAATTATTTATGCTATAAAGAAACGCAAATAAAGTGTTGTTATGTATCTCGTGCTTTCTACGATGGGAGGGGATGAAGTGTTATCAACGCATACGTACGGTTTAAAAGGTCACGTGTGTCACATGATACGATTTTTCATACCGCCAAATAAATCGCTGATATTCTGGACTCTTATCAGGCGAATGATTTAGTCCGTGTGCAAACGAATTAGTATGGCATTCGTTAAAGAGATTGTCTGCCACCGATCACGCCGATTGAATGCCGCAGGCTGCAATAGTTATGACATAATTAGAAACTGGGCTAACGTACCGATAAATTGTTTCATTTCAATGCCTTGGGGCTCTCCAGACTCACGTTTGGGCATAGCTCCGGTCGTTTAAGTTGTGCAGTTTCAAAAGTTCATTCTCCTATTTCTTTTTTTCCTCTTCCGTGATAGTAGAGCGAACGCAGCATCGAGAATGTCGAATAACGAAATGATGAGAAGAGAGATACCAAGGTCGCGAGTCATTATGTGGGATGATAGAGCGTTCGTGAATCTGGCAGCACTGTTGGCGTGCCAACTTTTGATTGCCTTGCCACAGCAGGCGAAATTCTTTCAATTTTTTGTTGTTGGTTATCCATCTAAACGAAGAAAAAAAGACCGAAAAAGAACCAGAAAAATAGCATAAACGCATACTGGCAAAAAAATCAAAAAACGTGATGGGTTTACTTAGTGAACAAACATGTTGGTTATGGAGACTCTTGCTCGTTTTTATTTAAACCCATCAGGTCAAATTGATTCGTGATTTTTGCCCTTGTCTATAGTTTTCCACTGTACACGTTTTTTTTTCTTTTTAAGGGGGGAGGGAATTTCCTCTGTCAGTTGTGTATGAAATACAATCGACCTTGTTGGTGGTCGTTTTTGTTATTCTGAAATTAAAATTTTTAATGTAAAGACTCCGTACGTTGTTACGTTCATGTCACGACTGAAGAGTACAATATTCCACTAGAGTTATTACACATATCTGCAGCTCCTTTCCTACACTACGCGAGCTGTATACGCAGCAGACTCAAATATCATAATTTGACGCACGTGCATTCCTCGGCATCCGGTTCGATGCCAAGTCGTCACGAAATTATCCCACGTAGTAAATGGCTATTTTTCTGTTGGTCGACATTTGTTAATCTTTAAAGTTATTTCGTGAAGATAATTTTTTTTTATGACTTTGTTTGTAAAGTTGGCTGAGCTTGTCAGATTTTGTTGATACCACAAACTAACTGTAGCCGTGCAACTTTTCTTTTTCGAGTCAAGAAATTATTTTGCCCACGGCTTGCCATTATTTTTTATCTGACATTGATCTTAATGTGGAAAATGTAAAATCTTTAGCCAAATATTTTGTGGAAATTACAAAAATTAAAAAGAATTGCAACGTTGCACGACAACGTTTGCCACTGAAAAGGCTCGAGTAGAAAGAGATTTCAAGTGAACCATGCGGTCACTTGTTTTCTTCTCCCGTTTCGTTTTCTTTGTTTAGGTCGTTAAAAGAAAACTAAACTCTTGTGTAAAATCAGAGGGTTATTAGTTACCTTTTACACCTTTTTTCGTGTGCGAGGAAACTGTTTTTATGCTTTTAACTGCATTGTGGCCCATTCAAGGAAATGATTCTCGTAGTCCAGTAAGTAGCCATTTTAAGTTCCTAATTGTTCCATGCCACATTTCGTTTTCGAGCTTCCGTGAGCCTTGGTGCTGCCAGATGTCTTACATTATGGTTACTCCAACTCTTTCACTGCCCAGAACCACGTGTGTAAATTAAATTTCCAGAATGTTCGATGCTCGTTGAACTCGTGTTGTTGTCTGTAGACCCTGTAGTAGAATGGATTTCATCTACAATTGCACTCTCAATTTGCTTTAGAGTTTACCACGTTTTAAATCCTTGAATCGAAATTGAAGCCAAAAAAATTGGAAATCGACTATTAACTCTGCCAAGTCATGCAAGAAAAATAGAAATTTTTTAAAACATTTTTCCTTCGACGGAAAAGAATGAAATGACGAGAATAGCTCATAAATGGGTTTCTCTGTCATATAATGGGAGAGGCAAGTCCTGTTGGATATCTTGGATACATTACTCTGACTTGAAAGCTCATACTTACAATAGCTGCACATAAAAATGGCGGGTAATTATGGCGCGGTGTAAGAGAAAATGGGCGGGAAACACTAGAATTGTCTGTAAATGGAGTAAAAGTATGGATATTCGAGCCGGACGCAAATGTAAAGAAAATGTTTTTTTCTTTTTGTTTTTGGCACGACCTCGTCTTGATTGGTTATCGTTAACCTTGAAAAAAGAAATGTCTTGAATGTTGTCCTTTCAATCTTTTTTAAAAAGTACGAAAACATTTTGTATTGGCAAGTTTCCCATCAATTTTGTGAGCTACGACAACGTTTTGAATCGTTGTCTCCAAAACATGTTATGAAACTTAAATTTTAATTATGTTTTACTGTTGTGTAGGAAAAAGGAGAAAGAAGATACTGTGCCACTTGACTCGCCGGAAGTGGGGGCTGGGTTGCCAATAGGACAAAAAAGATTTTTGGCAAAAAAGCAAAACAAAAAGAACACAATGGGAGAAATAGGGCATTTGATATGAGCTGATAGTTCCTGGAAACTCTCTTTCTCTCTCTCTCTTTGATTTGAGGGAGGCAAATGAGAGAAAAAAGAGAGAAAGAGATGTGCGAGTGTAGTAAGCGGCACCTGCAGCGGAACGGCGGGCAATTGACGGGCAATAACATCGTCCTCGGAGCATCGGCAGAGCACGTCAATGGCTACATCAAGCACGTCATGCGCCATCACAAGGGTAGAGGAGGAGGTCACTGCCCACTAATCAACCGTACCGCAACCACTCCCGTCCGCCACCAGGCCAGCAACAAAATCGTGAGTCCATAAAACTATTTACCTTTTTCTTTTTTTTTTATTCCTCCCGCCTGTTTTTAAGAATCGTCAACTTGGGAGGCAGATCAAAGTTCAAATGGTTGCCGCACCTTATTTTTCCGTTCAATCAACTTCGCCCATCCATCCACTTTTTTTTTCCCCGCTCGGTCATTTGAATAGATTTCCATTTCCTCGTTTTCTTTGTCAACTTTTTTTCCCCCCTCCCATCGGATTGCGTAAACTATGAAAGGTGAATGGAACAAAGATGATGACCCGGAACCGGAAACTTGTTTGTTTTTTTTTTCTACATTTTTTTTTTCTTTTTTATCTTTTGCCATCAGGGCACGACAACGACGTCCAAAAAAAGAGACGTGACCCGCGGTCGAGCTTTTAAAGAATTTTCCATTTGATTTTCCCATTTTTCATTTTTGTTTTTTCTTGTTGTGCTCCCTCTCCTTTTGTCGTGGCTCATTTACATAATGATCTGCTTCACGGCGTTCTTTGGCTTTTAAAAATATTTCTTTTTATCGTTTAACTTGTGCGTTGCATGCTGCGTGCGTACACATTGATCCGGCCGCCAAAACGATGGTGGTGCAACAGGTGGTCTAAACCGGACACGGCCTTTTTTCATTCTCCATTCTTTTCTTTTCTTTTTTTCCATTTTTTTATCGGCCGTACTTTCTCATCACGCTCACGACAATTGGGGGCAGAACCGAAAAGAATAAATGCGGCCATTATTCTTCTCGGTATTACTTGATGTACAAAACGTTTGTACTCGGCAGAGAATGAAGCGATTGAAACTAGGGAAAAAACGGGAATATCGTTTTCAAAATTTATTTTTTGTTTTTGAAAGTGTGTCAAACGCATTTTTTTTTCTTTTTAAAAATCTTCTTTCTGCCCTTTTGTTGTGTGTCTCGTGTTTGTTTTTGAGTGTGTGCGGGGTAGTAAAACATCATCGCTTTTCACAGGGCCAAATGTATTCGGCAATGGCCAACGTGTGCGGAAAACTCGGCCTTAAAAAAAAACAAACACTGTCCAGCTGAGAGAGCCTTTATTCTCTCTAAAATAAAAAAGGCTTATTCAAATTTTTGTATTTTTCTTAAAATCCCTGTCGACGATTGGAATCTCAAAAAGAATGTGCCTATCGTGGTACATGATGGTACACGGTAAATTTCGTCTCAACATCAGTCGGCCCGTCTCTTTGGAGGCTTGGCTCTTTACCAGTTTATACTGAAGAGCTGAAGCCACCTTTGTTTCTTTTGCGTGGGTCGTGCCTTGGTGCAAAAGAGAGAAAGAAAGAAAAAAGGCAAGAAGAAAGGGACAAGCCAAAAGGGAAATAAAAACGAATAAAAAAAAAAAGAAGAAAATCCGTTTTTCTTTCTGGCCGCGTGTTGTGAACGGCGACGCAGCCCGTCGCCGCTCTCTCGCTCAGCGTTCGTTGAAAACAAGCAAAAAGGAGAGCCGTTTCTTTGCAGCTTGTTTAGTCGTCCGGCAGTTGTGCACGTGACGATAGACACAAAAAGTGGACAATGCAAGAAAGAGAGGGAAAACAATAACAAACACGACCGACTCTTTCTTGACTAGTGTTTCCCCCTTTTTAAATTTGCGTTTTCAGTTGATCTGTGTGCGAGTGCCAATCACATTGTTTTTAAACAACCCACAAAACGCAGCTTTTCTTTGTTTTTTTCTTAAAAATTGAACGTGTTCAAGTGCTCTTTTCTACATCAGCCGGACGAAAAGTAGCGTAGTGAATCAGACGCTAGTGCTCTACAATCCAATTAAATCGTGCTTGATTCTTTTGCGCGAAAAACTCTTCGGGCGTGCGAGGGGAGGAATCGATCAGCTGTTGTATCTGAGAGATTTTTCCGTTGGCACAAAGAGAAGAAGAAGAAGAACAAGAAGAAGAAAAGGGAGGGATTTCATTTTAGTTATTGGCTCGTTTCGACTGTTGCCGTCCTGTGTTGTGTGCTGAGTGTGTCTCTCCGTCCTTGGCCTCGGTGTCCCGTAAAAGGTGCATGTCACGCGCGCGTGTGTGTGTGTGCCTTTTCCCTTTTGATAATACCCTCCTAAGAACATTCGGTGGCATAAAAACAGCAACACCCTGAAGGAGAGGTAAGAAAAAAACAAAACAAAACAAAACAAGCCTGAAGATAGTTTGTTTGACGGGTTGCTCTGTGATTTTTCAACGTTTTTGGCGTACGGGCAAAAAAGGGGGGCACGGGACACTTGGGTCTTCGTTTGTTGTTATTGACAACAACGCCATCTAGCAGTCGATATGGGAACTGTTTGCTGCGCTCCTTTACCTCGTCCGGCGAACCGTCCATCATCGCAACCCAGCGATAGTCCCGACATTGGAAAGCAGCAAGTCAAGGTAGATGAATCCAAATTCCTCGCGTAACTAACTGTCGGTAATACCCATGATTAAATAACACGAAACGAAATGAAAATTCAAATGTAGTCCTTGACAAGTTTGGAAAGGGAAATGCATTTTTCTCCAATGATTTGGCCTGAAAGGGTGTGGGGTGGGGGCAGTACAATCGCGGGGGGTTCGACATAGAAATAAATTCAAAGTAACCTTAACTTTTTGCTAGACACCAGGGTGTGAGAGCTCTAATATGAAACTATAGGCGGTAGACATTCATTTTCTTGACAAGCGGCAAACACAATTGGAAACATTTGATTGTGATGAATTGCCAATGTGTTTTCTTTCCATCGTCTTTGAAAACTAAAAAAAAACTAAAAAGAAATCCTCTTCGTTTTTTAACTGTGGACGTTAGCCCAAGGTTTTTTATACTTTGCTAGAATTTTGATGAATCTCTCGTTTGTTTGGGATCCACATTTGTCCTCATTGCTATGAATCCCAGACTAACGAAAAAAAAAGAAATCCTATTGAACTGTTAAATCGAGCTACATTAATTCAATATTTTTAAGATAATTCACACACGTGCGGGGAACGTCCACCGCATTTTAATTCGTTCGACGAACTGTCGGCTAGATATTCCCGCATTTATCATCTTCCTGTTTTTCTTATTCCGAATTTTTTCTTTCCCTTTCGACTCTTAATTTCCTCTTTGAAGTTATGATTTGCTGGAATAATCAGCTTTCCGTTCTCTTGTTGTTGTTGTACAATCACATTGTTGAGTTAATGACGGTTCGCATGAATCATCGTCGGAAGTGCCGAAAGGTGCGGTCTGTTCCCATCGCCCGTTGATCACGATTTCTTTTGTTTGGAAGTCGAATATAGGTATCCTTAATAAATCGTGGGATGTTTTGAGACCTCAGGCATTTAAAGTTTAAAAAAACCAAAAAAAAAAGCTAAGGAAAACCCTGTACCGTGTGTGTGTGTGTATGTTTTCTCTTAGTCATTAGTTACAAGATATCGTGGATGAACACTGTTATCATCCGAAACACCGTATCAGCGAACCGGAACCTTTTGAAATTCTAAAATATGCCTCTCCGTTCTCTCTGCAGGTCATTAAAAATAACGAAAATATGAAGTGGTGAATCAGCGTTAAAAATGTCCGATAAAGATGAAGTAAAAAGCCAATAACATCAGTTGAATTAATCATTTTTTTTTTTAATCTTACAAAGAAAACCGAAAAGTTCAAAGTACAATTTGGACTCTTCAACTGTTTATGTTGGTTGGTAATGTTCAGTCAGATTACACGTTGTAATGATGGGAACATGTGAGAATTCACGACTCAAAGGGTCGAGAACTGTTGAGAAACTTCCAGACGGCCAGTTGCACGAGCGTCGTGACCTCTCTGAAAGGAATAGGTTTTTCTCTTTTTGACTGACCCTGTCAGATTCAGGGTTTTCCTGGGCCATTTTTGAAGAGGAGTAATACAGAAAAGCCCTAAGGTGATTCATCGGCATAACAATAAAGGAATCCCGAAACGAAGAAAAAGAATTGACTTTTCTATTTCTTTTTGTTCAACGAATTTAAAATCAAAACTTGTTGGCAGCCATTTTCTCTCTCTGTCGGCGTGTGTGCACTCCACCCAAGAAAATATATAAGAAGGCCTCGCATTAGTGCGTGTGCCACATGTCCGTCTCTTTCTGAATTTTTGTTTTTTGAAGAAGAAGAAAATTTCAGAAGGTTCTGTTTTGTTTTTTCTTCTTTCTTCTTTTCGAAATTTTTATTTTTTCAGACTCCTTTTTTGAATGTGTAATCGCGGGCGTTATAGAGACAACGCCTTCTGTCGGGTTGTTTTTCGACTACGATTTTCAGCGCCTCGTTGTGTTCGCTTTACTCACATAAAAGCGAAAAATAAAGAATCAAAAGAAAAGTGCCCTCTTTTCTTTCTTGCTCGTCGTTTTGTATCGTAAATTATCTCCGTTTCCAATCATATCCTATTGCCAATGTATGCAGATAGACGTGCTGCACGTATATACTAGCACAGGGCCACATTTGGATGGCAATGCGCCCTCAGCTTCTTTTTGGATGTTCAATAAAAACGGACAAAAAGGAAGCGACTAACCATGGCCGTCATAAAACATTTTCGAAACACACGAATGATGACGAGAGAATTTTTTTATCCGTTAAAGCGAATTTAGCGATCTAAACATCCCTCGTTTTTTTTTTCTCCCACCGACCCCCTCCAACCCGATTGACGTGGCGCTCGTCGTCCCCGTTTCCATAACAACCGCTAAACTGCTAAAAAAGTTTGGCATTGAGCCAAAACAGCGCTAGTGTATATATATATATATATATATATATACTATATATGTGGGAGATTTTTCAGTTTTGTTTTTTCTTTTTTTTTTTCTTTTTTTTTTCTTTCCTTCAAGTTTTCGTTGCAAGTTCGAGTGGTATGTGTGGAGTCTGGACCCATCTGGCAGCTTTTCTAGACACATTCCCATTCCTCCCTTTTGCCCGATTCCTTCACACAGTGGTGTGTGTGTGTGTGTGTGTGTATCTGTGGACAGAGGCAGCCAGCAGCAGCAGCAGCAGCGTGAATGGTTCTCGTGCTCAGTTGACTCAGGTGGTGCCGACCGGTCAGTCACGACGTTGTCGAGCTCTATCCTCATTCACTCACTTGAGATATCCCGTCTTTTGTGTGTGTCTGTGTGTGTGTCTGTGTGTGTGTCTTCTTGAATTTCAAAGTAACCAGTTAGCGGGCCATCGTTGTCTTCTCGGAACCTTGAAAAAGAAGAAGAAGGAAATCAAAATACAAAGGGGATTTTCTTTTTTTCTTATTTTCGTGTGGTGGAAAGTGAGAACAAACAAAACGTTTGTATTTGAACGGAGGAGGAAAATGGGATGCTATTAGTTAGGCCGTTCTTCTCTCGCCCCATTGAAAAGTGTCGTCGAATAAATCAGTATAAAAGGAAATCTTTAAAAAATCAAAAAATCCCTGTGAATGTGTGCGTATTTTTGATTAGTAGCCAAAAAAACGGACTGTAAGAATTTTTTTTTTTTTTAGGTTCTTGTTATTACGTCTTTTCTTTCTTAACACACCAACCTCCCCGCCGCCAAATATAAACGTGTTGGGTGTCGAAACAGTTTTTCGTTCTCTGGGTGTAGGTGACGATGGGTTCTTCTTCTTCTTTAGGGAGGCAGATGTCGCACTAGGACATTTTTTTGTTGTTGATGTTTTGAAGAACCTTCTCCTCGTTCGACTAACAGTTTTGCGGTTCTCTGCGTGTTGTTTGTGTACGCGTGTGCGAGTTTCCTTTTTGGCCGGACACCCATTCGCAGATTTGGCCGTTAGTGCACAGTTGCGTCGTACGCGTTTTCTTCCCAAAGTGGTAGAGAAAAGAGAGAGAGAGAATTCAAAGTCAACTCTCAAGGACAAAGAGGAATGTTTCGCCCTTGGTAAGGGCCCCCAAAACACTTTTGCGTCCAACGGTTTTTTTTTGTTTGTTTTTTGTTTCCTTTGTTTCCTTTTGTGTTTTTCGCGTTCGTTTCGACCGTTAAGACCGAAATCATAAAAGATGGATCAATTCCAGCAGCACACAGTCACGAATAGGGCTGGTAATATAGTCCCGAAATTCTATCAGCGGAGTCAGTCGGTGGTGGACCGAAACAGCGCATCCGATACGGGTCCGCCATCGCATAAGTCCCTGCATCAGCCCGAATGGCCTGGCCCACCCGTGCCAGTCAGATCCGAACGTCGTGGCGCATTCCGGCGAAGGGTGAGCTTCTTTTTTCTTTCTCTTTCAGAGACGTTTTTTCTTTTTATCTTCTTCTTCTTTTTCGGCCATAACAAATGATGGCATCGATGTCTGGTTTTCTTTTCCCTTCTAATTTTATAGCCAGGGAACTCTTTGGAAATGAAGGGACTTGTTTGACATGTTAAATGGGTGTTGGCTTCTTTTAGGGACAGCCTGAAAATTGTCAACACGAAAATCAAAGGAAAACAGGGCGTATTTTTGTTGTTGTCTCTTTGTGTTGTTTTCACGTTTCGTGTCATATCTCATCGCAACAGAAGACGATTGAAACAGTTTGACTTGGTAACATTATTATCACGGGCAGACAGCTTCAAAAGGAGGAGTTTCGTACTTATCATGCTCTTATTTCTTCGGCTGTCTTTATTGAAAAAAAGAGAGAAAACTGTCACAAGACGGGAGGGACTTTGAAAATGTCAACCAACTCCCGATTTTCTCGATCGGTCCCGATTTCGACTGTATACACGTTTCATTAATACCACAAAACAGACGGGTGAAAGATGTCAGATAACCCTTTTTCTTTTTTATTTTGATTTCGAAGGATACGCGCCACTTTATTTTGTTTGGTATTAAATCAACACGTAGACACGAATGTAAGGGCAGCTCGTGTAACGACAAGTTCATTTTTTATTTTTTTTTTTACTTGAGATTTTGCTATTGCTGTGTGATAGCAATGTTTGTTTGTTTTTTTTTATTGGCGAAGAAATCAAACGGCAACAGGGCGTTAGTTGTAATCTCACGCTAGATGCCGACTGGATCCGTTTATATCTATAATCCTTTTGAATTTTATTTTTCCTCTAAATTATTTGAATCTTCGTGATGAAACCATTTTAATTGCAAATTTCTGATTGTCCTTTTAGAGATTGCTTGTTCAGTAATAAAGAGGAATAAATAAAGATAACATGAATGGTTAAATAATGATGCCTTGTCGCACCAGTCAACAGCTTTATGTTGACAGGTGTCCCGCAACGTGTTTCTTCTCAGAAAATTCAAATGAATTCCTCCCCTTGTAAAAGAGAGAAAAAAAAAAATTGTGTTTTTTTTTTCTTTATATTTTTCAATATCAGAATAACGGATGGGAAAGTAGTGATGATGAATGTTGGCCGCTTTGAATGGGCCGCCTTTAAAATGGCGGAGAAAAAAGAAGATTTTATTTCATTTTTATCGGCCACTCAGAATTGAAATAAAAAAAAGGATTAGTTTGTAATAGACTAGTATCCATCATTCGAGATAAGAGAAACGAATAAAGTGCGCTATAAAATTGAAAATGAAGCAAAAAAAAAAAAAAAAAAAGAGGCAAATCTAAACAGTGGCTCATCATTTGCAAGTTGCAACTGTTACGAGTTTTTCTTGTACTTTGAATATCAATTCAACCAAGTTGATAAAGTCCTCAATCCTTTTTACGCAAGACATCATATGTGCCGACGTAATCGATCCATTCCGTGCACAGAAATGCAGAAATGTTTCGTCGTAAAGAATAAAAAATGAAGAAGAAAAAAAAAATGCAAATAAATAAATACGATGATTGGATTTCGTGAATGTTGAAAAACAACGCTCGGCTATTCTGGCATGTTCAAAGACACGGCAACACAACTCACATGTTGAAGGTCGCTACCACATTCGCCTCGGCTGTAAAGTAATTCCTGAATGCAAAAAAAAAAAAAAAGAAGAGGAAATTCCGCAAAAAATTGGGAAATTTCTTAACATTTTTGCTACTTTCCTCGATGAGTTGTCATTTTTTTTTTTTCAAAGGTTATTTACCTGGGATGTGAATAAAACAAATAAGGCATTCCAGACAGTCGTCGGGCAGGAAAATGGGTCGTCCCATCTATTTGCTATTAGTCACAAATCTGCTGTCGCCACCTTATGGTCGGCTAGGAATGTCTAAAAAAAAATCGTTAAAACATAAAAACCGTGTGTCATTCAATCAGCTGATGTGGAAAAAAAAATATCGACCAACAAATTTATGCGCATAAAAGAAAGCCCCAAAAAGAAATATTATAGCAACCAAGAATGACAACGCCTATCCATTTTTTTCCCCTCCTTGATTTATTAAAAACGAAATTTGCATATTTGAAAAATGAAGAAATTCAAAATTTTTTTTGTTTTTAATTTAATTTTTTGATTCATCGACCGAAGTGTAAATGAATGGTTATTCTTGCGCTTGAAAAATTGCATTGCGTGTCTGTCCATTTCCCCCCTCCCTCGTCCCGCTTTGTTTCCAACACTCACGAGAGCGAGAATAATAATTTTAAAAAAATCGGGAAATGTGTTTCTCATTTTGTGTGTATGCAGTGAACAATTTTGACTGAGTGGAGAAAAGAGAACTAAAAGGGCGTCGGCTACCAATTTACCCGAGGCGTCGTGTTTGCTAGGGAAACATCTAAACGCCAACAGCACATCAGTCGACTTTTCCAGACGGGAGAGGTCGCATAACCTCACACACACACCGCCCGTGTTACTCATGTCGGGAAATCTTGGCGTCGTTCTTTTTCCCACCGCAATTTTCATGTTTTGTTAAATTCCATATATGTAGATTTAGACATGGGGTCTGTCGCGCCCTCCCTTATCGAGATGAACCCACTACATATTTTTTTTTTTTTTGAAATAATTTTCACGAATTGGCGTCGTGATTGCGCAATACCCGGCGTCGTCCAGACGCTCCAGTCTCTTTTCTTTTTCCTTGCCTGGGTGTTCGGGGTCTATTCGGGCCGGATGACCGGCCTTATACAAGGCCGTTACATTACGCCACGACATGTTGAACGTGATGCCATTGTGGAACGTGCTATGAGACATCCGCGACTAGTTTTCCTCCTTTTCATCTCATTAGCATAAATAAAACTGTCCTTTTTTTTTTTTTTTTTTTTTAAAAAAGAGAAACGGATTGAGAAAAAGACTCTTGACCGTTGGAGGAGGGTGTAGGTTGACTCTTTTCACTTTGAACGTGTTGAAATGAATAAAAGCACGTACCGTTTTCGTGTTCTCAAACGTTTGAGGATAAAAGAAAACGTGATTTGTGTTGAATTATTTTGAATGTTTTGCCATTTTTTCCCCCCTTATTATTTGACTGTTTTAACTGGTGGGGTATGTCATCAAATTACATCATTTAGTTCGGATTGCGGTTGATGGGTTTTTCCTTTCAAAACTGGAGAGAGCACAACATTTGTCAACGGCCATTCGTTGCAAAATTTAGAAAAAACAGAAATGGTTCCAGTCAACTTTTGAATGCAAATTAAATTTGAGTTTTATTGGTTTTGTACTGAAACGTTGTTTTTTCCTACTTGGTTGGCGCACAACGGTCGATTCCGAGACAAGCTTCAAGGTTGTGCTCACGCAGACACATCTAATGGATTATTTTTATATATGGCGTGTTGCACACACAGCTGTTGTCGAGTAGTGGCTTCTCCTTTTTTGGCGACTATTTTTTTCTTTTCTTTATTGAAATTTAGAGGGAGCAAAAGAGAACGGTCAATAGCAATCAGAGATGTTCCCTTTGAACTCGCCCCCCCTTTGGTCATTTTTATGCAATTTCTTTTTCAATTACGAAGCTTTCAAGTTTATCGGCACGACGTATTTTGAAGCGCAAAATTTGACGCAGTGGTCGAACACCAGATAGCGCCAAATATTCATGGACAATATTTGAATGCTTGGACACATTTGTATTTTATTTTTTTGTATTTTCATTTTTTTCTTGAAATCACGTGGATAAAATGGCGTGTATCAAGTTACGACAAATTGATGAGTCGTATGCATCCACGAGTTAAAATTTAATATTTTTTTTATTATTTCAAACAAAAATTGCTTTGTTGCCAAGATCATGTTTGTTGACTTTAGAGGGACGATTTGGCTTCTGTCAGCCAATGCCAAAAACAAAACAAAAACACCACAACTTCTAGGCAATTTTTTTTTTATTTTAAAGTTAGTTTCGTGAAAATAAAAGAAAGGAAAACGCTTCCAACTCACGCAGAGTCGATACCCGTAAAAACAGTTACACTATGTGCGTGCGTTATACCTCTCTGCTCCGCGTGTGGGTTTGTTTGCTCGATTCTCTACCATCTCGCGCACGAGTCCGAAATAGACCGAAGAATCAACCGCTGTACCCTAATGTTTTTGAGTCACTGGGCCAGAAACAAAAATACGAAAGAAAAGAAAAAAAAAAAAAGGGAAACCACATCCGAACTGCAAGTGCATCATCATGTGCCTGCATCATAATAGTGCGAGTGAAACCACGCGTCTATTTTCGTACGTGTAGACGCGAAAACGCACAACACGAGACGCACCGTTAAGAGTATTGCACCGAATTTTTTGTTTGGGGAGGGGGTGTTGATTCAGGGAGAGGGGGGGAAATCCCGAAAAATGTTGAAAAATAGTTTGAAGATTGCGTTGCAAACAAACGATTGAAGACGGATGACTTTTAAATGGTTGCAAACAATCATTAGAGAATGATGGTGGAATTGAAGACGATCCATCAAGATGGAATTATGTGGGGAAAATGATGGATCATTTCCACTTTGTTTGAGATGTAATAAAAAAATCTGAATTTTTGACGATGTGCTTAAAGAGTTTTTCCGTTTTTATTGTTTTATTTGATTTGTTTGCACTAATCTGAACAAAAATTGATGTTTTCAACTGATTTATCAGTTACGAAAGTGAATTCTTTGAATGTCCATCAATTGTCCGTCAACGAACGGGACGTGTTTAGATTTAAACGTCTATTCCATTTTTAGCCAGCGATTCCAGGGAAACTGGCTTCTGTTTTTGCTGTTGTTTAGCTCATTCCTTTTTGTACCTGGAAGCAGAGAAGAACAAAAAACAAAAATAATGTCTGTATACGTTGAACAATGGCGGACGATAGAGCGTCGGAATGCTAATAGAAATTCGATTATGTGGCGTCATCAAAGCTCAGTGATACGTGGCATTGACTCACCTGTTGTCGCCACCTCGTACACAATTTTTGGACGGTAACTGAACGACCTCCCCCCCGCCTGTTGTTTAGTTGTCACAAAGTGGGAGGGATTTATCACCGTGCCAGACAGAATAGTAGTAGGTGGGTCAGTTATTATATGCTAGCAGAGCGGGAGCGCACCGCTTGGCCGGCAACGCCATCTAGCGGTCAACGAATTGTACTGGTCGTTTTTGCTCGATAAAAAAAAAACGCAGGGCAGAGAATTCCAATCGAGATATTGGGAGGGGATTTAAAAAATAATAATAATAAAAAAAAAAAAAAAAGATACACGTACAATAAATAAAATACGCCCTTTGTGTATGAAAGTTCTGGACTAGACACATCCGGGTTTGGAATTTGATTTTTAATCCCGCCGCCCGGTACCGCCTTGCACGCCACTCACGTTACATCGCACATTGTAGACTAGACAAAGTTCATTGGAGAAAGGATTTAAAAAAATAAATATATACAAAAAAAAAAATGTGATGACTATTCGTGTCATCCGTTTTGTGTATTCAATCCATGGGGACTCCCAAATATTTGTTTCTGCAGCCATAACGCAAATTTTTGTTTATCGAAACCAATTGGATGAAAGAATAAGGCGGGACATAACACAGTTTCTTTTTTTTTTTTTTGCTTTATCTTTCATCCTGAATAGTTGATTTGATAAGGTGATCAAACAGATAAAGAGACTCAAAAGAAGTCAAAAGAAAAGGCAAAAAAAAAAAAAAAGGAGGGAAAAACACACGTTTTCTGTTGCAAACAGACAAGTGAACGCTGATGTTGCGTTAGTGAGCCCGGGGAAACTTGTTGGCCGGGGCGCGTCTTGTGAATTCCAGTCCAAGAAGCCCGAAAAAACAAAAATCACGCACCGTCAGTTCGCACTTCGTGTCGTTCATAGTCAGACACAGTTATCATCTTCTCTCTCTCCTTCAACGTTCTTTTTTGTTGTTGTTGACAACATTTCATCGTCATTGTGTCGTGCTCTTTAAATAATAATAATAATTTAAAAAAAAATCGTGCAGATTGAAATCCTTGACAGTTGACATTTGACGACAATCTCGTCGTGATTTTTTCTTTTTCGTCGTCGTCGTTTTTTTCTTTTCATTCAGTGGAAAATGTTTAGAAGTCGAAAGGT
Organism: Daphnia magna; assembly: GCF_020631705.1. NCBI lineage: Eukaryota > Metazoa > Arthropoda > Branchiopoda > Diplostraca > Daphniidae > Daphnia > Daphnia magna. Next base: position 2,689,274 of record NC_059189.1, on the reverse strand, counting down.
AAAGCCATTTTATAATTTTTCGATGCTTTTAAGTATTTGAGTTTTATTGTTGTGATGTTCGTGAATGGATGGGGGATTTTCTGTTTTGTGTTTTTTAATGCCGACTTGGAGGAAAAATCAGCAGCGTAAGCACGACGGGATGTCGAATCAATTCCTTTCAAAAATGAAACGTGAAAAATAATGAGAAAATCACGGCTGGTGTTCTCTCTGTTCGGTTGCGATTCTCCCGCGGGACTTTTGATTTTGACGGCCAATTTCTAAAACCAGTAAAAACAAATATAAATTACCCCCTTTTTTTTAGTGTTAAATTTGTATATTACTTATGCCGTGGGTTTCGAATATTAGAAAATATTTAGAACACACAGCATTATGGTAATATACATCCCGCCCTTTGCAATCCCACGCTCGTACGTTTCTTGTGTTTCTCGTCTTATCTGAATCATAAAATACGGCGTGAACTTTGGGTGGATATGTGTACCTATGTCTCATACCCTTGTCTCTGTGCTGATATAAAAAAAAAAAAAGGGCCAAAGCCAAATGTTTTTTCAGAGCCTTGGAGCATCCGTTTTTTTTTTCTTTTTTTTTCTTTCTTAACGCCAATAAACAATTTGATAGGTTGAGTCAGGTGTAGATAATTTTATAAGGTAAAAAAAAAAAAAAAAAAAAAACGTGAGTGATTGATTAGCGCTTGCATGCTGATCCGTCGCCGGAAGTAAGCGTACGTCGTGATTAATTAATTGAAAAGAGGAGCCGCCACACACGTGTGGTGGCCACGCACCGGTATGGGAGAAAAAAAATACCTGCGCCTCCTTCTTCCGTCTGAGATTTGCAATGAATGATCGAAAAAGGGAATGAATTTCTCTCTTCTTTCACCTCGTGACCCGTTGATGACGTTTTGGAATATTTTATTTTTTTTTTTTATTTATTTTTTTAATCTTTTGCTGTGGGATTTCTAAAAATGTTCCTTCCTTACCTGGAATTCACTGAGACATAAGCCACAGCTGCCGTGACGTCATTCACGTAAAACCGCAAACGACAGACTCATAGTTTCCGCCCGGCGAAAGTCGACCACACATTTTCGGGAGGAGAATAAAATAAAATCAACAAACCACAAACCATAAAACAAAAAAAAATGTTTTTGGGGCTCACTAATGACGTCATTCATCATCGCTAGAAGAATGTAGCCGTCCCCTCGGTGTCCGATTTCGTTTTGTTTCGTGAGAGAATGTCGTCTTGATTACCTTGATTATCTATTGACCATATCCGGAATAGTCCGACTGTTCTTCTTTTATTTTTTCGAGTGATGAAATCGTCAAAGCATTTTCGGTTTATCGCATTTTCTTTAGCGTCGATTGGCTAGAGTTCAGTCGGAAGTGCAAACAGCTATCATCTATAAGGTGTTTGAAACGTGAAAAACGGGAGGAATTTTCAAAGTTGGGGCAGATTCCCGCAATGACGTGTCCACCTACGTAACGTGACGTCATCACTTCTCGTTCTGTCTGTTTCAATTCCCTTTTCTTTCTTTTTTTTTTCAATTCAACTTGGACCCTCCCTTTTCGGTATCATTCTTTCATTCTCTCCTCATTTGCCACGTCATTTAAGAAAAATCCCAAAAGCCCTGCCCACTTCTTTTATTCTTCTTCCCCTTTTTTTTTTATTACGTGTACACACACTGTGTTTTCAAAAGTTTATTCTGTTCAGAGCGACGAGTAACGCGAGTATATACAAGTCAAGTCCCGTCGTTCAAGGCCCAGTCTTTGAGCCGCTTTCGAACCGGCTTGATCGTACATGAGCTGGTGTTTCATTTCCAAACTTCTCTTTTGTTGTTGCCTTGCAATTATTATTTGAACCCATCTGCCAAGAAAGAAAAGCATTGGTTAACTGCCAAATTACAAGGCTCGTTAAAAATCGATTGACTATATGTTTTCAGTTAAGCTTAAAAAAAAGGAAAAAAGAAAACAATTTTTTTTTTCTTTTTCGAAAATTTCCAATTTGTGTTTCACCCCCTTGTGTGTGTGTGTGTGTGTGTGTGTGTGCGTTCAGGTTTTTCTTTCTTCGTGACTGGAATTGAAGAGAGTTAGCCTTGCGTGTGTGTCTCTTTTTGTTAAATCGAGAAAGTTCCGTCTGCCGTGGAAATTCAAATCGAGGATATTCTCCCTTAACATTTTGGAGTTGATTAGTGTGTGCATTTGTGCGTCGTGTCAACCTCGAAAGAAAAAAAAAAAAAAGGTCGATCTTTGTCGAACGAAAAGCAGAGAGAATTCACAATCAAATGCTAGCACCGAAATCATGCTGTGGGACATGATGGATCGAGCCGGTTCACCTTTATTCCGTATCAGGGTCAGTTTGCAATACGAGACTGTAGATTAATCATTCATTTTTTCTTTCTTCTTTTCATTATTGACATTGCACAGGACAAATACAGAAGCGAGTAATAGCAAAAAAAAAAAAAATGAATTTGTTTCTTGTTTGCCGTGCGCATCGCCATCAAACTGTGCGGAACGGGAATGTGTTGGTTTTTGCCGCACTCTTGTCAGATTGTTTTATGCAAGACAGAGACGAAACACGTTTGAATATCTTGGCACATGTTTACTGCAACAGCGTGTACATTTTGCATATATACACACGTAACAAATCACCTGTTTGATTAACGTCTCGTATTCTGGCCAAAACTTGTTACTATGCCCGTTGAAACTAACGTTTTTTTTTGTTTTTATTCGTCGAGTCCTTTGCCAAGTTTCTTATTTTTTTTTTCTTTAAAAGAACTGAATTTCAAATGCTAATAAGACACGCCGTAGTTCCAAGAAATGGCGAGGTGGGGTAATCAAATATGTGCCGCAAACTGGTACACTACAACCTCAGAAGCCGCCTGGTGGAATCGACCTGCATACAATGATTTCTTGAGAGAAAACAAAAACAAGGGGAAAAACCGGCCTATTGTTTTTTGTTTTTATTAGTGAACGTTGTTTCCTTGTTTGTCGCCCCCTTTCAGGAAAGAACTCGATTGTGCGGATGTTGATTGCAAATTCAGCACAACGGAGAAGGGTTTTTTTCCTGGACAAACAAAACATTTTTGCAGATTAGCATAACAAGTCGTTCAATGCATTTTTCTTGGGGGTTTGGAAGGCGGCCGCTGTCTGTGTGAAATTCCAATAGGCAACAATTTTTTATTGACATCCTGGTGATGTGACCGTGTCAGGATATCCTCTATTCGCGGCTTTCGAGAAAGAAACGTGCGTTTGCCATTAAGCCGGTTGTTGAAACGTAACAAATATCGCATTTGTGTGCCACGTGGCCTTTTTACTTTCTTCCACCGATGTGTGTTATTCACGCACGATTATTCAGACAGAAAAGATAGGAAAGATGATTGCTAATCATAAAAATACGACAAACACGGACGGTGCATCTATTTGTCTGTTTATTATGCATTTACGTACGGTGTCGTGAAATGCAACTTATCTTATCTTAACTGGCATTTCTTTTTTCTTTTCGTGGGAAAACAACAAAAGATGTCCGAATTTCCGGTTGAAAGTCAAACGATGAGCGGCATCGGTTCCGACATGACGGCCACAGCGGACGGCGCCTTGGCGAACGGGCTGAGTTCAAGCGGAAGCAGCACGACGACAGCAAGTGGACGTAGTTCGGCCGCGTCGCAGCAACCGCCGCAAGGCGACGTGGCGGCCATGATCGAGAATTTCCAGCACAAGAAAAGTGGCGCTAGTAGCCACAGCACAGCATCCATGCTGAACCGGATCAATCACCATCAGAGCAGTAATATTACAGTGCCCGGCACGGGTGCCACCGCATCGATGGTTGTCACCTCCGGCTCGCCCGGCACCACCCTCATCATTGGCAACACGAATCCGACGCAACAGCAAGTCGTTTCGTCCACATCGTCGTCCACCAGCAGTTCACGTGTCAAACGCTCTTCTCAGGTTAGTGTTGCAACATGCTTTCGTCTTAGCGATTGCACACAGAACGTGCAATTTCGTTCTCTTTTGCTTGCCAAAAATATTGTCATCCAGCCAGCCGGATTAGTTTTCTTCCGTTATATATATAAATCTTTTTTTTTTTCATCTCGTTTTTTTTTTCTTTTTCTTTTGGCTCGGGTCGTTTTCTGTGTAAAGAAGGGCATTATGAATATGCCGATTGCGCCATGGTGCGACCAATAGTTTTCCTAGATTTGTTTCTTTATATTCTTTCCTGGACACGGAAATGAATCAGCCAACGTCTTTGGTTTTCGGCTGGATGGGGTCCGTTTTTTGTTTTTTTTTTTATTCCGTTTCTTGTTTTTTGTTTCTCAACGAAGACAAATCGACAAGACGTCCAGTTGGCTTCATCCATCAAGAGGCTGGGGCGTTAGAGAGGGGGCACTTGTGTTAGCATTTTTGGATGTTCTTTTTCCTTTTTTTTCTTTTTTCTTCTGTTCTTTCTTCCATGGGCTGACTATGCTCATTGTCGACTGAAATAAACTTCCCACGCAGAATGCGTCAACCTTCCCTGCCACCATTGTGTTTGCATGTGCTGATCTGATGGGCTGGCCCGGTGCCGGGCGCGCGCACACTGAAGGTCCAGGACGACAAGCAGATGTGTGGGAGAGAGGTTTAAAAAGGTGGTGCAGTTGGTGGCTGTTGTTTAGTATAACAAAAGAACTAGTTGAGAGCGCATTTGTTATTTTCCTCTCTGGTGGTTGAGTCGGTTTTTGACGGACCAATTTGTCCAGTCATGGCCGCCACCATCGTGACATGTTAAATAGTGCTCACGCTGTTTGTTGGCCGAATCTGATTTGGATTGTGATCAAACAGGTGATGCATCATTCAATGTCGTCGAGCGAGATTTCGTCCAGCAACAAGCACAGCAGTCAGCTGCAGTCGTCCAGCTCGAAAATGAGCACGCAAGAGTTGACATCGAATTTGTCTGAACTCAAATCCAGCATGTCCGAAATGAAATCCAGTTTGTCCTCACACCTGGTGGCCGCTGCCAACGCCGCCGCTCAATCGTCTGCTAAATTTCCATCCGCCGGACTCCTTCAAGGTACGACATGCCTCATTTCTTTCTGTAAAGGAATTTGAAAAATCTAACGTCAAAATCTGTGCATATATTTCCAGGGTCACTTGAAGGATTGAACATGGTTAATGCCGATGGAACAGATTTAGCCATCGTCGATGTGGATCACGACTTTGGTGTAGTAGCCAATCCGGCTGGCTGTTTGGCTACCCTCAACAACAATAACATTAACAGTTCGAATTCCGCTGGAAATGGCGGCAAATCATCCGAAATGAAATTCGAACAGACTCGAGTTGCGTCGGCCACGTCGACGAAAATCACGCACGGCGATGGTTACAGCAGCGAAGAAGCCACGGCCAACGCCTCGCACAGCCGACGCTTGCAAGCCGACGGCCTTCATTACGAAGAGTCGGGCCAAGCCGCCGCAATGAAAGCAAGGCTCGAAATGGATGGTGTCACTGCCGAGAAAGCCGCCGCAGTTAAACAGGTTCGCTCGCTAATTTCTTGTTTTTTTCTTTTCAGATATATTTTTTTTTAAATCTAACCGCATAGGGTAGAACCTTTAGGAAGTTGTAGAACAATTTTCCCAATGATGATGCCATCAGGCTACGTAAGAATTCCGGCATATTATTTATAGTTGGATCTTTCCTACCCTACACTTAAAGAATCATTTCCAGGAAACGGGGAAAAAAAGGGAAAAATCCAAGTCAAGAATAATTGGCGGTGTCTAGCGTTATCGCTGTTGTCTTATCCGAGGTCAAACAACGATAGAAATAGATGAGGCAATATAGTTGGTGGAGGGGGAGGGTCTGTTTAGCACGGATTCCACGCTCCAGCTGTTGTTGTGCCGAGCTTTGCTACGCATTCAGATATAGGATAGCCTAGCAGCAGACCGGTGTAGTATGTGTGTGTGTGTGTGTGTGTTTTGGTGCCAATCAGGTCTAGGCCGATTCTTTTCATCTCTTTCGCCCGGCTTCTAAAGCCCTTGAAGGACGGCCAAGATCATCAAATCGTTGCACACACACGCGCGCGCACGAAAAGCTCTTCATTCGCCATAAGTAACCACATAGAAATATATACCTGTAGATATTTCACACGAATTCTAATAGAAGACGTGACGGATTAGGTGGGTTCTGTGAAGGGGGGGGGGGGGTGCTCATTTTTTTTCTTTTGTGTTGTTTTTTTTTTGTCATGAATATTCGTGGGATATTTATAGCTTTGCGTTTTTACAAGGTAGGAGACGTCGTGATGTTTTTTCATTTTAAAAATAGAATCATTTTCCAAGTTGTACAAGAGATAGAGAGTGAAAAGAACGTTAAAGATAAAAAAGAATAGCAAGCTCGAGGTTACGGGCCACCGTCGCAAAAAAATTGCATTTATTCACACTCACAGTCGAATTGCTGGAAACGTTGGGTGTTCAACTCCGCGCTCCCCGTCTCTCTCCAGTCCACTGTGTTGTTCAAACATCGAAAAAAAAAAAAAAAAAAAAAAAAACTGATATCGATGATATCCAGACTGGCAAAGTTCATTTACACTGAATGTTTGTTTATCTACGTACTTGAAAAAAAAAAAAAAATCCGCTTAATTCCGGATAATTCCCTAAAGATCCGACACACGCATCCAAGTTGACTTCCATTTATTTTTTTCCCAGTAAATGTGGTGGGCGGTTAAAGAGACAAAAAAGCAGCCCGCAGGGCTAGTAGTAAGCAAATGGGAGTATAGCAGGCAGAACAGAGAAGAGGAGAAGCATGGAACATCGAAATGTTAATTGTGGAGCACTTTCACCTTGACGCGGATGCTTAAATGCTTTTCGTAGCATGTCCGGGCACGGTTTTCTATAGGCATTCAGTGTAGCCATGACCAGACTCGTATAGAGTTTCGAAGCGATTTGTGTGCCGTTGGGGCAGGGGAAATCCGTGTGAAAGTGTGTGTGTGTGTGTGTGAGCGTGTGTGTATACTACATTACTACCGGGTTCTACTATAGAAAAAAGCTTCATTCAAATCTCGACAGTCAGACCGTGTAGTCGCCTATGACTCGATTGTGGCTAATCTTGTTTTTCGTTGCTTGCGTAGTGAGTCATCGCCAACGTAAAATTTGCTGTGGTCGATATACGAATCGTAAAAAGAGAAAAAATAATTTTTTTTTTTTTTCTCCTTTTCCCCATTAGTGGCCTAGGGGAAAGACCCTAGTTTTCGTATCTGCGTCTGGTTTTTGAAAAAAAACAAAACCTATTCTTATTTATTTTGGATGCCAGTTCTTTTCGGTTGGGTTTTTACCCGGATCTTCTTTCTCGAAGGGAAAATCAAAGAAAGACAATTAAGTGTTGTGCCTGTCCACCTGGTGGCTAAATAACATGGTGGTGGCCAGTTATGGGCAATGCCCGCGCTGTCACGAACGGCGAACGGCCAAAGCCAATGTCTTGAAATTCCTCTGTCTACTGGAATATGAGGGCAAGGTCATCTTCTTCCGGCCAGTGGTACACATGAAATATAATTGCCTTTTATAACAATAAAAGCAAAGATACACGACTGACGATATCGTTTCGTCATTTGTTTGTGTCCTATTGTCAAAACAGATTTGTCTCTTTGAATGGAAGCTAAATTGTTGTCTTTTTTTCTTGCATTGTCTGGTTGTAACAGGAACAGAGATCGTTAAAGGCCGGCGACATGTCGCAACAGGAAAGTAGGACGACAGCAGCTGCCAGCATGAAACTTACAACAGACAATTTCAGTGCCGAAAAGGTCAGTTTTCATTTCTTTGGTCGCCGATTATTTATGGTTGGTCTTGTTGCAATTGTTCTAATCGCTGCAGTGAATTTGTGTGTTAAAGGTTGCCATGGCCACTCAGCAGCAGAAGCAAACGGTTACTTCATCCGGTCGCTTCAATCAAGAACGCCACGCTGCGGCTTCATCTCAGTCTAAATTAACCATTAACGCCAAATCCGTCCGTAAGGAATTGTCCGTCGTTTCGTCATCTCAGGTGAGTTTGGCTTCATTCAATTTATCGCTTGGATAGACAACTGATAAGCCAATGAATCGATTAATCAATGACGCCGTCATTTCCTCCCTTTCGTCAGATGAACGGAACGTTGGTCTCGTTGGAAGATGCTGATCTTATGTCATCGCTGCCTTCGCTGGACGATTTGGACATTTTGGATTCGTCTTCCGATTTGGCTGACGTCGAACAAGCCAAGGCCAAATATACGGGCGTCATGTCGAGTTGTGTAGAGCGGCTCAAGGAAATGGCCTCACGCAGCAAGCAGAGCCACATGATGCCTTGCTATCTTGACCGGGTCAGCCAAATGGTTGGCAAAGCTTGGGCCGTTCCAGCGCCGCACGGTCAATCACTCGCCTCTTCCCTGTGCGACGTCTTGCGCGATAACGGCGGACTCGACGTTCTCATTAACAACTGCGTGGCAGACGACAGCAATCTCCAACTGTCCAGCGCTCGCCTCCTGGAACAGTGTCTCACGCAAGAGAACCGAGAATACGTCGTCGAATGCGGACTCGATAAGGTAATGACATCCGGATTCTGTTGTTTTTATTATTTTTGTTGTTGTTGTTGTTGTTGATGATATTGGAATTGGTCGTCCGACGGCCTTTAAACGAAAGTCCTTGGTTCTTTTCTTCTTGTTGTTTTTTTTCCCCCTCTATTTTATTTGTTTTTGGAAGGCGATGGAGACCTTGAAAGAATGATGAATTACATTATGTTAATATCTGAATAGGTAGTGTCAGTGGCGTGCGGCTGTACAGAGCCGTCGGCCCAGGTGGACCAATCGAGAGTCGGCACAGGCTTACTGGAACACCTGTTCCAGCACAACGACGTGACGTGCAGTGAAGTGGTGAAGCTTGGCGGTTTAGATGCTGTGGTGCGAGAATGTCGCCGATCGGACGTGGAAATCCTGCGACACTGCGCCGGTGCCCTGGCCAACTTGTCTTTGTACGGTGGCGCCGAGAACCAGGAAGCCATGATCAAACGTCAAGTGCCCATGTGGCTCTTTCCACTGGCCTTCCACACGGACGATAACATTAAATATTACGCCTGTCTAGCCATCGCTGTTTTGGTGGCCAATAAGGAAATCGAAGCGGCCGTTCTGCAGTCAGTGACTTTGAATCTGGTGGAACCTTTTGTCTCGACCCATAACCCGTACGAATTCGCCAATACGGTGGCAGCTACATGGCAGCACCACGCCCGACGAGGGCTGGGGCAGTCGAAAAACTGGCTCAGGCGGTTGGTGCCTGTTTTGAACTCTAAGCGCGAAGAAGCTCGCAATTTGGCCGCCTTTCATTTTTGTATGGAAGCCGGAATCATCCAGAAGAGTCAGGGAAGTACGGACATTTTCAGCGAAATCGGTGCCATCGATCCGCTTAAATCCGTCGCTTCGTCACCGAACGCCATCGCGTCCAAGTATGCGGCCCAGACGCTGCGTCTTATCGGCGAGGAAGTGCCGCACAAATTGAGTCAGCAGGTGCCCCTGTGGTCCAACGAAGACGTGCGCGAATGGGTCCGCCAAATTGGATTTGACGGCCACTGCGAAAGCTTCGCCGACGTCTGTAAAGTCGATGGAGATCTTTTGCTGCAGCTGACGGAAGAGATGCTCCGAGACGACATCGGAATGCGCAATGCCATACTGAGAAAGCGTTTTATGCGAGAGCTTGCCATTCTTAAAAAGATGGTATTTCTTTTTTCGTTTTTTTTTTTCTTTCTTTCTTCTTCTTTGTCAATTTGTATTTATATTTGAAATCGTTGATATTTTAGGCGGATTACAGCAGCTGTGACAAATCGAGTCTGAACGATTTCTTGCAGTCATTAGATCCGGCATTTTGCGCTTATACTTACTCGATGCTCAACTCAGGCGTGGACAAAAAGAGTCTCCGTCTCTTGTCTGAAGAGCAACTGGAGACGGAATGTGGCATTACCAATTCGATCCATCGGCAGCGCATCTTTGACGCTATCCGGTGCGAGAACGGTATCTACGACTACCTTGATAACAAGCCACTCGATGCTTTTATCAGTTACCGGCGATCCACCGGATCCCAATTGGCCAGTCTACTTAAAGGTATCATCTGTTGGTGAATTATTGAATCAGAACTTTTGATTGAATGTTTTTATTATTATTATTTTTAAATAATAATACATTGCAGTCCATCTTCAGTTGAGGAATTTTACCGTCTTCATCGATGTCGAGCGGCTGGAAGCGGGCAAATTCGACAATAATCTATTACAGTCCATCAGCCAAGCCAAGTATTTCCTATTGGTGCTGACGCCAAACGCGCTGGATCGCTGCCTGGGCGACGATGAACGCAAGGATTGGGTCCATCGAGAAATTGTTGCTGCCCTAGAATCGAACTGTAAAATCATCCCCATTATTGACAACTTTCAATGGCCGTTGCCAGAAGATCTGCCTGAAGACATGCGAGCTGTTTGCTACTTTAACGGCGTCCGATGGGTCCATGACTACCAGGTGTGTAAAATACGTCTTTATTTTATCAATTGCGATGGAATTCATTTTACTTTGTTTTTTTTTTGCGCGCGCAAAACAGGATGCTTGTGTGGATAAGTTAGACAAATTCATGCGAGGCGATGCTTATGGTAAAGGAGGAGATCACATCCACGGCCGGCGACCCCAGGACGGAATGCTGACTCCGTCGTACACTCCGGGTTCGGCGTCGATTCTGCAACCTGGCGCCGGTTTGTTGAATCGCAATTGCAATAATGGCAACGGGGTCCAGCCCATGCCCCCCACATACCAAAGGCAAGGAAGCAATGAAAGCGGCAAAGGCTCTTATTCGTCCGACAAAGAAATGGGCGGCGTCGGGACTAATGGATTCTGCAATGGTGTCGGTGGCGGAGGTGGCGGAGGAGCTATATCGGTAGCTAATCCGGTAGCTCTTCACAGGTACCTATCATGTGCGTCACGGCTTCTCTTTCTCTGGTCTTCGTCCATTCTTTTACTGTTGTTTTTATTTCTGGCTTTTCGTATTTTTACACGACACCCTTTTCATTTTTTTTTTTTCGTTTGGTACACTTACGGTTCACAAGTCTTTGGGTTTTAATCCACTTGCAATTTCTATGGGGTCCTTGTCATTCTTTGTCGCAGCGTACTTGTTTGAACTGACGATTCAATTTCTGTTCACTTTTTGGGGAGTCTTTTGCTTTTTTAATTCAATTTTTAAATTGATTTTTAGGCTTAGAGAGGATTCACTTAATCTGTTTTGAGTCGAAATGTGTTGTTTAATGTATTGTTTGGTGGATTGTGTTTGTTGCAGAAGCCATCTTCGAGCTGTTTCTCCTATTTGTGCTCAACGTAGTCCCAGTCCAAGTCGATCACCTCTTCAACAGCAACAACAGCAGCACGGTCCCGGTCAATGGCAGAAGCGTTTATTATTAAGGGGCTCAGCCGGGGAGCGAGCGGCCAGTCCATCTCGTTCCATTTCTCCTCGTCCCATTCCCATTAGTCCACTTGTCCAGCGTCGAATCTCGGCGGGTCAACATTTGCCGGCACCGTTCTTCAATCACGCTCGCAATGGATGGGTGACGCCCATTGGTTCACTACCAGCGGGTGAACTACCGAGGTCTCGTAGCCTGGACACTGGTCTGTTCCAAGACGCCCAGCTGGATCACAGCCCCAATCATCCGCCGCAAATCAACGAGGTGGTCATTCCTGATACTAGTGACTCTGAAGAGCACGACGATGTGATTGAATCACCGCCTGTACGAACCGAGCCACCACCCGTTCGACCCAACACGTTATTTATGAAGTCACCATCTCCCCCCGTAGTCGTTGTCCAGCAACCCAGTCCGACGACTGAGCGTCCTAGCCGTAGGGATCGTGCATCAGTGGACAGAACCAAATTTAAAGCGGCTCAGATTATTGGAGCGGCCATCAACCAGGCGGCTGGAACGCGTAAACCTCCTCGGCGGTCAACAACGGGAGATGATGAATCCACGGAGCCTACCACACCTACCGGATCTGCCAAATTCGTTGATCGTTGCGTCAATAAAATGAAAACTTTGATCAATAAGTGAATCCTTAAACACTCGTTATAGTGACACAGTGAACTGTATCATTTTGTACTTCGTCTTGGAGGGGGGGAAAAAAAAGGGGAAGAGCAGTCGGCATTATTTCAAAAATGCCGTTGGTTAGTGCAACACCGAGTTCAAGTGTCTTTCGCCTGTTTTGCACGTGCCAAATGATTGATTATCATTGAGGCAGCTCTTACCTCTATAACAAACACGCTTCCCACAGCGCACCAGTGAAAATTTGACTGTTTCTTCTGCATCACGTGTTCTCGGTTGTTTGTCTGTTTTCTTTCTTTTTCTTTTAAGCAATGGTTCGATTGGAACTGCCAAGTTCCGACATTAAAAGGAATAGCGGTCGACTGAAGGAAGAACGAAGAAAAGCGAAAACAACACATTTATTGACTTGAAATAATTACACTGTGTCGTCCTTCACGTTTATTCTTTAATTTATTGCGTGTGCATTATGACCCTGTGCCTTGGTTTATGTGTGTGATGATTTATGTCGATGATAATCACGTGCCTTTGCGTATATAATTCTGCGGCTGCCGTTCGCTGTGGCCATACATTTGATAAACTTCCCTTTGCCGCCGCCAGTGCTCCCAACGCATATACATAAATAAATAAATATATATATATATATATATAGTATATATATATATATTATTTGATGGTTATACAAGAAAGTGCAGCTCGCTGTATGAATACATTTTCTCCGTTTGGTTATTGTTCAATCGTTTTTTCCTTTGATGCCGTCGTGATGAAAAGAGAAAATACACGTCTATTTACTATGCATAAAGATTGCAATTTGCAGTTGTATTCAACGCGATTCTGAATCTGAGCACACAACTTCATAATTTAACTACAAAGTTCAAGTTACTATTTTACCTTATATCTGTATTCACAATAACTAAAAAGAATGAAAAATATACGATGAAAAAGAGTAGAATATTCAAATTTATAATAGCAATAGAAAATAGCAATTGGCAATATGGGTGGCAAATGGAAAATCGGTGTTTTTTTATTTTTTTTCGTTTTAAAGGAATTTTCTGGCAACGCCGGATCCCACTGAAGATCAGTCAAAACCAGCCCAGCTGAACCACAGACTGGCTGAACTCATAGTGTTTCATCTTTCATGAGTATCGATGGACCACGTGCTTTTTCTTGCCAAAGAAATTTTGAATAGGAAGGATAATAAAGGAAAAAAAACTACATTATGGTTAAAGAACAGTATCGTGAAACTGATGTTATCAGGAAGATGTAAGTTACCAATTTTAGATCACCTTTAGTTTACCTTAATTTTAAACTAGAAGTTGTATGTCAGTTTAGGATATATTTGTTATCTGTCTAATTTATTATTACATCTGTAGAGCTAGAGTAAGCTTTGGGATTGAGAGCCCTCAGCAAATACAACAACAAGCCCATATTCAAGTTGTAGCACAAAATTTGTACAACCGTGATTCTTCACGAACGCCTACACAATATGGAATGCTCGACAGGCGAATGGTATATTACCTTCCCATCAATTCAAATTCTCTGCCTTGTTTACATTTAGATTTTTCCTAGGGGATGAGTGTAAAAGATGCCAAATGTGAGACTTGTGGAAAGGGCCTGACAGAATGTGTAGGACATTTTGGTTACATAGATTTGGAACTTCCAGTTTTTCATGTTGGTTATTTCAAGGCAGTAATAACTGTACTGCAAACAATTTGCAAGACATGCTCATCTGTTCTGCTTAATGAAAAGATGAGGAAAATTTATCGAGGAAAATTAAGGAACCCAAAGATTCCTTATCTGACTAAGAAAGCCTTGAGGAAGAAAATTCAAGAAGTGTGCAAAAAAGTAACTCGCTGCCCTCACTGCAATGATCTCAATGGTGTGGTGAAAAAATGTGGCATGTTAAAGATTTCCCATGAAAAATTTAGAAGTGTCAAGAAAGATAATGCCATCCTGAATGAACAGTTGGTAGCATATGAAAATGCTGCACAGTTCAACAGAGAAATAGAACCAATGGTTTCTTGTGGTCTGATTAACATGCTCAATCCACTGAACATCCTTCATTTGTTTGAACAAATTCCTGATGAAGATATTCAATTCCTCTTGATGAATCCTGAGCAAGGTCATCCCAAGGATATGATCCTGACCCGCGTGCCCGTCCCGCCAGTTTGCATCCGACCTTCTGTGGTGTCAGATTTAAAGTCAGGAACAAATGAAGATGACTTGACAATGAAACTGACGGAAATTGTTTTCTTGAACGACGTGATAGTTAAGCACCGTCTCATGGGTGCTAAAAGTCAAATGATACTCGAAGATTGGGATTTTTTGCAGTTGCAATGCGCCCTTTATATTAACAGTGAATTATCCGGCATCCCACTAAACATGCAGCCAAAAAAGGCATCTCGTGGTATCGTTCAACGCCTTAAAGGCAAACAGGGACGTTTTCGTGGAAATCTTTCAGGAAAACGTGTCGATTTCTCGGGTAGAACGGTTATTTCACCCGATCCAAATTTGCGGATCGACCAAGTTGGCGTTCCAGAATTGGTTGCCAAGATTTTGACTTTCCCTACTCGCGTGAACGAAGCAAATATTGAGCTCATGAGGAAGCTAGTCAGAAATGGAGCAGACGTTTATCCCGGCGCCAATTATCTTCAAGAGAAAGACTCAGATTTTAAAAAATTTCTTAAGTATGGAAACCGCGACAGTATAGCCCGCAATCTGAAGGTAAAACAAATTCAAAACTGTAACGAATATATTAGATTAATTTTGTTTTAAATTACCCATTTCTATCTATCTTTTGTTCTTAGTTAGGGGATTTGATTGAAAGGCATATGATGGATGAAGATATAGTCTTATTCAATCGCCAACCATCTCTGCACAAGCTATCTATTATGTGCCACAGGGCAAAGGTTTTACCTCATCGTACTTTCCGCTTTAATGAATGCGTCTGTACGCCCTACAATGCAGATTTTGATGGAGATGAGATGAATCTCCATCTTCCCCAAACAGAAGAAGCCCGAGCTGAAGCCTGGATTCTAATGGGAAATAAGTACAATTTAGTGACTCCGCGCAACGGCGAATTGCTAATAGCAGCCATTCAGGTAATGATTTCACAGATCTATTCCGAGTTTGTTTTTTTTTTTTTTTTTTTTTTTTTTTTTTTTTTGTTTATCAATATGGTACAACGCCATTAATCCAAGATTTACTAGGATTTCATCACTGGGGCGTACCTACTGACTTTAAAGGATGCGTTCTTTGATCGAGCCAAAACCTGTCAAATGGTTGCATCAATGCTTGCAGGTACTTATTGTACTTAATCCTTTACCGTTGGCAGATATCGCTAATGTTTTCTTTTCAGCTGATGAGGTGAATATGGTCATCAAACTTCCGCCTCCATGTATTCAAAAACCCGCAGCCCTTTGGTCAGGAAAACAGATTTTTAGTCTTATTCTTCGACCCAACCCTGGAAATCGCATTAAGGTCAACTTGAGAACCAAGGGAAAAGAATACTCGAAAAAAAATGAGGAGTTTTGTATCAACGACGGATTCCTTTTGGTTCGGAATTCCGAGGTGCTTGCCGGTTGTGTCGATAAATCTACAATTGGCTCCGGTTCAAAAATAAATATATTTTACGTGTTACTGCGTGACTACGGAGAGGATTTCGCCATCCAGGCTATGTGGAAACTCTGCCGTGTAGCCTCATATTACATGATGAACCGAGGATTTTCCATCGGCATTGGAGATGTTACACCTGGTAGTGCTATTTTATGGCGCTTGTTTAGTTTTCTAATTTAATCCCTCATTTGTCATCTTAGGAAAAACTTTGCTGAAAGAAAAACAAATACTTTTGGACAGTGGTTACGCCAAGTGCGACGAATACATTCGTCTTCTCACCATAGGTCAACTGCCTTGCCTTCCCGGTTGCAATGAAGAAGAGTCATTAGAATCAAAAATATTAAAAGGTATTACCATGTTATGTGTGCTCCTATTGAGACATCTCTTAAAAGTGCTGATGCTTGAGTAGAACTTTCCGGAATTCGTGACCAGGCCGGAGAGGTTTGCAAAAAAGAGCTGCATCCAAGTAACAGCCCGTTAGTCATGTCCAAAAGCGGGTCCAAAGGATCGTACATTAATATATCCCAAATGATTGCCTGTGTCGGCCAGCAAGCCTTGAATGGCAAACGAGTTCCTAATGGTTTTGAAGATCGTAGTTTGCCCCACTTTAAGAGGCATTCCAAAATCCCCGCTGCCAAAGGATTTGTTTCAAACAGTTTCTATTCGGGACTAACGCCTACAGAATTCTTTTTCCACACAATGGGTGGACGTGAGGGTCTGGTGGATACTGCCGTAAAGACTGCCGAAACTGGGTATGTGATACTGGGTAACTGATCAAAACAATTACCTTTATAAAATTTTTTTTTCAAAGGTACATGCAACGACGACTTGTAAAGTCATTGGAAGATCTTTGTTGCCAATATGATTCAACGGTAAGAAATTCTACCGGTGAGATCATTCAGTTTGTTTATGGAGGCGATGGTTTAGATCCCACCTACATGGAAGCCAAAGATCGGCCTGTGGATTTTCAAAGAGCACTTGATCACATCAAAGCAGCCTCTCCTTATGCCGATGAAGATCCGTTAGATCACATTGAATCACAACAAGCTTTTAATACAATTATGGAGACGGAGGCCTTCAAATCCCTTGGGGTCGACTTCAAACATGAACTCAGGTAGCCCAATACTTTTGCAAATCGACAAAGTATTTTTAATGCTTTTATTTGGCATTCCTAGAATTTTTGTGGAGGATCAAGTCAAACGTATCCGTAAGATACGGGAGCGTTATAAGATGGAAGGTCGGCCACTGTTAACTGTAGAAAAACAATTGGAGCGCATAACCGTTGGTCAACTAGTAGAGTTCTGCGAATTTTCCAAAGAGAAGTATCATCGTGCTAAAATCGAACCGGGTACAGTAGCATTCGTTTATAGTTCTGTCATAACTAGATGCCCCAAATAATTTTTCTTTTCATCCATAGGAACGGCTGTCGGAGCCCTTTGCGCGCAAAGCATTGGCGAACCGGGCACTCAAATGACACTAAAGACTTTTCACTTCGCTGGTGTGGCATCGATGAACATCACACAGGGAGTTCCTAGGTATGAAGGCAATGTTTTTTTCTAAATATATCGCAATTAGTAATCATTTCTTTGTTTTCCGGCATCTTACAGGATTAAGGAAATCATCAATGCCTCAAAGGCCATCAGTACACCTGTTATCTCCACCCAGCTCCTAATTGATAACGACCCGGAATATGCACGACGAGTAAAAGGAAGGATAGAAAAAACTATGCTCGGAGAAGTAAATTTAGAAACAATTTTTCCGCTCAATTTTTCACTTTTGTCCTTTTATAGGTGACGGAATATTTCGAAGAAGTATATCTGCCTGATGACTGTTTCATGTTGATTAAATTAGACATGAACCGAATCCGGTTGCTTAAACTAGAGGTGGATGCAAATTCTATCCAGTGGAGGTAAATTAATCATTTTCTGACTTGCAAAATTTGAAATAATTTTGGTTTGAATTTTGTTTTATTTTATTTTTTTTTTTTTTCAGCCTCTGTACATGTAAACTGAAAATAAAACCAGCTTTCATCAAAGTCATTAGTGAAACAATAGTCATTGTCAAGCCCGCTCCTTCTGCAAAATCGTCAATGTATCATGTGATGCAGTTCCTCAAAGAACAATTGCCTAGGGTCGTCATAAAGGTACCGTAACGATTTCTGTAACCAACAATGCCTTTTAATTTGCATTCTGCTGCAGGGTTTGCCAACTGTTAGCCGAGCTGTCATCAACATCGACGATACAAGAAAACCGCCTAGGTATTATTTGCTTGTAGAGGGTGACAATATGCGCGAAGTGATGGCGACCTACGGCGTTCGAGGAACTTCAACTACCTCTAACAATATCCTGGAAGTCTTTAGCACTTTAGGAATAGAAGCTGCCAAGTAAGACAGATTTTCTTAATTTTTTATTTGTTTAATAAATGTTTCAAAAATAATTTAGGGCAACAATTGCCAAAGAAATCCAGTATACAATGGAAAGTCATGGCATGAGTGTCGATCGTCGTCATGTCGCCTTGTTATCCGATCTGATGAGTTGTCGTGGTGAAATCTTGGGCATCACCAGAAATGGTTTGGCTAAAATGAAGGAGTCCGTTTTGATGTTAGCGTCGGTAAAAGCTTGCAATACGCTTTTTCAAAGTTCATATCTTAAATTTTTGCTGCGATTTTACTGTAGTTTGAGAGAACTTCCGACCATCTATTCGATGCATCTTATTATGGCCAAGAGGACGAGATCACTGGCGTAAGCGAGTGCATCATTATGGGAATACCAATGTCAATTGGAACTGGAGCTTTCAAGTTACTGCATAAAACGGGGAATACCATTCCACCAAAACCAAGGCAACTTATTTTTGATGTACCAAAATATCACGTACCAATGGTATAAATGATAAAGTTAACAATAATAGAATCTCAGTATTAAGTTTAACGACGAACTGTTGAATTTTGAATTAAACTTGGTTTTCTTAGTTCAGGAGTCGCATTTGATTAAGCAAATAATGTAACAGTTGGTCATAAAAATATGCCCTTGTTGGTATATATTTTTCTTTTCTTTTTTTGCTGTTTTTCTCAGTTGCTTTTTAATTTAACGGTCAACGTCCATTTGTAATGGCAAGCAATATTTAGGTGCTTTGGCTTACATCCACTGTCTTTTACCATTACTCGATGTTAAAATTGGAATCGTGTTGCTGAATGACGCAAAAAATAGTTTTACATTGTAAACAAGCGTGTGATTAACAAGTGGATAATATTTGATTTTTAAAGCAACTGAAGCCATAACTAAGTTGTTGAGACACGACGCAAACGTTTTGAGAAGAAAAACTGAAAAAAGCTTCTTTTTATTTAAAGAAAATGTCAAAATTCATCTATTAACTAATTCAGGATTATCTCAAGGTTGATGTTCTAGAATTAACATTCAAAACCAAATTCATCTTTTTACAAATGGACTTGTAAGTAAAAATGAAGCCTTTTTCTAACTATGTATAATCCATGTAACACATTTTAATTCAATATGGAAGGATTATGATCATACTGGGAAGTGGGAATGCCTCTATCGGAAATGGAAAGTTATAATAGGATTAATTTTTCTGTCAGAAACATTACCCAATGTTTACATTTTCAATCAGTTTGCCCTTTCTGGAGCTCTGCCTGAATATAACAGGAATAAGCGAACTGATGAATTTCTTTATTAGCACGTCACGCAGGTATCGGATTTATGCTGAGTCAAAGTCATCCATCAACAGCTCAGCATTAAAACCATGGGGTTGCTTCTGCGGCAGCAATGAGATTGAGTGATCAAAGTCAAGGTTTCTTGGAAGCTGATTTTCCCAGCGATATAATCAATGGAAAAGGTTTGATCTTTTGAACAATTTGGATCTTATTGATATTTATTATCATTTCTGTTTGCAAGTAATTTTATTCGTCATTTTATGGATCCAGGGAGGCCAAGTGTTATTGGCTGTAGCGTTGAAGCACTCCTGAGCATAGCTGACGCTGTCTGGGAATCTTCAACTATTCAACATCAAATTAAGTTTCATGTTGCAATGGTAAAATCCTTTCTTCCTGGCTAATGATGATGCAACAGTTTTATAATTACTGTGTTGTATCATTACAGAACAAGGCTTAGATCTCTTTGTTGTCACGATGCGAATTGATCGATAGCATCTCGAGTGAACGTAATATCAATTCCGATATTAACGGCGTTTAGTTGGAGGTTATTCCAGAAAGTCCCGAACGCAGCCGACCAGATCCTGACTGGGATCGTTAATGATGATATTATGGGACACTGAAGTATAGACATCTGGCGGCCAGAGCTGTCCTCAATTGACGGTCTCGAGATAGCCCTTTAGCCCCTTCCTAGTTGTTATAGTGCTGGTGAGTGGTGACTGGGACTTTGATCTCTGGACACCAGAGGTTTACCCCTCAGTCATAGCCCACTGGATGTAATAGTTCAAGCCTGAAGCATAGAACTGTAAAAGTGACTCACCCCTCCGGCGATGGGAGGAGCTTATTCTCGAATGGACACTAGCACCACCACCAAAGATTCTTGGAACTTCGTTGAGTAATCGCTAACAAAACAAAAAACAAACAAAACAGTTAGTTGTCGTTTTAGCGTTTTGATGTTAAGAGTTCTTTTTACTTTTTGAAAGTGTTGAAATTGACGACAAAAGTTACGGGTTTGGAATATTTTTCATTGCAAGTCTTCTCCTGTTTAATTGAATAACAAGGATGTAAGTAAACAAAAATTATTAAGCATGAATTTTATCTTGTGTTTATTATTGCTAAACGTCAAGTTACGAAAAGGCCCTGTATTATCAAGAATAAAAAAATTTCAATCCAAAAAGACTAATTATTATTCTTATTAGTAGTGTAGTTATCTTATTAGTTATATTATATATTTTAAGTATAGCATAGCTGAGTGGTTAAGGCGTCTGATAAGTGCATTAAATGAGAATTGGTATTAGGTCAGACCCAATCTGATTCTTGCCTTTTTTTCCAGTGATAGCACCATTTTATACAATATTTACATTAAATAAACAAAAACTTTAAAAAATAATTACATGGCATTTGTATTCATACAACAAAGAAAAATTTGAAAATAAACTTAAAAGACAATTGTCATATATTTAGCAAAGTATTTGAAAAAACGGCATGTTTATATTTTGAAAAATGTTGTTTTTCGACACCAGTAGAACGCGCTGAAGTCCATTCCAAGTTGAAAAAAAGGAGGTAGGGAGTGCGTCAAAACGATTGAACGGGCGAGATAGGGAACCTTCAGGCTTGAACTATTATATTCAGTGGGCTATGCCTCAGTATCCCTTAAACATCAAACAATGGTGATTCACTTGCCGAAGTCGTTTTGCTCGTTTTCCTTTCGCTAATTTTTTCACTAGTTTTACCAACATTTTTGTGATCTGCATAATAGAACCTATCGGTGATTTCGTAACAAGAACTGAGAATCATGGCTTGCAGCAATCATGTATCAGAACTTTAACTCTTTCCGTCCCCCGTGTCGTACTCGTAGTTGCATGCTCGAGGCTTTTGTCAAAGTGAGTATAAACTTCATTTTTCTACCACGCGATGACACTGTTATCGCGTTTATTTCCGTTGAATAAATAGAACTCCATATTTGGGTTTTGTTCTCTGTCCTCATTTCCACTTTATTTCAGTTTTTCTTTTCATACCAGAGGTTGTTATCAACCAGATATCAATTTGCTATCTATATATGAAAGGTGGAAAGGGGGATCGTAGTTTTGAAGAAAGTTTCCCCATCTAAAAATGGAAAGTTTTAGTAAGATTGATTTATCTGTCAGGTACTATGTACTAATGTTTTTCATTTGCAATCCATATGCCTTTCTGAAGCTCTTGCCAGAATATTACAGGAATATGGATGAACTTATGTATAATGTAAGTTAAATAAGCAGGAATATTTATGCTTATCTATGTTTTATTTATATTTTTATATAGATAAATAATAAGGGGACTGAAAAGGTTTTCGTTTAGAACTAAATACCAAAAAATGATATAATTGGAAGTATATAATCGAATTTCCTCACATCATTTGAATTCCCTTGTATTACGGTATTCATTATTTGCAAAGTTGATGTGCATATCTGGACTCCCTTCTTTTTTGTGGCCCTGTTTCCCATTGACTCATAATAAGCCTGTAGGGGGTCGTGCCGCTACTGTACGGTACATTAGAAAAAAGAAGAATTGTCAATACAAATATTTTGAAACTATGTAATATTTTATAATATTTAAAATCTCTATTGAAATGCTCACCGTACAGTTTTAGTAACAAGAATGATGAACATGGTTTTTAACTTTTGGAGCTGTTAGGGCTCAACACACCAGAATATTAAATCCACAATTAAAATGCCAATATATAAACGCTTTGAATAAATACTATATTGTCCGTTTCCAAAATTCTTACTATCACAAATACCTGGCATGCATCTAAGGGTGAACTCCATTAAGGGAGCTGAGCCTGGTTTCCCGGACTAAAACGTTACCGCTTGGAGATGAGTATCTGGGAGGGATTCAAGTAATACACAGTTGATTTCCTAGGGCGGGTGAGCCGGATTCTGCAGACCACCACGTGGACACTTGGAAAGGGGGAAATGGGCAAGGATCTGACTGATCCACCGTCAAGTTTCCAGTCCATCGCCCGTCCGTTGAGCAATCATAGGCCCTTGAATCTAAAAATCGACCCTTCAGGAAAATTTTCAGTATCTAGCTGGATTTTACGTTATGTTGTTGACCTACAGTACAATATTATACAAGTGGTAGCCCAGTGGTAGAAGAGCGGCATGGTAAGTGAAAGGTCCAGAGTTCAACTCCCACACATATCGGTAAATAATTTTATCGGATTTTGCTTGTTTTAATGCGAATTTTAACAATTCCGGTGTGGAGGAACAAAATTTTGCCAAAAAAAAAATCCTGGAAAAAATTTCCCGAAAAAAAAAATCCTGGAAAAATTAAAAAAAAAAAAAATCCCCGAAATGGCTGGTATAATGAGAAAACCAATCACTAAATCCTGTTCAGCGTTCAATTTCGGTTATTCCGTGTGATTTTTGGAGAATTTCAAGAGATGTCGTTTTTGGTAGATTTTGACAAAAGTGGGAAGGCTATATACCCTTCCCACTTTTTCATTTTTGGCCAAATTTCAAATTTTGCTTAAAATACATGAATTCGAATCAAAATTGAATGAAAATCACGAAAATCAGGTTTATTTTCCTATTGGTCTTATAGTTTTTGATTTAATCCTTAAAAACCCTAAATTAAGTTGTTGCGCTAACAGCACTGTTTCGTTAATTTTTGAAACGGCTGGTTTAACGAGAAAACCAATAACTAAATCGAAATCAGCGTTCAATTTCGATTATTCCGTGTGATTTTTGGAGAATTTCAAGAGATGTCGTTTTTGGTAGATTTTGACAAAAGTGGGAAGGCTATACCCTTCCCACTTTTTCATTTTTGGCCAAATTTCAAATTTTGCTTAAAATACATGAATTCGAATCAAAATTGAATGAAAATCACGAAAATCAGGTTTATTTTCCTATTGGTCTTATAGTTTTTGATTTAATCGTTAAAAACCCTATATTAAGTTGTTGCGCTAACAGCACTGTTTCGTTAATTTTTGAAACGGCTGGTTTAACGAGAAAACCAATAACTAAATCGAAATCAGCGTTCAATTTCGATTATTCCGTGTGATTTTTGGAGAATTTCAAGAGATGTCGTTTTTGGTAGATTTTGACAAAAGTGGGAAGGCTATACCCTTCCCACTTTTTCATTTTTGGCCAAATTTCAAATTTTGCTTAAAATACATGAATTCGAATCAAAATTGAATGAAAATCACGAAAATCAGGTTTATTTTCCTATTGGTCTTATAGTTTTTGATTTAATTTTTAAAAACCCTAAATTAAGTTGTTGCGCTAACAGCACTGTTTCGTTAATTTTTGAAACGGCTGGTTTAACGAGAAAACCAATAACTAAATCGAAATCAGCGTTCAATTTCGATTATTCCGTGTGATTTTTGGAGAATTTCAAGAGATGTCGTTTTTGGTAGATTTTGACAAAAGTGGGAAGGCTATACCCTTCCCACTTTTTCATTTTTGGCCAAATTTCAAATTTTACTTAAAATACATGAATTCGAATCAAAATTGAATGAAAATCACGAAAATCAGGTTTATTTTCCTATTGGTCTTATAGTTTTTGATTTAATCCTTAAAAACCCTAAATTAAGTTGTTGCGCTAACAGCACTGTTTCGTTAATTTTTGAAACGGCTGGTTTAACGAGAAAACCAATAACTAAATCGAAATCAGCGTTCAATTTCGATTATTCCATGTGATTTTTGGAGAATTTCAAGAGATGTCGTTTTTGGTAGATTTTGACAAAAGTGGGAAGGCTATACCCTTCCCACTTTTTCATTTTTGGCCAAATTTCAAATTTTGCTTAAAATACATGAATTCGAATTAAAATTGAATGAAAATCACGAAAATCAGGTTTATTTTCCTATTGGTCTTATAGTTTTTGATTTAATTTTTAAAAACCCTAAATTAAGTTGTTGCGCTAACAGCACTGTTTCGTTAATTTTTTAAACGGCTGGTTTAACGAGAAAACCAATTACTAAATCGAAATCAGCGTTCAATTTCGATTATTCCGTGTGATTTTTGGAGAATTTCAAGAGATGTCGTTTTTGGTAGATTTTGACAAAAGTGGGAAGGCTATACCCTTCCCACTTTTTCATTTTTGGCCAAATTTCAAATTTTGCTTAAAATACATGAATTCGAATCAAAATTGAATGAAAATCACGAAAATCAGGTTTATTTTCCTATTGGTCTTATAGTTTTTGATTTAATCTTTATAAAACCCTAAATTAAGTTGTTGCGCTAACAGCACTGTTTCGTTAATTTTTGAAACGGCTGGTTTAACGAGAAAACCAATAACTAAATCGAAATCAGCGTTCAATTTCGATTATTCCGTGTGATTTTTGGAGAATTTCAAGAGATGTCGTTTTTGGTAGATTTTGACAAAAGTGGGAAGGCTATACCCTTCCCACTTTTTCATTTTTGGCCAAATTTCAAATTTTGCTTAAAATACATGAATTCGAATCAAAATTGAATGAAAATCACGAAAATCAGGTTTATTTTCCTATTGGTCTTATAGTTTTTGATTTAATCGTTAAAAACCCTATATTAAGTTGTTGCGCTAACAGCACTGTTTCGTTAATTTTTGAAACGGCTGGTTTAACGAGAAAACCAATAACTAAATCGAAATCAGCGTTCAATTTCGATTATTCCGTGTGATTTTTGGAGAATTTCAAGAGATGTCGTTTTTGGTAGATTTTGACAAAAGTGGGAAGGCTATACCCTTCCCACTTTTTCATTTTTGGCCAAATTTCAAATTTTGCTTAAAATACATGAATTCGAATTAAAATTGAATGAAAATCACGAAAATCAGGTTTATTTTCCTATTGGTCTTATAGTTTTTGATTTTATTTTTAAAACCCTAAATTAAGTTGTTGCGCTAACAGCACTGTTTCGTTAATTTTTGAAACGGCTGGTTTAACGAGAAAACCAATTACTAAATCGAAATCAGCGTTCAATTTCGATTATTCCGTGTGATTTTTGGAGAATTTCAAGAGATGTCGTTTTTGGTAGATTTTGACAAAAGTGGGAAGGCTATACCCTTCCCACTTTTTCATTTTTGGCCAAATTTCAAATTTTGCTTAAAATACATGAATTCGAATCAAAATTGAATGAAAATCACGAAAATCAGGTTTATTTTCCTATTGGTCTTATAGTTTTTGATTTAATCCTTAAAAACCCTAAATTAAGTTGTTGCGCTAACAGCACTGTTTCGTTAATTTTTGAAACGGCTGGTTTAACGAGAAAACCAATAACTAAATCGAAATCAGCGTTCAATTTCGATTATTCCGTGTGATTTTTGGAGAATTTCAAGAGATGTCGTTTTTGGTAGATTTTGACAAAAGTGGGAAGGCTATACCCTTCCCACTTTTTCATTTTTGGCCAAATTTCAAATTTTGCTTAAAATACATGAATTCGAATCAAAATTGAATGAAAATCACGAAAATCAGGTTTATTTTCCTATTGGTCTTATAGTTTTTGATTTAATCCTTAAAAACCCTAAATTAAGTTGTTGCGCTAACAGCACTGTTTCGTTAATTTTTGAAACGGCTGGTTTAACGAGAAAACCAATAACTAAATCGAAATCAGCGTTCAATTTCGATTATTCCGTGTGATTTTTGGAGAATTTCAAGAGATGTCGTTTTTGGTAGATTTTGACAAAAGTGGGAAGGCTATACCCTTCCCACTTTTTCATTTTTGGCCAAATTTCAAATTTTGCTTAAAATACATGAATTCGAATCAAAATTGAATGAAAATCACGAAAATCAGGTTTATTTTCCTATTGGTCTTATAGTTTTTGATTTAATCCTTAAAAACCCTAAATTAAGTTGTTGCGCTAACAGCACTGTTTCGTTAATTTTTGAAACGGCTGGTTTAACGAGAAAACCAATAACTAAATCGAAATCAGCGTTCAATTTCGATTATTCCGTGTGATTTTTGGAGAATTTCAAGAGATGTCGTTTTTGGTAGATTTTGACAAAAGTGGGAAGGCTATACCCTTCCCACTTTTTCATTTTTGGCCAAATTTCAAATTTTGCTTAAAATACATGAATTCGAATCAAAATTGAATGAAAATCACGAAAATCAGGTTTATTTTCCTATTGGTCTTATAGTTTTTGATTTAATCCTTAAAAACCCTAAATTAAGTTGTTGCGCTAACAGCACTGTTTCGTTAATTTTTGAAACGGCTGGTTTAACGAGAAAACCAATAACTAAATCGAAATCAGCGTTCAATTTCGATTATTCCGTGTGATTTTTGGAGAATTTCAAGAGATGTCGTTTTTGGTAGATTTTGACAAAAGTGGGAAGGCTATACCCTTCCCACTTTTTCATTTTTGGCCAAATTTCAAATTTTGCTTAAAATACATGAATTCGAATCAAAATTGAATGAAAATCACGAAAATCAGGTTTATTTTCCTATTGGTCTTATAGTTTTTGATTTAATCCTTAAAAACCCTAAATTAAGTTGTTGCGCTAACAGCACTGTTTCGTTAATTTTTGAAACGGCTGGTTTAACGAGAAAACCAATAACTAAATCGAAATCAGCGTTCAATTTCGATTATTCCGTGTGATTTTTGGAGAATTTCAAGAGATGTCGTTTTTGGTAGATTTTGACAAAAGTGGGAAGGTTTTTCCCCTCCCCCTTTTTCTTTTTGGCCAAATTTCAAATTTTGCTTAAAATACATGAATTCGAATCAAAATTGAATGAAAATCACGAAAATCAGGTTTATTTTCCTATTGGTCTTATAGTTTTTGATTTAATCCTTAAAAACCCTAAATTAAGTTGTTGCGCTAACAGCACTGTTTCGTTAATTTTTGAAACGGCTGGTTTAACGAGAAAACCAATAACTAAATCGAAATCAGCGTTCAATTTCGATTATTCCGTGTGATTTTTGGAGAATTTCAAGAGATGTCGTTTTTGGTAGATTTTGACAAAAGTGGGAAGGCTATACCCTTCCCACTTTTTCATTAAATTTCCAAATCAAATTTTGCTTAAAATACATGAATTCGAATCAAAATTGAATGAAAATCACGAAAATCAGGTTTATTTTCCTATTGGTCTTATAGTTTTTGATTTAATCCTTAAAAACCCTAAATTAAGTTGTTGCGCTAACAGCACTGTTTCGTTAATTTTTGAAACGGCTGGTTTAACGAGAAAACCAATAACTAAATCGAAATCAGCGTTCAATTTCGATTATTCCGTGTGATTTTTGGAGAATTTCAAGAGATGTCGTTTTTGGTAGATTTTGACAAAAGTGGGAAGGCTATACCCTTCCCACTTTTTCATTTTTGGCCAAATTTCAAATTTTGCTTAAAATACATGAATTCGAATCAAAATTGAATGAAAATCACGAAAATCAGGTTTATTTTCCTATTGGTCTTATAGTTTTTGATTTAATCCTTAAAAACCCTAAATTAAGTTGTTGCGCTAACAGCACTGTTTCGTTAATTTTTGAAACGGCTGGTTTAACGAGAAAACCAATAACTAAATCGAAATCAGCGTTCAATTTCGATTATTCCGTGTGATTTTTGGAGAATTTCAAGAGATGTCGTTTTTGGTAGATTTTGACAAAAGTGGGAAGGCTATACCCTTCCCACTTTTTCATTTTTGGCCAAATTTCAAATTTTGCTTAAAATACATGAATTCGAATCAAAATTGAATGAAAATCACGAAAATCAGGTTTATTTTCCTATTGGTCTTATAGTTTTTGATTTAATCCTTAAAAACCCTAAATTAAGTTGTTGCGCTAACAGCACTGTTTCGTTAATTTTTGAAACGGCTGGTTTAACGAGAAAACCAATAACTAAATCGAAATCAGCGTTCAATTTCGATTATTCCGTGTGATTTTTGGAGAATTTCAAGAGATGTCGTTTTTGGTAGATTTTGACAAAAGTGGGAAGGCTATACCCTTCCCACTTTTTCATTTTTGGCCAAATTTCAAATTTTGCTTAAAATACATGAATTCGAATCAAAATTGAATGAAAATCACGAAAATCAGGTTTATTTTCCTATTGGTCTTATAGTTTTTGATTTAATCCTTAAAAACCCTAAATTAAGTTGTTGCGCTAACAGCACTGTTTCGTTAATTTTTGAAACGGCTGGTTTAACGAGAAAACCAATAACTAAATCGAAATCAGCGTTCAATTTCGATTATTCCGTGTGATTTTTGGAGAATTTCAAGAGATGTCGTTTTTGGTAGATTTTGACAAAAGTGGGAAGGCTATACCCTTCCCACTTTTTCATTTTTGGCCAAATTTCAAATTTTGCTTAAAATACATGAATTCGAATCAAAATTGAATGAAAATCACGAAAATCAGGTTTATTTTCCTATTGGTCTTATAGTTTTTGATTTAATCCTTAAAAACCCTAAATTAAGTTGTTGCGCTAACAGCACTGTTTCGTTAATTTTTGAAACGGCTGGTTTAACGAGAAAACCAATAACTAAATCGAAATCAGCGTTCAATTTCGATTATTCCGTGTGATTTTTGGAGAATTTCAAGAGATGTCGTTTTTGGTAGATTTTGACAAAAGTGGGAAGGCTATACCCTTCCCACTTTTTCATTTTTGGCCAAATTTCAAATTTTGCTTAAAATACATGAATTCGAATCAAAATTGAATGAAAATCACGAAAATCAGGTTTATTTTCCTATTGGTCTTATAGTTTTTGATTTAATCCTTAAAAACCCTAAATTAAGTTGTTGCGCTAACAGCACTGTTTCGTTAATTTTTGAAACGGCTGGTTTAACGAGAAAACCAATAACTAAATCGAAATCAGCGTTCAATTTCGATTATTCCGTGTGATTTTTGGAGAATTTCAAGAGATGTCGTTTTTGGTAGATTTTGACAAAAGTGGGAAGGCTATACCCTTCCCACTTTTTCATTTTTAGCCAAATTTCAAATTTTGCTTAAAATACATGAATTCGAATCAAAATTGAATGAAAATCACGAAAATCAGGTTTATTTTCCTATTGGTCTTATAGTTTTTGATTTAATCCTTAAAAACCCTAAATTAAGTTGTTGCGCTAACAGCACTGTTTCGTTAATTTTTGAAACGGCTGGTTTAACGAGAAAACCAATAACTAAATCGAAATCAGCGTTCAATTTCGATTATTCCGTGTGATTTTTGGAGAATTTCAAGAGATGTCGTTTTTGGTAGATTTTGACAAAAGTGGGAAGGCTATACCCTTCCCACTTTTTCATTTTTGGCCAAATTTCAAATTTTGCTTAAAATACATGAATTCGAATCAAAATTGAATGAAAATCACGAAAATCAGGTTTATTTTCCTATTGGTCTTATAGTTTTTGATTTAATCCTTAAAAACCCTAAATTAAGTTGTTGCGCTAACAGCACTGTTTCGTTAATTTTTGAAACGGCTGGTTTAACGAGAAAACCAATAACTAAATCGAAATCAGCGTTCAATTTCGATTATTCCGTGTGATTTTTGGAGAATTTCAAGAGATGTCGTTTTTGGTAGATTTTGACAAAAGTGGGAAGGCTATACCCTTCCCACTTTTTCATTTTTGGCCAAATTTCAAATTTTGCTTAAAATACATGAATTCGAATCAAAATTGAATGAAAATCACGAAAATCAGGTTTATTTTCCTATTGGTCTTATAGTTTTTGATTTAATCCTTAAAAACCCTAAATTAAGTTGTTGCGCTAACAGCACTGTTTCGTTAATTTTTGAAACGGCTGGTTTAACGAGAAAACCAATAACTAAATCGAAATCAGCGTTCAATTTCGATTATTCCGTGTGATTTTTGGAGAATTTCAAGAGATGTCGTTTTTGGTAGATTTTGACAAAAGTGGGAAGGCTATACCCTTCCCACTTTTTCATTTTTGGCCAAATTTCAAATTTTGCTTAAAATACATGAATTCGAATCAAAATTGAATGAAAATCACGAAAATCAGGTTTATTTTCCTATTGGTCTTATAGTTTTTGATTTAATCCTTAAAAACCCTAAATTAAGTTGTTGCGCTAACAGCACTGTTTCGTTAATTTTTGAAACGGCTGGTTTAACGAGAAAACCAATAACTAAATCGAAATCAGCGTTCAATTTCGATTATTCCGTGTGATTTTTGGAGAATTTCAAGAGATGTCGTTTTTGGTAGATTTTGACAAAAGTGGGAAGGCTATACCCTTCCCACTTTTTCATTTTTGGCCAAATTTCAAATTTTGCTTAAAATACATGAATTCGAATCAAAATTGAATGAAAATCACGAAAATCAGGTTTATTTTCCTATTGGTCTTATAGTTTTTGATTTAATCCTTAAAAACCCTAAATTAAGTTGTTGCGCTAACAGCACTGTTTCGTTAATTTTTGAAACGGCTGGTTTAACGAGAAAACCAATAACTAAATCGAAATCAGCGTTCAATTTCGATTATTCCGTGTGATTTTTGGAGAATTTCAAGAGATGTCGTTTTTGGTAGATTTTGACAAAAGTGGGAAGGCTATACCCTTCCCACTTTTTCATTTTTGGCCAAATTTCAAATTTTGCTTAAAATACATGAATTCGAATCAAAATTGAATGAAAATCACGAAAATCAGGTTTATTTTCCTATTGGTCTTATAGTTTTTGATTTAATCCTTAAAAACCCTAAATTAAGTTGTTGCGCTAACAGCACTGTTTCGTTAATTTTTGAAACGGCTGGTTTAACGAGAAAACCAATAACTAAATCGAAATCAGCGTTCAATTTCGATTATTCCGTGTGATTTTTGGAGAATTTCAAGAGATGTCGTTTTTGGTAGATTTTGACAAAAGTGGGAAGGCTATACCCTTCCCACTTTTTCATTTTTGGCCAAATTTCAAATTTTGCTTAAAATACATGAATTCGAACCAAAATTGAATGAAAATCACGAAAATCAGGTTTATTTTCCTATTGGTCTTATAGTTTTTGATTTAATCCTTAAAAACCCTAAATTAAGTTGTTGCGCTAACAGCACTGTTTCGTTAATTTTTGAAACGGCTGGTTTAACGAGAAAACCAATAACTAAATCGAAATCAGCGTTCAATTTCGATTATTCCGTGTGATTTTTGGAGAATTTCAAGAGATGTCGTTTTTGGTAGATTTTGACAAAAGTGGGAAGGCTATACCCTTCCCACTTTTTCATTTTTGGCCAAATTTCAAATTTTGCTTAAAATACATGAATTCGAATCAAAATTGAATGAAAATCACGAAAATCAGGTTTATTTTCCTATTGGTCTTATAGTTTTTGATTTAATCCTTAAAAACCCTAAATTAAGTTGTTGCGCTAACAGCACTGTTTCGTTAATTTTTGAAACGGCTGGTTTAACGAGAAAACCAATAACTAAATCGAAATCAGCGTTCAATTTCGATTATTCCGTGTGATTTTTGGAGAATTTCAAGAGATGTCGTTTTTGGTAGATTTTGACAAAAGTGGGAAGGCTATACCCTTCCCACTTTTTCATTTTTGGCCAAATTTCAAATTTTGCTTAAAATACATGAATTCGAATCAAAATTGAATGAAAATCACGAAAATCAGGTTTATTTTCCTATTGGTCTTATAGTTTTTGATTTAATCCTTAAAAACCCTAAATTAAGTTGTTGCGCTAACAGCACTGTTTCGTTAATTTTTGAAACGGCTGGTTTAACGAGAAAACCAATAACTAAATCGAAATCAGCGTTCAATTTCGATTATTCCGTGTGATTTTTGGAGAATTTCAAGAGATGTCGTTTTTGGTAGATTTTGACAAAAGTGGGAAGGCTATACCCTTCCCACTTTTTCATTTTTGGCCAAATTTCAAATTTTGCTTAAAATACATGAATTCGAATCAAAATTGAATGAAAATCACGAAAATCAGGTTTATTTTCCTATTGGTCTTATAGTTTTTGATTTAATCCTTAAAAACCCTAAATTAAGTTGTTGCGCTAACAGCACTGTTTCGTTAATTTTTGAAACGGCTGGTTTAACGAGAAAACCAATAACTAAATCGAAATCAGCGTTCAATTTCGATTATTCCGTGTGATTTTTGGAGAATTTCAAGAGATGTCGTTTTTGGTAGATTTTGACAAAAGTGGGAAGGCTATACCCTTCCCACTTTTTCATTTTTGGCCAAATTTCAAATTTTGCTTAAAATACATGAATTCGAATCAAAATTGAATGAAAATCACGAAAATCAGGTTTATTTTCCTATTGGTCTTATAGTTTTTGATTTAATCCTTAAAAACCCTAAATTAAGTTGTTGCGCTAACAGCACTGTTTCGTTAATTTTTGAAACGGCTGGTTTAACGAGAAAACCAATAACTAAATCGAAATCAGCGTTCAATTTCGATTATTCCGTGTGATTTTTGGAGAATTTCAAGAGATGTCGTTTTTGGTAGATTTTGACAAAAGTGGGAAGGCTATACCCTTCCCACTTTTTCATTTTTGGCCAAATTTCAAATTTTGCTTAAAATACATGAATTCGAATCAAAATTGAATGAAAATCACGAAAATCAGGTTTATTTTCCTATTGGTCTTATAGTTTTTGATTTAATCCTTAAAAACCCTAAATTAAGTTGTTGCGCTAACAGCACTGTTTCGTTAATTTTTGAAACGGCTGGTTTAACGAGAAAACCAATAACTAAATCGAAATCAGCGTTCAATTTCGATTATTCCGTGTGATTTTTGGAGAATTTCAAGAGATGTCGTTTTTGGTAGATTTTGACAAAAGTGGGAAGGCTATACCCTTCCCACTTTTTCATTTTTGGCCAAATTTCAAATTTTGCTTAAAATACATGAATTCGAATCAAAATTGAATGAAAATCACGAAAATCAGGTTTATTTTCCTATTGGTCTTATAGTTTTTGATTTAATCCTTAAAAACCCTAAATTAAGTTGTTGCGCTAACAGCACTGTTTCGTTAATTTTTGAAACGGCTGGTTTAACGAGAAAACCAATAACTAAATCGAAATCAGCGTTCAATTTCGATTATTCCGTGTGATTTTTGGAGAATTTCAAGAGATGTCGTTTTTGGTAGATTTTGACAAAAGTGGGAAGGCTATACCCTTCCCACTTTTTCATTTTTGGCCAAATTTCAAATTTTGCTTAAAATACATGAATTCGAATCAAAATTGAATGAAAATCACGAAAATCAGGTTTATTTTCCTATTGGTCTTATAGTTTTTGATTTAATCGTTAAAAACCCTAAATTAAGTTGTTGCGCTAACAGCACTGTTTCGTTAATTTTTGAAACGGCTGGTTTAACGAGAAAACCAATAACTAAATCGAAATCAGCGTTCAATTTCGATTATTCCGTGTGATTTTTGGAGAATTTCAAGAGATGTCGTTTTTGGTAGATTTTGACAAAAGTGGGAAGGCTATACCCTTCCCACTTTTTCATTTTTGGCCAAATTTCAAATTTTGCTTAAAATACATGAATTCGAATCAAAATTGAATGAAAATCACGAAAATCAGGTTTATTTTCCTATTGGTCTTATAGTTTTTGATTTAATCCTTAAAAACCCTAAATTAAGTTGTTGCGCTAACAGCACTGTTTCGTTAATTTTTGAAACGGCTGGTTTAACGAGAAAACCAATAACTAAATCGAAATCAGCGTTCAATTTCGATTATTCCGTGTGATTTTTGGAGAATTTCAAGAGATGTCGTTTTTGGTAGATTTTGACAAAAGTGGGAAGGCTATACCCTTCCCACTTTTTCATTTTTGGCCAAATTTCAAATTTTGCTTAAAATACATGAATTCGAATCAAAATTGAATGAAAATCACGAAAATCAGGTTTATTTTCCTATTGGTCTTATAGTTTTTGATTTAATCCTTAAAAACCCTAAATTAAGTTGTTGCGCTAACAGCACTGTTTCGTTAATTTTTGAAACGGCTGGTTTAACGAGAAAACCAATAACTAAATCGAAATCAGCGTTCAATTTCGATTATTCCGTGTGATTTTTGGAGAATTTCAAGAGATGTCGTTTTTGGTAGATTTTGACAAAAGTGGGAAGGCTATACCCTTCCCACTTTTTCATTTTTGGCCAAATTTCAAATTTTGCTTAAAATACATGAATTCGAATCAAAATTGAATGAAAATCACGAAAATCAGGTTTATTTTCCTATTGGTCTTATAGTTTTTGATTTAATCCTTAAAAACCCTAAATTAAGTTGTTGCGCTAACAGCACTGTTTCGTTAATTTTTGAAACGGCTGGTTTAACGAGAAAACCAATAACTAAATCGAAATCAGCGTTCAATTTCGATTATTCCGTGTGATTTTTGGAGAATTTCAAGAGATGTCGTTTTTGGTAGATTTTGACAAAAGTGGGAAGGCTATACCCTTCCCACTTTTTCATTTTTGGCCAAATTTCAAATTTTGCTTAAAATACATGAATTCGAATCAAAATTGAATGAAAATCACGAAAATCAGGTTTATTTTCCTATTGGTCTTATAGTTTTTGATTTAATCCTTAAAAACCCTAAATTAAGTTGTTGCGCTAACAGCACTGTTTCGTTAATTTTTGAAACGGCTGGTTTAACGAGAAAACCAATAACTAAATCGAAATCAGCGTTCAATTTCGATTATTCCGTGTGATTTTTGGAGAATTTCAAGAGATGTCGTTTTTGGTAGATTTTGACAAAAAAGGGGGGAAGGCTATACCCTTCCCACTTTTTCATTTTTGGCCAAATTTCAAATTTTGCTTAAAATACATGAATTCGAATCAAAATTGAATGAAAATCACGAAAATCAGGTTTATTTTCCTATTGGTCTTATAGTTTTTGATTTAATCCTTAAAAACCCTAAATTAAGTTGTTGCGCTAACAGCACTGTTTCGTTAATTTTTGAAACGGCTGGTTTAACGAGAAAACCAATAACTAAATCGAAATCAGCGTTCAATTTCGATTATTCCGTGTGATTTTTGGAGAATTTCAAGAGATGTCGTTTTTGGTAGATTTTGACAAAAGTGGGAAGGCTATACCCTTCCCACTTTTTCATTTTTGGCCAAATTTCAAATTTTGCTTAAAATACATGAATTCGAATCAAAATTGAATGAAAATCACGAAAATCAGGTTTATTTTCCTATTGGTCTTATAGTTTTTGATTTAATCCTTAAAAACCCTAAATTAAGTTGTTACGCTAACAGCACTGTTTCGTTAATTTTTGAAACGGCTGGTTTAACGAGAAAACCAATAACTAAATCGAAATCAGCGTTCAATTTCGATTATTCCGTGTGATTTTTGGAGAATTTCAAGAGGTGTCGTTTTTGGTAGATTTTGACAAAAGTGGGAAGGCTATACCCTTCCCACTTTTTCATTTTTGGCCAAATTTCAAATTTTGCTTAAAATACATGAATTCGAATCAAAATTGAATGAAAATCACGAAAATCAGGTTTATTTTCCTATTGGTCTTATAGTTTTTGATTTAATCCTTAAAAACCCTAAATTAAGTTGTTGCGCTAACAGCACTGTTTCGTTAATTTTTGAAACGTCTGGTTTAACGAGAAAACCAATAACTAAATCGAAATCAGCGTTCAATTTCGATTATTCCGTGTGATTTTTGGAGAATTTCAAGAGATGTCGTTTTTGGTAGATTTTGACAAAAGTGGGAAGGCTATACCCTTCCCACTTTTTCATTTTTGGCCAAATTTCAAATTTTGCTTAAAATACATGAATTCGAATCAAAATTGAATGAAAATCACGAAAATCAGGTTTATTTTCCTATTGGTCTTATAGTTTTTGATTTAATCCTTAAAAACCCTAAATTAAGTTGTTGCGCTAACAGCACTGTTTCGTTAATTTTTGAAACGGCTGGTTTAACAAGAAAACCAATAACTAAATCGAAATCAGCGTTCAATTTCGATTATTCCGTGTGATTTTTGGAGAATTTCAAGAGATGTCGTTTTTGGTAGATTTTGACAAAAGTGGGAAGGCTATACCCTTCCCACTTTTTCATTTTTGGCCAAATTTCAAATTTTGCTTAAAATACATGAATTCGAATCAAAATTGAATGAAAATCACGAAAATCAGGTTTATTTTCCTATTGGTCTTATAGTTTTTGATTTAATCCTTAAAAACCCTAAATTAAGTTGATACGCTAACAGCACTGTTTCGTTAATTTTTGAAACGGCTGGTTTAACAAGAAAACCAATAACTAAATCGAAATCAGCGTTCAATTTCGATTATTCCGTGTGATTTTTGGAGAATTTCAAGAGATGTCGTTTTTGGTAGATTTTGACAAAAGTGGGAAGGCTATACCCTTCCCACTTTTTCATTTTTGGCCAAATTTCAAATTTTGCTTAAAATACATGAATTCGAATCAAAATTGAATGAAAATCACGAAAATCAGGTTTATTTTCCTATTGGTCTTATAGTTTTTGATTTAATCCTTAAAAACCCTAAATTAAGTTGTTGCGCTAACAGCACTGTTTCGTTAATTTTTGAAACGGCTGGTTTAACGAGAAAACCAATAACTAAATCGAAATCAGCGTTCAATTTCGATTATTCCGTGTGATTTTTGGAGAATTTCAAGAGATGTCGTTTTTGGTAGATTTTGACAAAAGTGGGAAGGCTATACCCTTCCCACTTTTTCATTTTTGGCCAAATTTCAAATTTTGCTTAAAATACATGAATTCGAATCAAAATTGAATGAAAATCACGAAAATCAGGTTTATTTTCCTATTGGTCTTATAGTTTTTGATTTAATCCTTAAAAACCCTAAATTAAGTTGTTGCGCTAACAGCACTGTTTCGTTAATTTTTGAAACGGCTGGTTTAACGAGAAAACCAATAACTAAATCGAAATCAGCGTTCAATTTCGATTATTCCGTGTGATTTTTGGAGAATTTCAAGAGATGTCGTTTTTGGTAGATTTTGACAAAAGTGGGAAGGCTATACCCTTCCCACTTTTTCATTTTATTGGCCAAATTTCAAATTTTGCTTAAAATACATGAATTCGAATCAAAATTGAATGAAAATCACGAAAATCAGGTTTATTTTCCTATTGGTCTTATAGTTTTTGATTTAATCCTTAAAAACCCTAAATTAAGTTGTTGCGCTAACAGCACTGTTTCGTTAATTTTTGAAACGGCTGGTTTAACGAGAAAACCAATAACTAAATCGAAATCAGCGTTCAATTTCGATTATTCCGTGTGATTTTTGGAGAATTTCAAGAGGTGTCGTTTTTGGTAGATTTTGACAAAAGTGGGAAGGCTATACCCTTCCCACTTTTTCATTTTTGGCCAAATTTCAAATTTTGCTTAAAATACATGAATTCGAATCAAAATTGAATGAAAATCACGAAAATCAGGTTTATTTTCCTATTGGTCTTATAGTTTTTGATTTAATCCTTAAAAACCCTAAATTAAGTTGTTGCGCTAACAGCACTGTTTCGTTAATTTTTGAAACGGCTGGTTTAACGAGAAAACCAATAACTAAATCGAAATCAGCGTTCAATTTCGATTATTCCGTGTGATTTTTGGAGAATTTCAAGAGATGTCGTTTTTGGTAGATTTTGACAAAAGTGGGAAGGCTATACCCTTCCCACTTTTTCATTTTTGGCCAAATTTCAAATTTTGCTTAAAATACATGAATTCGAATCAAAATTGAATGAAAATCACGAAAATCAGGTTTATTTTCCTATTGGTCTTATAGTTTTTGATTTAATCCTTAAAAACCCTAAATTAAGTTGTTGCGCTAACAGCACTGTTTCGTTAATTTTTGAAACGGCTGGTTTAACAAGAAAACCAATAACTAAATCGAAATCAGCGTTCAATTTCGATTATTCCGTGTGATTTTTGGAGAATTTCAAGAGATGTCGTTTTTGGTAGATTTTGACAAAAGTGGGAAGGCTATACCCTTCCCACTTTTTCATTTTTGGCCAAATTTCAAATTTTGCTTAAAATACATGAATTCGAATCAAAATTGAATGAAAATCACGAAAATCAGGTTTATTTTCCTATTGGTCTTATAGTTTTTGATTTAATCCTTAAAAACCCTAAATTAAGTTGTTGCGCTAACAGCACTGTTTCGTTAATTTTTGAAACGGCTGGTTTAACGAGAAAACCAATTACTAAATCGAAATCAGCGTTCAATTTCGATTATTCCGTGTGATTTTTGGAGAATTTCAAGAGATGTCGTTTTTGGTAGATTTTGACAAAAGTGGGAAGGCTATACCCTTCCCACTTTTTCATTTTTGGCCAAATTTCAAATTTTGCTTAAAATACATGAATTCGAATCAAAATTGAATGAAAATCACGAAAATCAGGTTTATTTTCCTATTGGTCTTATAGTTTTTGATTTAATCCCTAAAAACCCTAAATTAAGTTGTTGCGCTAAAAGCACTGTTTCGTTAATTTTTGAAACGGCTGGTTTAACGAGAAAACCAATTACTAAATCGAAATCAGCGTTCAATTTCGATTATTCCGTGTGATTTTTGGAGAATTTCAAGAGGTGTCGTTTTTGGTAGATTTTGACAAAAGTGGGAAGGCTATACCCTTCCCACTTTTTCATTTTTGGCCAAATTTCAAATTTTGCTTAAAATACATGAATTCGAATCAAAATTGAATGAAAATCACGAAAATCAGGTTTATTTTCCTATTGGTCTTATAGTTTTTGATTTAATCCTTAAAAACCCTAAATTAAGTTGTTGCGCTAACAGCACTGTTTCGTTAATTTTTGAAACTTCTTGTTTAACGAGAAAACCAATAACTAAATCGAAATCAGCGTTCAATTTCGATTATTCCGTGTGATTTTTGGAGAATTTCAAGAGATGTCGTTTTTGGTAGATTTTGACAAAAGTGGGAAGGCTATACCCTTCCCACTTTTTCATTTTTGGCCAAATTTCAAATTTTGCTTAATACATGAATTCGAATCAAAATTGAATGAAAATCACGAAAATCAGGTTTATTTTCCTATTGGTCTTATAGTTTTTGATTTAATCCTTAAAAACCCTAAATTAAGTTGTTGCGCTAACAGCACTGTTTCGTTAATTTTTGAAACGGCTGGTTTAACAAGAAAACCAATAACTAAATCGAAATCAGCGTTCAATTTCGATTATTCCGTGTGATTTTTGGAGAATTTCAAGAGATGTCGTTTTTGGTAGATTTTGACAAAAGTGGGAAGGCTATACCCTTCCCACTTTTTCATTTTTGGCCAAATTTCAAATTTTGCTTAAAATACATGAATTCGAATCAAAATTGAATGAAAATCACGAAAATCAGGCTTATTTTCCTATTGGTCTTATAGTTTTTGATTTAATCCTTAAAAACCCTAAATTAAGTTGTTGCGCTAAAAGCACTGTTTCGTTAATTTTTGAAACGGCTGGTTTAACGAGAAAACCAATTACTAAATCGAAATCAGCGTTCAATTTCGATTATTCCGTGTGATTTTTGGAGAATTTCAAGAGATGTCGTTTTTGGTAGATTTTGACAAAAGTGGGAAGGCTATACCCTTCCCACTTTTTCATTTTTGGCCAAATTTCAAATTTTGCTTAAAATACATGAATTCGAATCAAAATTGAATGAAAATCACGAAAATCAGGTTTATTTTCCTATTGGTCTTATAGTTTTTGATTTAATCCTTAAAAACCCTAAATTAAGTTGTTGCGCTAACAGCACTGTTTCGTTAATTTTTGAAACGGCTGGTTTAACGAGAAAACCAATAACTAAATCGAAATCAGCGTTCAATTTCGATTATTCCGTGTGATTTTTGGAGAATTTCAAGAGATGTCGTTTTTGGTAGAATTTGACAAAAGTGGGAAGGCTATACCCTTCCCACTTTTTCATTTTTGGCCAAATTTCAAATTTTGCTTAAAATACATGAAGTCGAATCAAAATTGAATGAAAATCACGAAAATCAGGTTTATTTTCCTATTGGTCTTATAGTTTTTGATTTAATCCTTAAAAACCCTAAATTAAGTTGTTGCGCTAACAGCACTGTTTCGTTAATTTTTGAAACGGCTGGTTTAACAAGAAAACCAATAACTAAATCGAAATCAGCGTTCAATTTCGATTATTCCGTGTGATTGTTGGAGAATTTCAAGAGATGTCGTTTTTGGTAGATTTTGACAAAAGTGGGAAGGCTACACCCTTCCCACTTTTTTATTTTTGGCCAAATTTCAAATTTTGCTTAAAATACATGAATTCGAATCAAAATTGAATGAAAATCACGAAAATCAGGTTTATTTTCCTATTGGTCTTATAGTTTTTGATTTAATCGTTAAAAACCCTAAATTAAGTTGTTGCGCTAACAGCACTGTTTCGTTAATTTTTGAAACGGCTGGTTTAACGAGAAAACCAATAACTAAATCGAAATCAGCGTTCAATTTCGATTATTCCGTGTGATTTTTGGAGAATTTCAAGAGATGTCGTTTTTGGTAGATTTTGACAAAAGTGGGAAGGCTATACCCTTCCCACTTTTTCATTTTTAGCCAAATTTCAAATTTTGCTTAAAATACATGAATTCGAATCAAAATTGAATGAAAATCACGAAAATCAGGTTTATTTTCCTATTGGTCTTATAGTTTTTGATTTAATCCTTAAAAACCCTAAATTAAGTTGTTGCGCTAATAGCACTGTTTCGTTAATAATTTTATAAACGGCTGGTTTAACGAGAAAACCAATAACTAAATCGAAATCAGCGTTCAATTTCGATTATTCCGTGTGATTTTTGGAGAATTTCAAGAGATGTCGTTTTTGGTAGATTTTGACAAAAGTGGGAAGGCTATACCCTTCCCACTTTTTCATTTTTGGCCAAATTTCAAATTTTGCTTAAAATACATGAATTCGAATCAAAATTGAATGAAAATCACGAAAATCAGGCTTATTTTCCTATTGGTCTTATAGTTTTTGATTTAATCCTTAAAAACCCTAAATTAAGTTGTTGCGCTAACAGCACTGTTTCGTTAATTTTTGAAACGGCTGGTTTAACGAGAAAACCAATAACTAAATCGAAATCAGCGTTCAATTTCGATTATTCCGTGTGATTTTTTGAGAATTTCAAGAGATGTCGTTTTTGGTAGATTTTGACAAAAGTGGGAAGGCGGGATGAAGGCGTTGATGATTAGCGCACGCCTCATAGGACATGTATACGGAGTCTGTTTTGCCGGAAGAGCAAACGTTTTCCGAGATATTATGGCGAATTGGCGACCAGGCCGTACCCTATCGGGAACTTCCTGAACGGAGTGAGGGCCCCTAGTTTTACATGATTTCATCTGGTGGTGTATATGAGCTTCAACGAAGCTTAAGGCAGCATTGCGTCCAGCAGCTGCAGCACCCAAACAACAAAAAAAAAAGTTTTACATGATTTGGATTCGAAATTCAAGGACAATTACAAAAACAATACAATTTAGAAAAAGTCGGACTTTTTCTCTCATGGAGAGGTGGGAGGTAATGCAAGTATACAGAGACGACGATTTATTACTTTTAATTGACGTTTGACGATTGCATGCAATGAGGACCAGTATTCACGCGATGCAGTATTCACTTTGCATTCAGCAATTACCCCAAACGAAAAATAACTTTAAAAAGAACGTAGGAAAATATTTCGGATAGAAAATCACGAACGCCGGGGCCGTAGTCTGAACTTGGCTAGAGCGTCAAGCCAATCTGGATGGCCATGTAAAGCCAATGGAGGCCAATCTGGATTGACGCTCAAGCCAAGTTCAGACTACGGCCCCCGGTTACGTCCTCTAGCGGCAGAAGTAATAACAATGGTGGAATTTTTGACAGAATTCCCATCAAGAAATCATGGATCAGTCATACACAGTTTTTGTTTATGGAACTTTGAAAAGGAACCAACCGAATCACCATTATTTATCAAGTGCAAAATTCATCACAGAAGCTACTTGTTTTGAGAAATTTCCATTGGTTATAGCTTCAAAGTACAATATTCCATTTGCTATCAATAAACCTGGATCTGGCTTTGTATTATCAAACAAAAAGGCTTTCTAATAAAAATGTTAAAAATACTTTCTTTTGTTTCATGCAGAGAATTAAGGGAGAACTGTTTACTGTTGATGAAGAAACCCTTGCCAAGTTGGACGAACTTGAGAACCATCCGACTTTGTATGTCCGTCAACTACAGAGTTTTGAGACTACTGATGGCAAAATTGTTGAAGCATGGGTTTATCTACTTCAAGAATATAAGCCAGAAATGCTAGAACTTGAATTTTTTGAATCCTATTTTAGTGAAGGCAAACATGGAAAACAGTATGTGGCAAGGTACAATCGTGACAGAACTGAAAAAGAAAATATATGACAGACAATAAACTAACCACAATCCCAAACTGTTTTTACAGTGATGATGACCTGACCAAACCAGAAGACATCTTGCAAGTGCTTAGAATTAAGTAATAAAAGAACAACTAAATTTAACAGACCAACCTATTATGTGCCTACCTGCTGTAGATTTTTCGCTCTTTTTTGTTTTGGGATTTTAGTATAGAGGGTCTAAGAAGCATTTCCTATTCGACAATAGGACGATTTGTGCACGAAAAAGTGTCTCATAGTATGAAATAAATTAAACGAGACCATGACTGTTTTATTTATTTTTTTTTTTTCAATTTGTCTGTCTTTATTTTATTACAACGAGAGGGAGGGGAAAACAAAGTTTGGGTGATATTATATCCAAATATCAGAAATAGACAGGATAGAGGTAATGGAGTTAATTTCACTAAAACGGAAACTGTTTAAACGAACTGGGATTGAGGAAAACACGCGAGTAAACCGCCTGAAATGAAAAAAAAAAAAAAAATTAAATAAAACAATAATTTCCCCTTCAAACAAACAAACGTTCGGGGTGTTGCGTGGGAGAAGAGCGAATTCCTTTGCTTTGTTCGCGGATGCACTGCTGCCACTGTCTTTGGATAAAAAAGAACGCGGCGACTCCCCTGAGCCCTTGGAAAGTCGGCGAATTCTTTCCCAGATGTTTAATTTAAAGAAAAAAAATTCTTAAATCTCACTTTGATAAACCTCCCCAAAACAAACAACTTTATCACTTTTAATCCGCTCGATCCGCGCGGACACACAAGTGTCGGGAGGTTTTTGATCGAAAAAAAAAAAAATACATAAAAAATTAAGAAATAAAAAAAAAAAAAAGGGAAAAGAATTCATTACATATGAAGAACAATTATGAAAAAGAGAAAGGAGTTAAAGAGGATACAATGAAACATATGGGAACACAATCCATGCAAAAATGTACATAAGAGAAAGTGAACAAAGAATGGTATTTTTTTTGTTCGAACTGAATTTCGCTTAGGAAATGCAACAAAATAGAGAGGGTACAAGAAATAAAATCAGACGATTTTTTTAAGCCCACCTTTTTGGGTTGTTATATATATATATATATATATGTATATATAAAGATCGGCTGTTCTTCCGTTCCGTACTGGCACTGAAAAAACAAAAAGAAGCCTCCCTCATTCCCTTCCAGTCGACACGGTGGGTGTGAGAAGAAGGGAAGTTGAGGGATTGGTGATGGATATAGGATTGGGAGTAGGCAGCACGCAGTTTTGTTTTGCCTCAAAAATATGTTGAACAGAAAGACGAAGAAAAACCAAATGGATAACGTGTTAGAGGTGGGCCATTAGGCTGCTG
The DNA here is from genome assembly GCF_020631705.1 of Daphnia magna. Classification (NCBI taxonomy): domain Eukaryota; kingdom Metazoa; phylum Arthropoda; class Branchiopoda; order Diplostraca; family Daphniidae; genus Daphnia; species Daphnia magna. Next base: position 2,645,447 of record NC_059189.1, on the reverse strand, counting down.
GTTCGTGAGGTTTGCCACAGCATCCGCAATGAATTCCGCATCGGTAGCAGGCGCGCAGAGGCAAGTAGCACCACAGACACGGTACGACCAATGAGAGAAGCGCCAATCCAAACCACCGTTTGGGAGAGGAGTCTATGCTGCAGCAATCTCCATGGCTGTGCTGTCGCCGGACACCGCCGGAACCACAATCGCACGGTTGCGGGGCAAAATCGCCCTCGGCATCGGCGTAACAATGGTACATGAGGCACTCGGCGCATCCGACACAAGAGACGGCATCTATGGTTGACCTCACGCAATCTGGAGCATAGTCACAAGCACCTCGAACGTTTTCTTCCGGTCGATACATGTCCTAAATGACCAACACATTATACTGAAACAAACGTAAGCGATTGACACGACTCAAACTTTCATTACCTGACAGTGTTTGCAGCGTATTCGGCCCGTTGAGCCTTTACCACTGCCGGGAGGGTGGAGGTGACTAATGCTCATGGCTTTGGTACTGCTAGAACTGCTGGCACTGCCCCGTCGTTTCTTTTTGCCCCCGTTGGCTCGGCCAGATTTACTGGGCAACATGGGCGCCGTTGTGGCCGTGCTTGAACAGCTATTGACTGATGTCATGGGATTCTTCTTCAAGCTGCTCAAAGAGTCACGGCGAGCTGGCGCCACTGTCACCGGCTGCTTTGACGACGCTGGATCAGGCATCACCGGGTAGCTGTACTCGTGCAGTGAGTGGAAAGAGTGATTTGCTACTCCAGTATTGACTAAAAATTGAAATGAAACATTCAGTCAAAATCGATTTCATTGCATTGATTTGTTTACCTTCTCGGGCAAATTGGACATATGAGTAACTTTCCTTGTCCACCTCGATGTGATCATTGAGCCCAACGCTACCACCGATTCCAGGTGGCCAGATCCCTCCACTGATACCACCTTCACGTTCTCGACGCTGTCTCTCTTTCTCTTTGGTGGCCCGTTCTCGTTCACGAGTCAAAGCCAATTCCTGGTCGCGTTGCTGCCACATAAGCTGCTCCGGACTTATGGAATGCTCCTTATTCGACCCTTTATTGATTGTAAAAAAGAAGTGAATTATTAAGCCATGTTGCGGGGGCGACAGCTCAAGATGATGGTTTACCTTCCGTCAGGCTATTATTCAACAAGGGCAAACTACTAGTGCTGCTGCTGGGAGGTAGTGGACGCCGCTGCACGAAATGTATCCTGTGCAAATGCGGCTCTTTAGGCAACGGAGGTAGAGGAGCGTTGTTGGATGCCGGAACAGGGGGAGGAGCAGGAGATGGTGGTGGTTGATTTTGTTGTTGCTGATGATTTAACGTTGGCGAACGTTGCAGATCAGTCCGCTCCATCGGCAAGTCCAAAGTCTAAAATAAGAAAACAAGACCACTTCGAAAATTATTGGTATTCATCAAAAGTAGAAAATTGGGCCAAATGTCAAAACTTGCCATAAAAACGTCATCCTCACTGGCGTCAGAGTTCATGTGACGCAACGCTGGCGGCGCGTCGGCGAGCCCTGGATAAGCCCCCCCAAAAAAATCATGATTTTAGTGAATGAAACTGGAATGCCGAGCAAACATTTACTTTTGCAGATTGTGAAGGAGAAAGAAGACAAAACTCACCAAAGCCAATTCCAGGAAAGAGTAAGAAAGCGTTAGGGTATAAAGAGAAGAAAGTTGATTTCGATGGATACATTTTCGAGAAGAAAAGAATACAGAAGTAAAGCAATCAAAAAACAAAACTAGGGATTTGGTTAATTCAAATTTTTTTTATCATTTCAAACAAACCTACCATTCAGCAAATCTTCAACAGCCATCCGAACGCCCTTGTCAAATGCCCTGGCGTCGGCAGCTGTTTGAAATGTCAATCCAAACTTTTGGTCGCCTGTTCGCCAGTGATGAAATGTCGGCATGACTTTGTTGTACTGAAAGTCTTTGCGGATCGTACAGCTGAGAACGACCTGATTAGAAACAAGAGATTTTCATTTCAATAAATTTAGGACACACAACATAATATTCGAATTTTGTTCATACTGTTTGATCCGATATGCGTTTGCCCAGAATGAGGTATTCGTGCTGTTGAATGAGACTGTTGCAATGGTAAACGGGTATAACGGCTGCCGATGAATGTAGAGGAGCTGGTGAGTGAGGTGGAAGAGGAGGACCAGGTCCACCACCGCTAGTGCTACTACTCCGGCTGCTGGCGCTGTTGTTGTTGCTGGCTGGGTTGTAGTTTCTATTGCTGTTATTACTGTTGCTGCCTGATGTAACAGCAGCCACAATGGCCGCATGGATTGGCAGGATGCGCTTGCGGACCGATACATTGGAAAGTCCGCCGCCATCCATCGGGACCCAGCCGCCCGACGAATCATCCCGCGTCATCACCTGCGCCCTTACTCGCACCAACGAATCTTTCCTAATGTGACACATACAAGACGATTTCCAATTCATTAATTGTATGGCTGCAACCGGAAGCAGTAGGGGGGAAATATTTTTCTATTCCGGTCGATGAGTGTGTGTATATGTGTAGGCCTTTGCAGCTGTGCGGGGGAGGAGGGAGGAGCCGACGGCTAGGGAACGGAAGTAAAGACCATCCAGACGTACCCCAAGCTCCGCCTCTCTGCCGCCTGACGTCATTTCCGGTCGGCGGCGCTTTTCAACCTCCCTCCCCCGCACAACTATTTCCTCCCTACTTCTTCGTGTTTTATGTTTTTATATTTTTGGTGTAGATAAAAGTTAAGAAAATAATAGAAAACTTACTCTTCACATCCTTCGGTCATGTTGGTTGATGGCGGATCGCGCGGAAGTAGCAGGGCTGACACTACCTAGACCCCCTGCAATCGCCACCAAAGCCCGAACCATCTTCGGTGGCCACTTTGGCGATCGAAAACTCTTGCAAGTCAACAAAGGAAGAAACGGCCTCTCCCACCCCACAAAAAAAATCCCCACCCAGGAAACAACAACAACTAAAAAAAAAAAAAGAAATCCCCCCCAAAAAAAGGGAAAAATTCAACAAAAAAAAAATGGTGACGACAAATTGTTTAACGTCCAGTCCACCGATAGAATCCGGTTAGCTTCATGATATTGTTCACACACTTTTCATAGATGATTGGTGGTTTTTCTACGTGTGAACGTTTATTTTGGCACTTTGGAATTGTGTAGCTGAATTTTTCTTTTTTTTTTCGTGTGGTATTTTCATAGATGCAGTGAGAAAGAGTCAGGTGCATCCAGCAATGTCGTCTCCATCTTCTTTTTCCAGTCGGAAAGCCATCACTGTTCGTTCCAGTTGCCAAGGCCACTACACACACACACACTTACACACTAAATGTGTGTGTGGGAGAGAGAGTGGAAATGAATCAATGAACAAAATACATACACAAGAGTTTCATACACATTCGATCGTGTCACACAAACACACAAACACTAAACGTGAAAGATTTTTTGGAAGATGTGAATCCCGTTGACACACGGCGAGTAGCAAATGCTCAAACACTACTTTTCTGTACGATTTCCACGAGCTCAAACACTGGGCTTCATCTGGCTTTTGTGCATGCCAACAACGAAAAGATGTCGCACTGAGAGCGTTTCATTCATGGGCACCGCACCAGCGCCATGACTGTGAATGTAAGGGAGTTAAAGGAAAACGGTCCCCCTCCCTCCCTTTTCCCCTCCCCTTCTTTCTCTTTCCCCTCTCTTGCTTTCGGCGGAGCGATACAAGCCAAGATGGCCGCCAATTCCCCTCCAAACTAATTCTTTTTTCTTTTTCTTTTTAGCTCTGGGCTCTGACCGATGCTACAGATGTTTTCAGATCTTGCTCAACTTTGATTCTCTTCATGACGACACCAATAAAATATGGTGACTGGCAGTTGACAAATATATTTCTTAAGAAAAAGTGGAATGATATCGAACTAGAATTTTGTCTGCACATCACAAAAATGGACAACGATCGACAATGTGAGGACTATTTTGCCTCGGTGGGACCAGACTCCGCCACTCATTCATAACAACACACAGCTCTCCTGTGTGTGTGTGTGTGTGGAGTGTGTGTGTGTGTGTTGATGCCCATCCCTTTCTTCCTTTACCACCTTTTCTCTCTCTCTCTCTCTCTCCTGACGATGATTTCAAATACCTTAGGGCTTTTTCTTTCTCTCTGTGTTAATTTTTGTTTTGTTTTTAATATGACCGTCGATTAAAGTTGGTGTTGTTGGGTGTCATCGTGATGGATTGTTCCATTGATGCTTGTTACTTGTATACTGTCTGTTATTCTGCTGCTGGGAGAAATCGTCGGCTTGCACACGATGCCAACCAAAGATACCGATTGAGTTCAAGGACGTCGTGAGTCGTATATATATATATATATACACACACACACGGGGTCTTTCATTCATTATTCTGTTCTGTCTCTTTTTCCTCCAAAGGCTAAAAAAAAGTCTGTGGGCTTCTTCTATGTAGGAGGAGGATTATATGGAGGGTAGTAGAAGAGTATCGATTGACCCACACCCTCCCCCGGCTGGATGTTTGGAGTCACTTCCTTCAATCGAGCGCCGGTTTTCGATTTCCTCCGTGGCGAGAATATTCGTCGTCAGCCCTTTTGTTTATTTTCCCTCCACACGACGCCCACGCCTACACACACTAGACGAGCGACGCTATTTCGATCGATATAATTTTTTTTTGGCTCAATGCTGCCCACTCCCACCCCTACTACTGCGATGATTGGCCTCAGCCACGCGATACACCTGTAAATCGGGTAGTGGCCTGGTATTTGTTTTCATTATGTCGCGACAGTCTTTTGTTTTCTAGAATCTCGACGAAGCAATTTCACCAAAGTATAATGAGGTGACAGGTTTTTTTCGATTTCACTTTCATAATGCATCACGATGTTTCTTTTCGAAACGGCAATTAGAAAATATATCGATTTTTCTTTTTTTCGGGGCGAGGTGAGCTGTCGCAGTTTCTTTTGCATCAGATTGTTTTGAAATACACCTATCACGAAAGAGACAATTATCATGTGCGTGACACAACTGATCCGAGAAAACGACACGAAACTTCCGTTTTTTTTCCATGGATGTGTAATTGTGTATATGTGTGTATGCGTATAAAAAATGATTCACGGCTCAAAACCGCGAAACGCTCACTGTACAAACAACAAGAATATAGCATTATATATATTGAGTTTTTCTTTTTTGGCTTGAAAATAATAAGAATTAATTATGTTTGACATTAACAAAATAAACCACGTAATAACTTTTCGGTTTGGTGTGTTTCTTTCACGTGAATGTTGTTTGGCGTTTCTTGTCCGAGGCCAAACAGCCAAGAGGCGAATTTTCTGTCTGCAACTGGTGTGTGTGTGTGTGTGTGTTTAGTTCTACTACTTTATCTCTACTTCCAACATAAAAGAACACAAAAAAAAGAAGAAAAAAACTGATACCAAAAACATGGCAACATTACAGCAGTTGGCCACTAGATGGCGATAGATGCAGTACAAAAATAACATATACAGAAAACAGGGCCCAAAAAGCTCTCGACACCATAGACAGAAGTTAGACATCCACACACGCACACACCCACATAATCATAACAATACGAAGACTGAGAAAAATGACAAACTTTTTTTTTTCTCCTTCTCCCTGGCGGCCCGAATTTGTTTTTAGGTAGTAGCGCATGATATATCGAATGAGACGCAGGGGCCAAAGAGAAAGTGATCACAAGCATGCACATACATATAGAAGAGCTGAGCAATTCGTATACACACTGACTCATTGTAACTATCAAGACTTTAGGGGAGAGCCTTTTTGACGCGCTGAAAATGAATGGGTCATCCACCGTTTTTTTTTTCTTCTTTCTTTTCTTAGTAGAGAGAAAGTTTTTGACGGTCGTCTATTTCGTGGCCCAGACATGGGATAAAAACACAAGACAGAAACAAGACACGTCACGACCTTCTATCTTTTAAAATAAAAGACAAAACTTAAAAAGGAAGTGACAAGTCGGTAATCAGGGACCCAATCGGAGAGAGACCGTCCGTCACCGGATAAGACAATGGACTAGAAAGAGAAGAAAAAAACAAAATAAAATTTTTTTTTTGAACCGGACAATGCCGACCGTATTAGACAAGAGACGGATGGAGATAAAACAGCAAATAGGTGGGGGCATTTCCTTCTCCACCCTACCCTCCTTTTTCCGGCTGACTACTGTATCTTTCCTCTTGAAATAGATCAACAGGATACAAAATCTTTTCGACAATCAAGGAACAAGGTCGTCTTGGCTCTCAATTGAAATTTGTTGCTGAAAAAAATGTCTTCTTCCTTTTCATTTACAACAACCAAAAATGAAACTGAATATTTAAGAAAGAAGGAAACTAGATAACCACATCACCGGTTGCAGCTTATGAGCAGTTTCAACAGGATTCCAAAAATCGTTTCTTTCTTTTTTGCTTTTTTGTTTAACTTCTGTTTATCACGATGAGTGAAGCTTATGACTCCACTGTAATTAACAATTGAATTATCATTCACTCAATTTCATCTTAATAATATTTGTTTGTGATTTATCCACCAGTTTTCTGTTTGTTTTTGTTTTTTTTTCGTTTAACAGCTGATTTCATTTTGCTTGACAGAGCGTTCAGCTTTCGTTGGAGGGGTGGCGCGTGAAGGTGTACTGCTATTGCTGTTCCCAATAGATGACGTTGCTGCAGCTGGATTTACAATACGGACGTTGGCGTAAGATTGGCGACATAAAGTCGTCGCGTCCAAAGGACCGAGAACATCTCCGTTGCTGGCCCTTCCGTTTAGAGACGACGAGTTAGGGCCATCGTCTGTGGCCGTTGGCGAATCAGGAGGAGTGTCCAGCAATGGTTGACTCGACTGCGATTGGCTTAAAGTGGGTGCTTCAAATGTCGGAACGGTGGCGTAACCCTTGGAGCGTCGCTTAGTACTGCCGGATCTCAAATCCCCTAAGCTCAGGTTGCCAGCGCTTCCGTTACTGTCCGGGACAACTTCTCCCCGGGCGATAGCTTTGACTCCTTCGCGAGTGAATGACGTTTCCCAGTAACCGCATTGATCCGACCCGGATGGACGTCTGGCACCGTCAATGCTTCCTGTTGAATCACTAACCAAATCCGCGCTGGACGAACGGTTATTCGTCAATGGGAATCAAGTAATCGCTCGTGTTCGTTGATGAAGACGGACCAGTGGCTCCAGCGGTCGTTGTTGTTCCGGTTAGCAAATTGCCACTACTCGTACGAGGGCGCAATACCCGCAAGCAATCGCTGGTATCCGCCCCTGCTGGCGGTCTTACCTAATTATTGATTTATTTTTTTTTTTTTAGAAAGAAATTTAATTAATTAGAATGTGAGAAAAATACTTAAAAAAAACAAAACAAAACAAAAACAAAAACGTACAATTGTGGTGTCACGTTCCTGTGATAACGGTCTCTGGAAGACGGGGATGGGCATGGCCAGTACATCAGGATCTTGCATGCAATAGCCAATCCGCTCAAGGACAGTGACAAACGAAGGTCGTTCTTCCGGATTGGTATGCCAGCAGTGAACCATGATCCGGTAAACCGGGCCAGGGCAGCCTGGAGGAGCTTCTAAACGTCCGCCACCCGTGACCAACTGCATCACCTCCTGGTTACCTCGACCCGGATAGGGCATGTACCCAAGCGACATGACTTCCCATAATAGGACACCAAACGACCAAACGTCCGTTTTCGAGGTGAAGACTCCTTCAAGAAAAGCTTCCGGTGGCATCCATTTGACGGGCAACATGGCCTTTCCTCCTTTACGATAGTAATCCGCCCTGTTTGTTTGTTTTCATTCAAAAAGCTTGAGATTGCATTCAAACAAGGGCATGAATTATATGTTACCGATAGATGTCTCTGGACATTCCGAAATCAGCGATTTTCACTACTCGTCCTGGTCCTTTGGTTGTTAGCAAACAGTTACGAGCAGCGATGTCTCGATGGATGAAATGATTTTCTTCCAAGTAACGACATCCTTTAGCCACGTCGAGGGCGCATTTAAGCAAATCCCTCATCGTCAGCGTTGAAGGACGTTCCTTTAGTTTTTGTTTTGTTTTTTAAATGAAAGAAATCAAAGAACAAATCCAAACTGATTGCAAAATGTGTTTACCGGTTTAGGCCTGGATTCTCGAAGGAAAGTTTTGAGATCGCCACCGGAAAGCAATTCCAGCACGATGAATCTCGGATGTTTATCGAAACAAATTCCGATAAAATGGACAATGTTTGCGTGATGGAATTTCGACATGATGATGGCCTCCATTAAGAAATCCATTTCGGTTTGATTGGATGACAACTCGGGTAACGTCTAACCCAAAACAAAAACATCTGACTTGATCTGAAAGGCAAATCCTTTATTTTTAAAAATAAGATAAAATAAAAATATACCTGTAAAACCTTGACGGCGACGGGCATCTCGACTGTATCTCCGGCGACATGACGCAAGTAACCCTGATAAACTTCGCCAAAGGCTCCCTGCCCTAGAGCTCTGGTACAGCAAATAAACAAGTTTTTTTTCCATTTGCAGAAAATCAATTACTGTGTACCCGCACGTGGAGTAGAATTGACGAGATTAAATCAGTCGTTACTAACCTGACGAGTCTCAAGTTCTCGCGAGGGATTTCCTTCAAACCCTGGACGGAGCACGGAGCGCCGGAACCAAACTCGTAATTGGGATTGTATTCGGATACCATCGAGGACGAAGGCCCTCGCAATCGGCTCAGTTGCAACTCTGGCGCTGCCATAGCTTTTCTCCGTAAAGCGGCCAATTGTTGACGTTGGTATCGCGTATCTAAACAAGTGCATTCATTCGTGAATAGAATTCTCGGTGCACTTGAAATGTGAGCACGCAACTGGCGGAACGGGCACGACACGCAATACTTACACAAACAGAAACAGATGATGCTGAAAATGACAAAGATCAAAATGGCCGCCACGACGGTACCGATCAGATGTGGAGTACCCAATAAACCAGTTTCGCTATTGAAACCTATGAACAGATTCGGGACAAGTGGATGCGTGTTTTTGTTTTTTGTTTTGTTTTTAAAATAAATCGATAGAAATTTAGAGATAGAATCTAACCGGCGCATTTAGTAACATTGTCTTCAGTAGGCCATTCGCCTGCAGAGGCTATCGGGCAGACGCATTGTTTCTCTTCCAGGGAAGGATCGAGAACAATACATAATTGTTCGCATCCGCAGCCTTCTGCAATGGCTGGCATGACGTCTAGCGATCCTGGTCCAGCATTTTGACCTTCTTCCACATCCGTCAGCCTTTCGATGGCCAGGAGGGAGACGAAAGAGTAGCCCCCTTCTCCGCTCGAATTGGCTACAGCGTTGCCGCCATTGTAGCCGCCACCTCCACCTCCTTCGCCGTTAGTACATCCACCACCGCCTCCGCCAAATCCGCCGTACGTAGGCCATTCAGCTTTGGAATTACAAGAAAAACCGCCGAGACCGCCTTCCAGTAACGAAAATCCAACAGCTTCCGTCTCTGCACTTCCATTCCAGCCACCCCCGCCGCCTTTCATGTCAAATAGATGAGACGTCCATATTCAAATGAATGCCCTTCCAACTCATGTTTTATGCAAGTATGCGACAATGGAAATACTGTTCTCCCTCCCAAGTTGACGCCCACTCTCGTCCCATCCGGCGAATAAAATATTCAACCCTCCCTCCACCCTCCCTTCTAAGAAAAGTAAAGGGAACTTACCGGCGCCTTTAAAGTTGCCTTGGCCTGACATCCCCGGTCGCGGGAGAAAGCTGTTAAATCCTTTACCATGCACAAGTGACAAATCTGCCGGACGGGGACTAAAGCGCCCAATGGCTGCAATCCCGCCTCCGCCCGCCGCCACCATCAACGGAATCGGGATGCCTTGGCTATCCATCTGTAATCATTCGAAACAGATTTTGGTTTTATGCATTTTTGGAAGTTCAAAAAATAAATGGAGTTGACGAACCTGAAAAACGAATGTGGCGCCACCTCCTCCGCCACCGTTGCCCGATCCGTGGGCTCCATTTGAGGCGTTGTGTAAGCCGCGGACTCGTTCCAACGCTCCGCCGCGTCGAGTTTCGCCATTGGACGACCCACCGCCACCCGTTTCGGTTGAATTGCGATTGTGGTTGTCTTTGGGTTTATCTCGGACAGCAGCAATTCCTTCTTGCCCGACCAAAAAGTAAATTTGGGTCCCAGCGGTAAAAGGGAAAACCGCCCGAACGCGGGCGCCGTAGCCGGCCAAACCAGGTGATCCGGTTGGACCGGAACCGCCAGGTCCTAGACCGCCGCTAGCTCCTTTAGCGATGATCCTGTTGACATTTTAATTTTTTCGTTATGAAACATCGAACCTTTGATTTACGGACGAATAGGAAAGGAAAAAAAAACAAAACAAAACAAAAAAACAACAGAACTTACGTGTACAATCCAGTAACTGGGGCCGTCCAGACTTGAACGCCAGATAGACGGCCCTGACTGAGTACCTGTACTTGAGTCACACTGTCCTGGTAGGCATTGGTACATTGATTTTGATGCGGGCCTACTCGCCCCTTGGCTCCACAACTCGTCAATACGTAACCTGTTGAATTAGCAACGACGCTTAACTTTTGCATTTGGAAACGTATAGCGCAACAAGTTTAAAATCAACTTCCTACTTGGCCATTTCCAAAAGAAAAAAAATAATTGCTTACGAATAAACTTTGGTTCGTCGTAATGGGCAGGATCCGGTGCTGAAATATTGAAATCAATTCAGTAAATGAACTCTTAAATCAAAATGGAATGAACAGCAATTATTTCACGTAGAAGAGGACGGAAATACTTACGCCAACCGGCCGTCTCGTTTTTTGGAACACCTAACACAGCCAGCGAAAATTGCAAAGAAAAGAAAAGAAAAAAAAAAAGATTTCAATCAGTACGTCAAGACTTACACACATACACACACACACAATTTAAAAAAAAAAAAAAAAAAAAAGGACAACGCACTCGAACTAAAAACTAATAATCACGTCTTCCTTATCAACATACCAATGCCGGAACATTCCGGACTGAGGGAAATGTCATCAATGGCCGTATCGCCTCGAAAGCGGATGCCCCTTTTACCAATGAACTGAATCGTGTACCTGATGAAAAAGAAAGAAAGAAAGAAAAAAATCCTCGGGAATGAAAATGGAATTTGATTTCCTGTCAGATCCAATAGGAAGCGGATCGTCAGAAAAAGAAAAAAGTAATAGCTTATATATTGGTTAGTAACAAGCCTCTTCCGGTTGATAGGGCTCTGGTTCCATTGATGTGCGCGGGCGGAAGTCACGCGCATGCCTCTTCATCAAGAAAAAAAAAAAATAATAATAAATCTTACCAATTTTTGATAGGCGGAAGAGGGACAGCTGCCCTGTGCCACATGTCGCCCATGTTGCGTGACTCGCGCCAAATGTCAGTCGATTTGTTGTCGCGGCCGTAACGCGGATCTTCTTCGACAATTCGAACCACCAAATCTCCAATGTGCGGGCCGTACAGGTGGTAGAAGAATCGGATCTATTGGGTTCCAAGAAAAACGAATGAAAACCCAAAATCCAGCGGCAGAATAAGCACAATAAGAAAAAGAGGATTCTTCTTGCGCGTGTAGTATCGCACAATAGATGATGCGTACCTGGCAGGAATTAAAGTAAGGTGAAGCCGGATTGCTATGATACTTTGGCGGGGGTGGAAAGCGAGTGCTCTGGAGAACAGCGGCGTTGCCTAGTTGTCTCGTTTCAGACATGTCGACATAAACGTACATCCCCGTGCTGTTCTTGTACGTGTTGTCGTGACCCGGGCCTGTTTGCGGTGTAGGTGTCGATCCGTTGTGTCGTCTCCAATCCAAATCGTCACGCAGCTAACGTTCATGGAATGGCAACGTTTAAATAGAATCAGTAATACATTCGGATAGCAAATATCGAAAGGAGAAATGAATTGCAAATTTTTTATGGCTTACCGTGTTCACCCAACCGCACCATCCTCGTTCGAAATCACAACGCGATCCTTCCAAGACTTGATCTAATTATAACCACGAAAATCATTAGAGATACCATAGTCTCACAATTTTGTGTATCTCCCGTTGCTATGACGAATTTTTAAAAATTAAATTAACAAACGAAATAAAACAAACCGCAATCTTGGTCTTCATCCTCACCACCTGGACAATCTTTACTGATATCGCAGACCTGGTCACGCGGTAGACATCGTCCATCATCGCAGCGGAACGCTCGTTTGGCCGAGTCGCAATGACCATTGGGCGGGATTTCTATTTCAAAATTTTGATTTACAAATTTATCAAATAAATAAATAAAATTATAATAATAATGCACAAGCAAAAATTAATTTTTGAAAAAGATGAATAAGTAAGATTGACAAGTTTTTGAACAGCTGAAGGATTTGTCGTTTTCATTGACGTCACTTGCCTGAAGGGGAATAAATAAAGCTAGGCAAAAGTATTAGGTATCATATGGTGCTTTGTGAAATGGTTAATGCAAAACAAAGAAAATCAAAGTGTGCACGATAAACTCAATAGAGTATTACGTGTACGACGCGCAACGCCTCTAGAAACGACGTGTGTAGGTGTGGTAACACGTGAAGCCATGGAAACATTGTATATTTTTCGCCTCTATTGAGGCAGCAGATGACATCAAAATTTCAAACCTGTGAGGCAAGAAAGGAGGCGGATATTATCGACGGCTGCGTGGGATGGAATCTTTTTTCCGTCGGTAAACTCCAACTTGAGCCGGAAAGGCTGGCTGATTCTTCCTACGCTTTGTGTTAGCGTCCTCCACCTGGTGTATCACAATACAATCGAATACTTAATGCGACGCAAAAGTCGGGCCAAATATTATCAGAAACGATATCGAACAAAATCTACTAAGAAGCTCTACAGAGAAGTAAAAATAAAATAAAATAAAATAAAATAAAATAAAATAAAATAAAAATAGAACGTAATCATTGGTACTCACTCCCGAAGGCCGTTGCCAAGCGTCTCGACGATAACCCACGTGTGATTGCGAGTTTCGACAACGATCTTCAAGTTACCGTCCTCCATGTTGTTCATGTGGAGTGCCACAGACAGTTTGCAATAAGGACCGGATTCTTGATACCAAGGTGAAGACAATTCAATCGCTTTCGGGTTGTCCATTGCCCCGGCTACGTAAAGAAAATGACCTGAGAGATAAAAACAAAAAACAAAGTTCACTTTAGTAAATAGTTCCAGGCATAGAAAAGAAAATGGCGACCATATTGATTGGAACAGAGAAACTTTTCTTATTGAATTGATTATTACTGTATACACACTTGATCAAAATTCAACGAACCATACAACACCCCGCCATCTTTTTATTCTATGAACATCCGAGATTAACTAAGTCATTCGCATTGGCGTGAACTTTGCATGGCCTAGTTGGCCTATATCCCATCATCATTTCATGATTGTCCAAGTTCGCCCTTTTTTTTTTATCAATACATTACATGCACTACACGCTAAAATCTACTCCCCCCCCCCTTTTTGTGTACATATCAAAGTGCAACAACAGACTGTTCTCTTTTGCCAATGGCGTTAGATCTCGCGTTTTTTTTTTTTTAACCCATTGCACACATTACGGGCTTACATGTGCGTCTGCTGGATGTGCGGAATGGGAAAATCAATAATCGGAGCACTACACCACTCTATAAGAGCATTGAGGAGGAGGAGGCAGCTCTCCAGTATAAAAAGACACAGACACACATGAGAGGGCGAAAGCGCAGACAAGAGATCAGTTGCCAAGGTTGCTACTTGGATTTCTTTTCTTTTTTTTCCCTGTTAGTTTCTCTTTTGCTTCAAAAGGATTGGGGAGCTGTGAATATACCCACGAATATTAAAGGAAGATGACAAACAGAATGACAGACGACGATCCTTTGCAGCAGCAAAAGAATTAATAATCACTTTTCATCCGATTCTCTCCGTTCATATTTTCTTCTTCTTTTCGACGATTGGCGATGTAGTTTTGGGTATTAACAATGTCTCTATTGCTCTTTCATTCCCCATCCCCTTCCAATTCCACGTTTCTCATTCGGTGAACGTTTAGAATAATAGGGCAACCATCCAAGCGACAACGAGAGTGGTTCACGATGCTAGACAAGTCTGTCAACTGCTTCGTAATCCGTGGCAATGCTGTAGCACCGCGTAGCTTGGAATGCACGTCAAAGACCCTACACTGAAAGTATAGTTGATGTAGGCTCGTTTCAGGAGCTGTCTACTACAGATGTGTGAGCTATTGATAGATTAGTTAAAAAAAACAAAACAGAAAAACAAAAACAAATCGAATACGCCTGAAATTCCCTCCTCTTTAAAAGGGCGACTAAATTCGTGAAAATAATAATAAAAGTGTTTTTCTTCTGCTCAAGGAGAGAAAACTTGAGACAAAAATAAAACAAGAAAAGGGAAAAATGCGAGCCAAAAAACTTCAAACAGCTGCATCTCATCCATTATCACTCGTGGTTAAAACTAAAGAGTTTTCCAACACGGAAGCTACCGGCGGTGGCGCTGAGAGTAAAAAGCTCTCCGGGTCCGTTGTAAAAAAGGGCCACACCAACTTTTGAGTCTCTTAGTAGTTGAACACAGCACGTCCTTTACATGACATGCAACATCTCGGCCTACGCCCGCACACGTACACGAATTGATCTGCAGCAAAAAAAAATAAATAAAAAATATATAAGAAATTACCCAAAAAGGTTTCTCTTGATCTGACTGGTTGGGATTGAATTCTACAAGTTTAGACTTTTGGCCATAAAAGTCTAAACTCGAGGCATTTTAACAACGTCTTGCTTTTTCTTGTTGAAAGGAACTTTTCTTTCCCTACCATAGACTAATGGTTTGGTAAAGGCTTACACGCAGTTTTGATGGAGGGCTTATTATAGACCTCTTGTGAAACGCATCAATTCGAAAGTAGAATCAGAGCTTAACATTTTTTTTTTTAGCCGAAAAAAAAAAAAACAAAACAAACGCTATCGGCTTGGCAAAAATCTTCACAAAATGTCTTCTCGCTCTTTGAAACGCTTTCGCGCGACTGTCTTTCATCGGTGAAGAGTTGTTGCCATTCCACGCTACAGCAGCTGCTTCCATAATAGATTGATCGCTTTCTGAGGGACTATCATATCAGAATCTAAAGACACACACACACACACACACAAAAATACAGAAAAAGTCTTTCAAAGTTCTTAGAGAGAGAGAGACCTCCTGTGCGATGTCACGTTGGCATAATGTCAATTTGGGAGCTTCGGGAAGAGATTAAAAACAAGTCAATACGGGAGGATAAGTGCACTGATGCACACCGGTCCCGTCTGGAGAGCAAAATTAGCGACCAAAGCACATTGGCCCTAATATATCTGCGGACGACCGTCTATTACTAATTAGTCACTCGGGGACTCTCACCAGCCAAATTATCACACATGTGGCATGTCCACTCTTATAGCCTTCCTGCTAATCTAGAAACGACCAAGAAAGCAAATGCTAGGAAAAGAAAACGGATAAATAAATAAAAAGTATTGTACCGACTAAACGTGCTGGTATCGCACTGGACGTTAGATGTTGGTTCTTACGTCTTTCGTATAGCGTCGTGGAAATGGCGTGAAATCAAAGAAGGCAGATTTGCAGGGAAAGCAACAACAGAAAAAAAGGGTCGATTTGGCGGGATTTTTGAATAATACTGTGCAGCATAAACAGGCCAACTACAAAGACGGTTGGATAAGCTCGGGCGAACTGTAAGAGCACATAGAAACGGCTGTGGCAGAGCGCGGTATTAATCGAAAAGAGTTGGCGATGGGAAAGGCGAAGCCAATAAATGCACCGCGAATACAATAGCAGTTGAATTCTAAGAATTAGGAAAAAGAGAGACGCTTTAACAAAAAGGAAAAAGAGGATTTAAAAAAATAATAATTAAAATGTGGGGAGGAGTTTTTTTGCTGGGCGGCCCAGTTTGAATTGACAGTTTGCAGCTAAAAGTTTCAGCTGACAGGCCAAAGAAGAACATCAACAGCATTATTGCATACTTCATTAGCGCCATTAAAAGCCTTCGCCTGTGGGGCTTTGCGATGTCCCAATCCAAAAAGAAAACTCGTGGATTTGCGGATGGGAAAAAGGGCATCTTACACGCCTCGTGTCGCTTTCATTATTTTTAATCAAACCGCCAGTTTTCGTGTTCAATTCAACACCACAAAGGAACAATCAAATGCTTTCGAAACTGTTCAGACGAACTGACGTAGATTTCTGGTGGATACACAACAAGTTTTCAACTAGAAAACGATTTTTCTGGTTTTTCATTTGAATTATTACAACATACGGATCTGACAACCGTCGTCGTCGTGACGTTGGCAGCACGACACGATACATTGACAAAAGCTTGTCGAATGTCAACGGAAATGAGAGTTTTTGACATTCATTCCCCCCACCCCCCTGAGTAAAGCTGACTACGCGAGCAAGTAGTTGTAATACACGGTTACATACAAAGTTTTACTTCGCGAAGACTCATCAGCTATGCATGGAACTGATCATTAATATTCTAGTCACGATAATAGTGACGCGTTCTTCATTTTTCTTTTTATCTCGTTTATTACCGTCTATAATCCTTACTCAATTGTCAACTGGACACATTTTGCCATCCAAGTTGTGTAGCAGAACTACACACTGGATTGAGGAGGATCGATGGCCAGTACCAAGTCCCTCAGCGATACACAAAAAGAAAAAGAAAAATGGCTTCAGGAAAAGTGAGAATATGATGATGAAAACGGTCTGCGTTATACAGCCCATTATTCATCGATATATGACCAATAGGGTCCCATTATACAAGTGTCGTTCAAATATTGGCTCCCGTTTTTCTCCAATATCGTGAACCCATAAAAACGATATTTGTCCATGTGCGTCACAGCCCCCCCCCCTTCCCCTCCAGTTATGGCAACGGTTATGAAAAGGTAGGCACGCAAGTCTTCTCACTGACAAAGTCCACGAGAATAAACATTTCCCACCCGCCTCAGATTGGAAGGCTATAAACAATTACCTGTAGGTCTACCATCAGCGTCGTCTAGTGGACCGCTAATCATGGCGGGATCGGGAGCCGTGTAGATGGTGGCGTTGATTTCTGTCGCTGACCGCCGGACGAACCGCGACCATTGCCATCTGAATCAAAGCCATTTGATTAATCCCAATGAAAGAAAAGTTTAAGTTGGCTTTAGCGAGACGGCGATTATACCTGCACTGTTGATCTTCAAAGTCGCAGTAAAGACCTGCAGCATCGTGGACACCGGCAGCGGACGACGATGGTCCAGCAGGGGGAGCGGCACCGTCGCAAGGGAAAACGGACGTTGTCAGCATCAACGTCAATGTCATTCCAGCAGTCACCACCACCATCAGCTGCTGCCACGATTGCCGTTGGCGCGTCATTGGCCGATCGATAGGTATATAACGAAATGTGGTGTAAAGGAGGGACGAAGCGTCGGCTTTTCAGTTCTCTCTTTTAAACACTTTCTCGGCTCTTACGATCGTCGACCGTTTGTAATAACCTGTCCGCTTTACAGGGCACAACACACACACACATCAGGTTAACAATCAAGAAAGGCAGAATAATAATCAATTTTGAACAAGTGGTCGGAGGGCGCTGTGTACGTTCGATAAAAGTTGAAATCAAATTTCATCATTTATCATTCGAAATTGATCCAGTCCAGTCTTTTTTTCTCTTCTCTGTAAGTGCCACTGTTCCGTTTGACTGTTCGCCCTAGTGCTACATCTATTCATGTCTTTTATTGCAGCACTAACATTGATATGATATGGCGGAACATTCCTCGTTTTTTTCTTTCCTTTTCTATGTACGCACACGTATTGCTGTAAATGGGCATCAGATTTCGATATCGATCGGTTTGCGAGGTCGGATCTAAGCGGGGAAAAAATATATATCCAGGAGAATAGGAAGGACGACAACACTTAATAGGATCGATAAAATAATGGCGACGATTCCCACCCTATCTATATATATTTTTTTCCTACTCTCATAAGCATATATATAGGCAAGCGCAAATATTTTATAAAACAAAGTAAAGGGGGGAAAAATTGATCATAATAAGAACGCGAAGAGATGGCTAGGTCACATGGAGCGCCATTATTGATCTTAGTTTGTCCCGTAAATAACACGCAGCACAGCAAAAGTAGAGCACAAAAATAAGTAAAAGATTTCTCTTTTTCCACACACAAAAAAAAAAATTATATGGAGAAAATCGGAAAAGTAATAAAATCCAAGGTTCTCTATATCAAGAAATATGTGCGTCGTTACTAAATATATGATTTTTAGGGTTCTTTTTTTAATGGCACCAAAGGACATTTAGACAAATTGAAAAGCGGAAAAATAAAAAAATAAAAGAATGAAATCAATCAGAGTGCCACAAGGATACTGTGTATCCAAGGCCGAATCATAAATGAAGAGTTAAAAAAAAAAAAAGAAAAAATGTGACCGTGAAAATGAAACATGTGGTCACTTTATGAGGAAATGCAATCTCTAAGTCGAGTAACAATTTCATGTGCAAGCAAAGATCAAGAGAAAAAGTGGGGGACTCGGTTAAATTCCCTTATGCCTATGCCGTCGTTTAAGAGATGGAAAAAAATACAAAAATAAAAACAGGAGAGAAAAAGACCATCCGAAGAGCTGCTGCTTGGAGAGGGAGGAGTATTGATTCGCGGGCGGCGCTGCCGCGGAGCTCTAGCGGCGTGCTTCTATTATGTGTATAGTACAGTACTGTTATATACGCATAGGAGAAATGACTGGCATAGAGAGATGGAAGGCGGAGTTGACTTGATAAGGCGAATAGGCGGAGCTTCAACATACATACCTCTCGTATGCAGTTTTGAACAATTTTTCAAATTTTTTTTTCTCCGTTCCCCCTTAAATATTGAAAGAGCGCTACGAGGGAATAAGGTGCGTGAGATGTACGTAGAGATCTAAACTCCCCCTCAATTTAATCTGCATGAGTGAAAAATACAAACACCATTCAGTGTGCGGTGCGAGGAATGACTAAAAAGGGTTCAATGAGTTTTCGCTGGAATTCCTTCCGCTTGAGATGAACGAAGTTGATTGCTGTTGTTGACGTGAATTAAATCGACAAAACAGCTCAGACTGAACTTGTTACCCACAAAGCCACGAAAACAAAAAAACTCGCCAACGAAATTCGAGGTGGCCTCGTTTCTTCGTGTCGTATTCGGAAAGAGAAAATATATTTCGGGATCTGACGAGATGAACTCACCGACGACTAGGCGTCGTAGACTATCGGGACAAACTTGGCAAAGAGCCGTCGGTTTTCACCCGCCTATGTCTAACAAATATTTTTTCTACTCGTGGCCAGTTCATCTATTCATGACTGGAACATCTTTGAAACGTGGATCGTCTTGGAAAGTTTCTATTTTCTTCAAAAATGTCATTCCCTTTATTTCACCCCCCTTACATTTTATTTTCAAACGAATAGTTGGAATTGTGATTGGGTAATTCTGAAGGGTAGTAATGGGATCTCTGGATCGCGACTAGTCGGATGTGTGTCGCCATTGGCTTTGGCTGGTTGGCCACCCCCACATCGCCTTCCTATTTCCCGTGTTTCCTCTTCTTTCCTCCAGTCATCCCATCACTAATTGAACCGAGTGATGAAGTGAGGACGAAGAAAATCAATTCAATCAGGTCTCATCTCTTCGACATGGGAACGAAAGAGAGAGGAAAAAAAAAAAAAGAGGTGATCTCTCCACCAAAGAAGAAAACGTTAAAAAAAATTTCGAGGGAAAAAAGAAGAGTAGAGGATAAGATCAGACGAACTGACCTTTAAAAAAATATATATAATAGTAATAAAAAAAATAAAAATAAAAAAATCAAATAAAAACCAAGAGCTGAAAAGTCGCGGGTGTCTCTGAAGGAAAGACAACCCAAGCATTTGCCCACCGCCTTAGTTCTATATTTACAATCAGCCGACCCATTAGGGAGCATTACATCCAGCCAACAGACCGTGTGTCACGCCTATATCACTCACGCACGGTGTAGACACAGTGGTTTTAGTCCGCCAGAGTCCGCCATCATTTCTTTCAATGAGGGTAGGCAAGCTCGCGGCTGTTTACCGCTATTACATCGTAATAATACTGATTTCAGAAATACAAAAATTGGCTGCTAGCTTCTCTCTCTCTCTATCTCTATCTATTATCTCGCATCAATAGCTGCCTCTTATTGGTTCAATCATCACCTTTAATGGTGGCACTGGACTGGATCGTTATGACGACGCGATATAGACTAGCTGAAAGCAATACCCCAATTTTATTTTATTTTATTTTTTTACTTACCCCGATAACCGAATCAAAAGTCCCATCATCTTTTGCTGGGCGTTCGTTATTTCGTAAGTAACTTTTTTTTAGTCTTTTCTCACAATAATTCGGCCAATTGTTTAAAAACAAAGTGAAAGAAAACACATTCGCCATAAAATAACGTGTTGTTGTCGATGATCACAGATCACTTTTTTCAGTCTAATTTTCACGATAGTCCCGAAGATAAAAAAAAAAAAAATGCAAACGAAACTGTTTAAGAGCAAAAACTCGTTGATAAGATTTCAAACTGTTAATGGACGCGTTTTATTTTGTTGTGTGCCCCTCTCTCTCTCTCGCTCTGGCTCCGGTGCGTGAGCAGGAGGAGGAGGAGGAGGAGAAAGGTTAGAACTAGAATACGGCGCTCGGCAAAGTTGACGTCCGACCGACTACTGTGCACTCGTCAAATGGATAGCAGAGAAAAGAGCGCGCTGCTGTCGCCTCTAGCGGGATGCTGCATAGTCGCATGTTCTCGCGAGACGGAACCAGAAATGGACGGACCAGCATTCGAATTTCTCACTGTGTGTGTGTGTGTGTGTGTAACAAAATCAGATGGGTGACACAACAACGTAAAATGGGAGTTGGTAGCTGGGATCGATCACAGAGGTCACTTGGAGCGGATGAGGATGAAACGGATGCGCCGGATGCCGATAGATCCACCTCACATCACCACAAGACAAGACACAATTTCAAGGGCTGGACTTGCGTGATGATAACGTGTGACGACGTAGTCTTATTTCACGTTCATTAATGGGGAAATGACCAGACGTGCAGACGACGCGGTATCTTGTTGGCAAATCCACCTCATGGAACCCCTCCCCTCAATTCTCTTTTATTACACCTGAATCAACAACGTAGCCAGACGCGTGACGTACACACAAATCTGACCAGTAGGAGAATGTCAGATGTTGACACAGCAGTTTGCGTCGTATATGTACGTACACTCTGTGTCTTCACAGGATATGAAACAATTTCCTGTGGCCATTAACGCTTTTATGTTAGGCCAGATGCGTCCCCTTTTCCATATATACCGAAAATACGCTTCGACAACAATGTTCGTCACCTTGCAGTTGGGTTAAAATGAAGGGTAACACGTAAAAACATTCGCATAAGACGATAAAGAGTTAAGATATTCTAAAATGTTGTTAGATGTGTGTTAACCTCGGAAATCATGTGTGCCAAACGGAATATAGAGAAAGGAACCGTAAGAGCCGAGAGAGTAGTAACTGAGCCGCCGATCTTCTGCATCGTTTCGCCATCTAGCGGTGAAATAATGAAATATGTCACACTGACAAGGAAAAATATAAAATGTCAACTGTTGGGGTAGTTGCTGATGGTGGTGATGGCGGCGCTGCTACAACAAACACACACGTACCCATCACATAGACGCGCATGCAATTAACAGAGAAACTTGCTTCAATTATGGGAAACAAAGGGTTGTTAATTGAACGAATGCGATGGGTCGCACCGACGTCATTGGACCTTAACGGGCTGTCGGAATGAAGAAACAAAAAAAAAAAAACTGTTCCAAAATTTGACATGTAACGAGCTGATTCACTCGACAAATCCGTACGCTACGCTCCGTGGCAAAATGACGGTACGCTCCAATGCGCAGGTAGAATGATGATACCGCAACCAGAGAAAGTACTTAAATGCGACTCGGTGATGAATTGAGCAGCTGATTGGGTACCGGAAAACTGTGACGGGCTTAACTTTGTACGACTTACCGCAACAAACGAGACATCGCGGGTGAAAACGGCACAAAGGGTTGCTGCTCCCGCGACCCGATGGCGAATTGTTAGTGTCGCCAAAATGAAGAAATGGCGTCGTTTGCACTTCTTTCACTGTCATAACGTCTTCTCCTCCGCCGTCGTCCTTCGGCCACGCAATGATGCACCGAGCTTGGAATCAAAACAAACATACATTTTAACTGGTGAATAACATTTTGATTTGGATAGCAAACAATCACAAATTAGTAGCAATCAAGCTTTATATTTTTAAACATAGATAAGAGAAAAAGGAGGAAAAAAATGCGCACGTACGTCCGCCGTGTATTCCCCCCCCCTCCCCTTCTTGCTTCAACTAGTTTTCTCATTTTCTGCCCGCCTACTATGGCCATTGTATACGGTTTACCTGCTTCTGTCAGCAGTAGCACAATCGATGAAGAAAATTAGGTTTGGCCCTTTTCTTTCGTTTCTGTTCTCTCTCCCCCCCCCTTTTTTTCTTTCTCTTTCTCGAGTGGAATTGCCGGGGCGTTGTAGCGGACAAAACGCTTTTGCCCAAATGTCACTGCTTCTGACACAACATGTCGATCTGTTATATTTATTGACGCTTAAACGCAAAGTCTCGAGAAAATTACGATTTTCACGCGCAAAAACAGCCAACGGAAAAGAGGCGCGCAATTTAAAGGGAAATTAATAAATTTCTCCTCGAAAAGTCAAAAAGAAAAGAATTTCAAAAAATTCGAATCGTTCGCTAACTGATGAACTGATTCCGCCATCAATGTCCAATGATTGCCACCTTCACTACATTAACATATCGATCGTGAATAGTCATTGGCTGAGCCCTAGTTTCCATCGATTTTCTTTTTTTAAAAGCATGGTAAATGTTGGTGACTCAAACATAATCCATGGGTTCATGGGGAAAAATTCAAACACAGCCGGAAAAGAAAAAAAAAATCAAAACAGGAGATCAACCACAAATAATTGCGTCTCAGTGGCCTCACTTTACGTGCTTCATCTAGACGTGATTTCTTTTGCTAATTCCGCTTCGCTTTCCTTTTTTTTCTCACTAAAGCGAATCCAGTTCTTATTGTTCCGCGTTCCTACCTCCACAGGATCGAAATACTTGGGAATAGCCGGGCAAAACTTGTTTTTATGTTGCCAAGATTTGCACACGCACAAAAAAATAGTCTTCCAAGAATCATCTTCATCAACAGCTCTAGTAAATCTTGGCGGGGAATAGGTGGGCATGGACGTAGGCCGAGCTTTACTTCTGATGGCGATCAATTTAAGTAGGTTTTGATTGGACGAGGGAATAGATGGGGCTGCTGCATAGGAGCGGAATAAGGCGTGGCGTGCGGGAGTCCGGCGTTAGGGACGAGCGCCTGACTTGTCTCTAACGCGACTAATCACTTTTATGCCGCTTTCTCACCCGAATTTCTTTTATTCTTCTTATTCTTTTTCTTTTCCCTTTTTTGGTATCCTCTAGCAGACTGAACCATTAAGAAAACGCGGCGAGCTGGATGCCATTGTTCCTGCTTCCATCTCAGACCTAATGGAAGAGACCGACGTAATGTTATCCTTACTACCGCGATGATAATGAAAGGAAAGAAACTACGCTAAAACAATTCGCTAAAACTGGCATAAAGAAAGGGGGGAAAAAAGTGGAGAGATTTCCAGTTACTATTTTTAAATGGAATGCAAGAAAGAACCCCAAATTTGTCTCCCAGCTACCCAATTTCAAAGAAGCACTGTGGGTTCGTTCCCTATGCTCTGGCACACAAAAAAAAGGCTATTACTATCTCTTGTTTGACAGCGTAGTAGTTTTCTAGGATACGGGTCAATGGTAAATCGCAAATAAGACTTCACTGCGTCTCATTCTAAAAATTTTGGATTGCTGGTGCTTCCGTTACTTTCAAACGCTTGCGCTATTTTTTTTGTTACATATTCAAATGGGAAGGACATTACTATCTATCAATGCCCTCGTGGGAGAGGGAAAAAAAAGAAGGTAATGGATAAGAATCGATTGGAAAAAAAAATCGTAATATTGGCACTACTATTAACAAATATATATATATATATAAAAATAAAATAAATAAATAATAAACAACTTAACAATATAAACAAATAGAAAAAATGTAGTATTGAATTGGAATTAATTGGCCAAGTAAACATTATTATATTGGGTGAAGGTTGTAGTGATCGCACAAAATAAACGCACCGTTAAAGACGTCACGATTGTAAACAATTTTCTTCCTGTTCAAAAGATTACACAAGCCTCAAGTTCAGTTTTCGGGCTCGTTAACAAGCGGGGTCTCTACTGATTGCTTAGTCAACTGTGCGTTGGGCCCCGTAGCATCCAAACAGGCGGAACACAATGACAAGGGACGGGACGGTCGCGTGACACAGACACTCTACGACATCGATAACATTTTTTTATTATTTTCTTTTCGTTTGTGGAGGAGAAAAAATAATTTTCAACGAGTCACAAATTAAATGTGAAGCTGTTAGGTCTAGGGAAGAATCAAACCAAAGCGACGCAAGTCAATCGTGATTGATGCACCAAATAAAATAGAATTATTATTTCTTGTGGAAGCGGTGAGTTAAGATGGAATCGACGGCCCTTTGCGCTCATCCTTGAATTGTAAAGAACGGCCCTCAGTCAAAACGTGTAATTCACATCAGAAGCAAAGTTACTTGAGGGCAGAGAAATCGAACACGTTAAACGTCGTTCGATGTCGCCCCCAAGACACTCCATGAAATCACCGAACCCAACTAAACCAACCGGAAGCACTTCTAAAAAGCGAATTTTTATCCTTTTCTTCAGCTTTATTGGATTCTAACTGAACACTGGGCTACCGTTCAACGCTTCGACCTCGTCCAAAAAATTCCAAGAACCAACTAGAAAAGATCGATCCAACGCGAAATAATATATATATTTTTTTAACATCAAGGCATCAATTGCCTTGTGATCTTCGATTGCCATGGAGCCGTTACCCGTTAAAAGACGATGACCAACAAACAAAGTTTTACGAACAACGACGACGATAACAACTACTTCCCAAGGACTTACTATCCATCCAATAGGTGAGTTGCAACTCTGCCTGGACAGAGGGTAAATTATGTTGCCGGCTAATAAGCGGCGGATGCCTGGAAACAATCACAATAGGCATAGTGGCGTTGGGTCTGATCCAAGGTGACCGCTCGGCCATCCATCGTTTCACCATCGACGACACTTTAATGGTCCACGTTGCGTTAGCACTGATATTACCACTATCACCACACTGCAGACGATGGGCCGCCGGGGCTTCGGACACGCTAATCGGCGACGGGATATCGTAAAAAATCCGCAAACGTTTCCACGCTTCAAGACGGTCCCAGTTTTGACATCCTGGAATGGAATTGCGGCTGACGTTGGAACTGGCAAACAAGTCGCACATATCCAAATATGGACGTGTCGGTTGATTGGCCGCATTTCGAGCGCCGTGCTCCAAGGCGGGCAAAAATTCAATCCACGCTTCCGGTAAGAAAACGACTCTCGGCTGATGTTGGAGCATGGAACAAGGCAGAGAGAGGGTGGCATCCAGCAGAGCGAAATCCGCTTTGGCCCATCGATCCAAAAATTCGGGCGGGCGAAACAAGAACGGAACAATTTGACGCCAAGGTTCCAGGAACGTCGAGGCTGACGGCCAGTTGACCGTTCGCGGAAGTGATTCGGCATAAGTGCCCAGATAACAAGCGCATACACCATCCGGACGCCGGATCACGAGTGTCACAACAAAAAGCAATAACAGCAAAAACGTATACTCCATGTGGGACTCGAGGAGCGGATAGATTAGCGACTTAACACCAAGAGACTCTGGTCTGCAACTGGCGAGGGATGAGATTTTACAACAGGATTCGAAAACAGGAAAGACGAGGAGAAAAAAAGGAAAGAAAAAGGGAAAAAAAAAAAATCAACACATTGGCACGCTGTCCTTCTTGTTTCGTCTCTATTGGTTCCTCTTTGCTGAGTCGACGCAGGCGCCGGCCTTCACCCCTCCTCAACTGGCAATAGTTTTTTTTTTTCTTCTTCTTAGTTTTCTGATATACTATTTCCACCTTGTAGTCTCATTTATTTATCTTTTTTTTTCGATTACGTGATGCTGACGAAAACGGCAAATTGATCAGGATGGGAACGCATCCGCATTCAACAACGGATCTATTCTTTTCTTTGTTTATTTGTCTCTTCCGGCACGAATATTTTGGGCTTCCTATTAGATGCGCGTACACTACAGTCTGCCGTTTCGTACCCTAGTCAAAAGTAGCTTGAAAGGCCTTTTCAAAACGGAGATGGCGAAGCAAATTAGAAGCCCCGTTGGCAAGTCCAAGATTGCAGTCGGCAATCATGACAAAATATCGACTGATTTTCGAATCTAGAAAAATTCAAACTTTGGATTTCTTATTTTTCCTTTTTCCTTGTTGCAAGTTTGTGACTACCCTATCGAACAATCAAAAGAGGCGGAATCCTTTGCCTATGTCATTTGATGTTTCCTACGAACTAACTATACGCCGAATGTGAAACGGTAGTGATTTAGTATAAAGGCAAGAGCACAGCTCGTTATCGATGCGAGTCAAGTTTTACCGTTAACTTTGGTGGTACTATCTCTTTTTACCGATGAAGCAGGATCGTCACAAAGACAACAAGATAGAAAAAAAAGGAAGCACACACACATACACACACAAAAAAAGACGGGCAGATTGACCAAACGAAAGAGATGGAGGGGAAGAGACGGATTGCACCGGATTCACATTTCCGTTCCGGAATGCCTCGAACGTGGCCAGAGCTCAGCGCGATTTGGTAACGCATAAAAACACAACATCTATATAGCGGCAGAATAGACAGATGGAGGTCAGCGGTGCTCACAGAACAAGACAATGCAAGGATGGCCTCTCCTATAACTCGGACATGATAGGTTATTCACATTTTCTTTTCCCTTTGACACCCGACAATCGATCTGTGACAGATCATTGACGTGAATCATAAGAATAAGATTTTTTTTTTATATCGTCCCTACCGCACCGTCTATATTGCGCAATATATATCCAATCAATTACAAACGCAAAGGACATTTAATAACGTTCCGTCGAAGGGCAAAATCGCATTAACAGAATTTGCAGGCATCCACAAGAGTGCGCCACTTTGCGTAGACTTAAAATACAAAGCAGAACAAAAACGAATTGATGCCAATATCGGCGACTCTTCTTGTAATATCACCCAAATTAAACTAACTTAGCGTTTTTCGGACGTGACCCAAAGGTCAAAGAATCCCATATCGATCGCAGCAACAGCCTTTAGTGAATACGCAGAAGCTTACGGTGATATGTTGCGGAAGAAAGAGGCCGGATGCGAGTGTGTTTCTTTTCAACCTTCTCACATTTCGCCTAGCGACGGGCTAGCGATGCCCATCATTGCAAGGCTAATTGAATTTTACCTAAAAGCCACTTTGTTTTCCCACTGCTAGGCCGCCATGCAGCTTAGTTCATTTTACGGGTCAAAGCATTTTGATGAGACAGAATAAAGATATGATTTGGAGAGTGGCCAGAGGTTCCCAGACCAGAATACAATAGTGCAAATTGGCAACACGAATCACGTGATCATCCAGTCCAGCGCGCCGGTCTCGAACAAAAGTCAGTTGCACATTATTACCTCAATAATAGTTATTTGACGAGACGGGGCAGTGTATAAAAAAAAAGAAGAAAAAAAAAACTATCTCAACCGCACTAAGCCTTTATGGAAGACTACGTCATCGGCCACCATCCAAATAGTGTCCTACCGTTAAAGCTTTTCTACTTTTGAAGCGCACGATAGAATTGACTCTTTATTCTCAGAGGAAATCAAATGGTGAAAAACTGAATCGCGACGACAAAGAATAGAACTTGATCTCTTTGAAAACAGCTTTCCCAATTCAAATACGTTCGCAACCCCCCTCCCACGAGGTAATCCTGTCACGGCACCCAACTGTTTGGTCCTCTATGTTTTATTGATTACATTTCGTTTGCTCTTTTTCTAGTTTTCAAAATAAATGCAGTTGAAGGGATCGTATCAAAAATAGCACGCAGTAAAGTCAATTATTTGTGACAACCCTTTTAAATTTCCACCTTATAACGACTGGAGCGGATGTACGTACGCGCGTTGGTTCGAAGCGGAACGATTCGTTGTGTGTGTTTGAGCTTTCCTGACACCATTGTCTAGTAAGACCAACATTACAGGCGAACAAATTGGAATATTCTTAGCAAGTTGGCAATATTCTACGGTGCAGCATTTAAAAGAAAAATGAAATGGAGAGGGGAAAAAGGAATGGCACGAGCAAATCAAAATGAATGAAAAATAAAAATCGACAAAAAATCTGTTTGTCCACTCAGCCGGAATTTGCTGGATGGGGGAGTGGGATGGAGAGCGGATACGCAGCACGAAAAAGAGCGTCAAAAATGCTTAAATGGAAATTATAGTTTGAGCATCGATTTGTCGTCAACAATCGGATGAATTCCGCATGCATCTACGCCCACTGCAGAACAAGTTCCAAGAAATGATTCCGCAAAATACATAACTCTTTGATCTGTTAAAAAGAGAATCGTTGAAAATAGAAAATCTAAATGGAGTCATTCGATTTCAAAGCAAAAAAAAGGACAGGTGGTCAAGTTTTGTCTGTACTCCAATTAATCTTAAAGTAATACAAATAATTTACTCGATCCTCTTGAGAAGAAAGGGACGCTAAAACGCTTGTAAAGCTGAACAGTGCCCAATCGTAATAAAGATTAACAAAGTGTCGATGAACAATGTCATTCCCCAAGCAAGGATTTCCCAAAAGAAAAAGAAGGGCGAAATAAGTTGGTAAGGATCAAGGAAGGGAATCGATAGCTGCTACCCGAGCGGTGACTCTTTTGGCATATGATCCAATGCCAATCCATCTTGGTCGACCTGAAATGGGCGTTATCAAGTCAGATAGTATGTGTACGCCCGTCTAGCCCGTCCTTTTCATCCGGAGATGAGCGAGATTAAAAGGTTCCGTGTACAACTAACGGGCATGGCAGATCTTCATTTTCAATATCCTATCACTGTACATTCCAACAATTTCGACACATTCCTTTCCAGCACCCTTGGCCAAACTTCCGCTCTTCCTGCCTGGACGGATATCATATGTCTCTTTGATTTCTTCGCCTGCAGTTTTCACGATTGTCAGTTACTTTGGCGGACTTGGGAGATAAGGAGGGGATTCTAAAGCTTGTACGGTTGCTGGTACATTACTTTCTCGGTGTATAAAAGCAAAATCTATCGAAGAGAATTCGGGAAACGAAGACTATCGTACACTTCAAGATATTTCCGCCACAGTTCCGCCGTCTATCGAATGGCCACACACAGAGCACAGAAACCATATTTCAAAAGGATGGGATTGAGATATGGTCTCTGTCTATTGATACAAGTCCAGTGCTTAGATACCACCCTAAAATTATACTAGCATTTTAAAATTTTACATTTGTGGTACAAATGTATGCCAAGATTTTACTTCCCTTTATCCTTGATTCACTTGCGTTGATCTCTTTGGGGGAAAAAAATAATACAATGCACTGAAACTTGAAAAAGCGTAAATCTTTTTGAAATAGGTGAATGTCGCGATGGGGGCATGGAAATATTCCTTTGCTAGAAAAAATTATGCAAAAATTGAAAGCAATAACATATCAAGAGAAAACTTGATTTTCGTCAGAAAGCCTTACGAGGATACGGTACAGATCATTCAGCCAAAGAATAACAATGCTGATGACGTGGATTCAACAAGATATAGCCAGTCACAAAAATGAGGGGAAAAAAAAGACAACAAAAGGCACAAAAAGCAATGGCGTCAAAACTTTGAGACGTAGCTAGGTTATGAGCCGAACATGATCCGCCATTGTGAATTCGTTTGAGTGGATCTACTTTGAAACTCTAACTGGCTTTCACGTACCTCATGTCCAACTGAGCACCCATTATTAAAGCCGATTGTAATCGATGACGCCGAATGGGAAGGCTGGTCATTTGGAGTGTTAATTGGATAAGCAGAGAACACGTTGACTGGTAGAAACACCACTTAGTTTACACGCAGCTACAGGTTTTCATGTTGCACAAGATTCCGAACACAAAGCTTTAGAATTGGCGGGAGCCTTGGTTCACAGAATCTCTCTCACCCCATTTGAGAATCTCATTATTTTACAGTTTCTAACCAAACAATGTCCACTAAACAATGAGAAATTCATAGCTGACTGTGAAATTACCAGTATCTGTATCTTGCCACAAGAGCCAAGTCAAATTTTAAGTGGAAAACGAAGTCACCAATTTGAAAGAAGGAGAAGGTGTCGCACCATGTGGTGGCGACGTGAATGCAGACTTGCAATGCCACTTTGAACAATGGATTGAATGGAAGTGTTCTCTCTGCAATTAGGATGTTGTGCAACATTGTCGAATCGTCTAATTGTAAAGCGTCAGCGCAGACCAATAAATATTTAAAAATTCTGATTTCTGAAAGAGACTTGAGAAATTATAAATTTATAATGAATAAATCAACGTGTATTCAACATCACTTTCTTTTTCTTTCGCCATTACATGCGACGAACACTTTGAATATTGATGCTTCGTCGGCGATTGCCTAGCTGGCTGCCGCAAACGTTCTCCCAAAAGAAAAATTTACGTCTTAGTGGCCAATAATATGGTATTACGACGTGTCAGGCGATACATTATGTAACAACAGACATAGTGGGTTAGAGCTAGTTGCTGATTGGGGGAAAAAAATAATAGTGTATAATAATGAGAAAAAAGAAAACAAAAACAACAGTATTTCTCACAAATCCAGTAAATGTCTTTTTGGGGTTAGGCGCAGTGAGAAGAGAAAGAAAAACTATGTTAAATCTCGTAAAAAGAAAACCAATGAAAGGGAGGATTACACCGAAGAGACTAGAGGCAGAGTCTATAAGAAAGTAACGAATCTAGCACGCAGCATTGTAAAGGACACATGGGTTTCATTGTGGGGTAGAAATTCAAGGAGAAATACAGACAATTTAGAAATCTTAGTTTGTGTCTTCAAAGATTTCAATATCGAGTCAGAAAAACAAAAGTCGACAACAGGCGTGTTCCACTCCGCCGTGTGGCAAGTTTTGTTTGATTCTTTTTCTCCCGGAAAAACAAAAAAAAAAACAAAACAAAACATGAATTTTTATATGGCCGGATTAGCTTTGAAACTTCCAGTTCCTGACGGAACACAATACACACACGCACACACACAGCACAACCGAATTGACGAAGCACGTATTGTGAATTTTGTAACGCTCATAGATTTTTAAATGTGTGTTTTAGACATATACTTATATTAGATTGCTGGGCAGCATTAGTAGTCAATTTTTTCATTACGCCTTTTCTCTTCTTCATCAACCAGGTTCGACACGCGAATTTTGAACGAAATTCTATCACCGTCTCTCATTCCCCGTTTCATAATTTTTTTTTTTTCTTATTTTTTTTTCTTTCAAAGTGAATCATTTCCCTCCGTGTAAGTGCGATACATTCGCAATCTGGATAAATTATAGGCGACGACGAACCTCCACTCAATTTTTTTGTTTTTCTAAATAGTTTCTACTTAAAGCGCATTGACAGTTTACGCGCAAATTTTGGCAACATTATCCTCGACGGTGTGTCTAAGATAAATAAAGAATTTCTACTTAAACCTTCGGTTCACAAAAGGCTTTTTGAAATGTCTAGCGTAGCACCGGCGATAAGTTTTCTTTTCATCGTTATCAATGACATTGATATAGCAGCCTTCAATTAAAAGGTGCGCGAGGAAGGAAGTGATGAGAGAGCAGTAGAAGTGAAGAGACGAAAAAAAGATTTGTGAAGGCGGGTTTTCCTAAGTAGGCGGGGCTCCATCCGGATAGCCGAGTACGAACTCGAGCGAATCGACGAACGTATTGGCATCCATGCAAGAATTGTTATTAGGTACTAGGGAAGCAACACCGAGGACCAGAAGCATCACTGCCTGAATGGGCAGTGCGGTGCGGATCACCCGGCCGAAGAAGCGATAGCCGCGCTGCAATACGCTCGTGTCCACGGCAGCCGCAGCAGCAGCACTTCCATTGGCTTCTTCCCGATCCGGTGTCCGGGCGGAAGCAGTCGCAGCAGCAAAACTGTAATTTTATCAGGAAAGAGACAAACAAATCAAATCAGGTAAACGTTAAATAAACCAAAAAGAATCATTTGGAAATGAAGTGCGTGTGTCGATGAACGTAAACATAAAATGAAAGTGTAAAGAAGATTGTCCTGATCAAATAATAGAGTGCCATACTTGGAATGGACAGTGCTGGTGAATGAACGCTCGTCCATGGACGAGGCGCGGGGAACTCTCGGAGATGGCGACCGACAAGGCGACTGCAACGGTGATGTCAAAATGTAAAAAAATTAAAAATAAATAAATAAATAAATAATACGTCCACGAAGAAATGAATTAAAATCATAAAATCCATGCTGAATCGTCAACGTCTTTCAAGTGCTATACAGTGGATTGAAATGAAACACTGACCTCGGTGGATGGCAAAACAACAATAGACGGGCGCGGGGATTTGACTCCGGGCGACGACATTCCGCTCAGGTTCAACCCAGAAGGAGTCGAAGGAGAAACGGAAGCTCCTCGGTTACGTAGAGCCCCGTCTAGCAATTGCTTGTATTGGCCGCAAATCTTTAGCAAGGAAGTCAAACGATCGTTCAAAACGGCCAGTTTGGACCTAAGTTGGGCACTATCCGCTTCCACAGACTGTGCAAAAACTTGGTCGGCAATTTCCCGCATGGACGTCACTCGAGGTTCAAATTGGCTCAGTTGGGCGTATAAATCCTGTGATTGATATGTACGGATCTTCAGTCAAAGGAATCCCATCACGATGATATTATACATTTTTTTGCTTTATTACCTGGAACTTCGTTAGTTGGGCCTTCAGTTGTTTGTTGCCCACGGTCAAATCGATCGGTTCGGCGCTTTGAATGTCAGCTTCTGTCCTTTCTAACCAGCTAACTAAGTCGCGAATGGTGCGATGGTACTCTTCATTCTACAGATGAAAAAGGCGTGAAAGAGTCTCTTCCTGTTATTAAAACTGTCAAATAAAATACCTGCATGAGGGAAGACTGTAGTCGGCCTTGGATCCGAGCCGCGGACTTGCAGACAGCATCCCAACGGCTATTTGCGGCGGCCAATCGGCTTCGAAGACGATCGGCAGCTCGCTGATCGGCCGTTACAGCGTGTTCGGCTACGTGGTTAACGACAATGTTCAGCGACATTACAATGTTCTTGTGGCTATCCAAATCGAGTGAGAGCTCCTAGGAACGACATTCCAGAATTTCCGATTAAAAACATGAAAACTTTGACAAATTTAAACAAGACAATTTAACATACTCGGAAATCCTGGACGGTATCTTCTAGCTGCTCCATGTTGGTCGGAATGCGTTCGTGAGCACGGAATTGGTTTTCGGCATGTTCCAGCCATCGTTCCAGTCGCCAAAGATCCTGCTCTTGTTGAGCCCATGTTTTCCTGGAACACAGGGGACATGAAGTTGATTTCCCACCAACAGCAGTGGACGAGGAGCGAGGCGATGCCACTTCATGCCCACTATTTGACGCGCCCAACACAGGGCTGGGGTCCCCAGACATCACGAAGAATGGATTGGAAGACAGAGGAGACAGAAAGGGGAGGGCAGATTCCGGACGTGCACAAGAAGCAAAGACAAAGGAAAAACCGATATGGGATCATCACAATGCTGATGGATTTTATATAAATGTCTTATTATGGGCTAGTCTAATTTGATTTTAAAAAAATAATTTTTTATATTGTGAAAAAAAAAATATCAATTCTCATTTAAATGCTATTTTAAAATCTAGATGATCTCTGTAACTAAACCTTATTTGGATTTCATTAGATTGCATCAGTGTCTTGATTACCAATATGTGAATGTCAAAGCATCAATTTAATTTTAAACTACGTTACAATGGCGGATTAGATTCGCAATTAATACCAGCGAGTTTACAAATCGTTGCAATGTAAAAACGAACTACTGACAGATTGCGTTAGAAAAAATAAAAACCGGCGAAGTGGTGTCGTACAACAACAATATGCAGTTGTGAACGTGATTAATGTGTGAATTTTTCCTTCGCAACAAATTATTAATAGTGGTTTGTTTCAGTGAAATTGTGATGTGCCCATCGGTGGCGAAAAGAAAAGTAAATACAGGAGGTATAATAAAGTGAGAAGAGACGCAAAAAGTAGGTTTGCGTGTTGGAAAAGTTTTATAAAAAAAAAAAAAAAAGCAACCAAGCAAAATAAAGTTGGGGTCAAGGTTTTCATGCGTGTCATTCCAAGATAAGGCAAAGAAGGAGACAAGTTTTGAGGAACAGGAAAAGACAGGAAACGAAGAAGTAAGGCTGTCCCGCATGCAATCGCCACGCTACCCTGCACGAAATGCCTTACCTTTCATCTCGTAAGTTGCGCTCTTTTGATTTGGCCAGCATTTCAAGCTGTTGGAATTCGTCCTGTAAGGGCGGACGTTTGTCTGGTAAGCGCTTCCAGCTGCTTGGAGTCGGTTAATGATGATTCTGATACGAGACGGCTGCACAGATGTTGAGTTAAATCATGGGACGACCGGCAGGTGGCTACCATTCGTGCCTAAAATTTGAAAAAGCGCGGGTTAATTTACAAACGTGAGATGAGGCGGTACGCAAATTTGGATTACAATTTCGTTCGCTGCGTCGGTGGATGGTTCAGTACTGATGGATGTTTTGATCAAATGATCGAGACGAGCTAATCTTTGTCTCCATTCGTCTAGAGCTAATTCCAGGTGCCTTTGAGTATCCGATTTGATAGACACAGGAGGTGGAGTTGATCGCTTGGTGGAAGACACGACGGCAGTTTTCGCAACTTCGGCATACGTGCGCTGTTTGGCTCCCGTAGCCTCTTCACGAATCTCTTCAATGGGCCTAACTGGGGGTACCTTTAATGTAGATGTACCAGTTTGGGCTGCTGTTACACGAATTTCTTCCACCGGTCTAGATGGGGTGACGCGGGATGGGGATGTAGCAGTTCGGGTAGCTGACACATGAGTTATCTTCCGCCAGTCTAGGTGGAATGACTTTTGATGGAGACGTACTAGTTCCCACCGAAACGGAAGTGTTCCGGGCGTCTGGAAGCGATAAGCTAATGGCGCTATCGTCGAAAGCCGCTGTGGCTGATCCTCGAGGAGCATCGTTATCCAAAGCATAGCTGTAGACACCAGAATCACACATGCTAAAATTCTGGGCACCAGCCCCGGCCATGACAGTAGCCATTTGGCGCTCTTGATCTTTTTCAGCTAGCCGGACTTGCATTTGTGCCATTTTTAACAAGACTACATCTTCGGTTTTCAGATAATCATCCAATTGTGATTGCATATCAGCTGTCCCTTGCTTAACTAGCGCTCGTCCGAGTTCCCTAATTTCAGCTCGGGCATTCTCCAACACTTGCAAATCTTCTGCTAGCTGCCTTAGTACTTCGGCTGGATCGCTCTCTCCCGATAAGGTATTGCTCTCCAGTTGTTGAACTTGTACTTCACAGTGCGAACACCAAACTAAAAGCCGATCGCGCAATCCCTGTAATACGTTTAAGTTTTAGTTAAAATCAAATGTTCTCAGGTAAAACGGGTACCATTAAATACCTGCCAATGGTGAATCAATGAAGTTGCATTTCTACTCGTTTGAAGGAGCATTGATAATCTATCAGATAGATCCCTCCATCTAGCGTTCAGACGAGCTACCATTTGCTGCAATTCACCGGAAGCGTCGAGGCGCCCGTCTCGAGCCAAGATACAGTAGCGTTCATTAAGTTGGTCCAGCTTTTGGCGGGTGAAAGGCGCATGGAGTTCTTGAATAAGATTCTCTAGAAGCGTACTCAGCTGTTCCACTTCGAATGACGATGAAGCTCCACTGGTGTCATTAGGTGTTGAAAGTTCTATAACAGACATGATCTGATCCAACTGGCCGTGCAATTCCAGTACAGCTGACCAGTCAGGCCACAAGGATTGTAAAAGTGCAGATCTTTCACTCGCTAATTGGCAAATGGAATTCCAACGTCGCTGGAGGGATTGAGTGGCATATTGTACTGCATCCAGATCAGGGCCCAGCCATCCGTGGAGTAAGGTGTAATTGACGGTGAAACTGTTGCACAGATCTAAGACGGATGCAACAATGGGGCGCTTTTGCTCGATGGACTGCTCCAGATTACGATGCTCGGAAAGTCGGCTCTCAACAGCAGCCGAATTGCAAGCGGAAATGGTTAATGGGGCGTTGATTGCTGCCTCAGTTTGACCCAGCCAGACGGTCAATTCCGCTAGACTATTGTTGAGTCCGTCTAAATCCGTAGGTAGCTGTTGCAGACGCTGTAGCTCATGGTTCCACGTCTCCATTAGTTTCTTCCAGATCTCTTCGACGTTGGCCACTTTGCTAAGAATCTCGTCTTTTCGCTCTTGATTACCGCAAACGAGACTCAATTCTCTGCCTTGATCCACCAACCAGCGATGTTCACTCTCTTTTGCCGCTAGCTCATCTCGTAAAGGACCAGACAGCCGTTGTACCATATCGTCCACTAAGGCACGTTGTTTTTGCAATAGCCGTTGTTCCATGGTAGATGCCCAGTTGACGAAGCGGACGTATCGCATCTCAAAAACTTTGGGCCAGTCCTGTTGATCCTCGAGCATTTGAATGAGTGAATTGAGGCGATCTTCTGTTTCACAACGTCGAATTTGAAGGGCGGCAAGGCGCTGCCAAATACGCTTGGCATCGGGAATGTTGACACAAGAACGAATTTCACCGGCCACGACTTCTTGTTTCTCCACGTCGGAAGACAAAGTTTGCACCATAAGTAATTGTTCCTGCAAAAGAAACGAATAGTAAATAAATAATAGACGTAGATTTCCAGCTGGATTCTTACTCTGTAGTGTTGGAGCAGTTCTGAAACAGCTTCGGTAGATGAGGGCAGTTCGTTCTCAGCCACCAAATCGCTTTGCACCGACTGAAGCTGTTGGCGAATGCCTTCAACACCTTTTTCCAAATTCTGATAAAGTCGGGCAACTCTCTCCAGGAAATCGCGCCACGTTCGTAATCCAGCGTCTAAATCCGTTAAACGGGCGGCAGCTGATTTAAGATCGGCCCGAACTGTCGAGGCGCTTTCTTCGTCGCCGAGTTTCTCCAACAACTGGCGTGCGGCTCTGTCAAGCTCGACTTGGATCCTGTGGCCCTGTCCTATCTTGTCCAATAAAACTTCCACTCGGTGCAAAGCGGTCGGTAAACCGTGTTCCTGGATTTGGCGCAGGACAAGGTGCTTGCGTTCTCGTTCGGCGGCATCCAGCCATGTCAAAAGTTTTGACAGTGAAGAGCGATATTGTTCCCACGCTAAAGCTCTGTCACTGAGGGCGGCATGACGTAGGCGGATGCGCGTGAGGACCGCCCGATGCAAGCCCTGGAGATTGCACGCAACTTTCGGCTCAATGACTTCTTCCGTGGTTTCAGTCGCTTCCACCTCTCGTGTTTCATTGCTGGATTGAGTCGAATGGAAGACTGAATGATGACGTATCAGAAGATTCTCGTGCAGCTATTGCAATCCAAAACAAAAACATTATCAAGATTTGACATCGATGAACCTATGATTAGACTCGGTCTTGTACCTCGCACAAATCCCGATCTTCGCAGGTGGATAGGTATTGATCGGGTAGCGAACGACTAAGGTATTTTTCAGCTTGATCAAGATGGTCACGCCAGACTTGGGCGGTTGCGGATTCGTCGCAGCGATCCTGTAGCTTGTTCAATAGTCTCTCATACTCTGCGAACGTCTTCTGGAAAATGATTTCCCATTGCTGCGAGGGCAGACAATAGAACTTGTTACGACTTTAATCGATTTCTCGGAATAATTGAACATCATACTTGTAAAGTGGTTTGAATGGTCGAGGTTGTCGCGCAAAGAGCAGCCTGCGGTCTAATCTCCACCACAGCAGGCAATTGCTTCACTAATGGGTGCACTGTTCAGTTGCTGCTCTGTGGGGCTGAGTTGCAGTAATTGATCACGCAATACAACCAATTGGTCTTCGATGCGTTCCCCAGCAGCGTCTTCCTCCACGGTGCACAGCGTCTGCGGTTGCAAGATAAAATAACTAATTATGTTGTAATCAATGCGCTATGATTTTGCTAATTGGTTACCTGTCGGGCGGTATTAATGAGTTTTTCTGCCTGAGAGGATTGTGCCGTTGCAATTGCTGAAGGCATTGCTCTGCCTCTCGGCGATATCAGCCAGCACAGTCATGGACTGTTGCAATAACTGCAGTTGTTGGGCGACATGTTCAGCCGTGGAAGCCAAACTGACGGGTATAGCCGCTGAATTGGCATCCGCGCCCACCATAGAGATGGAATTATCCACAAAGACGGGACTCATGGCGATAGAGCGGCCCAATTCACTAGCCGCCGATCTGCCGCGTTCAAGACGTTCCTGTTGTACTAACAGCTCCTCGCCGATAGCCTTCAAAACAGAATAAACAATAAAATGCGATTTTTTTTTTTACGTTGAAACAGACGATACACATTCCAATCGATTGGGCCCGATTTCCCAGCGAGAATTTGGCGGATTCGACCGCAATGTCAGTGACTTTTGATTATTAGAAAGCCAACGTCGTGAGCATGTTCGTGTGTGAATGCACGCACCCTATTTACGATTTCTTTGCCTTCCTATTTCTTTGACGAAATTTGAATTCGAAAAAGCGAAAAATAAAGAATCTTTTGTTTGCATCAGGCGATTTAAAATAACGCAACAAACATTGCAAGGTGTCAATTTGATTGACCACGATAGTTAACAGTCATCCTACAAACTCTTGTGAACTGACAGCGTGAAACTTCTACCGAAAATAAATAACGGAAAAAGAAAACAAACAAACTAAAATTGACTTTGCCAGGTGTGTCTTCACGGCACGAATCGGTACGTCACGTCGAGTTCCATCGGAGTTCACGTGTGTCAAAAGTCGTCACGACAAACGAAACACATGGCAGCGAAAGATAAATCTTGTCCCTGACTGACGAGAACGTGAAATGATCGCGTAAACAAAAAGGCCAACTGTTTTTTTGATAAGTAAAAGAACTTTTATCTTTTTGTTAGCGTAAACATTGGCTTATCACAACATCGTGCTACGTTATCCCTCTATCACCAAGAATGTACGGTGTATAATAACCGGTTAACGAACAACTTGGCTGCACCCTGATTGCTCACAACGAGGCGCGAAAGGGTCAGCAATTATAGAGAGAAAAAATAAAACAAAACCAAAAACAAAACAACGAGATGATAACAATCAAAAGTCGGGGATTTGTAACGGATCGAGAGACCTTAATGAGGTATCGTCTTGGAAACCGGAAGGGATGCGGGTGCCTTAGGCAGTTTAAACGGTGCCCCAGCAGAATAAGACAACGTGGCCTCACCATCACTGTGAATCGATTACGACTACCAAGAAGCCACTCGCAAGAAAAAATGATGAGAGAGAAAGAGAGAACAAGGCTGGTAGGATACGTCTTGCATCATTGATAGTTAACTTTCCCTACTATCCAACTAAACAGTTTTTTGTGGTTATCTTTGTGTTTTTCCTTCATGTTTTTTTTTCTCTTTTCTTTTCTGAACAATAAAGAAGAAAAAACTGAAAGTTGCATACCTGAATTTGTGCCAAGGTTTCGTCCTCTTCTCCAGGTGTAACGCTGTGTTGAGTCCACTCTAACTTATTCGAACACCATTGTTGTATATCATCCAGTTCGGCTTCGATGCCCATCCAGTCAGCAGCGGCATGTCCGTAACAATGAGACAAACGATCCAGAGAGGATTCCAACTCTGTCCACTGCACTGCGATATCGGCGGCTGTTTCACCGGCTTGCGGTTCAAACGGTTCGGCTAACCGTCCCACTTCGCTCACTAAATGTTGATTGGTCGTCAATTCCTCGTGTATGGTCTACAGAAAAACAAACCGAAACAAACTTGATGAGTCTCTCTCCCACGGGTCACAAAAGCAAACACATAAACACACACACAGGTTTGCAGTAAGAAACAAAAAACAACTTTGGTGAGAGCTCTCGCACAGTCGACCTCCCAGCAGTTGTGTTTACATTCGTCTGCAGGGCCTGATGATGCTGCGTCGACTGCTTTACGTGGAAAACAGCTGATCGACTCGAGATGAAAAGGGAGGGCTATTGACTACGCTCGCAACAGGACCTCTTTGGGTGAGCCTGCGCACAAGAACTCTGACGATGAAAAATGAACAGCTCAAAAGTATTAAACACGACGACGATCCCATGTCTAGAAAGTTTTGAAAGATTGCCAAAATGATTTTTGATGAATTCCATTTCAAGGTTCGTTGATAAATGGCTGGAATTTACGTCATTCTTTTACTGCATTTTTTCTTTTTTAAATCGGAGGATCGTTTGGCCCATGCTTGCCTGTGGTTTATCGATTAGTTTTCACGCACTTGGTGGCACTGCACAATCTCTGGCTTTCACGCTTTCTCCCCCTACATTCGCGACATTGAGTGGGCGTCTATAATAATATACGAGGAAAATGACGTAATCGGAACGGAAATGGGTGAGGTCGCACATTTAGGAGACAACTAACTATAACGTAAAAGGATCCTTATCAATGGCTACTAAAAAGACTTTAAATGTTTTTGTTTTTCCTTTCCTTGATGCCTCTAACTAACAAAATTATCTGCACAATCCAGGGTTGTGGTGTACGATACTCTCTTTTATTCGAGAACTTAAAAGTGATAGACGAGACTAAAAAGAACGCAGACAAAAAAAGAAATTCTTTAAATACATTCCGGTCAGACCTTCTCCCCCCGCAATTCGCTTGGAGCCACATGAAAATGCCATTCGACACCAAAAAGCAAAAAGGTTTTAGGGGGGAAAACAAAAACTAACGAGAAGACGTCTGTTTAAACGTTGTAACTATGTCGGCTAGAATCAATACAGTTGGTGTGTCACGAGAGCACCCTTGGTAATCTTTAACCCCTTTTCTTTCTTCCCCCCTTTTATTTTACTGTTTTGGGAGGGAAATCGACCAGCTGTTGCTATTTCCGTCGGCTGACGAAATTTCTTTTCATATATATATATATATACGACGCGTGACTAACCCAACTTTTTTTTTGTTTCTTTTGGTCCCGGAACTTCTTTCTGGCAACACTCAGCACAACACGAAACGATGAAAATAGCACTTTGCCTTCTTTCTCAGGAATGTAAAAATGACGCCTCACAGTGAAAAACACTGACTTTTTTGGGTAATATCGTCACGAACGCCTTGCCCCCGTTCATGCAACCGAACGTGTGCCGGCGTCGGCCATTAC
Source organism: Daphnia magna (assembly GCF_020631705.1). NCBI lineage: Eukaryota > Metazoa > Arthropoda > Branchiopoda > Diplostraca > Daphniidae > Daphnia > Daphnia magna. Next base: position 2,603,915 of record NC_059189.1, on the reverse strand, counting down.
TGAATAAGCTAAGCAGACGACGTGATTATTCCATCCATCAAATGCCAACGAAACTAGCAGACGCTTTTCGACTTTTGCCGCGAAAAAAAAAACAACATGGTGGGAGCCAACTCAGTGGGAGGGCAGGCGGGAAAGTTCTACCACCACCCCAGCAAGGACAAACAGCAATCCGAACAATGTAAACAGGTTTTCCACGTTGTGTTTCGGTAAAAGAGATAAAGTTTTCTTTTCTTTTGTTTACAGTTAGTTAAAGTCTAAAAAGCATATAAATCATGATGAAAATTTTTACCTCTATCGATTGTTTTGCAGAGAGGAGGCGCTGTAGATCGACAGAGCCTTTGAGCGAGGCCATGTTTCTGGCATATTTGAGCCGTTTGATGAGGGACAGTACACGATTCACAGAATTCTCGAATAACCTCCAACGATCCAGCCGATCGGCTACGGAGGCCCGCGTCAGTTGCAACAGATCGCGAGATCGTTGTCGTGAGCGGTCCAGCTGTAGAAGCGACTCCAAGAAGCTGGTCTCGTCTACGACGGCAGTCACGCCATCTTTCGGGCAAACTTCCAAGTGACGTTGCAACTTGGCGGATTCGACTTCAATCGACTGCAGCTCACGTTCACTCTCCTGAAAATTTGGACCAAAAATATACACCATGAAACTCCGACGTTAACGAATGGGCGGATATTGGGGCATATTTCGGATTTCAAACAATGCACGCATACCTCACACAGCTGGGCTGCTTGTGCCAGCCACAAGGGATCTCTATAAATAGACGCCTTTTGCAGGCAGATGAAGACCTCCTGGAGACGCCGAGAGGTGACGCTGTACAAGCGCTGGAAGGATATCATCCACTGGTGAACTTGACGCAACCTCTCTAACCGCTGATTAATGGCGTTTCTCATTTCTTTGGTCCTTCTGGCCAGTACGCCCAAATGTTCTGCGCGATCAGCTGCCAGGTGCGGATTTGAAGCCCCAAGGGCAGATATCTCTTTCAGCTGCCACTCGGTAAAATTGTAAAAAGCCTACAGAATTTTTTTGCGGTTAATTAATGATGGATGATGAGTTTTTAAACCAAAACAAAAAATATCCTTACTTGTAGTTCTTTCCGACGGGTTGTGGTTTCTTCAGGACTACCATACTTGACGGGTAGTTGATCCAACGCACTCTGAATTCTAGCGTGTGAGCATTCGATGCAAATCAATCGGTCTTCTAGCGGGATGTCTTCTTGCTGGGCTAAGCCTTGGAGCAAAGCTTTTTCGACACATTGAAGCTCGCGATCCAGCTGAATCCAAGACTCGTCTATTTCTACGCAGAATCGACGATTTTCGTCTTCGTCTACAACGGACACGAGTGCAATGGCCCTGTCCAGCTGCGTTTTTGCTTGCACCCACTCCTGTTGCTTTTCTTCAGCTTCAGTCCTTACCACCTAAAAGATACATACCCGCATTAAATTGTGCGACATTATCGGTGTCAAAGACAATAATAAATTTACCCAATATTGCAGGCAGTCTTCATGGCTCACTCTACCTCTTTCAGCTTTATTCACTAACATTTGCAGCTGGGCCGTCGCCTCCGTAAGCCATGGTTCAATATGGGAAGCGAACTCCCGGAATTGGTTCCAATGTTCGGCAGAAAGTAACAGTTGACGATGGGTAGCTCGGGTGTCGTTGATCATCTGCTGCAATTGCACAATCCGTTCCTGGAATTTGGCTTCCAATCCAGGATCAGAAAACAGGCAATCCAAACTTCTAGTGGACTCTACCAGCTGAGCGGCTACTGATCGATGATGTTCCATCGACTCCAGAACATCCTTGACATTGAACGATTTAATAATTTGAACAAGAAAGAAAAAAAAATCCAATTATTGTACCTTAATAGATTCTGTCAGATCCGCAATCATTTCACTTCTGATGTTGGAAATGTCTGGTATCTGAAGCTGACGGAACCATTCGTCTTCTTGGGCCCATTGCAATTCCAAGACATTCCAAGAAGCCAAAGTCATTTCGACAATCTCTTGGCGGTTAACAGCTCGATCCAATATGGCTCCAGCTTGAACGACGAGCTCTGCGTGAAGGTCTTGGCACAGAGAACGAGTGTCTAGGTCGAGATGAGGTTCGAGGGTATCGAGTACCTGCAAGAAATGGCTGAGACAGAAAAGGAATCGCTGTCTTTTCTCCAGTTCTTGCGAAGCTTCCGGTGGATTTCGAGCCGCCAATTTGCTAGCAGACAGCGCTTCAGAAAGTCGAACAATTTCGGCGAATTCTTGTAACGTTTGACGATACTCGGCCGTCAAGGCGGCTTTGTGTAGCAAAACGTTGCGCTCATCTCGCACGGTCTCTTCCACACTTTTGATGGTATCCAGCAGGGCATATGCGCTTGTCAGGCATTTCATAGAAAGGCGTTTCCTTGACCAATTCGTGTCCGGAATGAAGTAATTGGGTCACACCTTCTAGTCGCTCCTGCACTGCTGTTTCTATATCTTCAAGCTGGACAAGCTTCTCTTGACTGGGCAGTTTCTCAGTCGACTGTAGCATTCCGGAGTTGATGCATGAGCTCTTTAATACGATCTTCTTCGTTACTAATTTGATCCAAATATTCAGCCCATTGACGCCGGATGTGCTCAATTTCACCTTCACTTCGCTTCGTCACTTCGCTTACGGATTGCACTTGTTGTTTGAGTGATTTGACGCACTTGTGCAACAAGATTTTGGTATCCTCGTTGACTATCTCGACTGCCATCTCTGTAATCTCTTCCAGCGTGTTGAGACTCTCTTCAACAACACGGACTTCTTCACAGAGGCTTTGAATCTGTTCCGTTCGTCGCTCCACGCTCTTGGTTTGTTTGATGGTGTAAACTCGATATTCAATCGTTTCCAACCATTCGGTGACTGTGCGGACTATGGTGATGACAATTTGTTGGATGACAACCACTTCGCGGCGCTGCACAGCTGTTTTGAGTGCAGCCAAGTTATCGTTCAATTTGACGGTACGCTCTTCCACTGTTTCATCGACAGTGACTTGGGTCACAGTCGCTAGGTAACGAACGCTAGACGTATGCGTTGAGGAGTCAGCACTTTGGCTCAATTGATCAGACAGCCGATTGTCAAGCAGTTTTTGGATTTCTTGCCATTCGGTGTTGAGCTCCTCCTGTTGGGCCTCTTGGCCCACTGTGACTCGATCCGAGACTAATCGAGCCACTCGTTCCATAATTTGAATGTCGTCTATAGGAGGACCAGTTGTGTTTTCGCCCAATGTTGGGGCCACAGATTCGCGATGTTCCGTTAACGTATTCCATTCATCTCCGCGTTCTTTCGTCGACTCTTCTTCTTGCGATTGAGAACGTTCTAACGGATCGTTTTCAACGTCTTCAATCAGTGTTTCAATGTTTGACAACTGTTCGACGATACCGGGCAGGATTTCTAAGATTTTCTCACCTATTTCGATCACTTTTGCCGAATCACTTGATGGATGTACGGCAACTTGTTGCTCTTCGTCCGACTGTCCAGAGTATTCCAGCGGCTCAACAAGATGATTTTTCAATAACTTGTTGCTCCTCAGGCTCGATGTTCAACGCGTCCTGTACACTGTCTCCCATGGGTTCAGTTCCAAGAGTTTGTTGCTCTACAATCTCTTTGTCCAGAGTATCGCGGTCTTTCGTGGGTTCAATAGTTGGTGTTTCAATAATTTGTTGCTCTTGAGATTGATCATCCAAGACATCGGGACCATAGATGTTCATGGCTTCCGTTCCAGAAGTTTGTTGCTCTTCGACCTCTTCTTCAAAGGTATCCAGCTCACGGTCTTTAGAGGGTTCAATCAGTGGTGTTCCAGAAACTTGTTGTTCCTCAGTCTCTAAGTTCATGGATTCCGTTTCAGAAGTTTGTTGTTCCTCAGCCTCTTCTTCAACGACATTCTTTTCATGGGTTTTGGAAGGCTCACTCAGTGGTGTTCCAATAACTTGTTGCTCCTCAATCGCGTTGTCCAAGAAGTCCTGTTCTCTATAGTTAACTGCCTCCGTTTCAGAAGTGTGTTGCTCTTCAACCTCTTCATCCGGGGTGTCTTTGGTCGGTTCAATCACTGGTGTTCCAATAACTTGTTGCTCCTCAACCACTACATTCGAGGTGTCCTGTTCACGATATCCCGCGGCCTCTGTTTCCAGAAGTTTGTTGCTCTTCAACCTCTTCCTTCAAGGTATCCTGTTCAGGGACTTTGAACGGTTCAATCAGTGGTGTTCCAGTAGTTTTTTGTTGTTCGGCTTCTTTGTCCAAGACCTCCTGTTCAGCATCTTTCGTGGGTTCACAAGATAACGTTTCAATGGCTTGTTGCACTTCAGCTTCTTTCTTCAACGTATCCTGTTCGCTTTTTTCCAATGGCTCAATGAACGATGTTCCAGCAGCTTGTCGATCTTCGACCGGCAGTTCGTCTCCGTAGCCCACCCTGATCACGGTCACATTGGACCACGATTCCGTCTTTGTTAAATCCGGAATTTGAAGTAGGTCGGGTTCCAGTTGAACAATCAAACTTTCCACATCTACCAGCTGACTTTCTGATGTAGTGGATGGGTCATTATCGTCCAATTGTTGTTGCACCATGTCTTCGTCTTGACCGCTTGACTCTGTGGGTTCTATCAACGATGACTGTAATTCTCCAACCATCTCAAAAGGTTCTTTGACTTCTTGTTTCGCGTCATCAGGGTCAACCATCCACCAACCACCGTCATCTTGGCTTGATGACGATTCTGATGATGAACTCGGATTAGCTAGTGCAGATTGGATTAAACTTTCCTGAATCATACGCTCAATAGTAGGATGGGTTTCAACAGACTTGAAAACTTCTTCGACCAACTGCTGACTGAGCTGCTCTGCTAAATCAGTCGGCATTTTATCATCGGAATCCACGTAATTGATTCCGTCGCTGACTCGTCCTCGGTATCTACCACGTAGATTGGGTCCAGAACTTGCACAACGCTTTCGTCTACTACACTTGTTTGTTCCTCCTCTTCAACTGTCTTTTGTAACACGTCGTCCACCACAACTCGTGCGCTGCTGTCTTCCAGGACGAGTACTTCAACAGGACTGTCGAGATTTTCTTGAACGTCTTCGTTTGCCGTTTGATTGTTACTGATTTCTTCGACGATCGCTATGTCAGAAGGTACTGGTTCCTCTTGGATCGGTGTAGCTCTTGAAGAATCAACAGTGTCTATCCCCTGCAACGGGATGTCTTCCACGGGTTCGCAAGAAGCTGATTCCAGACGAGTGGTATCGGTAGAAGTCGATGAATTGGACGAGGCTGATGGCGGTCTTTCATCCTTGAAGTATTCGTCAAATTGGCGCTCGTCGTCTGGAGAGACGTTCCAGTCCATGTTATCGACGTCCGATTCTGTCTCATCTCCTACAGAGGATGTCGTTGAGGATAGGGTAGTCTTAACATTTTCCATCGCCTTTTCCGGTACTTTTTCGTTGGTTTTATCTGATGACATCGGAAGTTGGAGCTCATCTTTAACAGGTTCTGCTGCTGCAATTTTTTGTTCGGCTGCCATTGAAACTTTCGATTCTGACTCGGGTTCTGTTTTAAATTGATTTTCAGGAATCTGGAGCTGTTGCGGCTCATCGAATGGTATTTCTGCAATGACGGATGGGAGTTTGGTCGAAGAAACAGATGTTAACTCAACTTCAATGATTGGACATTCATGGCCATCGGGACTTTTTTCAATTTCGTCATCCAGTTTTGTAGGCTCAATTGCTTGTTTTTCTTGATGATCAATCGTGGCCTCGTCTTTTTCGAAAATTTCCTCTTCAGACCACTTTGACTAATGATTCCTCTTCAGCAAGGTGTTGTGGTACTTCATAGGCTACGTCAGGCTCCCCAATCGGTTCATCAATAGATTCTTCAATGAACTCTTCACGACTATCGGGGGTTGTTTCAATTGGGAATCCGTCGTCCTGATTTGTGGGCTCGGCTGCTTGTACTTCACGATGATCAACCGCAGCTTCATCTTTTGCGAGAGTTTCACCTTCAGACATTTCGACTAATGGTTTTTCTTCAGTAGCACTGGCTGATTCAGGCTCTCCAGTTGTTTCATTAGGTTCTTCAACGAGATTTTCAGTAATTGGCTCAGTAGTCTGTTCTTCCGTCATCACTTGCGGAGGGATTTCAATTTCTGTTTGTTGGACTTCGTCTCGAAGTTCATGCTCGATTTTAGGTTCTACCGTACGTTCATTTTCAGTCACAGTGCTTGTTTCAACCTGTTGTTTTGCAGCTTCTTCGCATACCACCAAGGGTTCCAGCTGTGCATTGGTTTGCAACTCGGAATGAATTTCATCTAATTTTTGAAATTCGCTGGTTACTTCAGGCTCAGGTTGTACTTCCGATCCCAGCGATGGATCATGGCTCGTCTTAGTATCAAGATCTTTTTGGAGATTGGCTTCCAATATCGGCTCGCCTTGTGGCTCGATTAGCATTTCGACGGTTTGACTGATTTCTGATTCTTGAAGTACTAGGTCATGCTCGGTTTCAGGTAGCTCTTTGCCATGTTGGATCTCATCATCATCATCAGCCTTTGTATCAACAGGATTGAATTCGGTACTCTCATCATGTTCGTGTTCTTCTTCATGTTCGTGAAGTGTTTCAAAAGCTATGCGAGGTTGATTTTGTGGGGCAACGCCATCATTAGAACTCGAAAGTTCGATGATTTTTTCAGGACTTTGTGGCTGTTCAACGAATTGAAGATTGTCGAGAACCTCGTGAATCTCTATGAATTGGTCGGGTGACGGACCAATGTTTGCAGCTTCGCGATCATCATATTCGTCGGTAATGTCCGTAATTTCGACAGTGCTTTTATTATCATCTTTTTCTGTTTGTTGGTCATCGTGAAAATTGGGCTCCTCGACGATACCGAAGGGCGACGGTATGCGAAAATATCGTTTTGGAGGAATGAGTTCAGTTTCAACCGAAAGCGGAGTTACTCCACTCGTGGGGTTTTCTTCTATTTGCTCTTCCACAGATATCTCTCTGCCATTTTGCAGGATAGTTCGTCGAATGACCCGGACGGTTTTCTGAACGACGGATTGCGTGAATGACATTTCATTGTCATCGTCTATTGAGCTCGTTTGAGCCGGTATAATGTTATGTTCGATCGGATCATTTAGACGTACTTCAGGGGCAGTGGTAGCCACTGGCGTGTCAATAGCAGTGACGGGCGTCTCATTAGCTGCTTCATGGTCGACATGTTGGACAAGGGGAGGACTAATGTCGACGCAGACTTCTTTCTCCTCTAGCTCGAGCAGACATGCCTGAAAGTGGACGAGGGAAACGTTTGCTTTACACTTTGTGCAACGCCCAGCGATCGCAAAGAAGGTATGAAAAAAATGAAAATAAGAGACAGAAAGAAAAAAAAAAAGGAAAACAGAAGACGAAGAATGAACGAAATGAGAAATAAAAAAAGCCCCGAATGACACCAACACCACATTTGTGAAATTTCAGACATATGCCGACAGTTGTGTTGTATTGTCACTACACATCCCACAGGCTGTCATGACTAATCTAGAGCAAAGAGACCAACGATTGGCCGGTGACAGACAGATAAGAGTGAACGAGAAGATGACCATCACCAACAACAGCATCATAAAGCAGGCGATTTTGTACTCTTGTAGAGGTCCACTGTGATGGTAGACGACCATGACGAGTCATACCTGCAGGAGAAGTAGTCGTGTGTGTAACTGGGCGCCTGCCTCTGAAAAGCTACGTTGCAGGACACACAGGTGCTCGTAGAGCTGCGTCGCCAGTGGTTCCGTCTCGGCCACCGAATGTTGCAGCGTCCCACATCGATTCATCAAATCAGCCAGCTGTTCATTGCGTTTCACTATATCCTGTTCCAATCGCTAGTTAAGACAAAACGTTACCATCCTTCGCAATCGCTCTACGATGAAGATATCAAGGTTTTTTTTAAATTAAAAAATAAAATAATACCTTGCTCGAATCCATTTCTTTCAGAACGGCACCCACCGAAGTGAATTTGGGCAATTCTGCTTTCAGTTGGCCATGAGTCACGCTGACCCAATCGTCCAGGTCCGAAAGAAGTGCCTGGTACCTTAGAAGGTCTTCATTATCTTTGCTTTTGGCTTCAGCAGCATCCTGTTAAAGATGAAGAACACTTTGTAAAAACTGTTGCTGTACTACAGTAATGTTTAGTGCCCTTACTTCTAGCTTTTGTTTGTATCGACAGGCTTGAGATTCCAATGTGATGTGACGAGTCCTAAGACTTGCTACGGCTGCTCGAATGGAATCTAATTCGGGATCTTCATCGGAAAGGTTCTTAATCCTATCATCCAAGTCGATCAACCGAGGCTCCATCTCCTCGAGAGATTCCATAACAGCCTGAAATACAAATAAAGCTTACAGAAAAACGAAATAAACAAACGAAAAATATCTAAAAATACTTCAATCAGCGGTAGACGATCCTGTATCTGTTGGGAGTTGAACTGTTGAAGGTCTTTTTCCACTTGTTGCAATTGAGCCAACATTGCGTCAAGATCGGTGGATAGGTCCTTCTGAGAGGAAATAGTTTGTGATGAAATAAAACAATCGATCAAAAAGGACAAGACGGCATGCCACACAGACCATGCCAGCAATCAATAACAAGCACAAACATCGACACCAGCTAAAATTGTGTTAGTAGTTCCTTTGTAAAAGAAATTTTAAAAAAACAATCAAGTCTTTTAAAGCTAACTGCTTTCAACAGTTTAAGCAATTACGGCATTCCGCTCCTTTTCAAGCAAGGAGTTTGGCATAATATGGCGGTCAATTCAAATCTCTGTTTGGGATCAGTAGCTTAATAGCAGTAAGATCATGTCGCTCAAACCCATAGACTTTCGCAGGAGAACTGATAGATTAGAAAAGGTAAAATCAGCAATTCATAGGCCATCAATCAAGGAGAGAAAGTAGTTGATGGATGCAAGGCGAGCATGTTGATCACAAAAACAAACAAATGCAATTCTTATTTTAAGAGCAGCAGCATCATGGCGACCCAGAGGATGAATGCCAACCTTGTGTACGTTTTGCTGACGTTCTTCTTGCGATTCACTGAGGAAAGTGCTTTCATCCGACCAGATGGCCCGATCTTCAGGCAAATCGATGTTGTTGATGTTCTCTGTTGTTGTTGGTAATCTACTACTACTGTTGGAGGACTCGACGGAGGGTGGGGGTTGAGGTATGGGATCGGATTCGGGTGACTGGCTTTGTTTCAAGCTCTCAATCTTATCATCTAATCGAACGGCGGCGCCATTTAAACTTTCTTGCCACAATTTCTCAGCGTCGCTATACAAAATCTTGTCCGACCAGTAAGATTCAACGACGGGGCATTTGTTTGTAATATCCTGACCACTCTCAATGGCTTCGGCCAGCTGAAGAGCTTCCCTTTCCGATTCAGATAGACGCTTAGATCGTTTACGTTCGACCTCCTTTGTTTGTTTTTCAATTTTTACGACGACGCGTTTCGATTTACTTTCAGATTTCTCATGCAGTTCGGGCGGATGAGTGCTGACATTCTCCACTTTCACGTTCACGTAAGATGGCTCAGAGGGAAGGTCAGTAGGAAGGGAAGCCTCAGGGACAACTGCTTCAGCTTCAGCATCTTGTGATTCTGATTGAGATGAGCGCCACTTGCGTCTTCGCTTTTCGCGACGGCTGACACATTCGTGAAAACCATCCGGATCGTCGCTGCTAATCGGCTCTGGCTGAACATCTTCGCCAACGACTACCAGAACCGGGGTTTTGGTTGGGCGTGGAGCAACCTGTTCGACCACAGGTTCTGGAACAGTTTCCATTGCTGCCGCTTTTGAGAGGGCCACCATAGCGGCCCATGACAAAGGTTTGGCCACTTCGGGCACTTTTTTCTCCGGACTTTCTCTGATGACCCAGCCGGAAATTACAGGAGTCTCATCCGTGGTTGGTTGCAGTACTTCAGCGGACGGACATGAAGATGCTTCTTCTTGCAAAGCAGACGGCGCAGGTACCCATTCTTGCACCGATTCAGGGATCAATTCCGGAGTGGGTTCTTGATTTGGATGGCAATCCACTTGTTCTTGTGGCTCGCAAACTGTTTCTTGGGGTACCAATTGTGATGCTTCTTGGATGGGTTCTTGAACGTTAGTCACGACAGACTGATTGACGAGGCTTTCTTTTGCCTTCCAGCGGCTTTCGGCATCACGAAGGAAAATGTAGAAAGGATGAGGCCATGAATCGGCAAAGAGGTCGTAATAGAGCTGAGGAGTTGTTTCTCCGTGTTCAATAACATCAGCTAATTCTAAAGATTCTCTTTCAGATTCAGACAATCTTGCACGTCGTCTTCTTTGTTCCGTTTCTTTCAACGGGATAGAAACTTTGGCCGTTTTAGTTTTACGTTCCTTTGGACGTGGCAGGAAGAACATCATGGACTTCTTCATCCGACACATTTTCTACTAGTTTTATAGGTGCGGATGTCACTGGAGCCTGAACAGGGGCCTCGACTGGCTCGGAATCGACTAGTTGCTCTTTCGGCTTATCATCGACAACAAGCGAAACTGATTCGACGTGCTCTTCGTCAGTCGTGTAGTCTTGAGATTCGGATTGCGATGATCGCCATTTCCTGCGACGGCGTTCGTTACGACATACAAATTCCGTGAAAGAGTCGGGATCAGTTTCAATAGGAACTGGCTGTTCACCATCTCCCACGACGATCAGTGTCGGCAATGGGCGTTTAGGACGCACTGGTTCTTCAACAACTTCTTCTTTGGATTCTGTAATTGCTGGTTTGCTGGTGGCAACTACAGACGCCCAACTAAGTACCGACGGATGTTTAGATTCCACAGGTTCTTTTGGAGGTTCGTCAACTTGTTGAACGATGTCTTCAATCGTTTCGGACTGAACGATCGATTCATTCTCCAACTGGAGATCCAGTTCGACGGGCTCGGTAAGTGCCTCAGCTGGAACTAAATTGCATTCATCCATAACTTGGGATGGCTCGCCTTGGATAGATTGATGTTCGGCCACTTCGGGAATAGAATCGGAAGCCTCGGTTTTCTCCGGAGATTGTTCCAGCGCTACCAACAGATTTTCGAGATCCGGAAGTTTTGATTCCGTAACTTGAGACGACTCATTTTGGATAGATTCGACTTTGGGGATAGCATCGGAAGCTTCGGTGGTTTGAAGAGGTTGTTCCGTTGCTACCACCATATTTTCCGAATTGGGAAGCGTAGATTCCACAGTTTGAGTTGGCTCGCTTTGGATAGATTCGATTCCGGCAACCGGAGGAATAACATCGGAAGCTTCGATATTTTGGGCAGACTCTTGTAGGGTTTCCGAAAGGTTTTCAGAATTGGGAAGAGTAGATTCAGTAACTTGGGATGGTTCGCTTTGGATAGATTCGACTTCAGCCACTTCGGGAATAGGATCGGTTGTTTCCGGAGATTGTTCCGGCGCTACCAACAGACTTTCGAGATCCGGAAGTTTCGATTCCATAAGTTGGGTTGGTTCGCTTTGGATATATTCGACTTCAGCAATTTTGGGAATAGCATCGGAAGTTCCGGTTGTTCTGCGGGGATTGTTGCAACGCTGCCCACAGGTTTTCAGAAGTCGATGTTGTATGTTGAGGCCATGAATCGGCATGAAGGTTATGATACAGCACTGGAATTGGATCTCCATGTTCAATGGCCTCAGCCAAATCCAAAGATTCTTTTTCCGACTCAGAAAGCCTCGCCCGACGCCTTCTTTGTTCCGTCTCTTTCAATGGAATTGAGGCTTTTGGTGTTTTAGTTTTGCGTTCCTTGGGACGGGCTGATGGAACATCAGGGACTTCTTCCTTCGTCGGATTCTTTTTCTTTTACAACATCTGTGGATGGAAGGATAACTGGATGCTCAGCAATGGTTTCGACAGGCTCGGATGCGACGGTTTGCTCTTCAGGTTTGTCTTTGACAGCCAATGAAACTGTTTCGACATGCTCTTCGTCAGTGGTGTAGTCTTGAGATTCAGATTGGGATGATCTCCATTTCCTGCGACGACGTTCGCTACGACATACAAATTCAGTAAACGAATCCGGATCGGTTTGAACAGCGACTGGCTGTTCGCTCTCTCCAACCACGATCAAAGTGGGCAACGGACGTTTGGGTCGCACTGGTTCCTCTTCATCTTCTTTTGGTTTCTGTAATTATTGGTTTGCTGGTGGCAACTACAGTAGCCCAACTGATAACTGATGGATGACAAGGTTCTTCTTTAATTGTTTCCTTCTCTGAATCTTCAACTATTTGAGGGATTTCTTCATGTTCTGTGGTTTCATCCGGTTGTACCACAGTTTCAACCTGTTCTTCAACTTCTTGGCATAGTTCAACAGTTTCAAGATTCTTTTCCAAAGCTTCAGGTTCAATCAATTGAGTCTGTTCCATGTCTTTTTCAACTGTTTGACTCGGCTCGTTTTCTCCGGTTTCCAAAACTTGAGTTTCAGCAGAGGGAATTGCTTCAGTTCCTCCGATATTCTCTTCAATCGGAACTAATTCCTCTGATTGCAAATCAACAGTTTCTGGAACATCATCAGTCGCCTCAGTTTTATGTCCCGACGATTGTTGCAAAATCCACAAACATTTTTCAGAATTGTCTAAAGCAGATGCTGAACATTTAGGCCAGGAATCCAAGTAAATGTTTCTGAGATGATCATCCTTTTGCGGCCGGACGGACGGAATTGATCTATTCGCAGCAATAGCTTCGGCTAGTTCCAGGACTTCTTGCTCGGACTCTGAAAGGCGAGAACGTCTCTTTCTTTGCTCCAGTTCGCGAACGGATTTGGCCATCTTCTGCACTTTGGATCGAACAACCACCCGAATCGGTTCGGCCATTTCTTGGTCCGATTCTGAGCTGCTGATTTCAGCTGGTGATGGAGGAGGAACTTGTTTGACGGCCACAATTTCTTCAACGGCGAGTTCAGCCGTGGAAGGAAGAGGCGCTTCCAATGGAGTTTCAACGTGTTCCGTATCTGACGCGACATCTTGCGACTCAGATTGCGATGACCGCCATTTCCTCCATTTCCTTTCTTTCCGTCCAACATGGAATCCTTCCGGATCGCAAGGAACGTCGTGATGTTCTTCTTCACCTACGACTATCAAGGTTGGTAGTGGCCGAGGTGGTCTCGGAGCCGGTTCAGGTTCAGGAGTAGGTTCACTTATTTTTGGTTTTCCAGTTGCTACCAAATTGGCCCAGGATGTGGCCTGGTTTGCTGTAACGCTAATGGCTTCCGGCTCATTTATTGGTTCTAAACACTCATTGTCTGGTGAATCGAAACTAACTGATGATTCTTCAAAAGCTGGGGTTGTTTGTTCCAAATCTTTAAGCTCAACTTCTTCAGTTGTAGGCGAAATTTGTTGTTGTAACTCTTCGGCAGTTTCTGGAGCCATCAAAAGACAAGGTCCGGCTAAGATGGGCATGTCAGTAACAATTTCATTTGCCTCCGATTCCACCTTCTCCAGCACTTCTGTTTCAACATCTTCTTCTTGGAGTGTCGATTGAGACAACGTGTCAATGTCCTCTGATGGTAGAGCCACTTCTGCTGTGATCGGTGAGTTTGCCCCAAGAGTTTCCGTTAATGCCACCGAAACTGATTCGGTCTCAGCTAAGAGTTCCGTGGGAGTTTCAGGTAACTCTGAATCAGGCGAAGCAACGGATAATAGAATGGGCGTAGAAATCCCGGATTGGAATCCATCATCTTGGGTGCATTTAGTTCGGTGTTCATCATCAGACGTCAACGTAGATTCAGAAACGGGCAAATCTGACCCAACGCTTAATGGACTCATCGGTCCATGAGGTTCTGCCATGGAAAGCGCATCTGAAGACGATTCAGATACCCTCGGTCCAAGTGGATTACCCGCTACAGCGGTAATAGGATTGCGCCTCTTCTTCTTCTTCTTCTTTTCGCGAAGACGCCAATAGACTTCGACATCTTCGTCGTCGGCTTCGCCTCCAGTTTGTGATTCAGATTTCGAACCTTCCTCCAGGCTCTTGGCGGCAGCTGCTTTCTGTTCTTCTGTGCCGAACGATTCCGACAAGTCAGTGCTGTGAGCCTTGACCAACGGCGAAGCAGGTGTCGATTTCAATGCAGTTGAGAGATTACGGGGGTCCAAACTAAACGTGCGACCGAGTGGCGAACGCTGGCGCATCCATTGTGGCGACAAGACTACGTGATCTGCATCGTCGAAACCGAACGGACTCGATGGGGCTTTATAGTCGCTACCTGGTGAGCTTACAGATCCAGCTTCAGGTGGTGTCTCAGTTAGCAATGGCACTGATATTATTGTTGACTGTGTCGTTCCAGGCTGTCGTCGGATGAGCTGAAACTTCAGTCGAATTTTCTGCAGGGAAAGGTTCGGTTGGTTGGGCTTCCACTGCGACTGAGAATTGAACGGTGGCGGGTGTTTCAATAACTGGTTCTTCCGGTAAATTGGCTTCCGGTTCTTCGAGCAGAGCTTCCACAATGTCCACCATTTGCTCTTGGCTTGGTAACTCCTGTTCTACGGCTGGAACATACATTTTTGTGGTGGGAGGTTCTTCCATCGTGGCTAAAGTGAGTGCTTCCTCTTCACGTTCCTGCATGGCTGGAATAGGAGTAGTCGAAGGGGGTAAGCTCAATTCCGATTCGTCGGCATATTCTTCGTCTGCCAATGAAACCTGACGAGCTAGAATCGGAAGTTGTTCCACTGTGATCATTTCTACTGGCGGTGAATGCGTTACGGCTGATATGCAAGTCAAGATGTCGATTCCAGCCGTCTCAGCGTTGAGGACAGGAGATTCAGTGTCTTGTTCCAGTTCGCCAACTGTTTCGCTATCGCTGTTATTGAAAATCATTGCTGATGTGATTTCCAGAGCGGCTGGCTCTAAATCGATGGATTCAGTAGCTCTAAGTTGCTGGTCTTTAGCAGACGTATCATCCGCGCGTAGCTCGAGTTCTTCCGGCTGAAATGGGACAGTACTAGTGGCCGAGATTTTACGGAGAGTGACGCGAACTTCGAGTGGCAAAAGAGTCATGGCGGCAGCTGACTGACTGCCGAGGGGGAGCTCTTCTGTCGTTTCGATGGTGATCTTGTCATCATTGTTCTCTTCGGCCACATTCAAAAGACCTGATGCGCCTTCGGATGCCGGAATTTCTTTTTCCATCCGGTCGGCATCGGCTACTGGTTCCGTTGGAGAGGAAATCGATTCTTCCTTCAACTGATCATCGACCACTGGAACGCATTCTTCTTCCTCTTCGTATATTTCTGGGCAAACGTGCGATTGAAATACGGCAGTTGTTTCTGTGAACACGTCTTCTAGTATTTGCGGGTCTAGGGTTCTGTGCCCTTCAATCGGACCGGGACTTGTTGCCAAATTTTCCGTTTCCAAAACGACGATATCGTCACTCATGGCATCTTCCATTAAACTTTCTACATCGGCCACCAGATGGCCAACAGATTCGAGACCTTGTGAATTCAATACGACAAATTCTGCTTCGTTTTCTAGTGCAGTTTCAGCTTTAGGAATAGCCTCTTCCTTGTTCACCTGGCATTCGGTAACAGGTGCCGGTCCACATTTGTTTAAGCTTTCTTCATTGAAACTGACTGTTTTGGCTCTTTTAATTCGATCGCGGCGCTGCTTGTGCGCAGATGGATCGGGCGATCCAGAGCTGGAAGTAGCAGAATCGCATCCAGTGCTGGCCTCTGTCAAGGGCTGAGGAGAGCTATCCGGTTTGACAATTGATTTATCTGGATGTCCGCCACCGACGGAAGCAGCTTTCTTTAATTTCTTGTCTCTTTTCTTAGGCTCCGGTACTTCCAAATTAATGGACTGGACTTTTTGAGCTTTCTGCACGGGCACCTCCGCAATCGAGCTCTTCATTTCGTGAGAGGGAGTTCGCCTCATTTTCGATTTTTTGGTCCTCTCTAATTCGGAAATTTCACGCAAAGCTTTTTCAATTTCATCTTCATCCGGTACTTTGGACGACTTCCTTTTCTTCTTTTTCTGTAAATGTTTCTTTTTCTTCTCGGTGGTTGCTTCTACTCCGGCCACTTCCGCATCACTGTCAGAATCTTGAGAACGACTGCTGATCAGCTGTTCGATATCTTCAGAGCTAATGCCGTAGAACGTCATCATGGCTTTTGTCATTTCCGGTTCTGACGTTGGTGGATTACCTCCAGGTGATTTACTACGCGCTTGACTCGGCTCTGGTGGCATCAGCGTTTCCTGAGGCGGAGGTGACACTTGAACCGATACAGGTGTCCATTCCTTATCCTCATTAAAACTAGCGTTACGAGCTTTCTTCTTTGGGCGAGTCTTGGCCTCCATCGAGCGTCCAGGAAGAGTCGCCAGCTTAGATGCACCGTGGGGTGATTTGGGCTTGGAAGACGACGAAGGGTCTTTTTCGCGAACATCGAAGCTCTTGGATTTTGAGCCTTTCGAAATGCGTTGACGACTGCGAGGCTCACGAGGCTCAGAAACGCCTCGTTCTGGCACTGAAAGTCGTGAAGGACTTGGGGCAGAATCGGTTGCTGCTTTGTCGCTAACAATGGGGATAGTATTTTGTGAAGGCCGGGGGGAAGACGAGGTGCATCCCGATCCAGCCGATCCCGATGAATCCCTTCTGTGTGGTGACTCTGCCGGATCTCGGAGTCCAGCTGCCAAGATCTGCGCGTACGACAGTTTGGCTACATTCGTAGCAACGGGTTTGGTAACTTCAACAGGTGCATCAGCTATTTGTTGGACTGGAGTTGCAGCGATTACTTGGGCCTCGGGTTCTTGAATTTGCGGTGCGGTCGGAGTTGGAGTGGATGTCGTAAATTCTTGTCTTGGTTGCTCGACATTGAACGTAAAATTCTGAGGAACGTTGACCGTCTGCTGGATAGGAAAGGCCGCCAGAGGGTAGGCGACAGGTAAATTACCGTACTCCAGCTGAGCGTAAGCTTGTTGAAGAGCCATCAGATCGAAATTTGCCGCAAAAACGGCTTCAGCATCAGGTGCAGATGCGTATTGAGTCTCAAAAGATAGATTGCTCGGTTGGAACATGGATTCTGGATATCCAATTTGTTGTTGTTGTTGTTGGATTGGTTCATCGTAGACTGCATGCTGATGAGGGACCCAGGTAGCATCAGTCAGTTGAGTTTGTTCCGGGACTTGAGTCACTGGACTGGATTCTTCAATTACTTCAGGTAGGGCAGTTTGCTGAGTGTCTTCAGCTGGGACAACAACTTCATCGGCCATATTAGTTTCGTCGATACTATCTCCGCCATAACGTCGAAGCTGTTCCTGTTGTTGTTGTTGCTGTTGCGGACTGTCGACTATGCCAGTCATTCCTCGTTGGTGGTGAGGGATGTAATGGCCACGCAAGATATCGGCGTACGATGGACCCCCCGATCCCGGCATCCACAACGGACTGCGAGATCGTTTCTCGGAATCGGATGGTGGTGACAAATTTGATGAACTGCGACGTTCTGTTGTTGCCACTTTTGGCCGGGTTCCAGTTTCTTGAACTGCTTCTTGTACCATCTTGGTTTCTTCGATGACTGGCTCTTCTTGGACTTGAACGTCGAATGATTCGGCAGGAGTTACTGGAGGATGCCTCTCTTGGCTGCCATGTTTGTTTGATTCCTGATCAATCGATCGTTTTTGTTTACCTCCAGCGGCTCTTCGACGTAGATCACTGCGGCTAGGATGTTTCGTTTCGGCAGCCGGATCGTCGGATTGAACAAGTTTTTCTTGTTGTTGTTGCTCCCAGCGAGATCGTCCAGGAAGAGTTTCTTGAATTTGAGGCACTTGAATTTCGATTGCGAGTTTAACTGGTGGCTCGACTACGTCGATTTGCACGGGTTCGCTGACTGGCTCCACCAGTTCAGCGTGGCTTTCGAACGTCGTCTGGCGAGACACACTGGGACTCCTCCTTCCAGCAGCAATGTCGGCGTAAGAGAATTTCTCGAGCGTCAGTAGAGCCGAGTTTTTAAGGGCCGCTGCGGTGGTCGAGGTGCTGATAGTTTCCCTAACAGGGCTTTGAACGTCATCGCAGCGGGGTGGAGGGATCGATTGAACATCGGTGGAGGTCTGGGGGGGAGGATGAGGGGCGGGGTGGCTGGGTTCCATCGGCGCACGGGATTGCCAGTCGGCAGCGGCTGCCATCAGGGAGCGTTCGATTCCGTCATCCGCCAGAGTCAAGTAGGGGTCGATTTCCGTCATACGCATTCGCAGTTGTTGGATTTGCTGGCAAACGGAGCATAGATGGGACTGCAATGCCTACACACGGACAGGCAGAGCCGTGTAATCAAATTTGAACATACGTCTCTCTATCGTTTTTCTTTTTTGGTTTCTCATTTGCGTTTTTTTCTTTTTTCAAATAAGAGAACCAAAAGACAAACTAGGGCAAACAAAAAAAAACGACTGGGAAACGGATCAATTTTCTATTTGTTTTCTTTCTTACTTTAATTTTCGCTTTACAGGAAAATAAAAAGAACTTCCATCCTCTAATGCTTGTTAAAGAGAATTTGGCTGATATAAAAGGATGGCTGGCGTCATTTCATCATTGCGATACCACCACCATTTCTTAGTTTTGTCTGTTTGTAGGGCTTAATTTTTTTTTTCGTTCGTTCTGAGTATGTTAGCTGTATGAAAAGTGAATAGGAATCGCCACGAGTCTTTGTTTGGCTTTCATTCCTTGAAGTTTGTCCTTAAAGTCGTCGTCTCTTAGACTTTGACGGGCCTTTTTTTTTTTAACGAGGGAAAATGTACGAGTCATTTGTCCGCTAAACGTTCGCTAACAGGACGGCGTTCAAAACATTAATTGTCATTGGGGCGTGATTGAGCGAGAAAGGCTATGTGATATGTACATTGAAATAAATTTCAAACGCCTTCTCTATCCTCGAGAACAATAAAATAAATAAAATATTTTCCAAACGAAGGGGAGGAGGTCGTGTCTTTTCGCTTGGAAACTTTGGAAATCGTGATTCTCTTTTGTTTTCGATGATTGAATTTTTTTTTTTTTGCTGAGCGGATTAAGGAAATACAATTTTGATGGCGCGAGCGAAATAGATACAAAGGGAGCAAATGAGAGTCAACGCTGAACTCTCCTATAAGGTTTCCAACGGATCGACGTCGGGACTTCCTCTTTGCATAAGCAGTTTGATGCGTTCGTTGCGAGCGGTGATTTTGGAATGAAGGACCTTTAAGCGCTCCCGAAACACCTGAACGCCACATCCAATCATGAATGGATGGTAGTTCCAGGCCAACGCAAAAGAGGGAGTGAAACAAAAAGCGAGCGACACGGAACGGAAAAAAAAAATTCAAATAAAAAAAAAATCCATAAGTAAAGTGAGAGAGCGAGAATGAGAGAGTGACAGAGAGAGTGAGAGAGACCAAAAAGAATCGAGATTGGATGACGGGCAAAAAACGATGGAGGGTCGGAAAGGATAGGAATGTTTTGGATAAGGAAAAAGGTTGTTTGGAAAAAATAAAAATAACAAAAAGAATCAGAACCAATGTGAGAAACACATTTAACCAGACTAAACAAAGTAAAAATAAACTTCTCCCGAAATGGAATCAATAAATCGGAAGAAATTAAAGCCACTACAATTTAAAAAAACAAACAAAAAACAATACGATGCAATGCAAAATACGGAAGAAAGAGGGAAATGGAAAGCGGTCACCGCAGACCCCCCACAAAACACACCTGAGCGGTTCTAATTCGAAACATTGAAACGAAGCAAAGAAAAGCGAAGCGTATTTTGAAAAGTTGGATGATTGAAAGCAAAAGCGTAAATACTCTCGCGTAGTTGTGTGTTGAGTGCTGCGTGTGATGGTGGTGGTGGTTTAACTGAACTTTTAAATCGTTTTCGCTTCTACGAAAAAAATGGAATGAGGTCGACTGATTTGCTTGGAATGTCCCGCCTCTCTTGTTTTGACAAGGAGACACCAATCGTGAATTGAAATGTTTTTACAAAACTGGTGGAGGAAAACGCTTTGATGAAACGACAGGCGTAGCCAACGTCCAAATGAGATGCAAACAGCCGGGAAGTGCTTTGCGATTTTTGGCAAAAAAATAAAGTGAAATTAAAGAAAGAACAGAAAAAAAAAAATGCCGTTTCTTAACGGCGGAACATAATTTTTTTTTTTTTTTGCTAATTTCAATAGTGCATGATTATGTCGCACGGCGTCGATCAGTTTTGGTAGAAATTCAAGGAGAAGAACTAGTTAAAACAGAAAAATGAATAAGCTTTTATGTCAAAAAGAAAAATAATTGTAGAATTCGGTAAGTAAGTTAAAATGTCAATTTAAAAGAAGAAAAATCTTAGTCGTAAGAACAGTATTAAATTAGACAGAATGTTACCATTACACAGTTAATGAACTAGAAGAAGAAAAAAAAGGAAAAGAGAGCTTAAAATGAACACATAGCTACGGGTGTCGCTCCATCAAACCATATATCCGACAACTCAAAAACAAGTCGACTGAGGATTTTGAAAATGTTTAAAAAAAAAAAACAACAAAAAAAAAAACAGGCCTTGTGCGGAAACATTTACGTCATTTCTATATGTTTGTGAGGGACGGATAGAGGGGAATACGAGTTGAGCGTCAAAGTGAATTGGACTGAAAACGTAAAAGGGATAAAGGCTGAATTTCGACCTTGCGGATAATTCTTTAAAGTAAGGGGATGTAAAGAGAAGAAGGCTTTTCCGTAAGTGTAAAACTTAAATATAAAATAAAATCCACTTACATTTTGTTCTGCCAAAGCCTTGTCGCGATCCAATGGTGAATAAGTGGGACTGGAAACCATGCGTAATTGTTGATCCACCTGCACTACCTGCGCTCGCAATCCTTGGATCTCCTACGACAATTCATTTCAATTCGATTACACCAAGGTCGCCGGGATGCCATCCTCCTGTGTAGCTCCTTCACCACATTTAAGAAAAAAAAAGATCCTGACGTACCTGTTGCAGTTGGTCTAGTTGAATGACGGCCGCTTCCAGCGTTTTACATTGTTGGTTGATTTCGGCCAAAAGGGCGTCCAACTGCTCGATGAGCTCTGTGCTGTTGTGAACAACGTCCGGTGATCCAGTCACTCCCGAGCGGAAATGCACCTGCAATTTTTCGATAGACATGTTGATTTTGGTCTTCTGAATGGTGACGTCGCCCAGCATTTTTTCACGCAGCGACAGCTGATCGCGCAATGGCCGTTTCTTGTTCAGTGGGGAGTCCAACGTCTGCCGGGCCTTATCCAGCCAACTCTTGACGTCCTTAAGCTTCTTCTCGCATTGCTCCCATTCTTCCGTCATCTCTTGAAGCAATGCACTCTGCTCGCAAAAAAAGAAAAAGATGATGATAAGTTTCGATTGGATAAGTAAGCGAAATCAATGGCAAACTGCCAGAAAATGATTCAGTTAGTTGGCGCTACATAGGCTTGACGGTGTTATCTAGATTGATAATAATTGAGGCATGAAATATTTTCCAACCCTTTCTTGTAGCTGGGTCTCAACTTCAGTTTTGCTCTGCTCAGCTTCGGCCATCTGATCAGCCAGCGCGCCAACGCTCGACACTTGCGAGATGCGTGACAGCTCCTTGCCCATATCGCTGACGTTCTTCGTGGCCACCTTGCAGCTTTTAACGGCCATCTGTCAAAAAGCAACAATTAATTTTCTCGTTGGTCACTTGGTAAAACAACAAAGTTATAGTACGTTGTAATCCTGGGATTTTTGGCGGGCCTGTACCAAACTGATTAAATGGAGCGGTTCTGCCAGGAAGCCTTTCTTTTCATCGACCCATGCGATAACCAACGCATGCAGCTGCAAGAAGCGCTGCCAGGAGTCGATCGAGTCTCCAACCTTGAAAGGAACAAACGAATGAAAATGAGATGAGGGGGAACGTTTGTCACGTGGGCCAAGAGGGAGTCGGTTAGGCAGGCTCAAAATAGGATCAGTCGGACGTACCTGAAGCTTCTTCTCTTCGAGCCAGGAGCGAACTTGTTGCAACTGGTCGGTCAAATTGGACAGCGTGGTTCGCACCAACTGTTGCTCGTGTTCGTCTCGTGTCCTCTGACAAATAAGTTGGCCGTGGCGTGAAACACGGTCCATTTGATCCGTAATTAAACCAATTTCGCATTGTAATTCCTGTGGATTTTTTTTTACATCGCATCATGCAAGAGAAAATAATAAAATTATTCCGTGTCAGTTGGATTTTTGGGTTTTCAAAGCGAACCTGAAGAAATTCTTTGAGAGTTTGTGGCTCGAGATTGCGGTCTTGAACACGCCCCTCGGCCTGGCATATCCAACTTTGGACCTGCTCGACGTCGCGGTGGTACTCGTAGCGAACGGTGCGCGCCCTTTTGGCTTCATTATCTTTTTCCTCCATGGCAGCTAGGACTTTCTCGCTCAGCAATTCCAAAATAGCAACGTGCTTGTCCACTTCAACGGGCTTGGTCTGATCCAGCTGAGCGAATCGCTGCGATGCCGCTTGTGCCAAAGCACGAACTCCTTCTTTGCAGCTAAGCGATCGTTCGCGCAAGCTCTGCCAGATTCACGCAAAATAAAATAAGAATACCAAACACGATCAAATATGGTGGCACTGGAAACGAACAATCAAACGATAATTCCCACGTAGGACACACTCTTTTTCTTTTCTTTTTAGTTCTTAAAGGATTAAGTCATTAAATTCAACGAAGGACAAAAAATGGCAACGCTCGATAAAGGGGCTGGGTAGGTGCAGCCAATCGATAAAGTGGACTCGTGGCCACTATTGGCATTCCTTTTTGCCAAATAAAAATAGAGAATGCGCAGTATTTTGCGATTCGCCCACTCGTGTTGGATGTAGTACTCTAAAGAAGAACGACAATCAAGAAACAATAAGAATAGCGTCAAAGACCTAGAAGTCCTTGTAGAGCAACGGTTGAACGCAGACTGAGTGAACTCTTCGGTAGGTTGCAACAGACAGGCGTGAATAATAATAATAATAAAAAAAGATGTCGACCGGATGTGTGAGTGTTTACTCCAAACGAAAAAGATTTGAGAGCACACAAAAAAAAGAGAAAATGTTGTTTTGTTTTTTCAGCAATCTTTTCGTGTAGCGCTGCCACACCGAAACAAATCCAGTTGATGCGGGGTCACCTTAAACCTAACAGCTCCTTCGAATCGTATCGTGATATTGAGGCAATTCTGCGTGCTACACGAGCATTTTAAAAACTCTGGTTTGACGCAATATCGCGCATGCGAAGAACCGAAAGTCGAGAGACTCTATTTTCGACGAACGGGAAAAACTAATAAGAAGTAAATTTCGGGAAGAAAAAACAACCCCCCCCTCCTCTTTCTCCCGAAAAATAAAGAAACAAAAGAGGAAACATGCTTGATGTTTTTCTACGAGTATCACTGCCAGCTCAGTTTCTATTTTCTATCAGGCCGATGAGAGAAGTTGGGCTGCCTTCTACGAGTTGAATGCGAGACAGACGCCGTCGCGACGTGACGCAGCGGTACACCTGATCGCCACGAGAAGACTTGACAGACAGGCAAACTAATACCGAAAATTCGACCGAATTTTCCGAGTGTTTTGCCGCTAGTGGTTTGAGTGACTCAAAGCGACAATGTCTGCCTGAGCAGAGCAAGCAACGGCTAATGTTTGATTTGCATTCTTGTCAGTCTGAACTTCCGTCGTCTAGCATCAGTTTGAAATTCAACAACAAATGCTAAATTGATGATTCAAACGAATAGTAATAATGACGTCGTAGTTCTTGGAACACGGAGTGGATCTGAATGGCAATAAAATGTAGTGACTCACCGCCAGCTCTTGATCGACGCGTTCAGCTTGGCTGCCGAAAGCATCGAAATCGGTGATCTCAGCCAGTAGTCTCTCCAGGCCGGTTTGCACTTGATTCATGCTGTCCAGCACGGCGTCGAAATAATTGGCTTCTTCGACGACGCGACGCAGACGTGCTTGAATTGTCTCCAGTAAACTGTAACGAGGTAATAATAACTTGGTTAGAAACAGAATGCCACGTATTTTTCTAATCATTAAAGAGATATACTTAAATGATTTTTCATTTAATTATAACACATTCCAATAGAAGAAAAAGCAATTTCGTCCGTTTCCTGTTTGTTGTTCTATATTGAGATCGTCAAATGGTAAAAAGCCGTAAAGAATGAAATGCAATTCACGACATTCTTGGCTTTTTTCTGTCATCTCCACGCGCATCGGATGAGCGACATTGGCCCTACACGGAACACAAGCAAAGGACATTGCGGGCATAAATTTCCCCCACCACGTCGGTCTATTTAGGGTATCTCGGCCTCCCGCCACCAACAATTGCGTAGAAGCTTTAGCTTCACGTGGCGTCCCTCGGAGTCTAAACTAAGAATAGACGCGCCATGGACGAAGGCATTAAACGTTAGCTACGACGACGCTGCTCGTGCGTCACGTGCTCACGATTTCATATTCTCGAAAAAAGACCAGACATCGTACCGCACTCTTCACGCTAAAATGAACCACCACCACCACCACCAATCGACGACCTACTAGGCCAGAGTTAAATGTAGATTTCGAAAAATTGGAAGCTTCGAATCCGGCAAGCGTCTGAATGTCTCGTTTCGAAAGATTCCGTTTTATCAACGACTGGCTCACGCAATTCAACCGAAAGACACAGTGACATAACATTTGCCTAATGAAAAAAGGGAACAGCCGGATAGGTTCAACGATATTCAGATGAATTGTCAGCTTTCGTCTAGTCTACCCATGTCAAGACTACGTTAACACGTTCCAGTTATCCCACACCTGGCACTACATTTGTCTGTCAAGATTCGTAGCTGCTGACGAAAGAAAAACAAACATAGCAGAGAATGGCCAAGGCCAAACTATGTCTCGAGAGATCAGCTACTCCTCTCTTGAGAGGCATTTCCATGTTTTCTAAAGCACGGACGCAACGGTTGGCAAAAAAAAGTTTCACAGCAGCTGCTTGGGGAAAACAAAAATTAAATGAATCGTTCATGGAACTTACTATGAATGGCGTTCAGCCAAAGCGTTGAGATCGCCGCGAATAGAGAGCGAAGTCACTTCACAAGAGCTGAGGTAATCCAGGACATCCTTGGCCAGGTCGTCAACCTCTTTCAACTGCGGTTTTACTGCGATAATGGTAGACTCGAATTCCTGATCAAAAATTAAATCAAATGTTATTAAGATAACGAGATGAAATGTGACCGTGTCAAATGACCAACCAGCTACGCTAAAACTGTGTGCGTACACGAATGGAACTTTTAAATATGTAGTACTAAAAGAATTGAGTCTTAAAAGATGTTGGATTCTTGGCATTATTATCAAGTGCATAGCTACATTAATAGAAATTTTAGAGTTTGCTGATGTCCAAAAAAAAAAAAAGGGAAGAATAAATAACTGACTTGTAAGTTTCGACGTGTTTCTTCTAGGGCGCTGCGTGATCGGCCTTCCATGTCTAAACGATGAACAGATTCTTCCAATCCGGTCAAGGTGACTCCGAGAGCACGAGATTTGGAAATTAGAAGCTAGCGGAAAAACACACGAAAAATGGATAAGTCGAGTGAAAATCTTTGGGTATGATCCAAATAATTTTTAAAAATAGGTCAACGAACCTCCCAAGTGTCGACCAAATCGTTAAGATAGCTGCATCTCATCATCAAGCCATCTTGGATGTCACGCCAATCTTTGGCCACCACCGCATAGCTCTCCTGGATCGTCTGCCGACTGGCGACATCCGCACGCTGCTCTACTTTTTTTACCTTGTCCTGTAAAGTTTTCAACTTCGCTTGTTCCGTCTACGAAAAGGAGAAGATTGAAATGCTCTTCACATTCCTTAACATTCAAATTTGTTTTTTTCATGCAAGAAATTACTTGGAGGACGACCAGCTTGGTTTCCAGGGAAGCAATCAGATTCTTCAAGGCCGGAATGTTGGTGGCCATCTCCTCCACTGATTGCTTATTGGCCACGATGGCTTGTTTGACTTCTTCTAACGATTTTTCATAATCCTTGTAGGCACGCGAGTCCTTTTCCAGTTGATCTTGTCGATCGTTCGCCGCTGTCAGACAATTCTTGGCTGATTCTGTAAGTGTAGTGACCTCACTTTGCAGGTCATTCTGTTGTGGTGTATCAACTGACTGCAAAATTTCATCAGCAGTTGTTTTGATGCTATCCAGCAAGGGTTGGGGCGACAGCTCCTCATTGTCGAAATAGGCCTATGTGAAATAGAATCATCAAAATTGAACTATTTTTGATAACTGATATCCTACGCAATACCTTGTGTTCGTTCAGTTCTTTCTCAATGTGTTCAAAGTCTACGCCGTTAGACGGTGGTCTGAGACGAAGTCTAGCTTCGTCCATCCAGCTATTTAGACGTCGGATGGCGCTTTCATACTTCGAACGCAATGCCAACTGCTCCTTGAGATAGTCGCCTCTGGCAGCCAACTCGGTTGGTAGTGTGTCACGAAGGAAGGTGGCTTCACTGATGCGTTCTTGTAATGTTGAAGGAATCATGCTGTCTTGTGGGATCGACGAGAAGAGACTCTCGGTGGTCAACAATAGAGATTTGACATCGCCTGCAAGAATTTTGTGCTTGCTGCTCTCCTGTTCCACGCTTTCAGCCGTCAATTGGAGCAATGGACGACATCGAATAATGGCTTCTTGTTCATGCATCTTATCCAGTAATTCGTCGAGTTGCTCAGCTAAGCGTTTGTACTCAGCGGCCGCGTTCTCGTGCTCACCTCGACGTTTCTCAACGGCCCGTCTGAGCGCACTCAGTTGATGTTTCAACGATGTCAATTGCTCCGTGATAGTGTTGCGATCAGTAACCGATCCTTCCGCTGCGATTTGCTCTCCCTTGTCTTGGGCAGTGGCCAGTTGTCCTTCACATTCTTGGATTTTATAGATCACCTGCAAGAACAAAATCAATGTAGTTCAAAGGGAATTACTCGAGTAGCTGTTTGAACGTCAAACTTACATCATCGTAGCGACGAATGTTTTCTTGTGCCGTTTTGCCACCTTTCTCAATATCGTGAATGACTTCGTTGTACCTGGCAATGAACGTTGTAATCTCAGCCACCAAGGCCATGAATTGCTGTCTCAAGAGTAGAAGATGGCGAAGTTTCTTAATTTGTCCTTCGATTGTGGCGATCAAATCGTCTTGTTGTTTCACAATCGCCGCTAAATCACCGCTGTTTCCTGTAGTTCTGTGCTGCAAATCGTCCATCTTTTCACGATAAACTCGTAACTCTGCAAGCAGTTGCTCGTACGAATTGAGCATCGTCTGCGTATCTTCTGGCCGGAAGCCTATTGGCTTATTTAATGCACGAACGTCTTCCTGGATTTTGTTGAGGAAAACGATGCTTTCCTCTACTTTAACCGCAATCTCTCGTTGCTGGTTAACGTAAGATTGAAGGGTCCGGCTGCGCTCCTCGATACCGGCATGGATACGATTGTAGCCATCAAGCAGACTTTGAACATTCCCTTGGATTTCCATTTGATCCGCTTTATTCAACGAGCCCGAAATGAAGTCCTTGTGAGACACTGCAGCATCTAGTTTGTCCTTCACACCAATAGCCTCTTGTAGCAGTCGGTCGAACTATAATTCAAAGACAGGTGTTAACAATACATGGGAACTCGCATGTAATTTTATATTTGTTTAATTTTCTTTGGATAAATATCTAGTCTCCAAAACTTAAACGACTTTTTTTAAAGCCACAAGACTTTCATTAAGTAGCAAATACTGATCAACCCCCAGAGTTCAACAGGAAATAAAGACAACAGAGATCAATTTGGCCAGCATGCAATAGCTCCGCGAATAGTGATAAGTAACTGTCATCTTACCACCATGATGTGTTCTACCAAGATTTCGGGACTTGTAGAGTTTCGAATTTCAACAGCCAGGTTGATGTCTGCTTGTTTGAACCAGTGTTGGCAGAATTCGGTGATTCCTTCGAGCTCTTTGCGTTGACGAGTGGCATCATCAAATTGAGACAACATGGCATTCAGGCTGGCCAAAAGCTCTTCCAGTTGTCCCTCCATAGCTATTAATACATATGTTTTAAATATTCTATTACAGTTACTAGGCAAATTGACAACGATAAGCTAACTTTGCAAAATCTCTTGCAACTCGTTCTTGGCGACATCGTTACAGGTTTTCGTTAGATTCTGAAGCTGCTTCTTAAACTCGTTCATCTCACTGGATTCAAAGTCCACGACTGCTTGCTTCAAAGACTGAATAAAAGTAAATACAGTTGAAGTTTGGTTCCATAATTTTGCTTTTGGTCCTTGCGTTGAATAGGAATAAAAGCATACCTTGAACTTCTCGGTTAGTTTCTCGGTAGCTGTTGATGCTAGCGGTAGTAAATCGTAACCTTGGCTCTGAACGACCAATGCTGCTAACTTCCTCTGTGTATCATCCAGCTGAGCCTCAAAATGTTGCCTGTCGCTGACTGCTTTATCCAATTCCTGCTCATAGGTCCTGACGCCCTGGCAAAGAGTCCTGTACTCACCAGCCAGGCTTTTCAAATCGGCTCGAAGTTGGGCTTGTTCCTCCGCATCCAAGTCAGATGCAATGCTAGAAACTCTCAGTTCCAGATTCTCGATAACCAACTGTTGCATCTCAACTTCTTTGCAAAGACCCTATGAAATAAAAAATAATTTGTGAATATCCTGCATCAAAAGCTCGGCGTTGCTGCAGCTTGCCTTTATTTGTTGCAGTTTCATGTCAGCGCTCTTGGTTCGATATCCCATCAGTTCTTTATCGCGGACTAGTGCAGTTTTCTCGGATACCCACTGTCTGATCAGAGCAATGTCCATTGTAGCGCTCTCGGCACCTTGGTGCGTTGTTTGCAACAAGTGAAGTTTCCTGTGCATACGGCGCTCAACATCACCGAATCTTCTCTCGGCGACTTTCAATTGTTCTTCAACTTGCTGGCTGTCCAAGGTGCTGAGGATTTCCGATATCTCTTTAGCCTAAAAAAGGGGAAAAAACAAACAAGCAAAAGTATTAATAAATTTTATCTTGTTTATCTTAATGGCTGGAGGGTAATTGTATACCTTGACAGCAAGGTCAGCTAGCTTTGGTTTTCCTTGGCTTGTTTCTGCGGTCAATTGTGCCAGCAGACTGACGCGTACGGCAATATTATTGCCGCGTCCTTTGTCCGCATTCTCGGCTCTCTTAATTAGAGTGTCCAGCCAAGTGAAGAAATCTTGGAGCATCATGCGATATTCTTCCACCAAATTCTGCATATCCATCTTCTTGTCGAGCACTAGCGAAACCTGGAAATTGTTAGAATAACAAAATTAATAAAGGCTAGATTCCTGAAAATGTATCATTACATCATCATTAAGATTGGTCAATTCCTCGCGCAGTTCGACGACGCAAGGTATCGATTCAGGTGCGGAGGACATAAGTTGCAGTTCCATTTCGTCCACTACTCCTTGCTTTTCCGTAATTGCTTGTTTCGTATCCATTAACTATTAAACATTACATTAAGTGTATGAATGAATTTTCTTTTTTAAACAATCTGCTTACTTGAGTGATATCGTGTTGGGCCGCTTCAGGTCTAAGACGAGCCTTGCGCTGTTTCAAGTCATTAATGGTACCTTTTAATTCAGTGGCCCATTGGAGAACTGCTTGCCTTCGACGTGTAAAGTCGTCGAGATCCGTATTGATGGCTGTCAGAGCGGTAATTCGTGAATGGACCTATGCGTAATGAAAAGATTAGATCAAGTGAAGACAAAAATCGGTTTTGCATGGAACTCATTTCTAGGACAAAGGGCACACCAAGCAAAAAACGCGACTAACCTTCTCTTCTAGTTTATCCAATCGATTTGTTAAATCCTCGTTTTCGACCAAATCCAAAAATGCCCACATGCTGCCTATGGCCAGGGGTACATCCATTTCCTGAACGCGTGTTACACAACACACACACACATGCAATGTTATAAAAATGAACATGCAAAGGGAATTACGATACCGAGACAAAAACAACTACAACATCAGACAAACTACGGGGACATTAACAGTTAAATAAATGATCTATGGTCTGACCTGGTCAAGGAAATCTTCCAGCTTTGTACGAGCGTTCAGCTCGTTTTCAGGAACTCGGTATGGAAGTGGATCTTGGGGTGTATTGGGTCGAGAAATACAGGCTGCGGCAGCTTCACAGGCTTGAACAGCGAGGGCAAGACGAGTCTTTTCAATCTGAAGTTTAGCATGGGTAACCTTTTCCGCAAAACAATGAATTGCACAATAAATGATTGGCCCAGGAAATGAGTTAGTATGTAGTACGACTACCTTTATATCGTCCAACTGTTTTTTACAATCTTCGATCGAGACGACGGAAGTATCCAACTGCTCAGCAATGTGCGGTTCCCACTCCTTCAGATTGTGCAAGATGCTTTCGATAATGGCCTCGTATTCTTGGAACTTGATGAGGGAATCGTTAAGGCGTTGCTGTAACAGATAAGAAATTCGGTTAAAAAAATGATAATTAAATGGCAAATTATAGGCTACGCACCTTAATTTGAAGGGCCGTGTTCAACAGTGCATTGTAGCTAGCCTGAACATTGCCCAATTGCTTCTCGATTACGCCCTTAATTGCAGCATTGGAAGTTGTGTAGCGAACAATTTGTCCCTGGCCTTTGCACCTGACGTCATCCATAGTGCTTTGGTACGAATATATTTCTGCCAACAGATCCTGCAGAACGGGTAGAAAATAGTTGTGATTATAAACAATGAGAAACTCATTCGCAATTCTAATATTGATGATGACAATACATTATGCTTTTTAGTTTGCTCTTCAGTCTGATCGCGTGTAGTGATGTACATCGAATTATGCGCCATCAAATGGAAAGAAGTCTGCAAGATCCATTTCTCCGTGTCTTGAAGGGCTTGATGATAGGCATTGTACTCTTGAATTTCCTCTTCCAAACGAGTGTGATAATTCGCAGCCACAGCGGCTAACTTTTCCCACCTGTCGTGAAGCTGGTCAACCGTAGCTGTGCAATTGTGATCGTTTGCCGAAGCGGAAAGCTCACTGGCCTCGCGTCGCAAATGATCCAAATCAGCTTTCTTTCTTTCAAACTCCATCTGTTGACTCTTGAGACGTTCCATGAGTGTTTTCATTTCGCCCACTTCACCTTTTGATTGTGGATAATCTGATAGCACTTGCTCATTGGTTACCAACCATTGATCCATGCGAATGCAAGCATCGCGGAATTCTTCCCATCGGTTGATAACGCCCTTCAGATGAGAAAGCGTGCTGTTAACGTCGATATTCAGTTGGTCCCAATTAGCCCGTAATGTAGAAATTTCTGCTCTAAATCCTTTCTGTTGCTCGTCTGGATTGCTTTGCGGTCTGCTGGCACTCAGGGCCTTGGTGAATGAGTCCATCATACCGTTCATCAAGTGTTGACCTTCTGTAAGACGACTGGCAATGGAACGGACCAATTCGTACTTTTCCTTGGTGCTCGCTTCACTGCCACATTGGCCGGAGCAATCTTGAACGGTACCTTGAGCACGTTCCAGCCAATTGGCAAATTCTGCCTTGGAAGTGACGAAATCAGTGTGGTCTGTTCTCGTTTTCTCCAAGCGAGACAGTAAACTCTGGACATTGCCCATTACAGTTGTGAAACCAGCCTGGAGTTGAACAGTCTCTTCGCGTACGCGGCTGCATGTGCTAAGTTCCATAAGAATCTCGCAACGGTCGTTCAAATCCTCCAACCAAGACTTTTGGCTTTCACCCTCTTTCAACAGCTCCCGACAACGGACAAGTCGAGATTCAACAGCTTCTTCTGTTGTATCATGGGTCGACTCTTCAAGCCATTTGGCTTGAAATTCAGTAAGCCATTTCTTCATTCGCTGGAAGACGTCTTGGAAGTCAGACCATGCCGAGCAGCAATCAGAAAGGGACTTGAGTGTCTCATCCGAAGAGGACACTAGTGATTCCCATTCGTTACGTAGCTGAACAAGTTCTTGTTTAATTGCTTCCTGTCCTTCTGTGCTCGAACCGGTGATGACGACATCACTCAGTTTAACTGCCTTGTCAACGAGTTGTTCTCCAGCCGGGTAAGTCTGACGAAGTTCACAGCATTTACGTAGTTTTTCTTCAACAGCATCACGTTCACCGTTAAAATCGCCAT
Source organism: Daphnia magna (assembly GCF_020631705.1). NCBI lineage: Eukaryota > Metazoa > Arthropoda > Branchiopoda > Diplostraca > Daphniidae > Daphnia > Daphnia magna. Next base: position 2,571,776 of record NC_059189.1, on the reverse strand, counting down.
ACTGTTGGATGTCGAGTCTTGTACGGCGGATCCAATCGGCTGCATCGACGTAGCCTTGTCGGTACTCTTCGTGCTGTTGAACAAGCTCTTCCATCGTACTTATAGTCTTTTGAATGGTTGCTTTAAGTTGTTCATAACGTTCAATACTGGAATCGTATTCTTCACGGGGCAGATCCGGTTGAGCTGCCAATTTATCTTGCAATCTTTGTAGAACATCAGCATGAGACAAGGCATCGTGGAGCAAGACTTTGTACTTCTCCAGGGCGGATTTCTTATCACTCAAGTCCGTAAGGCCTTCAGCTCCTTGCGCGTTGACGGGTGAAGGTACTTTATCCATAATCTCCTGCAGCCAATCGACAAACATTTGATGTGCCTTGTCAATGTCCTCCAGGATGGATATACGGGCGCTTAGTGATTCACGAGCTTCCTGGACATCGCGAGACAATTTATCGAAATCAGCGCGAATGACATCTGTGTTGTCCTGGATTTGCTGGGCGCCTGATTGCTCCGTATTCAGAATTACACGCTCCTTAAGCTCTTGAATGTATCGTAACTTGTGGTGCCCTTGTTCGAGTGACTGACGGATGCACTTGATTTGATGTAAACGACCTTTAAGTTCAGACAGGTTATCCGAACCGCCGGAGCCGCTTGATTCCACCACCTTCTCTTTAGTCCGCTCTATCCATTCTTGGCATTCCTGGAAGAGGGCACTATGCTGTTGGTGTTCCTGGAAATGCACTTCCAGCCGGCGCATGATTTCTTTGGCGAGTGACAGCAAGGCGTTGTACTTGGTAGTGATGGAAGTGACAGCATTGGAGACACGTGAATCGGCACATGTTTCCAAAAGTTGTTGGGCACGCATGTTCAACCGGTCTAGATCCTTTTGCCAGTCAAAGACGGCTTGCAAGTGATTCTGGAACTGTTCCAGAATGTCTCTTTTTTCTGCCAGCGTATTCTGCAGACGATTGAATGTTTGAACAGTACCTTCAGTTTGTGCCAACCATTCGACCGCATCTTGATACTGGTCTTCGTACTCGGTCCATTTGACTAACCTGTAACAAGTAATGCCAATTTTCCAAAAATGAGAAAAACAGCCAAAACTAACACTTAGAAATTAAAACTTACCCCGACTCAAGAGATTCCTTCAATTTGGCTAGAGCCTCACAGTAATTGTCAAATTCTTCCTGCAAGAAGGCTACCTCTTCTTCGACGATATCGCGATCTTCCTCGTCACTAGCTTTGCAAGCAGCCTCAGCTTTTTCGAGGGCCGTTTCCAGCTTTTGCTGACCTTCTGCTTTGTCTGTCATCAGTTTCGTGTTGACGTGAGTTACTTTGCTGCTCAATGATTCGCGATCGCCAGTCGGTTCCGACAGCTTGTTCACCATTTCTTTGGCGGCCCTTAGCCAATGCATGAATTCATTGCCAGCATCGATGAAGGACTGATGTACATCCATGACTTGTTTTTGTTTGGCATAAATTTCATGAGCTTGTCGACTCAAACTCTGGTACTTGTTACTGATCTCTGCAGTGGTTGGGCTGCGATGGAGCAAGTCGTCAGCTTTGGATGTGACGGATTCGATCATTGGCTCAAACGAGACAATATCCTGGACAAAGCTGCTAGTCCGTCGTAAAGTAGCTTGACGGGCACCCAAGCTTAGCGTCCTCATTCCTGATCCAGGATTGCTCTTACGACCCATGGAGACCTTCTGTTCACAGACTTGCTGTAACTTGGCCTCTTTCTCACTAATCCATTTCTTCAAGTTGTTGCATGAAGATGAATAATCCGCCCATTGAAGTAAAGATGTCTCCAACGCCACTTTAGTGTTGGCCATCTTGCGAACCAAACGTTCCCAATCCTGCTGAAGGCTTTTCAGTGTTGACTGAATTTCTTCGCGGCCATCCGAACGGGTGTAGCGGGCCACCTTCTCGCCAAAATTAACAGTTGAATGGACCAAGGTCTGACCCTCCTCTTGTCGTTTCAACAAGTCCTGGATTTTATTCAGCTGCTCTTGAAGTTCCTCTTTGCTGCTCTCACCTTCCACCTGAGCTTCGCTGCTTGTTTTGATAACACGCCGGGCGTCTTCGATCCAGCGATTAGCTTTGGCCAGGGTTTGATCGTACTGTCGGTGGTGCTCGACGTTAGTTTCAATCTTCAACATAACATCTTTCACGAGGTTCTTCTCCACTTGGTAGCGTGAATTCAAATGACGCAGCTGATTGTTGACGTACGTGTCCAAATGCGAGGACAGTAACCCGGCTGCCATTTCGTTAAACTTATTAATCTGCTGTTCACCTTTGTCCAGTCGGTCAACCAGGTCCTTAATCGCAGCTACTTGTTTTTCCTTTTCTTGCAGAGTTGACAGCAATGCGTTCTTTTGCGCTTTGATCTCAATGTCTGTTTGTTGAATCCAGTCTGACAATCGTTCGTACTCTTCTTTGTATTCACGCCATTGGACGACTGTGCGAGACAGCTGATCTTTTTGTGACTGAACTTCTTTAAAGAAAAGCTCGAAACTCTCCTGGAGGGCGCGAACCTCGCTTCGGATGGTATCCTGTCCAGCCGGTGCCGTCGTGGCCAAAAGCACTTGACTCTTGCGTTGCATATCCTCCACTTTCAGTTGGCCTTGAGCCTGTTTATTCAACAAACTAGTTAGATCTTTGACTGACTCTTCGATGGCCAACCGGTCACCCAACGGGCGATGCTTCATGACAGGCACTTTCTCGCGAGCACGGCTGATCCATGTCATTAAATCGTCGTAAGCTTCTTTATAGGCCTTGTGAGCTCGGAATTCTTCGTCAGCTTTGGTTTTAGCTGTCTTTATCTGTTCAGCCAAACGCTGAAACTTTTCGAGGATTTGTTGAGCTTGAATTGCGGCTTGGTTCTGTTGTCCACTGGCCATCATCTCAGCCGCTTTGCTCTTGAGGCTTTTTACTTCGATTCTTTCGCATTTGATTTTCTCTTCGAGATTTTTCAAACGCTCTAGTTGCGACCGTTTTTCGGACAGTGTGTTCTGGAGCACCGTATTCTCAGCTAGCGAAGATTCAACGTTTTCAACAATCTTGTTCAGCAGATGAATTTGTTCCAAGAAACCGGCCCATTTGGAAACAATTTCATCCAAATTGGCTTTGGTGTCCATCATTTTCGAAGCTAGCAAACCCCATTCCTCCTTGAGCCGGTCTACAGTGTCGTTAATGGATTCATGACCAGCGGGCGCTGTATTGGCCAAGACTGCTTGAGCAAGTTCCACAGTATTCTGCACTTTTGTAAATCCTTCTTCCTTGTACATGAGGAGATCCTGAATCGTGGTCATCTTTTTGTCCAGATCCTGTTGAGAAGAGGCGCTCAAATCCGAGCAATAGGCAAGTTTAGCTTTGACATTAGCTAGCCACCTGAAGCAATCTTCAAGCCGAGTATGAAATTCTTGATGGGTGTTGACATACTCCTGCCACTTGCCCGACAATTCTTTGATGCGGGACATGATCTGTTGATATTTAGGGGCGAGTTCTAAAGTCTGCGATGACCGAGATTGAAGATTCTTATACAATTGCTGGGATTTCTCCGTGACTTGATCGATCTCCAACTCTTTGCTTCGAAGTTCGCTCTGCATGGTTTTCATTTGATCCAGTTGGCTCTGCTTCTCTTCAAAGGTTGCCTTTAGATCGATTGCATGGAAGCTACCGTCCGCCTGTCGTAGCCATTGTTGGCATTTTTCTTTCAACGTCTCGTAATCGCTCCATTGTTTCAGTTTGCTTTCCAGCGATTCGATAGCAGACTGAAGCGTGCTAAGCAAACTCTCCCATTCTTGCTGAGAACAGTCGATCTGCGAACGGATGTTACTCTGTCCTACTTCTGACGTCCCAGGTAACACTTTTTCGCCCAACACCTGGATCTGTTTGACACGAGATTGTTCCTCAGGTAGAGCAAGTTGCAAGTTCTTGAGCCGTTCGACGTTGGCGTGTAAAGTGATTCGTTCCAGACGATTATCTCCCCACATTTCGATAGCTCCGTGTGTAGCATCCAGCCATTCTTGAGCATCCATGACGGCCTTGCTGTACTGTTGATGATCGCTAACGATAGCCTCGTAACGTTCTACAAACGACTGGGCACGCTTCAATAACAACTGATGTTTCTGACTTGCCGATTCGACGAAGTCGTCTACTTTGTCACGGTCTTCTTTGAAGCCCCCTTCAGGTAGGTAATGAGCTCTATCACGGCAATCAAGAATAGCTTGTTGATGGGCCAGGACATCCTGCAACAATGTTCGGTAAGTGCTGAGCTGGGCTCGTTTTTCATCCAGTGTAGCGTGTAACTTGATTTCAGACGGATGTTGTTGTTCAGTATCAGCTAACCATTTGCGCAATGTATCACTAGCGGACTCAAAACTGATCCATCTGTTAGGTAAATGCATGAAACTTAGGGATTAGAATAGATTCCGTACACAAAAAGTATTGACGAAAATACCTGGAACGTTTTGCTTGATGTTCACGTTCTTTACTAGCGACGCTGTCGTAGAAGCTTTCCATGGCAGTTTGCAGTTCTTGCATTTGAATCCGCACGGTTTCACGGCCCTCAACGGCCGTTGTGGCGTACAGCTTCTCACCCATCTCTTGGACTCGATTGTACATGGAAGTGCCTTGCTGTTGCTCAGCCAGAATTTGTTCAAAGACTTTGATTTTTTGTTCGATGGTGTTCAAGTCGTCTTGTTCTCCATCACCCGAACAGGTAACGGAGAATTTCTCTTGGGCGGCCGTTAGCCATGAGGCACATTGATTGTATTTGTCCAAATAGAGCCGATGATCGCCGACAGCCTGTTCGCATTTCTTAAGGATTTCTTTGGCAGCAACTTGCATTGATTGGAATCTTGACGATATCTGCTGAACGTTGACGCTTATTCTCGTCTCACCAGACAGTTGCATTAAATCGGACGAATCATCGCTCATCTTGTCGATATCTGATTCATTTCGTCCAATGCTGAACACGATTGCCTATTCGATGAAATGGATTGTTTGAAAAAAGAAATCAATGCATTAATGATTAGCGTTCATCAGATTGCAACCCACACTAGAGGGTGCATTCTTTTGTTTGATCTCGTTTCAAAGTCAGAGAAGAATACCGAAAACTGTGTGTGCGTGTTTCTGTGTGTGACAACCAGCGTATACACAAAGCTTTTATCTGTTTGATGGATTCGTTTGGTTTAGCCAAGCAATAGAAGGAAATAGAGAGATAATGCAACAGAATCGAAGTGGAAAATTCGTCATACGCAAAGTAGGATCGGAAATCAAAAAGCTAAGAGCAGAGCAAGTTAACATCGCTGTCAACAACAAGAAATTACAAATAAAATATGAAAAAAAAATTTATAAATAATATTTTCGATTCAAATTGTGCAGCCGTTCTTTGCAACCAGCGATTATTAGTGCCCATAAATGATGACGCGACCTTGGTAAGTTGCACAGGACATGCAAGAGAAGAAGAGGGTATTAGAGCTTGGAAAGTGTTACAAATTGACCAAGGAGGCTTTAATATTATAATTGATGATAATAATAATAAATATATAAAAAAAAAAGATCAAACGACAAAAAGAATATGGACATAAAAAGAAGAAAAAAAAATCCAAAAACTGAATAATCGGTCATAAATGGCCGAACGCGTTGTACGCCGCTTACTTGCTCTAGTTGGTCTGCAAGCGCTATGAAATCCTGGATTGCTCTAGATCGACACTCTATCTGACGAGGAAGATCCTATATTACGAGAATATATAAAGTACGCGACAGGGCGTTAAATGAAATAGGCGGACATGTAGCACCAGATTTTAGAGCATGACGACATTTTTTTGTTTTCTTGTTTAAATTATTGTTTTTTTTTTATGTTTTGTTTTTTGATTTTGTTTTGTTGTCTTTTTGGGCTGGACATATAGCAGCGCGCTATGGCATACAACATTGAACGGGCGGAGTTTAAAGAGATCAGCCGTGCATGACAACGAACATGTCTTGTCTCCCAATCATTATAAACCGTCTTCGTCCATAATTAAATTTCCAGCAACTTAAGAATAACTTCTTTTACCTGATACTTTTCCAGCTGCTCTTCCTTTTGTTCCAACGTTGAGCGTGGAATATAGTCTTTAAGCGAGGTTTCCGTTTCAGAGAGCCACGTTAGGAGACGGTCGAACGTTCCCTCATACTCGTTCCACTGCTGAAGTCGGTCGTCCAGCGTATGCCGAACATCTTCCAGGCCGGCGACGTATTTTTCAAACTCGTAGCTTTGATATTAAAACAGTAATTGTGACACATAAGTTTCACACGGATAATTCTATAATTAATACTTTGCATTAGTCAGTGCCCTCTGCAACGCTTCCTTCACGCGTGGAGATAAACGATCAGCTATCTTGTCCAGGTGAGCTCGAATGACGTCCAGATTGGCGGTGCCTTCATCCTTGCCGATCATCATTTCAGAAATTTTAGAACAGCGCATCTTAAGTGCATGTTTACTTCCACCATAATCTAAAAATTAACCATAGGTATCAAGGGGTAAGTTTCGTATTGAAGATGAATAATTAAGTAAATCGTACCCGTGTTTGAATTAAGTTGTAACCATGCTTGCTGTTGCCAATCACTTTGGGCTTTTTCCAAGTCGTGATGCTGCTGAAGAACGTCCAGCAGCCACTCAGAATTAGCAATGGCTCCCTGCAAGCCGTTAGTCAGTATCTCATAGCGATTAGTGATATCGCCAATGGTCCTCTGAACATCTTGACTTTCTTTGGGCTGACCAACCGAGCTGGGCAAATCCTCAACCAGTGACCTGGCTCGTTCCTTTAGCGCTTCCACTTGTCTTTTATGAGTCAAAACATCTTGCAAGAAAGTTTTCTGTTTCAGAAGATGGGACCGGATTTCCGGAAGTGAAGCCGCCTGGAGACCTGACTGGTCATTGGCAACACACTTCTCCATTGTATCTAGCCAAACGCTAATCTGGACAATGCCGTCTTGATAAGTAGACAAACGCTGGAGCTGTTGTTCCTGGCTTTTGTGCTGCTCGCTCAATCGGCGTTCAAGTTCCTCCCAACGTGATCGTAAAAGTTTCAGATCTTGTCGAATCTTTTCACGGCCAGCGGAGGCTGTATCGGGGAATAGCCGCTCACCAGCTGAAGTGAGCGAGCCAAGACGATGGGAGGCTTGTTCCTTTTCGGCCATCAAATTCTGCACACCTATAATTGTGGTATTGCCCGTTTCTGATTGATCTTTAAATTTGAGCAATGATTCCAAAACATCTTCTAATGACGTAATCCAAGCGATAGTTTCAAAGAATTTCTCTTCGTACAGACGATGATCATCGACGATACCGTGCCATTTAGAAACGACTTCTTTGCTCTGGACATGTAACTGTTGATACTTGCAGCTGATTTGACTTATCAAAGGGCGTAGTCTCTCGACACCACTTGACTGGAATAATGCCGTTGCTTGATCTACGAAGGCATCCACTTCAGGTTCGTAGCCAGTGATGGTATCACGGGCCGTCTGAAAGATAACAAGTTGAGCCTCCTTGTCCGGCAAAGTCACCTGTAGAGCCTGTTCGCCGAAAGCAGTTTCCTGTTGGCGCAACCAAACATTGCAAGATTCCAGTCGTTCTTCAAACGATTGCCATCGCTGGAGAATTGCCTCTTGGCTTCGTTTGATTTCTTGAAGGCTTGTCGATACAGCTTCCAGTTCATCTTGCAAACTGGCCACGCTTTTGGCCAGCAGTTCGCAACCACGGGGTGATGTAAACGCCACTACGGTCGAGCACAAACTTTGGATCTCTTCCAATTTGGAACGGCCTTGCTCCTGTCCCCCCTGTATTTCATCCAGCGTCTTGATTTTCTTTTTGGTTTCAGATTTTTCACCTATTGTATCTGCCAAGCTTTGCGTTTCGTCACGGAAGCTAGTGATCCAATCCTGGAACGCTTTGACCAGTGAACTCAGTTGTGTGTGGTCCTTAACCCATGTTTCCAATCGATTCATCAGCTCGTCGGATTTACTGACGATATTGGCAAATAATTGTCGAATGGAAATGATGTAGACGCTGAGTGATTTATCTTGCGTCTGATCTATCAGTTGCTGGGCTTTGCTACAGACTGAATCAACAAGCGTTTGATGCGCAAGAATCTCCTAAGGAAACAGAACATAAAAAATGCAATTGAAAGATTGCCAATTTAAATCAGCTAAACACAATTCGAAATGGGATCTTACCTGATGGACGATCTTGTGAGATTGCAACTGGGCACGCTTTTCTTGAAGTGTTGATTTAAGGTCAGAGTGTTGAAGCATAGATTGCTCAACCTCTTTTAGCCAACGAGTCAATTGCTCTTGGCTGGCAGAGAATTCAGAGAACTGTTGGAGGCATTGATCCAGTTCGGTAGCAGTTGCGACCAGGTCATCACACAGCGCTTCCCATCGTTCACGCACCACTTTCAGCTGGACGCGAAGCATTTCCCGGCCGTCAGGACCCGTGTGAACGTAGAGCTTTTCACCCATGTCAACCAACGTATCACCGCTCTTGTCCAGTTCGAGACGTTGCTCTTGCAATTGATCCAGTTCTGCCCGTTTTTCCTGGAGAATCTTGAAATCTCCAACAATCTCACGGCATGAATCAAGGCGTCCAGCAAGCTCTTCCGTCTGTTTTGTAAATTCGGCGTAGTGGTCGTTAAAGTCCTTGTGTTCCTTAACGTATTGCTGGTAACGAGTAATCATCTCGCGAGCAGTTCCAATGAGTGTCTGGTAGCGGGCCATCATCTGAGGAACTTGCACCTGAAGGGTAGAATCACCTTCGATCTGTTGGTTCAGTTGCAAAATGGCGGAGAATTCAGGTTCTTTCTGTGAGATCTCCGACTGAGCCGCAATGAGCTTCTCTAGATGCGTTTCTTTGGCAGCCACAGTCGCTTTGAGAGCTTGATCTTGGACGCGGCCTTCCATTTGGCGCAGCCATTGAGCTAAGGTTTGCGCCGTGTCTTCAAAAGCAGTCCAGCGTGAGCACACTGACAGCAGTCGATCGTTCCGTTCTTGACATTCGGCTAAAAAGGCGTTCCAGTTCGTTTTCTGAATTTCAAATTCAACTTTAGGATCCAGTTGGCCAACAAAAGATCCTGCCGATTGAAGACATTGTTCCAGACAAAATCCGCAGCGTTCCAGAAGTTGTTGACCTTCTTCACGCTGTTGCAATAGCTCTGAAATGACTCTAAGTTTGGTCTCGGCAGACGCTTTATCCGTTACACCTTCTTCGGTCAGCGTGAGATCGGCTGACAGACCAGTCAGCCAATCGCGGAACGTTTCAATGCTGTACACGTAAGCATCATAATCTGCGGCCTGTTTTTCCAGCACAGCAACGCGTTCTTGGCTTTCCGTGATAAGTTTCTGGTAGGAGGCCGCAATGTCGTCGACTGTAGCAGCCGCATCTGGATTGGAGATTTCCTGGAGACGTTCGCGGAGCCGATTGATTAGGCTCTGGTGTGACAGAACGTCTTGCGCTAAAATACGGAAGGTCTGCAGCTGCTCTTTGACGTCGTGGACATGCGATTGATCGACATCCTCTCCTTCCTCTTCAATTTCAGGTTCGTTGAAGCGTTTTCTCGTTTCTTCGATCCAGCGTCGGATTTGACGGCAACTGTCATCGAAAGACGAAAGCTGCAAGATGATGCCTTCAACTTTCTTGTAGAGACTGTTAACTTGATCCAGATGTGATTCCCAGCGATCGCGAAGGTTCCGCAAAGCCACTCGAATAGCCAATTTATCTTCGGCTGTAATATTAGGAACCAGGCTGTCGCCAGTATGCACAGCTTGGTTGAGTAATGATTGGCCTTCATCCTTTTGTTCCATAAATTGTTTCAACGCTTGCAATTTCGATTGGTAAGCCAAACTAGGTTTGGATCCTGGAACAGCTGTGACGTCTTTTTCATGAACGCGCAATTGGTCGTCTGCTGATTGCAACCAAGCTTCCATTTTTTGAAGAGCCGTTTGGTACTCTAAATAGCCGGACTGAAGAGTCTTTTGTTTAGTCAGACAAGACAGAACGAACTTGAGAGCCGTAGTGAAGCGCATGGCTAGATGATTGCTGAAGTGGGACACGTGCGATTCGGGCATTAGTGCCATAACCTGGTCTGAAATTACTTTAACTTCGTCGATATCAGGGCGATGACTTTCAATGTCCGAATAAAGTTCAGTGATTGATTGGATTTTATCAGCCAATTGTTCGACTCCAGCCTGGCTAACTGTTTCACTGCGAATTACCGCCTCAACATCTCGCAGCCACGAAGATGCGTTCTCTGAAGTCAGTTCGAAACGACGCAACAAATCGTTGTTGTGGTCGATGGAAAGGCGCTTATCGTCACAATCCTCACGCAAATTACGAAGCTTCTCCGCCATTGCCGTGACTGATGAATCAATTTCACCTTTCTGACTTTCGGAAATGGAAGCGAGAGCAGTTGCAACGCTCTGCACTTCGGCAAACTTGTTTTCTGCGTCCGCTAAACTCCCTTCGACTGCTTGTAAGGCGTCCAGTTTTGCCTCAATGCCGAAGCGATCAGCACTGGGCTCCGATGAGCACCAGTCAAGTTTGTCACGACAGCTGGCTATGATTCGTTGGACTATGGCCACCCGCTCGGTATAGCGTTTCTGGAGTATACCGTGCAAACCGTCGCTTTGTTTCTTTATTTGAACTCCGAGTGCGTCCATTTGTTTCTGAATGGCCCGCAATTCTTTGGCAAGTGGGAAACCCTCGCCGGCTGTCCCACACTGAGATTCCAATTTGGCACATCGTTTCTTCAAGGTCTTTAGCGATTCCTGGAGTTGGGGATACCCTGTTGCAATATTTTGGCACGCACGGAATTGTTGGGCCAGCTGCTCATCGTTGCCCATCATATCCTCGCAGCTCTTTAATTCCAACTTCATTTCGCTGATCTGATTCGTCAAGGCTTTAACATCGAGATACAGTTCATCTTCTTCATGTTTTGTCGTCGTGATGGAGGATTCCAGCTGGCCACAAAGAGTTTGCGTCTGTACAAGAGGAAATCGTTAGTTGAATGGTAAAGGTGAAACAGAGTTAACACTTACTTGGTCGATTTCTTGGTCGATTAGGTCTTGCAGACTGTTAATGGAAGCTGGGCAGTGGCCTTGGCACAATACCGTCAATTGATCGATTTTGGTACGGATGCTCTCGCGGATACCCTCATATGTCGGCAATTCCTGCTTGACTTTCTTCAGCTTCAATTCCATTAGATCCAAGTCGGTCGGTTGTGAAAGTGTGTCGGCCAAAGCTTCTCTGGAATCGCTGGTCCAATTGAGAATATCCTCTTTGAGATTGGCGATCTGACGCAGAACAACTTGTTGCATATCAAGAGTTTGAATTCGTCCACCAAGGGCCGATTGAACTTCTGTCCATTCGTGCTGCATATCTGCCATTTCTTTGCGCAGAATAGAAGAGTCAAAGCCTGAAAGACGGTCCAGTCTATCATGCAAGTGCCCGCTCTTGATAGCCAAAGAATCAAGGGGAGCGCGACACTTCCGCAGCTGCTCAACTGATTTTCGGCATTGATCGCTCAATCGGACGGCCTCATTCAAATCATCAGGTTGTCGATCTTGAACATCATTGCAGACTTTTGCTGCACTACTAATAGTTGTTTGGATAGGTAGTTTGGCATCGGAGCATTCTTTCCAAAGGGACAGGATGTCATTACATTGGGTTTGCTGCTCTAGTAGTTTGCGTTGAATGAGGTCATAGTCGTTATCGACAGAACTCAGCTTGTTTTGAATTGATCCCAGCGTTGCTGAGCTCAACTGCGTCAAATGTTTTCCAACTTTGTGGAGATTCTCTTTCTCGACTTCTAGTTGTTTGGTTCGATCTAGGAGCGCATGTATGGCGGGCAGGAAATGTTCAATTCCGCTCAAATTGCTTTCAGACGCAGACAGTCCATCGGCGTCTGACTTGATGGCTTGCAATTGCTGCAACAGTTTTTCACGTTCCTGTTCAAACTGACTCCATTTCTCATCCAATTGGCGGATTTGGTTAGTACGGTCCGTTACCAAACCACGGACTCGATTGATTTGTTTTTCAACTTGACCTACAAAACTAACCACTGTGCAAGGAGTTGTGGACAGACCCAATTTGATGGCAGTTTCGCTGGAACGAGTCTCTTGATCAAGGTCTGCGTTTTCACTTAGTTGGGCGTCACATTGCAACTGGACTTCATCAGCTTCAGCAAGCAAATGGGCAAGTTCTTGAGCTCCAGGTTTCTGGTCTTCAAGTTGCTGTAAGACATGACTCAGTTGATCATTGGCAGCCAATGACCAGCCGGCCAAAGCGTTCCAGCGTTTCAAGCAGTCATTCTTACCAGTAAGTCTGGACACCAATCCCTTTAAAAGTAATAAGATGGATTATTTTAAAGATCACAAAGAGGGAATATTTTGCATCCAGGGTACCTTTGTCGTTTGGTCCAGTTCCTTAGATTTTTCGGCTAAGACGGCCCTTTCTTCCGGGGTGCAAGTATCTTGTAGTTGGCTTATCTCCGCTTGCAAGGCGTTTACCCGAGGCTGCTGGTTTTCCAAATGTTGCAACAGCTGATGTGCCGTTTCAAGCGGGGCATCCAAGTGGCGTACATCCACTTCGCTCAGCTGTTTCAAACCCTCTTCGGTCTCGCGGAACGCTTGAACCAGCTCCGTTTCTCGGCCAAGTAAATCTTGCCTGGATATTCAATTTTTTTTAACCAAAACAATAATTAATAAGGGCTTCAATCTCTTTGTAAAACTAAATTACCTTTGAACAATGGCATCTGACACTGTATTGATCTGGTGGCGGGCAGAATCGGACAGCTGAGAAACACGACTCTTCAAATCCATCACCTGGCAACGCAAATTTGCCGCTCCTTCCGGGGAGAGTTGAGGAACAATCGTATCACACTCTTGCGTCAGCACAATTAAATCCGATTGCTTTTCAGAAGCTCCTTTCATGACATTCTATACAGGAAAAAATAAATAAAAAATAAATAAAAAAAAAACAGCCCTATAAAAGAAACGAAATGATTTTCCAATACCTTCAAGTCACCCAGTTGATTTTCAAGGCTGCCCAAGTTGGAAGAAAGTTGTTGCAGTGAATCAAGTTGAGTTTCGACAGAATCAAGCCATTCAACGATGGAATCCATTTTACTAATCACTTTCGTCCACGTATCTTGCAAGTGTTCCAAACGCTGAAGTTGCTGTACCACCGTATCGTGAACACCGTTCCAGCGGCTGTGCAGAGCATCTACTTCGTCGCGAGTGCTGGACTGGTTAAACATTTGTTGGCAATGGGAAGACATTTGCTGCAGTTTGATCAGTTGCCGTTTGCATTCGTCCTCGAAAACACGGGCAGCGTCCAGCAATGATTCCATCTCCGAAACGGTGCTGGGCCGGGTAATGATGACAGCTGTTCGCTTCTCGGCGTCGTCCAGCCAGGGTTTAACTTCGTTGGCCTGGTCGTCGTATTCTCGCCAATGTTCCATATCCTGGAAAACGCTTTGACTTTGCTCCTGGACAGCTGCGCTCATTTGCGTGATAGTGTTACGTAAGCCAGCAACGTCAACGCCTAAAAGACGTTGAGACGTCAAAGGAGGTCCGGACGAAGGATCTGCGGATTGCTGCATGGCAAGCAATTCGGCCACTTCTTGCTGGATCGTTAAAAGTAGTTCCATCTTTTCGGTGATGGAAGTTTGGAGTTCTTCCGTTCGTTTGACTCGTTCTTGAGGTGATAAATTCAAAGACAGTAACTGCTGAAGGAGCTTCTGAGCCATTTGGAGCCAATTGACAATGGATTCCACCTGTGCCATGAGTGCTTTCAACCGTGAGCTGAATTCATCCAACAATGCGATCTTGTCCAGGCTAAGTGAGCGGATCGATTCGGTCCGCCTCTCAATTTCACGCAACTCTTCTTCGAGGGAACGGCGTTGCTCGATGCTGACGCAGTGATTCAGTTCGTCCAAAATCTGACGCATTTTACGCAAGATATCGTCGGTGGCCTGGCGCAGTTCAACACCGGCCTCGAGACGGGCTTTAAGCTCACTACCGATTTTAAGCGGATCGAAATTCGAATAGCACTGTTTCAATTCTTCTTCCGCTTTGTGCAGCAATTGATTGATGTCAGCCTTCTGTTCCTGGTAGTCACGCCACAAGCGTCCAGATCCTAAAAACAATTAAAAATTCCAGTTAAACAAATAAAATAAAGAAGTACAAGACAAATAGAACTTTACCTTTAAGTTTCTTTAGTTTATTGTTGGCCAATTCGAAAGTGTCATTCCAAACCGTTTCGAGGTGATGCACTTGTTCAGCAAGAAATTCAGGAGCTCCTTGATGATGCTGAAGGTCTTTGCCACGCTGTAACAAGCTGACAATGGCTACCCGTTGTCCGTCAAGCTCTTTCACCACGGCTTCTTGTTTCAAAGTATCAGCATCCAATGACAATAAATCATTACTCTCTTGTTCTGCTGAAACCATCGGTTGAATAGCTTCCAAAGCGGCGCAAGTCTTGTGTATCTCTTGGCGACAAGTATAGCATTTAGTGAGCAGGTCCGTCTTGGCTTGAGTCGATTCAATGACGAGTACCAGATTCTTGTAGCGGGCAATCAATTCCTCCAATTGGTGCTGGGCCATATTTCCTTCTTCTTCCGATTTGTAGCCTAACATGGAATCCAGTCGCTGGACAAGCCATTTCATGCTTTCACGACGGGCATCCACGTCACTGCAGGTAGACTGGAACTCTTCGCGAAGACGATTGAAATTGTCCAGGGACTGGGCGTCTACCGACATGTTGGCGATCGTTTGATCCACCATGCCCATCCATCGCACCATATCATCAAAATGGATTTGATATTCGTTCCATTTTTGCGGAATAGCCTGCAGCTGGCCAAGGAGCCAATCGGCCCGCTGCATCAGCGTATTCCATTGATTACGCACGTTCTCGAAAGCCTGTTGAATCTCTACATCAGGGATGCACGCAGCTGTGTGTTCCAGTCTCTCCACTAGCACACGGGCCTGGCTGACAGCCGGTCCGGCCGGCGTTCCGAACCAGAGAAGATGTTGTTCCAGCAATTGGGCCGTATTGGTACCGCTGAGAGAGAGCGCCTGTTGTTCGGCTATCAGTTGTTGATCAACATCACGAGCCAAATTAGCAAAAGCGTCTTGATCCAGTAGGAATTCCAATTTCATACGATGCACTGGAGCCAGGCCAATGAGACGTCGCCAATTCTCTAATGTCGTCTGCGCAGCATCTGATACTGTCATCTTTCTCATCGATTCAGCAGGCAGCCATTGTAAGAGTTGAGTAGCTGCAGCTTGAAGATTGTTAACTAGACGTTCGTCAACCGCGTTAAAGAAGGATGCATGCAATTCCAGCGATTGCTGGGCATTGGCGTTCTTCTCGGCCATCAGCAGTGACTCAGCACGATGAATCCATTGCGTCGTCAATCGCAACGATTCCTGATAATATCTCCAAGCTTGAATACCATCCATTAGACGGACTTCCCATTCATGCGAATCGTTCGTGACTTCTGCAATGCCAGCCGTCAAGTATTCCAGTTTTTGACGGGTAGCCAATAAGTCTTCGTCATCGCTATTTGGGCCTTGTGACGGTAAGGCCGGGCTGGACCTGATCATCGTTTCAAAGACTTTCCATTTGTCGTCCAGCAGGAGTTTGTAGTTTACGAGACGGGAGAAGAAAGCCTGATGACTCTCCAGTCCTTGCGTAGTGGCTTCTAGGTCCGTGTCCAGTTTAGTCAAAGATTCCAGGGCTTTCTGTGCCTCGGTGAGCCAGTTTTCGATTTCTGCGATTCCAACTTCCAACGATTCTTTTTGCGTGCGTAGTTGGTGGTACTGTTGAATGCGCACAGCAATGAGCGCTCGAATTCGGACCAGCGTCTCCTTTTGCCGTTTCAGCGAACCGCTAATGGCCTGCAGCTCGTCAGTGCTGAGCTCGGACACGAGCGATTGAAAGTGACGGCTGATGTGCTTCTGTACTTGTTCCATTTCATCGACACTAGAGTAGAGCTGCTGCAAATCATCGCCATAACGTTTCATCGATTCTAAATTGCCGACCGGAATCGAAGAGAGAAGCTCATTAGCTCGGACGATCCATTTCTCCAACTTCTCCGATCCTTGTCGGTACTCTTTGCGATGGCGGAGGATCTCCCCAGCTTGAAGGTAATGTCGGACGTTATCGAATAATGATTCCCAGCGACTTGTTATCTCATCGATACGCAATTTAATCGACCTTGAAATACTGGGTTCGCAAGTGGTAACCAGAAACGCTGCCGTCTCGCCCAGTTGCTCGTATTTTTCCTTCCACGTGCCGATGTCTTGAAAGAACTCCATTTTCTCTTCTTCGGAATCTGTGTTCAGTTGCATGGGTTCGGCAACATTGAGCCATTGCTCGAAAGCAGGACACTGAGCGTTCCATCGCTTCCAGTAGGTCAAAACTTCCTCAAGGATTCCTTGAGCGCAGCGGAGACCGGTCGAAAGCACACGCCATCTCTCGCCCGAGCTGTAAATGAATTGGTCAATCTCGTTGAGTTCGCGAAGCTCCATCGTTCGTGACTCACGTTTATACTCTTCGGCGACTTGCTGCATTTCGGCGAAGGCCTTTTCAAATTCTTGAAAAAGTTTATTTCGCGACACAAAGACACGGTACTGTTCCAGCATGAGAATAATGGTCTCCTCGGTCCCGTAGCGGACGGACCAAGCTTTCAATTTGGATTCAGTCAAATCTAGGAACGCCAAAATGCAGCATTTGTGTTCGAGGAAGCGAAGACGTGCTGCGCGATGGGCGGCACGTTCCGGTAAGATTTGTAGACGTGCGGCTATATCCTGGATTTGTCCAGCTGACACGCCAGTCGGCAACGATTCACCGATGGCGCTATCAAAAGCCGCATTTATGGCTGGCAATTCGGCGAAGAAATGTTTATGTTCATCTAGTTTGACTTTCAAAGCGTTGGCGGCTTCGTCGTCAAAGTTGGGCGGCACATCTTCAGAGCAGAGAAGATGTTCGGCGTTGTTGAGCCATTCGCCGACCTGGCCCAGCATCCCTGGTAAGCTCGTGTCCAGTGTCCATTGCCAATGGCGCAGCTGCGTCTCGAGCTTCTGCCATGACAGTTCGACTTGTTGCCATGACTCGTAAGTAACGCCGGGTATCCCGCGTCCAGGTTGATGAACCACTGCGCGCAAATGCTCCAGGACGCGCTGCTGGGCTTCGAATTCCGTTTTCAGCTGCTCATAATCCTTGTACTCTAAACCATAACCTTTGCCGCCTTGCAGTTGTTCCAGCAAAGAGTTTTTACTGTTAAGCCAAGCGACGAAATCGCGATACTGTTGCTGTTCCAGGGACGGAGCACTTCCGGCTTCGCCAGGTTTTTTCCCTTTGCCCGGTTCGGGATATTTGTGTAAAAACTGAGCAACGTACGTCATAATGGATTTGTCGTCTGGCTTGTTGACATCGACGTCTTCTGAGTCCAGGAGACGAGCAACACCCAGATTTTGCTCTGCTGCCTGGAACGCGGCCTCGAGACGTACGCGATTGGGCGCGTTGCGGTACGCTTCCGCATCGATGGTGCCCGGTTGAATACAATTGACGATAGCAATAAAGGCCGTACCATCTCGCCAACTTGTTCCAAAATCGTTCACCACCACACCCGTTGTTCTGTAAAACGTGTCGATTTTGCCGATTGGTTAATGTCATGCCGTTGAAAGTGAAAATGAAAGCAAAATAAGGAAATGGATTCGTACTCTTTGGTGGCACTTTGGGCCCATTGGAGGAGCGCTTTACGGGCTCCTGTCCTATCACGTGCGGGCTGTCGGGTTTCTGCCGGACCGGCAGAAACGGACGAAGATTTCTTCTCCGCCGAATATTGAGGTTGATGTTGCAACTGGGCAGGACTGGCTCTCAGGCCAGCGCTGCTTTCTAAGCTGCTGCAACTGCTAGGACGAGGACCCAACTCCAATATTTTTGTGTTTTCTTCAATCTGTTGATTCATTACAGATCGAAAAGATGTGTTAATTTTAATTTGAAAAAAAAAAAAAGGAGTTGAAAAAACGAAATGAATGTGCAAGTGAATAACGATAACCTGACACCGGATACATCCCGAGTTAAGCTTGCAAAATGAAATATTCAAGTGTTACGTGGGTGTATTAAATAATTGTTAGTGCTGATGGTGAATTGAAGGAAAATGCGATTCAACTCACCTGGAAGTAGAGAATGATGGTCCATATCAAACCAAGAACGACAGATGGTTTACCCTCGATGATGTCTGACGGGTTGATATTCACCAATTTAATCTGTTCCAAATGAAACAACCATGAAAAAAGGCAATGATGAATGACTCCATTTTGATAAATGCTTTTTGGCTTCGCTTGACTACGACTATACCTGTTTGGAGCGCAGAAAATTCATGGCCGTGTCGGCATTGCTGAGAAAGTGGGCCTTCTTCATATTTTTTCCCTTCTCGACCGGCTGGATCGTTTCCGTTTTTTTTAAATCGAAGAAAGAAAACAAAAAAAAAAAAAAGGTGAATCATGTGCGGATGACTTCATCCTCTCTGCCAATAAAATATGGGAAGGTGTCCACATCCCACACAAAACACTTAGTTGCAAAAGAAAGCCGAAGAAATGGTTTGTATTTGTCGCTTTCCCTTTGTTTTAAAATGAAAAATATATCAAAAGGAAAAAGAAAACAAGAAGAAGCGCAAGGGCACGTGTACGCCCGTATCGAGGCTGACGTCAGCTCCCGGCAAACAGACAGGACGTAGGACAAGAAAAAGCCCAAAAATACGGAATGGAAATAGCTGCTGAGAAGCAGCAACCGAAGCACTTTTTTAGTTTTTTTTCTTGTTTATTTTTGTTATGTTTTCTGATTTATTTAAAAGAATAAATAAAAATAAATCCGCTGCCAAAAAGACGGCCCCCACGGTGTTTTCAAAGGATTTGCCAAACAAGAAAAACAAAAACAAGAAAAACAAAAACAAGAAAAACAAAAACAAAACAAAAAAAACGTCTGAAAATTCCCAATACGCTCAATAAATCAAACGATTTCACACGATTATCATACTGGATAACGTCGCCTGCGGAAATCAGAACGAATTATATTTTCTGCACTTAGTTTTTTTTTTTTTTCTTTTTTTGGCTCTATTCACAATTGATGGCTTTGGTAGTTCTCTCGTGTGTCAGGAAGAAAGAAAAAAAAAACAGCGTAAAAATAGAACTGGCTAGTCGGCGAGACTATTTCTATAAAGCCTGCTTGATCTTATGACGTCATGCGGACTCTCTAATTATTAAAAGACTATCCTTGTAACAGAGCAGACCCTACATTTGATTAGTTGAATTCAGCTGAATAAAATCAAAGAAAGCTGAACCGACACGAAC
The DNA here is from genome assembly GCF_020631705.1 of Daphnia magna. Taxonomy (NCBI): domain Eukaryota; kingdom Metazoa; phylum Arthropoda; class Branchiopoda; order Diplostraca; family Daphniidae; genus Daphnia; species Daphnia magna. The sequence goes on along the minus strand of NC_059189.1, from coordinate 2,552,378 downwards.
AAAAACAAGCAATCAAAGAGGATATCGTGTCGCAAAAGTATATCCGTTTCACAAACAACCTGGGAAGGACGGAAAGGTTCCAGGTGGATCATGTTACTATCGCGTTTCAGCGGTACAGTTCAATGGTTTGTTATGACGGTCGCACTATTCCTTGTAATGTATTAACATTACACGAGGGGGGGGGCTATAAACCGCTTGGTTTTATATTCTCCCGCATTAATCTGTTGGTTGCTGTTACACTTTGAACACAATAAAAAAATTGAAACAAAAATGGTTTGTAATTACCAGTTTTGTGTTGGCCAGGACTTCCAGCAGCGCAATGAGTTTAACGCCATCCTTCAAGTCTTCGATCAAGTTATCCACTCGAAGCGGTGGAACTCGCTGCAAGAAATCACGAAAGAAAACATTAGAGAAAGCCCCGCATTATAATGGAAAATATGTTTAGGTTAATGTTACTGGACTGCCCTGTTCTTAAATGACTTACACCGCGGGAGGGATAGATCGTAAGCATTTTTAATTGATACAAGCCATTTGACTTTCAGTTTTCATAGTAAAAAGAAAATTTGTGGCTTTCCTGCCGATTGCTTTTCAAATGGCTGCAATTCCAACGAACGACATTTACAACTTTAAATTTACCGTTAGAAAATCGCCTAGCCAGAACAGAAAGCAACAACATGTTGCCCTTTTTCTTTCATAAAAGCACCAAAATGCAAATGTTGGGCAAGGCGCCAGATACAAAAAAAATATTCAAATTTCGATACAAAACAAGTTTTTTTTTTTCAACAAATGCTTTTAAGTTTAATGTGGAATGACTATGAATAGAAATTATCTTATTTACCCCGTACTTTCCAAGAAACAATAATCATAAAAAAGGAAAAGAGAAAGACTGGTAAATATTGATTCCAACTTGTTATGGTCAAGAAGCAATATCGTGTGTCCTTCTTTTATTCACTTCTTTATTTGCTCTATAGACGTTGTAGAAATAAAAAGTTGTTTACCTTCGAGAGGTACGAGTTAATCCAGTTGACGAAGGTCTTCTTTTGCACTCGTTCTTGCTCATCTAACATCAAAACACACCGTGAGTCTTTCATTTATTTGCATCGCTTTAGCTCGCGCACCGAGTCATTCATTTTTTGTAAAAAATTAAGATAACACTCCCGCATAAAAAAAGAGAAAGTTTCAATTCAGACAAAGACTTTCTTTGATCACCCCAAGTCGTTTTCATATTGTGTTGCATGAATGAGGCGTGTCATCGTCTGAAGGAGAAGAGTAAATACGCATTTTTAAATACATGCAAGTCATTCTCCCCTTTTTGTACTTGAATAAAATTCACAGCCATCTATTTACTAACATACTACCATAAGAAGAGATTCGGGATGTGGGTAATGAGAAACTGGCAACCTTGAATCTGCTAGACATTTTCTTTTTCCCCCTTTTAAATATTATTCTTCCTCTTTTCTTTAAGATGAAATGGGGGGGGGAGAAATGCACGAACGTTTTTCTCGCCTACACGCATCTGTCTTTTTTTTTCTTCTCATATCCATCAACACGAAGGGAACAGGTTGGCCGGTGGTCGCGGCGGGATACCTTGAAAAGACCCGGTATGCATAAAAAAGGAAGGAGAAAAAAAAAAATCTTCGCAATCGTCTTCTTCCACAACAGCCCGGGGGGCATAACCGGATTTTCGTGAGTCGTTCATGGCTCTTAGATTTTTTCCTTTTTTTTCTTTCGTTTTTTTTTTTTTAAAGAAGCCCCAAGACCTTGCCGCAAGTTGCATCGGCTATTTCGAATGGCTGACATCATCGCGAGTCCAACCCATTTGATCGTCTTTAGGTCAAAGCAAAAGCATTTGAAAAGAATAAAAATGAAATAAAAATATGCGGTTTTTTTTTTAAATCCCGGCGCATATCGAATTCTTGATGTTTTTTTAGAAAAATCTTGGCCAATTGAATAGACCAAAAGAAATTCGCAATTTTTATACGCGTTTTTTTTTATATGCGAAAAATAGAAAAATGAAAACGCAAACAGGAACGGTAGATGACGAAAGTTATCAAGAATGTTGACGACTAGATTACATACACGTGTTGGAATGATAGTCACGCCGCCGTGCGGGATTGTTACTCCCGCGACAAAAAGTCCAATAATCAAAAATAAAATCCCAAAACAAATTTTAATCATTTTTTTGTTTTTAAGGGATTGGGAGGAGGCCAATGATTGATTCAAAAATCAGTAATGTTTCGTGCCCCCATCTGAGCCTAACATCCTGGAGCGATAATTCACGCATTTTCAGATTGAAGGGCCCACCATAAACCGAAATATCTTGGCGCTATTAAAGTGGGCTAAAGCGAGATTTCAAAACTTTTTTTTTTTTCTGCACGAAATCCTTAACGGGATGGTCGTATTTATGATATTCGGCCTCCAAAAAGGCATGTGCCATCATCTGTCGCAACAATTCTCTCAAGGTAAAAAAGAATTTTGAAAGGAAAAAAAAACAAACAAAAATGGCGAGGTTTGCCAATTTCTCCGTTGCTAACCAACGTGTTTTGGAGATAATTGGTAACTGCAATGTCCCCTTATCTGAAACTATGTCAATAAAAAAAAATTATTCCTCACACGGTGAAAAGAGATAGCAGTGAAATGTTCCTTTTTGTTGTACTTTGCACGAATCTAATTCTTTCAGTTTAAAAAAAAAAAAGTCCTTTTCAGCTACCACACACACGTACATCGAAAATCCGTGTTGACATTGGCTGGAAAAAGATCAAGTTTTCCAACACACAAAAAAGCGACCGCTCATTTTATCAAACACGTCGAACGATAACGTGACCATTTATCTTTCCCTTTTTTTTTTTTTTTTCTTAAATGGCAAACAAAAAATCGGAATTAAAAACGTGTTCGACGGTGCGCAGTGCGCAGATTTTCATATGCGTCCCTCGCACTGATTAAAGAGAAAGGAGTCAGACAACAGCTCACCTTTGATTTGAGTAATGTGAAAATCATAATGCGTTTTGATTCCGCCAACGCGGAAACCTTCGACCATTCGCGAGGCCGTTTGCGAAAGCGAGGCTGTCCGATACTCGGAATACCATGGCGGAAGTTGCGAATTTTTGCGCGACGCCGATTGATCGGCTATTTCCTGCGAAGGTCGTCGCAATACCAAAACGTCCCCAAACGGACTCGTGCCCGTCTGTGCCGTGTCTTTACGAGCCTGTTGTTGCTTCCTCCACGGAACAACGGGCTCGGCCGTCTCGGCGCTCGTCAACCGTCTGGCCCGCCATTCTTGATACTTGGTAAAAGCAGAAGTGGGCGTCGTCGGAGTCGGGAATGGGGATTCACGTGAACTCGAATCGGGAGTCATCGGTTCAGAACGACGGGCCAAACGCCAAGGAGGTTGCGAGACGTCCCGCGGCGGTGGAATGGGAGGTGAGGCTACCTGGATGGCATCCGGCGTTCGCCCAGCCGTTCGCTCCGTCCAACTGCTTATGTATACTTCCGTAGCGAATTGTTGATTCACCACCTGATGCAGGGAGGGACTTATCGGTTCGACCCGGACCGGCGACACGACCCGACGAAGCGAAACAGCCGGACGTCGTTGACGCTCCTCTTCGTCGTCACGACGTGAAAGTCGTTGGCGTCGTTCCGTTATCTCTCGTTCCAGCTGGTCCACTTCCGACTGATCAAAGACGGAATCTTCCATAGACACGCCCGTGTCTATTGTGACGCAATTATTGGTACCCATCCGTTCGAACGATTGACTGGTCGACCGCATTCGACTTTGAGCGCCAGATTCGAAAAAATTAACTCTCGAAGATAAACCCGATCTCGTTCGCGACCGGGAACGTGCCCTACGAGCATCTTGTTGCTTTTTCTCGTCCTCGGTCGATTGACCCGGACTGTTGCTTTCCATCATTGAGAAAAAATATCAATTCGTTCTCTGATTAAGCGCACTCGATCACAGTTTTGGAATGGAATTTAAAAAAAAAAAAATCACAGGCAAATGATGTTTGGTTAAAATGGGCGAGAAAACCAACAAGTCGACCCGACGCACGGCCGTTGACTAGTTTCACGCTCCCGAACTTCACAGGTAGAGTATGGGATACAGGTATGGCAGTGGTTTTGCCTAGGTAGATAAGGGGGAGGAGCCTTACACAGGTGTGTATTCCCTTTCTCTCTGTTTTGGGCAAGAAAGAAAGAACAAAAAATAGTGGGACGCACGTGCGTGTGTTGTGCAGTCTGGCAACCTCGTGAGACCAAGAGAGACGTGTCTTTTTCACGTAGCTGCCTAACCCACCCGCACAAACACCAGACGAAATTATCAAATAAAAAGTTTGAGGGAATAGCCCAGAGCTACATGAACGGAGCCCTCCCAAATTTGTGTTATCCAATTTCTTCGTCTGCTGCGGTCGTCATCGATAGCGGCTGTTTTTTCTCTTTTTAGATAATCAGAAAAAACAATTTTTTTTTTGACAAGAGTTCGCTTATCACACACGTAGAATTGTTTTAAAAAATATGTATATCTAACACGAAAAGGTCAATGCAGAAAGGACGGCAGAAGAACGGACGTGATAACGAGACTCTTGGAAGTTCCATGAGAGGAAAAAAAGGCGGCCTTGGAACAACGACGCGTGACTCTTATTGCCTTCTTCTTCTTTTATTCATTTCTCCTTTGTGTTTCCTTTTTACTTGCAAATGCTGAACGAGAAAAGAAAGTTTCTCTCTATTTTTTTCTTCACGAGAATTGCGTTGGAGTGAAAAGAAAATTGTTCGGGAATCACGAGATTGTTTTTAAAAGCCGAAATTCCAACAGCACCAATCGATCGTTGCAATCGATATTGTTTTATTCACTTAAATTTTTATTTTAGATGTAACTCTTTTGGTCACGATCCAATCCGTTTTTGCGCCCACTATGTTTTCTTCTTGTTCACGAATCCATTAACACAACATACCAACAAACATTTAAAAAAAACAAACAAAAAACGTGGAGTTTCTTGTTTGGCGAAGAATAAAAAGTTGGGTTCGTCGTTACCGGCCATCGTCAACAAACTTTTTGGAAATGTTCACGTTTGACACTTTTGAAGGGCATTTAACAATCGTGACTGTGAATCTTTTCGTTCATTTCGTATTCACGACAGTTGGAAAGAAAGAAAACAAAAACTCCGAACGCAGAAACAAACGTGAAGGTGTGTCAAATGTCCGCTTGCTTTTTCGTCTGCTTACACGAAAAATCGGGAAAACCAAGTCATATGGCCTCCTTTTCTTTTATTGTTTGTCTTTGGGCGTACGAGTGACGAACCGGCATCGTTGCCAGTAGCAACCAAACGTTGGAGGGGTTACCGAAAGAAAAATAAAAGAATTTACCCTCCACCCCGCGACGTCGAAGGGGAGCGTTTGCGCCGGCGTTCCAGGCTAAAGAGGAACCATTAATGCATAGCAATAGGCTGCCGTCATTGATCTATGCACTCAATTTTCCCCTCCCTCTTACAGTAGTCTTCTTCCTCTCCCTGTTCCATCCATTTCCTCTGTTGTTGTTTGTTTTGTTGTCTGTCTCTTCCAAACACGCGTCAACAGAAAAGTACACCTACACGTACAGCAAAATCCCGTGCGGTCACGAAAAACAAAAACGGGAATTTGTTTTGCATTTTCTTTTTCGCCCAGTCTCGTCTCATTTTATTATTTTTTTTTTCGAATACCTTTTAAGGGTGTTGGTCTATCATTTTTTTTTTTCTTTTCTTTTTAAGAGTTAAACAAAAACATTGCGGATGTGGTTTACAATATGCGAGACTATAGACGTCAATATAGTCAACCTGATTATCACCGGCGTATGACCAAATATCACGACCACCGTAAACCAAAGGGTCGACGTATCGAATCGAACGCCCACCACCAAAACTCTTCTTGCTTAAATGAATTATGGATGAGACGGGCATAAAAGACAAATACAAAAACATTGTTCGTGTAGATGCCCGTTTTTCAACTTCCAAACCGGGAGCTGGGTATATCACAAATAAAAATTCCAATTTGAATTTGAAAGGGTAAAATATTTTTAAAAAATGTTTAGTACGTTTGAAAAGCCGCGGGGTTATTCGTCATCATTTTCTTTAAAAGCGTAATCAATTCTTTTTGGGATTTAAGGATCAGTTGCAGTTGTTTGGCCAGCGCCATTAAAAAAAAAAAACAAAAAAAAAAAAAAACAGCTGGCCAGCCTCGGGGTAGGTATTTCGTCTTGTTGTTTTGATGTTTGCCTCTTTGTCGAAATGCTTTTTGCCTTGTTCCAGATCCGCCCAACTGTTGCAAACACACAAGTCAGCCAAAACAGAAAAGAGAGATGTTTCGACCTTGGTCGTGCGAAATCCCGGCTGTCTCTACCCCCAGACCGGAAAGCGAATCCGATGTACCACACGTACACACACACACACACACACACACACACAAAATATTCGAAAGCGCAGCCCTTCCCCCAAACTTGACAGATTGTTTTCACACACACCTACATGTAGGGAACCGAGCCTCTGTTGATTGCAACCACAAATTGTGCGGTGATATCATCATCATCATGTATCGCCCTCAAAACTCTTTTGTGTTCAAAACAAAAATTTGCTTGCGGGCTTCCGCTAAATACTTAATGATGGCATGCACAAATATTTAATTGATTGGCGTTGCTCGCTTACTTTGCAGCTGGACGATGGTGGCCTGAAATTCTTGTAGGCGTTCGTCTATGTAGTCTTGCGATTGTGAGGCAATCATGTCGGCTGATGATGGCTGGCCAGGTTCGGGTACGTAGCCCCACTCGAACGAGCCGGCCGAAAGAACGGAACTGGGTGACATAGGTCCAGGTCCGTGCGAAGATGAATGACTTCCAACCTATTTTTAAAAAAAAACCAAGTTGTAGGTGGATAAAATATAAGTACTGTTGCTCGTCAAGAATAACTTACAGACAAACAAATAACAATCACATTTACAAATTAAAATGATGGGGTTTTTTCCCCGTTTCATTCAAGATCAGTGACAGCTCACGAGGTGGTTGGTCATAGGGTTAAGTTATTCCATAGACACATGGAAAAAGATGCGTCGAAAATGTTTTTTTCTATTTACCAGTACAGAAATTTAAATAATAAAAGGAAATTCCGTACGGCACGCAAAGCGCTAGTCGTGTCCGTTAATCTACCGACAACTTGAAAGCATCAAGTCACCGATAAATGTTTCGAAAAACAAAACAAAAATAAACAACTGACATTGTCTTAAAGCATCAACAAACCAGAGTTCCTCATTTGAATATCATTTCAAATGCGGGCTGGAGGGTCTTCTCTGCGAATGACAATACGTTATCATGCAACGTAGCCATTTAAGAATTGCACAAAGGCATCTACTGTGCGTGCGTTTTTCCTAGAAAGTTGATAAAGAGTCCATAGGATGACAGTTGACTGATTAGCATACGAAATCACAATGATTAATTTAAAAAAAAATTTTAACTTTCATCGAGGGGTGATCTAAAATGTAAACAAAAGACGAGAGTACCTCACCAGTGCGGATGACATCGACGAAAACATGCCACAAAGAGTAAACAGAGTAAACATTTCTAAAGAAAATGGGATTGCGCAAAAACATGCAAATTTTAGGCAAAAAAAAAAATGCAAGCTAAAACTGCTGATAAAAAATAGCAAAAAAAAAATATTGAAACAAAAAACATACCCAAGAAGCCGGTCGTGGTGAAACAGATCCATTGCGGCCGTTGCCAGCGGCTGACGGGGCCTGTCGACGAACGACGGCCGGAACCGGTTGGAAAGCGCTTTGCGATCCGCTACCGAAACCTGCAAACAAAACAATCAGCACGTGTACATTATTCTGTGAAACTTTTTTCTTCTGTTTAAGGTAAGACAGTTCATCAACCTCAAAATCAAGAATTAAAAACATAAAAACGAGTGACCTAGAAACATTCATTTTTTTTTTACGTGCGCCATCTATTTAGCGAGATTATGTTATGCCAATGTTTTCAAACAACATTTAATGGCTTTTGTGTTTTCCTCTGCATTTTCTAGGAATACACCAGTCCAAGAGTCAAACAGCGGATATAGAATCGAGCCGTGACAAGTGACAACGGAAGGTAGCGGAACGACCCCGGCTCTAGGAGGTCTACATTTTACACGAAAAACAAAAAACAAAAAAACGCTGGCAAACACAATAAAAAAGCCTGTGGCCAAAAAAAAAAAAAAACAAAAAAACAAAAAACACAAAATAAATGTAAAACAGACAAAAGACAGGAGAGCTGGGCCATTTGAAAAGTAACAAGGTGCAAGTTAAATCCCTAAAATAAAATCCAATAAAATAGGCAAAAGAATGAAAGAGCATAAATCCTCTTCGTTTTAACGAAGACCGGCGAGCGCGTGAAAAATGGGCCAGCAGGGCCACGGCCACAGCCACTAGCAAACTTGGTCGCTTGCCTATTTATATACACGTTTCGTTGTGTGTGTCTGACGTGACAGACTGGAAAAGTAGAGAGAGAGAGAGCGAGATCTTTTCAAAGTTATTCAAAGAAGTTGGGGGAAAGAAAATTTTAAAATTAAAGAGACTAAAGGACAAAAAAACTGGGCATTTTTCCCATAGGTTTTTTTCCTTGGTATTCTCAAACTTTTCATCTGACAGCAGCGGACATTTTCCAGAATTAAAAAACAGTTCGGACTTGGATGATACAGTCGCAATATTCCTCGAATTCAAATTTAATTGAACAGCAAATAACTAGTTAGATGGCAATTAACGCAGCCATGTCCTTACTAGAACGAGAGAGGAAAATGCCTACAGGTAACGTGAACGTGAACAACTGATTAACGAAGCCTTGACCATTAATAATGAGCCCACCAGAGTAACCTTATTTTTATGGCAACATCACATCAAGATGCACGAAAGAGATCACGGCACTCGCTTGTTGAATCACGCGACCCATTTTTTAAAAATCCTGCGGTACAATCACCGATGCCCAAAGCAAGGCTTTTCACGCCCATCGCACGCGCATCCTTCGGCAGCATCCCGTCGCACGCATCAAAGCCGAATCTTGTCCTATCAACTGACAATCCATCACACAAGAAACGAGCGAGATTTATCTTTTTTTTTTCTTTAAAGGGGTAGCGTGATTTTAAAATTTCCTTTCTATTATGTACATTGTAAATTAAATGGAAGATGCTGTCGGAATTACGTCCAGAATGAACAGAAAGAAACGTCGCCCAATGGTTTAGGTTTTTTTTTGTTTGTTTGTTTGTTATACGCAAAAGTCGATGAACTTTTGTAAAAATAGATGGAAATAAAAACAAAGGGACCAGAAACCAATAAAAGTTGGAAATGTAGAATCACGTCGGCGACGGCTACAGATTGGGAGAGTGGCGCCTGTTGTGATGGATCGACACAAAGTCTACGGACGTCAGTTCTTTTTCGTTTCTAGAATCTTTCAAGGAACCCGGAAATAAATTCTTTCATCATTTCTTTTACAAGCCCTCTGAATTTAATCGCTATTTCAACTAATTTAGCCCTTCATAAGAAAAAAAAATAATCATTTGTTTTCGACACGAAAATTTACTCCCAATCAATTAAAGTTGACGAATTGATGTTTTTATTGAACGACATAATGCTGTGCGTAACCCCGATGCGCTTTGATGGCTGTCCTTCTTAAATAAACGTCGACATCTATAAAAATAAACCGGCAACGTGATGGAAGATTACGGTGACCTCTAGCGCTAAACCTTGTCAATACATTTATGGAATGTAGAAATCCCCCAACATCGTCAATCACGGAAAAGAAGCAAGCAAGCAGCTTGTAGCTGTTACACGTACCCAAAAAGTGTTGCAACTGTTGTTGAGGAGAGCCACCACCACCTTCCGCTGATGTCAGGGCTATGGAATGAGGCCGGAGGCGAGCGCCGGCAACGGGCGACGGGCAAGGCGAAGATTGCGGAGAAGCCGATGAGCCGCACGGTGGCGAAAGTAGCTGTCGCCTGAGCATCATCGGTCCCGGACTGGCTGCGTGAAGGTCCATCGGTGCAGACATTCGCGGAGCCATGGGTAGCGGACTCGAAGAGGCCGGCCGGAACGGACTGGCAGGAGCAGCTGGAACGCCAATATTGCGTGATGATGCAGCACCGTCGCTCTGCTTTCCGCGCCCGCCAAAAGGCTGTGGCGACTTGTTGTGTTGGAAATTATACGCCATTTTCGTTTCGAATTGACTTTTCCAATTTTCGAAACAAGTGCGACAAATCCTCGATCTTGTCCGTGAAAATGAATCTTCGCTTGGTCACGCTCTACCGTTTCAGCCAATCACCAATCTGCCATGGTCCAGCGGTCGAATCCAGTTTTAGAAAACGCGTACCTTTTTTTTTTTTAATTTTAACCAAAAAAAAACACGAATTATTTTCGATTCACGTTCGCTTTTTGAATATTTTAGAACTTATGAAAGACGGTCGTATTTCAAACAAATTGCATCTTTCTTTAATGCGTGTTGACAGTTCTTAACGTGAAAGCCATCAGCTGGTGTCAGTTGAGCGACACTCAAAATATTGATACAGCCACGAAAAGACATCTATATTTGAATCACTAATCTTGTGTCGTTGGGCATACGAGTACGCAAAAACTACGAGGTCCCTCGACGAGTTTTCTTTAAGCCAGACGTTTGCGGTTTGTTTATCCAGCAAAAGAGTGCAAATAGATCCTATTGCTAATATTTTCTTTTTTGCACCACAAGAAATCAACAGATGAGCGCTCGGTCTTGGACAGGCCCAGATCTTGATCGTGCACACATGTTGCCGACATGATTGATCGCTCTAAAAGAAAAGGAGTTTACCGCTCAACAAACAGGAAGTCTGACTTTTATGACTCTAATTAAATCTAGAAAAATGGGGAAAGATCGCAAACAAATTGAAAAGACCAGCTGTTTCAGAAAGCAGGGATAAACTTTAAAAAGAAAAAATCTAAGGAAAGTGCAGGGGAAGAATTTTTTTTTTTTGGAGGGGAAATTGGATCCAAACAGGATGGTTTCGGCAACGAGAAATGGAGAGGGAAAAAAAGGGACGTTGATGACACTAACGATAAACTTTCACATTTAAAATAGTTGAAACGATAGGAAAAAGTGTAAACTACTTTCAAGAAAGCGATAATCGATAAATAGCTTCGACAACATCATTTCACGTGCGCAACACGAAACGCGGAATGCGTCACGCTCGACACGACACCTGATGGACAGGCAAGACTTGCCCCAATCGAACCTTCTAACCCGACAAAAAAAGGGAATTTTCTAGGGTTTTTTTGTTTTGTTTTGTTTTTTAAAATTAGACACGTTCCAAAAATGTCCAGCAGCGCCAGACTCGATCGTTAAAAAAAAAAAAGGGGAGAAAATCCGGGGAAAATCCAACAAACAGCAGTTTACGGAAAGAACCGACTGCATAGAGAAAAGCCATTTTTGCGTGAGTAGTGCATTCCAATGTTAGTGTACAGTTGTTCCAGATAGCTTCGGCCTGGAAGAAATCGAATCAGCCGTGCCCTGTCACAAACCGGAAGCAGCCGGAACGACAATAAACAAACGCATCCATCATTTTTAGATGCCGGCAAAGCATCCACGGCTGACATTCACAAAGACTGTTTTACGATCGTCGGTTTTATGACAGCAGCAAAATTGTTTTCAAGCATTTTTGTTCGATACGTTGGACAGCTAATAAAAAGCACGCGTTACGCACATCCGCCACAGGTAGATCCCTAATTCGTTTTTTTTTTTTTGTTGGCTCTAACAATTGAACTCTTTGCACGCGCGTAACGAGGAAGGTCGTCGATCCCGACTGTTTGATTAAGTCATTTTAGATGTTGTCATTTTTCAAATTATTGGCAAAATGTCACTCGAAACAAAATAAAAAAGAAACACAGTGCGGAATTTCGTCTAATGTAAAGACTAAAAGACCAAATTCTAATTCTCATTTTCTTTTCGTACTGGAACTCGGGACGACTAGCATACTACTAGCGACGAGTCGTGACCAATGTTGGAATCGCTAGTCGATGATGGATTCGAGCGTGCGTCATTGTGAATAAGTATCCATCCTTCATCTCTTGACAGAAACAAAAAACCTTTAACTTGCGCTATAAATATAATCACGCCATCCCCAAACAGACCTGTCCGACATTTCGTTTATTGGACAGTTGGGGGAAAAAAGAAGTTGCACATTTACGAAACGAGCGCCATTCTAATTTCGTCCCAGAAAACAAACAAAAAATGTTGGTAATCAGCAGTTACGTCAGACTTATAATAGATTTTCGAATAATGCAAACAGTCTCATTTTCTAGAAAAAGATAATCATTTTTAATGATATCCAAATTTAAATGGTGGCCAACGGACCACGGTGGCAAACAACCAAACCCAAAAGTTTTGATAAAGTTTTCATTTTACGCACTCGGATTGTCGTTTTAAAGAGATGCCACTTGGCATAAGGAGAAGGACCAGCCGGAGGAAGTTGTCGCTTCTTGTTTTAGTAACAAGGTGTAATGTTTTTAAAAGGTCCCGACCCACATTGTCACCTGCCAAATGTATCGAACGTCCAACACGACAAAAAAAAAAATGGAAAAGAATCAGGAAAAAGCCTTTGCGTTGTGACCAGTGCCACTATTTTCATTTTCTTTCCATCTTCCTTTGGGGGACTATTTTTACATAAGACGTAAGGGGGATGATGGGTGCGCGCAGGACCCGGTTGACTAGACACCGCCCGCGCTATTTCCAGTCAAGATCGGGATTTAAAACAAAATAAAACAAAAATCTTTGAGAGGAACAGAAAAATTTTTCTTCTTCTTCAAACCATAAAATCATAAATCAAATATTAAGCCCTCCCCCCTAAAAAAAAGGAGGCTTTGTCGGGATTAGCCATTCGTGAAATGTTACGTCACACGAAAGTCTCAATAAATCAAAAAGAAAATACAATTTTTCTTATTGATTAAACGTGGAAACGAGTGAAACCAAACGACTGTGACAAGATTGTTTGCCAAATGATCCCCCCAACAAAGCGGGAAAAGGTCGCCGAGTCTGTGGCTCTTTTGCGTACGTCGGTATATTTCCGTTAAGCGTTTTCCGTGAAAAATGAAACCTGGGACAAGTTCAACAAGACTCTCATTAGTGGCACGTGGGTTTTTCATGTTGGGTTTTCCCTCCCAAGTAAATGACCTCCCTCGCTACACAACAACAAGCAAAAGTCTTTGGCGGTACCAAGGAATTGGAAAATCGGGAAAAATAAGTCGCAAATTCGTGCGTGACGAAAACAAAACATTTGCGTACGAGAATATGCCGGTAAGAAGATGAACACGATAGTGAAACACATTTGAAGTGGACGAATGAAGCGACAAGTTGGACGCCACCCAACATCCAAGACATGAAAGGTTAGTGAGCGAGGGAAAAAGAAGAAACGATTTGAACACCAGTCACTCAGAAATCATTGCTTTAAATTCTTGTTTGGACCTGTTTTTATATTTCCGATTTCGAAATTTCAATACGTCATTCATACGTGGCCAATTTTGTTGTTTTTTTTTGTTTTTTTTTGAGCTTTCTGAAAAAGAAAAGAAAATTGAGGAAACAAACACTTTGGGTGGCTGCTGACTAAATTTAGCCTCGCCACCCTATAACCGAATCGTCAAGTTCCCGCGGACAGGGCCTCCCAAAGGCGTTCATAAAATTAAAATAAAAAAAAATATGCCGATCGTGTTTTGGCTGAAACACCATCAAGAGCCGGGAGAAAATAGATTTAAAAAATAAAAAACAGTTTTTCTTTTTCTTCGCGAGCTGTCCAGCATAATACAACAACTTGTGTATCCGGATATTTTTTCTGTTTCACGCTAGACGGCCTTCGTGATTGAATGAACGACCATCCGGAGGTGTTGGCCTGACCTTGAGAATTCGTATAAACATAGTCGTTTGGCTGAGAAAAAAAATAAACTTGGCCGATATTTAGGACTTTTTTTTGCTGTTTTTAAGACGCCATCTTTTGATGATTAAATGAAAAAATAAATAAATAAATAATAGCGGGGCAAACGACTACCTTAGTGCCATCCACCAAAAAAAAAAAAATGTTTTTAGCTGGACAAAAGTTGTTGCTTGCAAACATCTCATCGTTGTGTTGGTTGGTGGGGGACGAGCGGGTTTTTTTTTACTACACACCTCCATCTATTATTATAACATCTGATCGCTTTCTTGGCAGGTTTGTCTTTTTCTTGCTGATCTTCTTGCTGGTTGCCATCCCACCGGTAAGAGCCGGTCGCGCGAAATTAGTTTTTTTGCCTGTTCCAAGACCACGAACGCACGCCTCAAAACAGAAACCAAAAATAAATGGCAGACGGCCGACTTTTTTTTTTTTTTTTTTACTACAGCACTGCCAAACCACAAAGACTCAACTTGTGAACGACGATCGAAAGAAATACATACGACGAGTATGAGAATTTACATGTTCGAGAACAGTTGTTTTAATTTATAAATGTCTTGGGGGGGAAAAAAAAGAGGGGGTGGGGGAACAAAAACGACCGGCGTGAGAACGTTTTTTGCTGTCCCGACATAGTGTACACTTTTGTTGTTTTTAAAATGCGGCCAGGGTAAATATAAAAGGTTGTTGAACTGGCTCGACAGAACGTACGCAATAGTACAAACAACAATGCGCGGAGTTTTGCAAAATTTCCCAAGACTTCCTTACTACAACACATTGTCTGCGATTTGCCTTTGTTTTAACAAACTAGGTTGAATGATTACCGGATACGCGCATCACAATCAAATCCACACAACAACATTTTTCAATGTTGACGAAATAAAACAAAAAAGTGAAAATAAAGATCTGACATTTAACGGCGGAACACATTTAGTTGGAATCCATCCCTTCCCCAAAATTGGATGAGTGTTAAAAAAAAAAATTGTTTTGAGATCATTGACAATGTCATCATTCGAACTAATCTGGGAAAAGACAATCTACGTGGTCAGTTAGAGCGTCTAGTCTTGTCTCTTTCGTTTTGTCTAGAACGGCCAAAGAGGAAGACAAAACTTAGACCAAGTTTCGAGCGCCAAAAGAATAAAACAACAAAAACAAAATGGCCGTTCTAAATCGGGCAAGACTTGTGCAGAAACCACGTGACTTGCACCTCCCACACTTGAGAACCCCCTCCTTTTTTGTGTTTGTTTGTGTTTGCTGGTGAAAAGAAAATAAAAATGTTTCAATTTAGGGGAATTTGCAAATTCAAGAAAATTCCTAGTCATTAGTTTAAGATGTTTGTTTGTTTACCCCTTTTTTAACCGAGCAGTTTCTCGGGAACTCGTATTCAATTGTTCGTTCCTGCAGTGCTTTTACTTTTGTCTTCAATTAACGAAAGTGTTGAAAACAAAACCGGACAATGTTCCATCGAGGCGAATTGCCAATTTTTTTTATAGTATCGACCTACTTACTTTCCTTGGAGAAGGAACAAAAAAACAAGAAAATAAAACAACAAAGTTTTGATTTTTGCAAAGTATTCGCCAACGGGCGCCAACATCCGGGTCGTTGGTCGATTATTTCAAATGATTCCAATAAACCGAGATAGTTCACTATTTTCACACACAAATATCTTAATCAACATCGAACTTTACGAGAATTAATAAACCAGCAGCGTTTCCCTCAACAACGAAAGAATTTCAGTCACAAATTACTGGGTTAACTCCAGTTGGAGCCAACGTCTTACACGTGGGGCAATTAAAATGGAAACCCTCTTAAACCGATTGGAGCCGTTTAGTTTCCCACATGGGGTTTTTCAAATGCGTGACAATAAATAAAAGCAAAAGACCGAAAGGACAAAATTAGAAACTTACCCGTTCTAGAGGAGGTATTGAGATTATAGCGGAGGTAGTTCCGACTCGGTCGTTCTGGTGAAACCGACAGAGCTGGAAGAGACAAGCAATCGGAGATATACAAAGAGAGGCGAGAGACGAGAGTGGAACACGTGTTACGAGTTGGGCAGCAGAAGACTCACTGATCGAGCAACACATGCACCGGCCTGCGAGAACACCAACAGCGAGGGGCACATTTATCCGCCAATAGCGGAGTGATCTTTCCAGTTCCTTCTTCGTTTTTGGTTTCCACGTCTTTTCCTTCCGCTTCTTCCTCATGTTCACTCGGGTTTGTTCAATCGTTGTCACAGTAGAAAAAGATCTAAATTTAGGCTCTCGACACACCGCCCCGAAACAGATGGTCGGTTCGCGCCAAAATATTAATTCTCCTTGCAGTGCCTTCAGCGCCATCTATATTGATATTTCATTGTAATAGTCTTAACGCCATCTAGCGAAGGTTTTGTCATTTTTTATTTCTTCTGTGATCACGAAATGAAAAAAACCACAGACAGGATATTAGAGGACAGAAAAATAACAAATTTAAAAGGGTCGCTGCACTCTGAGAGAAAATGCAACGTACACATATAACGAGCTAGAAGAAATCTCATGACGTGTGGTTTGATTTACATGAGAACGACCACGAAAACCACTACCCTACCAAATGGTTTAGCAAAATGTGGCGTCGTCACAAATCACACGGGTTGAATTTGGTTCGCGAAAACTTGGCCAGCAGCATTTCGAAATGAACCCTAGGATTATGTAAACTTACAACGATATGACCATCTTTCAAGTGAAAGCCGCTGAGGTAATGAGCCAAACAGTTTCCTCTGTTTCGTGTGGTGTACCCGCTGATGAATCGAGTTCGCGTCGTTGGCAGTTGCTGGGCTGTGATAGAATGTGATGACATGTGAGTTGTTTGGTGTCAATTTCTAATTTTGAACCTTCGCTCACCATTTTCCCCATCCCGCTTTGGTTATTTTGATTATTTTTTCTTTCTACGTGGTGTTATGTATACGTGGCAGTAAACAAGAGTTGACGATGATGAATAACTAGCAGTGACTGCTTCTAAAGAACCTTGAAGTTTAAGCTTCCATAAACACAGTAAAAATATGAGAGAAAATAAGATTTTTTAAAAGACATCAATCAGTACTTTGATGTTCAGATCCAACCAATGGCATCAACAAAAATAATAAGCAAAGCAGAGAAGAAATATTAATGATGTGGCATTACATTCGTGGCTGCTGTCATCCTCGGGGTTCTAGTCGTAATAGCTGCTGGTGGGGACGAACATTCATGGCCACTTAACTCGGTTAATGTTGGGCAATTCAGGTCTGCGATACAAAACTTCAGCCGGAAGAATCCATGTGGAACACGCAATCCCTTTCCTTCCATGAGTTGTTAATCAACCAAACATCCGTCCAACAAAAAGGAGAGGAACCGTAAATTCTTTTTTATCTTATTTTATTCTCATTTTATACGTTTTTTTCATAATCTTTTCGCTCCACTGATTTCAATTAGCTTTAAACCAAATGATCTCCCATTTTCACACGAACTAGTTGAAATTGACTGACTTATGCGACAGTTAAAGTAAAGCTAGTCATTGTGAACTGTTATGTACATGGCTCAGTAGATTTCAAAATATTATTTCAAGAAAACAGAAGAAGAGAAAGAGATATAAAAAGAATTGTTGGCAATAATCCACGGGCTTAGCAAAGCAACTGTCAACGTCTTGCAAAATTACCTAGTGTAACCACGATTGCGAAATGTCCAAGTGCAAATGCATCCATAAATAGGAATTTGACCTCCAAATCCTGCTTGTCTATTTTTTCCTACCAGAAATCCTGTAAAAGATAATCATGTCCATAAAATTTTTTAAATATTTAAAGCCAATTTTTATGTCTAATACGTACGTTTACTGGAAAAAAGCGAACAAAGAGGAACAGAAGATTAGTTTTCCAAATGTCAATCCTTTTACAGTTGTGTATATAAGGCTTCGCGATCCGACCAGAATGATACCGTCGAACTCATGGAAGCGAATAGTCACGCCAATTTAACTACACTAGAACTTACCTTTCTTTTCATTGTTTCTCAGTGGCTGGCAATTTCGAATTTTCGTAACTCTCACTCGTAACTTAGTATTTCCACATCCCTGTCGAATATTTTTTTGTTGTTGTTCTTTCTCGCTGTCTGTACCTTTGGTACGCACAGTGTTTTATTTAGAGCTCGCAAAAATTGCTGAAAGAAAAGGACACTCCCCTTCCACTCATTTCGTCCTTTTGGTTTGTCCTAGCTTGAACGGCTATGTAGGCCACGTTTTTTTTAGACGTGATGCTATTATAGACACACAATATAACCTGCATGACATTATAAAGACCTAGTCGACACAAAAGGTTACTATTTCAGGTAATTGTGCCTTGGTAAACTTTACAGCAACACGCCATTCATAGATTAAGTGAGTGAGCCGGTCACAGCTCAGCGATAACATGTGAAGATATAGTTTTCTTTGTTCATTTTCCTAATCAATACATCGATTTTGCAAGTTTGTTTGCCTTTAAAAGTTAAACCTTTACTCATTTTTAATTAAATACACGACGCCTAGGAGTTTAAACTTTCATTGTAAGTAAAGAAAGGAAACTTTAACTGAAAGCAACGGAAGGAAGGCCGCCACACAGGTGGTATCCGTGTAGGTTTTTATTTTTTTCGGAACACAAAATGTTTCATTTCCGGCCCTTGCCCGCGGTAAAAAGCACGAAGGTTGCAGCTAGATGGCAGCTTTGTTATAGTTTACAGTTTTTTTTTTCACTTTTTATCAGTCGTTTGCTGTCAGACTTAGTGAGAAGGCTGTACATACATGCCAAGCTTTCGTTTTCTAAATCCAAATGTGTAAGTTAGCTCATGTTTCTGCTCATTGTTCTAGCAGCTTTGTCGCAGTGTCGGTTTCGGTGTTTTGGAGTTATGTCGAAAGTTGGAAAGCATGTTAGTGTTACTTGTACATGCCGTCGTGCGATAAAGCTAGTAATTTTTTTGGACTTTTCCGTGGGAATATTGGACTATTGATACCATATCATGTGTAGCCTTGATAGTCGATTCATTCCCTTACTATAATTTACTTGATTATTGTAATTTTTTTTTTTCTTGTTTGAAGCTTTTTTCAGGGTCTGAACATAGAAGGTTGTCATCCTTGGCATGTGGCTGTGACAGATAAACGAGAAACAACATTCCTGCCTCATTCCATTTTTTTAAATTATTGAAACAGTTATGGAAGTACCAGAAAAAAATAGCAATTTTCACATTGAAGACCACCATTCTCCCCCATCTTTAAATGAAAGTGAAGAAGATTACTTGAGAACGACATGGGGAAAGCTTGGTGTTGGCCAAGATGGCTATCTAGATCAATCTCAATTAGCACTTGTGTGTGAATGTATCGGAATGGAGAAACTGTCAGATGAGGTGACCAATGTCAATTTACCTTGAATATGGTCAGTAAAACTCTTGGTTTCTCTAAAGGTGATTGCACAGCTCTTTGATAAACTTGACCTCGACCACGATGGTCGTATCAGCTTTGGCGAATTTCTGCATCTTTTCCAAAATGTGAGACCCGGGAAAGGGGATGGACCTATAGAATCCGAAGTATGTACAATGCAAGCTTACAAGTCGAAGACGTATTCGTAAATTCCATTATCCAATGTTACGGTTTTATTTTAGAACTACGAGCCAAATAACTGGGGGATCGGATCTTCCAATCGGAATAACGGGTCGTCAGTACGTTCCGAAATGCTCATGATGCCTTCGCAGTCGACAATGGCTTTATTCTCCAATATTGATCCAGCTGGAACGGGGTAAGTCGTGCATTTCCATATGTTTACCATTTTTATTCAGATGACAGGGCACGTAGTAAGTTAGGATAAAAATGTATCAGATAATGTAAACAAGATAGTACGAGTAAAATGCGAAAAGATTCGATAAGGCGGAGGGACACAGAAAAGAATCGCTTTCCTGCAATTAAAACAACTTTGCAGATTCATTTTTCTTGGGCATTTTGCCATCCGGGTGATAGCGTGTGTAGTAGAGGAACATAAAAAACAGACCAAGAACAAATGAGACACATGTACCGATCAGTGCGGGCAAGTGGTACCAATGGTTATCACTCTCAGGTTGCAGAAACCATAGGACAATCATAGTAGTATTTTCAGCCGCCATCAACAAGTAATAAACAGAATACTTGACCCTTGTTGCTGCCGCTTTCACGTTGATCATGACAAACGTGAACATCCATCCAACAACGACATTGTAAAAGAATTCTTCGCAGTGTTTCCGCTTTCCGTCATTTGTTCCACAAAAATTTGTGCGCTGTAGGGAAAAGAGTCCACGCCTTTTAACTTTATATCGTAATTTTATATGTATGGATTGTACCTGTGCTAAAATCCAAACAATCATGAGTGCCCAGTGTCCGCCCAGTGCAATAAAAACCTCTTGTTTGAATGCGTTAGCAAAAAGGGCCAAGGCTAGGACACGGGAGGCAACCTGAAAGGTGTGCCAAAGAAAAGTAGATGCTGAGCCGCCCACGCTCATTTGAGGCTTATCCGGGACAGCGTAACGTAAAGTTCTCTGATAAGATGTCAGGGACCACGCCAACGCCATTAGAGATGATAACGATGAAACCGATTGAACCAAGACTGTAAATTTACGACAGAAGAATTAATTCACATGAGGCGTTTGATTCAGAACAAGACGGAAAGATGAATGGTGATTACCCGTGATAATGTAATCGTTTCCTGTTGTACTTTGGGGCGGGCGTTTTGCCAAAATGTAAAGCTGCAATATTAATTGGGGAGCGTCTTGCATGAAACTGTGCATAAGCTCCAAGATGGCTATATCCCGTTCTTCGTGTAAAAGCAGGTTGTAATATTCCACTTGCTTCTTCATTTCAGCTTGTTGCTTTGGCCAAGGACAGTATGGCCCTTGAACGTTAATTCTTTGCAGCCGGGACTTGCGACTTTTAACCCCATAGTAAAGTAAATCGATGTATCTGTTCGAAAAGGGATCCCGGTTACGTTACCAACCCGACAGGATGTTCAAAATGACATTGTATCACCTGAATATAGGACCTAAAAGAAGAATGTGTACGATGATGCGAAAAACCCACCAACATTTAGAGAATCCGGGCCGCGATGAGTTAGAGAACATGCGTCGAGACGCTTGATAATCTTCGTTGCAGTACCTGTGCAATTTCACGATGTAGATATAGGGTGAAAATTAATTAGGAGCTTATTTTGTAAATACCAGTAAAGACTGAAAGCATTCACAAAAATTGTTGGTACGACAATCAAAGTAACGGTGAGCGAAAACCACCATATCGAATCTGGCTCGTCCCATAGCACGTAAGCTGCAGCGATATCACTACCGTGGTCAAAAAAGGACCCGAAAATGGAAAATAGTGCACCGAAAATGCTCCAGTTTGTAAATTCTGGCAAAGGTGGGGGTTTCTGCAGAAAAACATCGCCCCGGTCTATGATCTAAATTGCAAAAGCAGATATTTTCAATTTCTCCCTTTGGAACCCCTATTTATTCTTTGCATTAATCTTACTTTGTTAATGTTGTTCCCTATGCTGCGTACTTCTCTGTTGACATGATCTCCAACTTGAATGGGGAAACTGTATACATCCTTCAAGAATGCAGGTGGCTTGATAGTGGGGATATATGAACTGATATCCATCATCTCAGGGACACGAATATTAGGCAGATTGACTCTTGGCAATGCAGAAAAGTGGCCCATTCTTCGGGGAGCACTGGGTGTCATTGGTGATCCAGCACTAATGCCTGTCAAAGCCGAAGTATTTCACTAAAACTTGTTGTACATTTATTTTTATTGTAAATACCATTACATCCAGGCAGTAAAATTGGGTTTTCTAAGGGCAGGGCAGGATATATGTTACAGCTTGTGGTTGACAAGGTACCAGCATGTTCAGTGTCCACTGAAGAAGAAAAGTGTATGACAGGAGGTCCTGCATTGTTTTTATCACCCATTGTTGAATGCTATAGCTGCCAAACTAAGTTATTTGATACCGCGTGTCCTGAAATCATGATTCAAGTTGTAAATTTAGTCATGAAGAGCGAATTTACCTAATAAAAACGTACTCAATGAAAAAAATGATTGTTAGGGGGAGGGAGATTCAGGTCCACATTAGTCTATAAATTTTTAAACAGTTAGTGGCCTCGTAACTCGATGCAAAAGACGCGTGAGTCACCCCCTGTGCACTAGAATGTTGCTATCTCCTGTTTCACGTTATACAGTTATGCACCATGCTTGAAAAAGTTTTTGACATTTGTGTTGACGAGCGTCACCTAGCAACGGACGTGGCAGTCGACGGGAAACTCAAGAGTTCTTTGTTCTGCCTCTCCTGAGGCATTTGTTGTCGTTATTAGAGAAGGAAGGATGCGCCAAGGCCGTTACCCACTGTCAGTGTACCTGAAAATAACGTTAGTAAAATGAAGAAGAAAAAGGCGGTAATGCGAAAAAGGCGTGTAGCCTTGGCTTTCACTGGGCGACAATTAATAATTGTCGCATCCGGTTTTGTCATTAGTTTTTTTCACCTTCGGTTTCTTAGCTCCTCCGTACTTGTTCTGCCTACAACTGCATTTTCGCACTGCGACCCGCGGTTTGATTCTCGAACCCGAAGCTAGAAAACAAATCCGCCACAAAAACACACAGACATCTGTTGAGGATCGCTACAGTCATGTGTCTACTCTACCAGAAAAGAAAAAAAAAAAAGACTCGCGATCTTACGGTAGATGATGATATCCATTTCTCGCCTGACATAACAACCATCCTGCGAACAGCGTTTCTAGTTTCGGTAACCGTGTGGATTTCTTTTTTAAATAATTCCATCGATGTCCAAATTTTTTTTTTCCTGGGTACAGTTACTTTCTGAAATTCCAAAGGTGAAATGTATCCTAAATTCCAGGGGGAGGTTACAAATAATGGTTGGAATGCTTAACATAATTTGCGTACGTGTCGACACGCTTTTCGTGTCGTAAAACAAGATGTTCAATGGCTCTATAGGTTTTTATGATTTTATTACATCAATTTTTGTTTATTTGTGTCAATAGATTTGCAACTTACGATGCCACAGTTGAATGCCTCCGTTCCCTGGGCGTTGTTCACGCGTCGTCCCTCCTGGATGCTCTTAGCTTCCGCCATCATCCGTCCAAAAGACTTTGCCTTCGCGAACTCGTCTGCGCTCTCCAAGAAGAAATGAATGCCGGATTGGAGAATGGTTTGCTGGCCAACAGCGGACCGAGTGGCGCTGCCTTGCACGCGGGAGTCTTACTCATACAACACGAACTCTCCTCTGTTCGGTAATCTTTTGATCAGTTTTCGTTACTCAAAATTCAAATTGAAGTTAGAAAACGGAACGTAAAAACCACAAACAGGATATTGATTATAGCTGAACAAATATCTTCGATTTTTAAATTGTATTCTCTTTGGGGTTTTCACGTTATACAAGTTGCGTGAGCGGTATCGTGCGCTAGCCACTTGTAATGCATTGTACAGTTTTATGCGAAAACATGTAGCTTTTTTTTTTCTTTTCGTTGGCATGGGCCCAATGGCCTTGATGTGTTGATACAAGACGTTACAGCCGTCCCACCGTGAGTTGTGGAAACGTTGGAGCTAGGGTTGGGACACAAAATTTCCATAATTAGACGCCAACGTATTTTCAGTCTTCCCCCTTTCTTTTTTTCTAATTCTGTTCTTTTCTTTTTCTCCCCCACATTGCGTGTGCTCTGTTGGCTTGTTGTGTATCTGCTGTCGTTCGACACACAGCCTGACAGTGGAACACGCCAGCCGCGAGTGCGAGAAACTCCGAAGTGACCTACAGGAGGCTAACCAGAGGTCGTCCTTACTGGCCCAAGAAGTTGACGAGAACCACGCCAAACAGGAGACGATCCGACGGACACAGTTCAAGTATAGACTATTAAAAGTTGAAGTAAATAAAAACACAAATAGTGACTCGTTTGTCTTAAAATAGGCAGTTGGAGCAGCGACACGCCGATCAGCTGCGTTTGGTTCAAGAGGTTGCTCAGGCCGATCGCGATCAGCTGGTGAGTCAGCTCCAACGAGACTTGGACAAACGGCAACAACAGCTGCTTCAAACGAAGGAAGAGGAATCACGACTCAAAGAGTCGATGCAAACGATGAGCGAGGTGAGTTTTTTGAAGGAAAAATTATGACGTCTCGCCTCACACGTGAAGGTCGTGTGAAACATTCCAGACGCCTCGGTCAGCTAACGAACAAAATTGGCCACGAGAGATTATCTGTAAACATCTGTCAACGACGAGTTGTCGTGCTTCTTGAATGGCTTCCAAAATGCTGGACGACGTTTGCAACAGGCACCAGTCTGGCGAGATGATCATTTGCGTCGTTTATCATTTTTCGCTGATGGGTGACAATAAAGAAATGTCAATTTTTTTTTTTTCTTTTTGCAACGTGATCCGTCTTTCAGGATAACGCGAGATTGTCGGCCGAAAACGCAAATCTGACGGAAAAACTTGCTAGTTCCGAAAGGGCCAACGGTCGTCTCATCCAGGAGCTGGACGGTGTTTCCTTGGTAAAGCTTATTTCTCTGACCTCTTTAAATTGATTGACTGAACACTTGTTTACGTGCTCCGTTCGATTTTTCATTATTAAGTTGGCTTTCTTTGCCACGATACTTAATCACCCCATTCGTACAAACTTTCATTATTGCATTATGTCGAATACAGATGGCCGAATTAGAGTCACGCTGTGAAGCTTTGGAAGAAAGCCAACGCCATTCCCTCACTGAACAGTTAAGCAGAATGTCAGCCGAGAACCTTCAGCTACGTGACCGCACCGATGAGCTCTCAGCTGAAATCGAATTACTTCGGGGACAGTTGGCAGCCGCAAGGTTTTTTTTAATTATCTGCCTTTTCCCTTTTTTATTGCCTAATTAACGATAATGCGTCTCTAACGCTGTGGCTGATTTGTTTAATACGATGCATTAGGACCGAGTGTGTCGGATTAGGTCCAGCATGGCGTTCAGAGCCGACAATGTCTGGTGCGGTCAAACGACGCAACGGCGAAGAGGAAGAATTGGGAGTGGAAGATCATGCGGGCAAAGTCCGCAAGAAGGAGGCGGGAACGGGACACTGCAGTTCAGAGGAATCGCCCCGTCCATTATCTGACAATCAAGTATGTGTGTCACCATCAAGTGGACGTTTACAGCTTCGTGCCTCCCCAAAAGAACTTGTTGATGATTTGATTCTTTTTTATTTTTCTTCCTGGTATTCCATTGGCGCAGAACGGATGGAAAGAAGGGGGAAACAATGTGAGTAACGATCAGAGTTTGGCAGCCCAATTGCAAGAAGTCAAGCATCAAACGTCGTCTGGGCCTGTCGTTAACACTGGAGCATCTACCATTAAAGAACAGCTGAAACGTGTCTTTGAAAAATTGCGTCTCCAAATAGTCGAAGAATTCCTAGAGGTTTCTTGATTTCTTCAAACTTTGAATGAAAACGCATGTTGTATGACCAACTTATTTGATTTCAATAGGGAAACGACAGTGTGGCCACCCTGCAGAACCAGTATCGCAACGTATTGCTCCAGCAAGAGGAAAGACACGCGGAGGAGAAACGCAGTTTGTTCGAGTCACACCTGCTCAAATTCTCGGCCCTCGAAGCTCAATTGGCCGAAACGCAAATTAGGAACGAGGATCTAGTTCAACTTCAAACAGTAAGTTCAAACTTAAAACAACCTGTTGTGCGTGTTCTTTTTGCTCGCTTTTTATCGACGCATTGATTGAATTTTGATGCTTTTGATTGCGATTTCAGGTCATGGAAGCTGAACATGAAATGGAATTGAAGGAGGTGCGCCAGCAGCTCAAACGCGTCCATTCCAAGGACTCCAAACAGGAAGAATACGTAAGAACCCCTTCAAAACAAACAAACAAAAAAAAAAAAGATGCGAAATAACGAGTTTTTTTTTTTAATGCGAGGACAAATCGCTAGCCTTTTTTTATTTTTCTGTTTTTTGTTTTTTCTTCTCTTGTTTTTATGATTGCTTAAATTATTCAACGTTTGATTGTATTATCAACCGTTTTCTTTCCTTATTTGGCTTCGACTCTGCTTTTCTACCCGGAATAATTTCATTGCGGATATTCTTCGATTGGCCGTTAGCTGCACGTACAGCCAGAACTAACCCCTCTGTTTCAACTACTACGGGTATTAAACAAAACAAACGAAAAAAAACAAAACAAAAATCATAACCAAACACACATAAAGCAAACGCATCCCTGTCCAACCAATCTCTTTTAACCTTACAAATAAGACACGTGCCCGATTGACACCTGACTTTTCAGAACATAATTAACACCTGACTTTCTCTTGATGTCAAGGCCATTGTGTTTTTTAAATTTCTTTTTCAATTTCATTCTTATTAGTCTCTCTGCAATGCCAGACAGCTTATCAATCGCAATTCATTTTGTTTTTTGTTTTTTTACCCTACCAACAACGTAAAAACTAGTTCACACGAACCCCCATTATTGACCTATTTCTACCCTACCTAAAACCTGCATTTGTAGACTAGACGCTCTTTTGCGCAAACGCTGCACCCTGAACAATTCGTGTGAAAGCATTGTTGGGTTTCGCACCATCTGTCATGTTGTCATTCTATACGGCATTGCTTGTTTTCTTTGCTAGGAGAACCTAACCGAGGCCCTGGCCGATTTGGATGCCGCACTTGAGAAAGAATTGAGCCGGGATTGCGAACACGACTCGACACTGCCGGAAGAAAGTTCCACCAAAGTCGAAGAATTGGAGAAACAGTGCAAAACGCTGGAAAACGAACTCGACTCCGTTAAAGGTAGTTTTTGCAAAAACTTGTTTCTTCTCACTTTCGCCTTTTCAAGTGATCATAATTGTTTTTATTTGGTTCTGGCCACAGTTGAGATTGTGAAGATATTGATCGATAACGAAGAGCTGCGCCTTAAGGTCAGGCGTCAGCAGGAGGAATTGGAAATGGAGCAAAAAGAGGCGGAAGAGCGAATGGAAGAGAAGGTCGAATTTGAAACGGCATTACTTCAACAGCGAATCAAGCAGCTAGTTCGTGACCTCGAAGATGAGAAACAGAGAAATCAGGTGGAGAAAAATGCATTAGAGGAAGATCGACGTGATTTAGAGTCCCGATTGGATATGCTCCGAACGGAATTCGATCGACTTGATGACTACTGGCAGGTATTATTACATTTCGCGTTGGGGTAGAGTGATTTTAAATTGCATTTCATTTCTAGGCAAAGTTAGAAGAAGAAAGAGAAATCTACGATCAGGAAAGAGATTCGACGGACGAGAAGTTTAGATCACTCGAGCTGAAAATCAAAGGTAATTCAGATAGAGTGACAAACGTTCCAATGAATTTTACCAGTGCTATTATTTCGTCATAGAATACGAGGAGCTACTCGGACAGGGTGATACATCGAGCACGAGTAGCCTTTCGACCATAGAAGAGAGAGCCAATTGGGAAAAGCAGCTGAACGATTTAGAGGAAGAAAGCGAAGCTCAAATCAAACAAATTGCTCAGCTCGAAGCGCAGCTAGAACAAATGCAGAATGAAAAAGAATTAGAAACGATCAGGTGCCGACAAGAAGCTGATCAGCTGACGGCCGATCTTCAATCGACGAAATTGCTGTTGGCCGAAGCGATTGAACGAGAGGAAAAGTTAATAATCAAATTGGAAAATTTGCGGGAATTGCTGCCTGCATCCAAGTCACCTCCAAGTCCTCATTCAAACCGACCTCTGTCACCGACTCCCAAGCCGGGCATCTTACCTCCGGGCTATTCTCCATTGAAAAGCAGAGGCTGGGCCAAGAATCAACGGTCACCAGCATCCCTGTCACCTTGCAAGTCTTTCGAATCTACTATAGATGGCGTCGTCGATGGTAGACAGGTACTAATGCCCGTTTCGGATTCAAATATATAATAATATTTTTAAAAAAAGGGAAAAAAAGGGATTGAGAAACTGGTTATTGATTAATTGATAAAAAAAAGAAGAAACTGGTTAGTGATTAATTTCATCCGTAAAGTTGAAGCTTGATTTGCATTAATTTATATTATAGTTATTTATCGTTTGTTACATTGTTTGGCCATTTCAGTTGAGGAGATCTCCATCATTAAACAGCGGAACA
The DNA here is from genome assembly GCF_020631705.1 of Daphnia magna. NCBI lineage: Eukaryota > Metazoa > Arthropoda > Branchiopoda > Diplostraca > Daphniidae > Daphnia > Daphnia magna. The sequence goes on along the minus strand of NC_059189.1, from coordinate 2,524,337 downwards.
TCTGAGCCTCATCGAGCTTCACGTGTCGATATAAGCGTTTTCCAATCTCTCAACTGTCGTTTGAAGCAGCAGGAGCAGCGTTGCAGGGAACTCTACTACGCCCTGCAGTGCCAAAAACTTCGTACAGAACAAATCTTGTTTGGTAAATGAATTCACTAAAGCCTAGAGAGAAAACTGAACTTCAAAAACATCGATGTGAAATGCTGTGTATTTTTGAATAATGATTCATCATTGTTATCAACATTTTTTCTTTCAGATACCAAAGCTCAACACCATGCAGAGATAACTACCCTTGAGACGATGATGAAGACTTCTGAAGATGCATTACGTCAGATGTCGCTTCAACATAAACAAACGGTACGCAAAGTCATGAAGCAACAAGTCTTTGCTGTTGATTGGTGAGGGAGAGGTGACCAATCAACCAACTCAATAAGGAAAAATGATTTGATTTGTTTTGTTTTGGAACTGTTGGATTTGTCTTCACAGAAGGACAAATTGGCCGCCTCTGACATGCTTATCATGGAGCTTTACACGGAGAATTCTCGACTCTTGCAAACTTTACATTTGCAAAACCTGTCCCACAGTACGGCATCTGGTCTGTCCATGTGATTTTTCTTTTTCGAACGACTGCAAATTCCGATTTCATCACATCATTTTTCGTCTTCAGTGTATTTGCGAAACCCAGATTGTGATCGAAATTCTCAGAAAACTCTTTGGAAATTTTGAATGATGAACTTTGTATCGAATCGTACCTTTTATTTAGCTATTTACAACCTACAGAATCCTATTCCTCACCATAATTTAACTAAAAAACACAGAAATTGCTCACTATCTCCATTGTAATTACAGCCCTGTACCGCTCGTCAGTTTCTTTTAATCAAAGGCAACTCTTTTTTTAAATATCGAAAGTGCACAATTAATTATGCGATTTTTTTACAAATATAAATAAATGAACAACAAATTTTAGTTATTGTAATTTAAATACATGTGTCATGCTGAGCAAAGAAAAAAACTATCCACTTACTAAAACTGCGTGTTAAGTACGTTTAGTATTGGCGAACCAAACTAAAGTATAACCTCGATGATAATTTTTGGGTTAAATAATCCCTAAGATGGACGTGTACATCGACTATTTGCACCGAATACGCAATGCTGGACACGTTTTGTCCCAGGTTTCTAAAAAACGGCCATCGACAAGAAAGAAAACGTTTCTTGAGTCCGATATGCGCGCGCGCGCGCGCGCGGCGCCTCGGTCGTCCGTAAAAGGCATCCTTGCCTTTTATGGGCATGGCAGGAGACGAGCGGGATTTTTCTCTTGACTTTTTTAGATTCGATGTATACCTCCGCCTCTCTGTGACGTCATCAAATGTATTTAGTTTTGTATTAGTATGAAGACGATCATTTCTTAGTTTTTGATTTGACTTTTTTTTCAAAAAAATGTGATATTAACGGAAGATTTAATGAGAATTAATCGGGATTCTCCCAGAACTATTTTGTTGTAGAGTCATCGTCTGCTAGTTGTCATGTGGAAGACATTGCGTGAAGCCAATAGAGGGAGGGGAGTGAGAAAGAGAGGGAAAGATTTCGTTCTCAGACCTCAGAAGCGACCCGATGGCCGCCGAAACCGGTTGATTGTACGTTGCTGCTCAACTCTGTTACTTTTTCGTTCGTGTAGTGTCTGCGATCGTGTATTGTTGAGCTCAGAAAGCAGTGGTCAACGTAGTCGTTTCGTACCCTATAACTGTTTGGTGGTGTGCCCTTAGTGCACATATACTTTGACATTTTATTTTCGTTTCCCACCACGTTTCAAGAATTCACTACCCCGCTGAAATCATCATGCAGAGTCAGGGAAGTGGCTTACCGGAGTCTCGGTACGGTATGAGCTACTCCCACAGTGCCTTGACAGGGGATGGGGTAGACCTTTACGGTCATGGACCAGACCCCTACGTCTTGCAGCACCAACACCACATTGTTGGGCATGGTGGACCGCCAGGGATGAGCCCAACAGGCCACATTGGGATGGGCTCGCCAGGCCAGCATCACCAATCTAAGAGATCGGCTGAAGTGGCTGGACTCAACCTCAAGCAGGATCCCATGGTGTCTGACGTCACCATGTCTACAATCGGAATGGGTCACAGCACCATGGATGATGGAGGATCTGGATCTGGTGGTCAAAATGGCTCGCAGACCAAAAAGACTCCACCACCCAACGGCAAGAAGACCAAAGGTCGTGTGAAAATCAAGATGGAATTCATCGACAACAAGCTGAGGAGGTACACAACCTTCTCCAAAAGAAAGACAGGCATCATGAAGAAGGTGAGCGTACTCAGCTTTTATTCCCCAACTGTTGTTCGATGTTCTTAGTCATCCATCTCAGTTGCCTTCAAACCACTGACTTTTGTTTGTTTCAAATGCTTGCAGGCCTACGAGCTGTCAACACTGACTGGGACCCAAGTGATGTTGCTAGTGGCTAGTGAGACAGGACACGTCTACACGTTCGCCACACGCAAACTCCAACCGATGATCACGTCCGAAGCCGGGAAGCAGTTGATTCAGACGTGTCTCAACTCACCTGACCCTCCATCCAGCACGGTGGACCAACGGATGTCGGCTACGGGCTTCGAGGAGACGGAGCTGACGTACACGTTACACGACGAGGACCAGAAAGTAAGGCAGATGATGTACACGGGTCACATTCCGCCTACCCCTTCGCACTCGCATGCTCTTTCTTCCCATCAGTCGTCTTCGCACCCGTCGCCGCACGGGCATGGTCACTCTCACGGCGGCGGCGGTGGCGGCCACCATTCTCATGCTCATTCCCATCCAGGTCTACTGGGTCCTCCTCTAGGTCCCGGTCCTTCTTCCAATCTATCTGGCCATCATGTGCCTTCGCCTTATGCGTCTCACGGGTCACCCTCTCCGGGACCCAGTAGCCACCTCCATCATGTCCACAGCTCGCAACACCAATACGTCCAGCACGGTCTGTCGTCGCCCGGCTCGGGTGGCTCGGGTCATCTCACCCTCTCGCCGGCACCCACTCCGCAGCCGCAGCACAGTCAAGGCAGATAGTCCGTTTCGTTTTTCTTTTCCCAGGTCTCCCCCCTTTTTTTCCCCGTTTATTTTTGATTTTTTTTTTTTCATTTATTTTTTAAATTTTTTTTATAATTTTACTTTTCCCGAAATTCACTTGTTCAAAGTGACAAAAAGAAATCGAAGAGAAAAACAAAGAAAAAACAAAAAACAAAAAAAAAAAGAGTTCATCAAACAAATCAACAGAATCAGGGCATTCAGGCGTGGCTCATCGTTTCCAGTGTTACATTTAGTGAAGCGATTCCCTTCTCTTATTATCTCTTAACTCTTCCCATATCCCCCATTCAAATCCCCATTTTTTTATTTTTTTTGTTAAACAGAAATAAGAACCATGACCTAGTCTGACCCGTCTCACACGGCCGTCTCCCGATGGTCTTTTTTGTCTCTTCAAAACAAAAATTCCCTTTTTTTTTTTTATTTCAAAAAAAGAATTTTTTTCTTAAAGACGAAAAATCCTAATATCCGATTTTTCAAAAGACTTGCATTTCTTGACTTGTTCTATCCCGGTTTAAAAACAAAACAAAAGAGCTATTTTTAAAACTTGGTTCCCACAGTCTTAATTTTTCGAACTGTGTTTTTCAAAAAACCTTCATTTTCTTCTTCTTCTTCTTCTTCTTCTTCTTCTTTTTGAATTGAAGAGAAATAACGCACACAAAAACAAAAAAAAAAAATAGGTGCTGTTTTCATTTTTAACGTTTGGTTGTGGGAACGAAAAATGTTTTGAACAAAAAATTTTATTCTTGCGGGATAACGATCCCGTCGATTGAAATTTTCTTTGAAATTTTATTAGTTAGAATTTTGCGTCGAAAATGATTCTTGATATCTTGTTTTCTTCTTCTGTTTGTTGTGCGTGTGTGTGTCTGAAGGACGGCAGGTTCAGCGTGAAAGACAATCAGTTACTAGAGCGGAACAAATGATGTAGTTACACCCTACTCCAAAACCAACAGCATCACCGTAAAGATGATGTCCTTCTCTTTCATCATCACCAACTTTTTTTTTTCTTTTTTGAAAACCCAACTAGTCCTTCTTGTAAACACACACACACACACAAAAAATGGAGGAATAATTTCCACGTGTAATGAAGATAACAAAATCTGGTTATCATTTTTTTTTCCTCCTTTCATTCAAAGGCCGAAAGCGAAAAAAAAAAGGAAGTGAAAAAAAAAGAAAGAAAAAAGCGTCACAGCGGGTTCCCTTGTTGTCTGTTGTGTGTGTGTGTGTGTGTTGTCAGCGGCGGTGTTTTGATTGCGCCGTCAAAAAGCCCTCAGTAACGAGCTGGATTGCGTCTTAACTCTTCCTTTGAGAGGGGCATAGGAAAAGAGAGGAAATCGTCATCGTCCCCAATAATCATTGTGCTTTTCGCCAGGTAACAAAAGAAGGGAATCCCATAAAGATCGTTAGGTCTTGTAAAGATTGGGCCAGGTCTATATCGTTGTTCATGGGCCTTGTACGGTCAATGAGTCGCTTACTCTGCGTGTCCAAATAAGGGATTGAACTGAACTTGAAAACGTTGCGCTTCTCTTCGATATCTCATTCTGGTGAACTCTCCTCATTCAGTAGTTGATTTCATTCTTCTTTTCTTTTTTTGTCTCCGTCCTCCGCCTGGTATTCAATTAGCAAAAAAAAAAGGCCCTGGGCATTCAACAAAAATGTTCTTTTAATTAATCGATAGAAGAAGAGAGAAAATCAGAAACGTGTCATTAAATCAGGATGAAAGAAATGCGGTCCGTTGGTGGTCCGTCTAACCGCTACGTTTATTATTACACAGAAGGCAGCTGGACAAGTGTAGAGGGATAGCCAATTTTTTTCTTTTTTTGGGTTTTAATTCACGAGTTGCGACGTCCCTTGACCAACAATGGCTCTGTCCCTTTACGTCGCGGCAGCAAGTCCGACCTTTTGACTCATACGGCGGTCCCGCTGCCGATGATGGATGGCTCTGACGACTCAGAAATTCGAAAAATAAATGATGGGAGCCCCCCTGAACGCCATCCTGCACGGGTTATTCTCTTTTCGCTATCCCGGAAAAAAAAAAGAAAAAACTTGAAGAGAAAGATTTGAACGTCCGACCTTTTTTTTTTTGGGATTCAAAAAATGTTAAGTTTTTTTTTTGTTTTTTTAACGAGTCGGTTAAATGCGCCGTGTTTCGTAAGTCAAAGAAGAGAGAGAAAATAAAATGAGAAAGAGTTTTGTTTGGGGAATGTTGATTCGTTTAGGAAAAAAAAAAACTGACCAAGAAAAGAAAAAGATGCAGAGCAAATAGTCTCGTACAATTTTTAACTTTGATTTGAACACCGAAAAAGAAAAAGAAAAAAAGATTTAGACGCCAAGTCAATGCTCTCTCTCTCTGTTAACAAGAAGAGATTGTGTGTGTGTGTGTGTGTGTGTATAATGAGCTGAATGTGCCAACCGACAAAGTTCACGTTGAAAGAAAAGAAGACGAGGAGAGGGAGAAAATGTTAGGGTCCACGTCGCAGTCGTCGGCTCTCTGACGTCTGACCTCAATCGTCCACCACGTACAGCAGCAACTGGCTCTTAAAAGTTGTGAGCTGTTGGCCCGCACACACACACATGCACGCACACCATGTGTTGTCATTTTGCGCTTTATCGGCAATTGTTGCGCATTTGTCGGCCGCTTGAGACACATGGGCAGAAAGCTTTCCGCGTCGCGCATCCGCCCACTCTTCTCGCCGCTGATTCCGCCACGGCCAAAGGTCACCGGATGGCTTTTTCGCGAGCAGATGGTCACCCGTTTTCTTCTCTCTCTCTCTCTTTCCTACTCCCTCCACCTCGTACCTCCTTCTCGACACACTCTCTTTTTTTCCCTCCCGTTCTTCTATCTTGTTTTTTTTTTTTCTTCTTCTTGTTGTGGTGCGCAAGAGAGAGAGTCGAAGGTAACAGCATAGAAGATATTGTGAAAGACATAAAGCTTGTGGTCCAGCTCTTTTTTTAATTTCCTTATGCGTCTCTTCATTCTTTCTTGTGCCATCCATCTCCCGATACACACCGACTAGGCCGTTCTGGATGTGATCCGCACGTTCCATCAAGCGGTTCGCGTTCCGTCTTCCTCATTTTTGCTCGCTGGCCGTTTGGTTGATCATAGTCCTCCCCCACATTGCTTTTGGGTTTTGGGTTTTGGGTTTTGGGTTTTTTTAAATCCATCCATCCCAGTTGTGATGGTGATGATGAAGAGTTGAAGTGCAGGTCGACAGGAGTTTTCAAAGATGGCCTTCTCTCGTCACACAGTTAAAGACAGGGAGATAGATTGAGAAAGAGAAGAAGAAGAAGAAGAAGGAAACGAGTCTCTCTCTTTCTTTTTCTGGCCCGAACTGTGTGGCCTCCGCAGGCCAAAGTCGTCGACGCTCCTTTTAAGGCCAAAATGCAACAGCATCACTACACGCGTGCGCGCGCTCTGCCACCGGAGCCGGCCCCGCGCTTCATACAAACACACACACACACACACACACGAGTTTTTTCGTGATTCACCTGCCCTCAAGGGGGGACCACTAGCCGTTGCTGGCAAAATAGTCCCGCGACACACGCACGTACAAACGACTTTTCTTTTTTTTTCAGACGCCACAAAGCGTCGGCATTTTTTTTTTTTTTCTGGTTGAATAATTTTTTTTTTAATTTGTCAACGAGTTGTGATTAACGAAATCTTGTTGTCACAATCGATTTGTTTTGTTCAATGTTTTTTTAAAAACGAATTTGAGGAGATTTTTTTTTGTCTAACAATTAGAGATTTTCTAAAATTGTTGAAACGTGAATTGACGAATGCCAAATGTTTGAATTGAATCGTCATATTGCCACTGAAAACCCATTTTGCCAATCACTTCAAAAAGAGAGAGAGAGAGAAATGTGAAATTAGAAAATTATAGTTCTAGTGTTATCTTTTATTTATACAAAACAAGGATACGATAGAAGAGAAACCAAAAATAAAAGCAATAATTTTTTTTTTTTTTTCTCCTTCTCCTTCGGAAAGTAAAAACTGGAACGCGTCCGGTTCTCCCTCCCGCCCAGATTCCCCCTCCCAAGTTGTGCCCTCCCCGACTCTTTGCTCTCTCTCGGTGTCTCTCAATCTGTTCGTGTTTTGAATTGCTAATGATTCAAGGAGAGAAAGAGAGGAGAACATTTTCTTGAAAAAAACAAAACAAAAACAAAATAAATAAATAAATAAATAAAAAAAAAAAGACAAAATGGAGTAGAGAGAGCAAGCTTAGAATGTTGTTGATAATTAGAAGCGGTGTATTGTGTGTATGTATGTTTTGCGTGAGTCTGTATCTGCGTTATCCCTTTGGGCACGTGCCCCGTGAGTGCGTCTATTTCGAATGAGAAGACGAAAAAAAAAACAAAAACAAGAAAAGACAAAAAAAAAAACGTGTACCAAAACCAGAAACCATTTGATTATTATGATGATGACATTTCTCTCTCTCTCTCTGCATTTTTTCTAGCGGGATCGCCGTCCGTTCGTCTATAACGTCAATTTAAACACAAAGCAATGATGATACTAATATTAAACAAAACACACAAAAAAAAAACTTGTTTTTCTCTCTCTTTCTGTTTACAAGAGAAATTCATTTTCTTGATTCTTTTTGAAAAATATCAATTGACGCGCGCTGTCGAATCTCTCACATTCAGATGATGCCCTCCCTCAAGCCCAGCCCTTCCAACAGTGCCATAAAAAGAATTCTCTCCTATTCGTTTGCGTGAATCATAACTCTCCAATCAATCAATTCCTTTTTTATATTTTTCTTCGATTCATCGCGACTTCTCCTTCTTCAACGGAGAAATGAGAGATTTCAACAAAAATAATATTTTTTTTTTGTTCTTTTCTTGCGTCTGCGTGTGTGTGTGTGCGTGCGTGTGTTTGTCTCATCTTTGTGTGAAGACTACTAATAACATGTGTGACATTTTTTATTTGTTATTTCACGACGGACAATCCCCTCCATTGTTGTTGTTCTGCCCGTCTCTCTTTATCTCTCTATAGGTCATGTTTGAAAAAATTAATCCACTAAAAAAAAAAATCACATTTTTTTGTATTTGATCTTCTATGAAAGAAAGATGAGAAAATCATCATTATGCAAAAAATAATAATAATAATAACGATATTAAATTTAAAAAAAAAAAAAGAAATGGCCTGTATATACGGAGCCTTGTAGATATTAAAACACACACACACACAAAAAGTACGAATTGTTTCACACATGACCAATCCCCTCCCTCTTTTATTATCATTTTTTCCCCCCTTTAAATTGCCAAAATGATTCGAAAAACAGAAGAAGAAGAAGAAAAAAAATATATAAACAACTCAAGATTATATGACGTGCGTCAACCGTTTGAGAGGGGGGGTATGTGTATAGTATAAAAGCAATCAAATAAAGAATACATAAACAAGAAGAAGATAATTCAAAGCATACACACAAACGGTTTTTTTAAAAGAAAAAGAGGATGATCAATGACCCCTCTGTTTCAAGACGATCTACAAAGCGGGATGAATAAATTTTCGGCCCGTGCTCGCCGGGAGAGTTAAAAAGAGGTTGACTTTTCGGGGGGTGGGTTGGGGGATCATCTAGAGGCCACTTGTCTCACGCAACAGAGACATACGTCATATAATATTACACTTGCCAGCCGTATATGAAAAGCGTTTCCGTGCACACAAAATACATTGGCCAGTCACGCCAGTTCACAACTGCAATGATGATGTAGTGGCCCTCACGTTGTTTTTTTTTTTCCCCTACCGTTTGCTGCTGGCCATGTGGTAGCAACCAATCCAATGAAAACGGTTGTCCATCTCTTTAGTAATGCACTTGGAAAGGTGGGTCCCACCTCTTCTTTTAGTGTTTGACGTGTGACTCTGCACACACACACACACGGGGCCTGTCTTTACTATGTAAATTCTTGTACGTGTGTTTTTAATACGTCATTTTTCGGATGTTTTGAGGAAATTCCTTTTTTTTTTTTCTTGTGTGTCCGGTTATTCGTACCTCGTTAACGGATTTGGGAAGGGGAAAAAAATGAGGTACGAACGTGAGCTGGCCGTGCACAAATTCTAGTCATTTTTCTCTCTTTCTGTTTTTTTCCTTTTTTTTTTCTAAACATCCGGAATAACAAAAAAAAAACAAAAAATGAAACGCCAGGGGATTATTTTGACAGGATTTCGGAATGTTTCGGAAGAGAAATGTTTCGTTTATTTTCATCATTCATAGAGAGAAAAAAAAAGAGAATCAAGAAGAAAGTAAAGTTTTTTTTTTTCAGGGTCTTGTTCATTTCTTTTTCTTTTGAAACCATTTTGGTTGGTTGACTCTACCTCTTTGTCGGTGTCCAGCGAAAAAAAAAAAAAGAAATGTACAAAACACGAAATAGAAATCACGAAGGGAGAAAGAGACGAATTTTGTTTTGTTTTCAAGAGACAACAAGTTGGCAATTGCATCTCGTATTTCAATTTGGAGGGGGGATTGGGGGAGAATGTAGTCAAATCCGTTTATTATGTAGTTCTCAATACACACACACATGTCAGAAAACTCTTTTGGATAACAATGAAGTTCTCTCTCTCGTTTTCTGGGGCAACATTGTTGTCCAACGAAACACAAAAAAAAATAAGATCACTTCTTGAAATTAGAATAATTAATTAAAAACAAAAACAGAATAGCAAAATGCTCATCAACAATTGAAGACTCTCTCTTTTGTTTTGGTTTCTTTTGAAGAAAAAAACAAAACAAATCTCGTCGAGTTTTGTGTCCAACTGTTGTTGACTCGCGTCCTGTTCAAACATTTGAACAACTTGAAATCGACTTGTTGTTGTCTTACCTGTTTTCTCGTTGCCGAACAATCGTTTTCTTTTTCCCTTGCCACTTGTGATCCTGTTCTCCTCGCAGACTTGTCGAATCGAATGTTTTACAAGAAATTGTACAACAAAAGTGAAACGTTATGTTTTGAAAACTCACCTGTTGATGTTGTCCGTCCGCCCTCGTGGAATCACCACACACAAAAGTTCCCATCTTGAATAGTAGAGACGCACGACTGCTCCGGACGAAGGATGGCGGAGCACAAGGCGGGCGCGCGACACCTGACCACCCATTTTATACCCCACAGCTCCTCCATCATGCCCTCCTCCTCCTCCCCCCCTTGAAAATCTTTCTCTCGCTCTCCTCCGCCCTTTTTTTTTTTTCTTTTTATTCAGTCCTACCTGTTGCGTGGATGAATCACCAGAGCGGTGGGATATACTACTGGATTCTTTTTTCTTTTTTTTTTTAAATGCCTTAGGGCAGGTGGGCAAAAAGAAAAACTCTTCTCTCTCTCTCTCTCTTTCTCTCTATTTTGGACGTTTTTTTTTCTTTTTACCTGTTGGGTGGGGAGGGTGGGAAGCTTTGGCCTTGTGGGCCGTGAACTCCCGGCCAGCGGGAAAGAAGAAGAAGAAAAGAAAAAAAAAGGGTCTCGGAAAGGACTGGGCGCCAGTCTCAACGTTGGATAGAGAGAAAGGGGCCAGCAAAAGCGCAACGCACAAGTGTAACCGATGCACGCAGACACACACGGCACCGTCTGGAACACTTGATCGACATTTAGCGACTTACCGGACGGCCTTGGCTTTTCGATCGACTGGCCCGATTGCGTAACACTAGCGAAATGGGCTGTACGGACTGTCGCCCGTCGTTAAATCCGCACCGTTGCACTCATTTACGAGCGAAAGATGAGGCAGATGGTCCCGAACGGACGGCCACTTGTTTTTTGTTATTTTCTTTAAAAGAAAAAGAAAAAAATTATGTTCTTGCTTTTGACGGCCAATCCTGGCGGTTCCAGTTTCACGGGCGACGCTCAAACCTTTTTTGGTCACGTCAAGAAAAAACAAAAAACAAAAAACAAAATGATGTGAGAGATCGTCTAATGATACAACGAAATTGATTGAAGATGTTGATTTCGGCTTACTGTTTCCCCCTATTCCCGACGGCCATTTCTTCGCTGATGAAACACAAACGTGAGCAACTAGCGCACGCAACGCAAAATTACACAGTTTCCTTTGAGCAAAAAAAATGAAATCCAACTACTTTGTCGTCGCGCGTGGACTTTGAACTTGTTCCCCACCCACCGATCCCACACCCGCAATTCGCAGGTGAAAATGGGGGTCCGCTTTGTTGTTTCGCTCTTTTTGTTTTGTTTTTCTTTTTGAAAGAAAAAAAGAGGGGCAATAGGAAAAAAACAGAAAAACGGAGAGAGTCGACTCTTGAATTATTCCTCGCATGTCGCAGCGTGTACGAGATGATTAACATCTTTTCGCTCTCTCGTTTGTTCCGTCCGCAGAGTCGCCCGAATGCTTAATGTTGTTGCTCATTTGCATAACGCGGGGCAAGGTGAAGAAGAGGGTCGGCTGGCCACTTCGCGGTCAGTTGAAGTGAAAAATTAGTTAACAAATAATATAAAAAATAACATTTTTTAGCAAATTTCAAAAATGATTTTTAAGTTAAAAAAAATTTGATTGGCTTCAACTTTTTTCTTGATGGGGATTTATTGATGGATGGTTGAAGGTTGCCAAACTGACGGGTCAAGATACCGGTCAAGTATCAATAAAAATGGGGAGGTCTCTTGGATGCGACTTATTATTCTTTCTTTCCTTTTTTTTTTTTTGAATTATGAAATTCCAATCGGAATTTTATTTTTTATTTTTTGTATTTTTCGCGCTCGGGATCTCATTTTTATTCCTCCCGACAGAGCCCTGTATGATGAATCATAAGCGACGGTTAGATGATGGCGTGCCGTTTTTTTTTCTTTTTCTTTTTCTTCCCCTCTTTTTAAAAAATAAAAAAAGAGGAACAAAAGAATAAAAACTGGCTCGTCTTCGAGCTGGAGGGGTGCCCCGCTAAAGAAAAAAAAAGAAAAGAAAACTTGAAGGTAGCATAGATATAAAAAGAAAAAAGAAAAAGAAAAAGAAAAAAGGGGGAAATGACCATACGTGTCTTATTTGGCGATTTTCATCGCGACGTAATTATGCGGCTGTCGTGTAATTGACACCGTTCGTTAGTTTGTGCCGAGTAGAATTGAACGATGTGAAACGCAAGTCATTCGATTGGCGATCGGGAGCGATCCTGTTGATTTTGCATCACAGGTGCGTGTCGGGCCATCTCTCCTTCAGTGTGGGGTCCTCTTCTTCTTTTTTTCTTTTCTTTTTTGTTTTGATTTCTTTCCCTCTGTCTGTGTCGAGGTTGGCCTCATCTTCTTAACGTTTCTTTTTTCTTTTTATTTTTTTGTATTTAAAAGAGAATTTCTCCTCACAGTCCCCCCCCCCCCTCAAGAGCTACTAAAAGGGTCTCTCTCTCTCAATGTCTGTTTCCTCATTCTACTCACGCCCGGGAAGATGCGTACTGGGCCAACTTGACCCATCCTATCAGTATTTTTAAAAAAATTAATAGTTTAGGATTTTTTCTTTTAATCGAGAGAAATTTTCTTATTTTTTTTGGGGTGACAAATCACAAAACTTTTTTTCATTTGTCGTTTGTTTTGTTTTCGGTTTTTTTTGGGGGGGGGATTCGAGATTGTTCATTTAGAAAGAAAACAGAAAAATGAAACAGGTTTATTTGCCGTGTACTTATTTTTTCATTTAGTTCTTTCCAATCTAAAAATGAAGGGGAGAGAGAAAGAGAGAAAAATCGGGACCGATTCTCGAGAAATGAGAACTGCTCGGGCACGCGCCACACACATTCACAAAAACACTGGCCCCACATTTGAATAACGAGTCTATTAAAACAAAACGAGTTTTCATTTTCAATTTTGATATTTTTCCAGAAATATTTTCCTTTTTTGTATTTTTTTTTTTTTTCCTTTCAATTTGTTTTCCCGAATCATTTTCTTCCTGGGGAGGTAAAAGATAAGGATTTAAAATAAAAAAAAAGGGACAAATGAAAAGGACGGCGACTTGACGGCGTCGTCGTCGTCCTGTAATAAACGCGATAATAATAGGCTTACAGCTATCCCCCCCCCCTCTTAATTTTTCTTATCTTCGAGACATTGAGATCGTTAGTCTACGTATATTTACGTCATAAATGTTTAATAGAAGTGAAAGGCGGCGACACATTCAGACAAAGTTTCGTCATTTTCACGCGGGATCGTTTTCTCCTCTTTCGACGTCCCCCTTTTTTCCTTCAAAATAGAAATATTCAATGTTCGATTCATTTTTGTGTTTAGATTTTAATAAATAGGATCAAATAAAATAAAAATAAAAATAATGTGTAAATGTCCCCTCAGCCAAAGAAAGAAGGTTAGGAGGACGTTATAGTAAATATCTTTCGTCTAGGATGCGCCCCGATTCATCCGTCATGGGTGACAGCCAATGAATGAGTGTGTCAACCACCCTTTGCTAGATATTCAAATTCAGAGAGAGAAATTAAACTTTTATATTTATTTCTAAATAAAAACAGAAACAAAAAAACAAAAGTGGACACGTTAGAAAGAGACACGAGCGTCGCTCTCTCCCTTGTCTCTTGTCCTCGTTGTCTTGTGTCTCTCTCTCTCTCTCTTTTGTTCTTCCTATCTCTGATTTCATTTCCATATTGATGTCTCGTTTCTCTTCTTCTTCTTTTTTTTTCCACCTACCGGCCGTTTGTGTTTTGTTTTTTTTGAAGTCGCCCGGCAGCTTCCAAAAGGAGTTTGGCGCCACCATCTCTCTGTCTCTCTCTTGTATTTCTTAATTCTTCGTTTGAATGTCAATTTCGAATGTTTGTGATTCCCCGCGTGTCACGGCCGATTTCAACTCGCTCGATCGCCTCTCGTACAGCCAACAAGAAATGTCACTCTTGTTTCTTCCGCTTCGAATTTTTGGTTTTTAAACGCAGTCGATCGTCAAGTTGCCCAAAGAAAAAAAGAAAAAGATGTCACAGAGTTACAGGCCCTTCTTCTGTTCTCCCGCGGGATTAGCGACATGCAAAGAAGTTAGGGACTCCGTCTGTTTACTCCCCCTCCTACCGGTGGATGACTCAACACACCTACACGGAATTGTGAGACTCGGGTGTTGGGAGAAAAAAAAAAGAGCCCAAAGGGCCACACACTCACAAGGCCAATGGCGGGAATTCTTTTTTCTTTCTTATTTCGCATTCACGGTGACCCCGCAGGTCGTTCAGAAAAAAAATCAAATTTTGTTTATTAAAAAAAAAAAGACCTGCTAGAGTTATGTAGTTTTATAATAGTTATTGCTGTAAGTATAAGTAAGTAGGCTGGTTGGTTGTAATAGTCTGGTGTAGTAGCCATCGGGGTAGGGGAGAAACAAGAAGAAGATATTTACGACTTTCTTTCTGTGTGTGTGTGTGTGTGTGTGTGTTGTTCTCGAAATTCGAACGACGACGCTCTTTTCTTCTTCTTTGGTTGTCGTCATTCTCTTCTTTGCCATTTATTTTCATATTCTTTACGTTCGAGGACCCTGCTGCTGGCCAGCGTGCGTGTTATTTATGAATATTGCCCTCTCACGTGATTATTATCATCATCTTGTTCTCTCTCTCTCTCTCTCTGTTCCTTCTTTTTTAAATCAAAAAGAAAAGAAAAAAAAAATTCTTGGAAAAATGTGAAGGGCCAAGAAAATGTTGGCCGGCCAGCGGGTCCGTCTTTCGTCTTTTTCTGCGCACTGGCGCGACTGCGATGATCACACGAATGAGAAATCCCCTGAAAACAAAGAAAAAAACATGAACGAAACAGATGACTGCGGATCAATTAAAATCCAAATTTTTTTTTTTTTTTTTCAAGATTTAAGATGAAGAATTTCTTTCGGCGTTGCCGGGATTTAATGTCGTAATTTCAAATTCCCGTTATTCGTTCATTTTTTTTTGTTGTAGTTGTTTGTTATGCATTTCCGCCGAAAGCTACTCGCAAAAGTGTCGATCATCAACTGCGAAGATGATGATGGGACGATTACCCCGCCCCTCGACAAAACAAGTGCAACACTTGACAAAACGATCCAAAAACAAAATTGGAAGAAATTATTAATAACTATCCGGGGGCCCCGTCCACCTCAAAGAAATCAACCTGTTTTTTTTTTTTGTTTTAGTTTGTTTTTCTACACCTGGCCAAGAAATAATCAACCCATTCAAAAAAAAGATGACCTCAAATCATTTTTAAATCACAAATTTTTGATTTTTTTTTCAAAAGAAAATAATCGATGGGCGTGGCCGATAAATGGGGAATAAAAACAATTGTGGCATTCGAATGAAGGAAAGAAAAAGAGGAAGAAAAACGAAAGAAAGATGTATCTATATCGGTCTCTGCCGTGTATATCTCAGGGGGCCGTGAGCTGCTCTTCCCTTTTTCTCAAATTAGACTCGTGTGACCTGCCCGTTAGCTTTTGGTGTTCTTATCTCGATTCTCTTTTGTTCTGCTCCTTTTATTTTTATTTTTTGCCTCTTGTTCGTTCCTACTTGAAAGAAGATTTAAAATACCCTTTTTTTTTTTTAGAAAAACAAAGGCAACGCCCTTTCGTTTGACAAAGTCCTTGTTCAGCGCTAATAGAATTGATGTGCGTGTTGCATCATCTGCCCTCTAACGAATGATTCTTTTCTAACTGGGGGGGGGGGGGATTTTATTTTTCAAATAAATCAGGCCGCAATCATCGGGAAAATCCCCCCTCTCTGCACGCAAATTGAAAATGAAGTCGTTTGCAATCACAAGATCGTCTCTCTCTCTCTCTCTCGTATGCAAATTGTCTTTCGACGTCCGTGAAAAACAGATACTGATTCATCATCTCCCGCCCGCCGTCGGGATGTTTGTCTTATACATACCCCACAACTTGATTGTTTAAATACGTATAGATGTTAAACCATCAAACAAAACACACACACACACACACACAAAAATCAGCTTCTGGTGTTCTTCACCTGAGTTATCTCGGGGGCTTCATTGGCTTCGTTCAATCCCGCATGGACCGAAACACACAAAAAAATGAATTCTTTTTGATATTTTATTTTTTTTTCTTTTGTTTTCTCGTTAACTGTGCCAACGAGTTTCTCGTTTGCCCTCTGATATTTACGTACACGTCTGGTCAGAGAAGAATGATGGACTCTTCGTGTGTTTGTCTTTCTCTGTGTGTGTGTGTGTGTGTGTCTGTGTGGGATATGTCTGTTGTTGTTTGGATGATGATGGCCAAACACGTCGGAAACGCTAAGAACAAAAGATTTATTGGACAAGTTTCACGCAGAGCATCCAACTATATATTTTTTTTCCCTCCTCTTCTTGGGTGGAAAATTGCGAAAACCGGGCACGGCATAAATGTCAACGTTTTTATTTTTTCGATAAAAAAAAAAAAGAAAGGCGATGCGCCAAAATGTTGGGAAAGAAAGAAGAAAAAAAAACTTTTGTTTTGCAGGGCACGAGCGCTTCTGTTTCTACGAAATCAAGTCCGAGCCCAAAATAGGAAGGTATGTCACGTGCCCGGGCCGCTGCCATCATTTTGCCCGCCACCAAAAAAATAAAAAATAAAATAAAATCCTAAAATATTTTTTTTTTTTTTGTGTTAGACGCACGCAGAAAAGATCCGATGCCAGACAAACAAGATTTGTGTCTCTCTGTTATTTATCTGAAGAAAAAGAAAAAAAAAAAAAGCAAGTTCAATTAGAAATTCAAAAAGGAAAAATGGGGTGATGGTGGGGTTGGAAACAAAACATAGAAAAACAGATCTCTTTCGTATTTCTCGATGATTGGCTATCAGTTATGTTAATCAGATATTCATTATTATTGTTAGTTTTCCACGTCTTTATTTGGCTCGGATTTTTTGTTTGTTTCGAATGTACAATATCAGACCGGTTGGACACGTCACGCCATTTTCTTTTAAATAATCAGAAAATGTCCCTTTTTTTTTTTTTCTTTTAAAATTTTTAAACATCAATAGCTGCAAATGTTTTTCTTATGGGCTTACATTATTCCAATTGCGTCCATGTCTTATCCTCCTCCCCGTTTTCATCCAATGCCTCCCGACCGCCGAACGAAACGAGTTCGCCGTCTTTTCTGCATCCCCCCGCTCGCAGTAGGCGCCACTTGATAATCAAACGTTCACATCAGCAGAACTTGAGAATGGGCAAGGTAACAATACAAAAGACGGTAGGAACACACACGACAGTTCCTTTTTTTAAAAATCTTTTTGAAAGAAGGGCCGAGGAGAGAGAAAACCGGTGATATGGGTGTGCGATGGCCACTACTACGTTACGTGGGGTATAGAACGGCTGCTAGAATTCATTTGATTATTAATGAGATGATGTGGAGACTTTGAACTTTTTTCTTTATTTTTTTCTTTAATGTCCCGCATGAAATTTTTATTTTTTTTTTGTCCGACTGAAACAGGAGTGCGTGTTGGGAGAGCGAGCGAGAGAGATTTGAATTGACATTTGAGAGTCGGATTTTTGGAGACAACTCTTCAATCAACGTCGTTCGAAAATTAAAAAAAAAGGAAACAAAACAAAAAATTGTGTTTTTCTTTTGTTTTCTTTTTTATTTATTTTTTTTTTTTATTTATTATTTATTTTTGTTATCTTACCTCTAGTGGCTTCACCTTTCGGGTATTTTTGATATTTTTCCCGCTTGTTTGGAAGAGTGTCCCAATGCGACGACCTGGATTGATATCCCCACTTGCAAATGGCTATACGAATAAATAAAATCTGATGATCCGTAATGAATTTTTTTGTTTTCCAGCTCTCTTACGTAGTTCTTCCCTCGATCGACAATATCTTTTGAAACGTAATCAATTACAAAACCCGTCTTGAGCGTGCCGGATTGTGAGACGCTGATTTCCGTGAACCCCTCGTGATTTTTGTCTTGAAAACAAACAAAACAAAAACAACTGACTAACGAATAATTGTATGGTTCTTGTCTTTGTTTTTGTTTTGTTTGTTTGTTTGTTTTTTTTAGTTGATTTGACTTTTCATCGATTTTGTTGTTGTTATTATTGACACAGGACAGCGAATCGGATGATGGAGATGATGCGGCTTCGTCGGATGCGCCAAGTCGGAGCCCATCGCCCGCCGATCTCGAACGTTCGTCCTATTCGCCCGATGTTTCCAGCATGGAGCCTTCGAGGCCTAATTTATCTGTTCACCATCCAATGACGACGACTAGCCAATCGTCTCGGATTCTCAATCATCCGTCAGGATCTAGAGGATCTTCTGGTAAACCCCAAATTTTATTTGAACTTTGAATGATTTGTCCGTGGGGCTGCGGGCATTTCAATTAATGGAGGCAATCACCCACTATCGGAAACCTTAAATGAATTGACCTTGATGCTATCTCCTCACCTCCTATTACCAACAGATCGCTTTAACTTTATCTCCTTTTCCATCCCATTCAAACGATTTCAAACAGAAATGACCAACAAGAGCCCCTTCTCTTATTTCAAATGTCCCTTTTCTTTTTCTTTTTGATTTCTCTTTTTGGCGGGAATAAGAATAATGTTCTTCTAACATCATATAATGACCGGCTTTTTTAACATGTTGAAAACAAAAAAAACAAAAAAAAATTACAAATATGAAAGGAGGAGTGGCCGGTCGTAGCACTGCAATTACAGAGCCGTCGGCTGGCCAGCAGCACCAAACGGCGTACGCGAATGGATCGCGTCATGCAACTCCTTCAACGGCTTCTTCAACTTGTGGCAGTGCCACTATAACTTCTTCTTCTTCTCCTTCTTCTTCTTCCGCCACGACTAACCATCACCATCACGCCAATTCGAATAGCGGCGGCAAGAACAACGCCGCTGCTCCGGCTCTCGTTTCATGTCCAGTCAATTTGACGCCCAGTCAATTTGCCAGTCTCGCGGCCAACTTGCCCGCTCTTTCGGGTTTGTCGCTGCCTCATTTGCCCCGTGGTACTAATTTTGCTTCCCTATTAGCCTCAGGTGAGTTTGTCATTTTTTATTTTTATTTTTTTGGTTTTGTTTATATTTTTCCACCTTTTCTTTATTATTGACCTTTTCGGAAGGGTTTTTTTTTTTTTTTTTACAAATGGCTTTTTTGGTTGTGGAATTTTTTTTATTTTCTCTACCCTCTTTATGACTTAAATTTTGTTTTTTCTGTTGAACGTGCACCGTTCACTTTTGTTGCACATGTCCGCTAGATGGCAGCATGACGCTTCCTCCCCCGCAACCAATCGCGTTTTTTTCCCTTTTCAACCCGTTACTTACAACATCCCGATCACACACACACACACACACACACACACAATTACCCGATTAAATAACCGCCGTTGTAAAGATTGCTCTTTGATTGTGACGGCCGATGTATCGGTAAATGCCAAATGTGATGATGACAGGGCACCATTAGCGATGCGTGCGGGCGCGTTTCATTCAAAAAATAAAAAACAAAATAAATAAAAAAAAAAAAGAGGATTCGAATCGTGACTTGAGAATGCGGCGAATGCGTTATATCATCCGAAAGATTCGAAACCTTTCCTCTGTACCACTACGTGTGTATCTGTTTGCGTGTGTCCGTGTGTGTGTGTGTGTGAACTTTTTTTTTTTTTGTTTTTTTTTTATTTTCCTTTCGTTTGTGTAGACCGTCATCCCACATAGGCACCCGAAAAAAAAAAAAAATTCTGTGTGAGTTGTGTGCGTGAATGTTTTATATAGCACCATCACGGTAGTAGTCGTTTATAGATGATTGCGCGCCGTAAAAGTGAGTGTTGGTCAATGCTCATCTCTTGATCAGCCCCATCCATCAATCAAATTCTCCCCTCCACCCAAAGAAGAAAGAAAAAAAAAAAACGAAAAACGAAAACCCCACACATTTTTCACACACACAGCTTCGTCTCTGCTTACGGGTGTCGGTGGAGTCGGTGGAGTCCTAGGTGGAGGTATGGGAACGGCTGCCGTCGCGTCGTCCAAATCTACTGCGTCAGCAGCAGAGACGGCCCAGGCCGCGTCCAACGCACGCAAACATCTACCGCGACTCATTTCTTTAGCTCGTAAGTCTCTGTGTGTTTTCCACTGGCCAGCCTGCAGCACGCACCTTTTTCTTTTTTCAAATGACGGCCCTTTTTTTTTTTTTTTTTTTTTGTTTTTTTAGCTATCGTGGCAAATTCGTTTTTCTTTAAATCCGCATTTTTAATTTCTCTTGTTTTAAATTTGAGGTCGAAACTGATAACCCCGTTTTCTAAAATGTTCTCTTCTCGGCGTTTGTTTCGAGTATCTGCCGATGCGCGGAATAATTTTGCAGTTTAATTTTTTTTTTTTAGCTTTTAAAGTTTTATTTTCTTGTGTGTGTGTGTGTGTTTTACTCGATGAGTTTCGATTTTCGCATTGCCTGTGCTCAATGATTTCGTGACTGGATTTTTTAAAGTTTTGCGCAGTTTTTTCGATGGAGTTTGAGAGAAAACCACTTTGCGACATGATGTCGCCTTGATCCACAAAAAATAGATATATATTCGTAGTGTACACCTTTTAGCGAACGGTTAGTAACATAGTAGCAGGCGGCAACTGTGTTTTTTTTATTTGCAAAACGAGATATGCACACAGAGATTTGAATTTACAAAGAAAAGGTGTAGACGCAAGTTAACCGGTCGAGTGCCAGGGTTACGATCCTTCAGGGTCTTTTTACTTGTTTGTTTTATTTATTTATATATTTCAAAAAATCAAAAAATAAACAAATGAAAACAAATAGCCAAGCGCACAAAATGGCTGCAACATTGTTTGAAATGAGTCGACAGAAGGTCTGAAAGTCAATAGCGTTAAAAGAAGACGTTTAAAACTATGAAAACCATCTGCGTTTTCAATCTCTTGAATTTTTTTAAACAAGACAAATTTGTCTTTAACCTCCCCCCTGTTTAATAACACGACAATAACCTGGAAACAAGACAACGAATGTTGCTCGTTAAACAAAACTCTGCCATGAAAAAGTGACGTCCGATATGAGGATTTCGTTTTCTTTTTTTCTGGAAATAAAATAAATATTTTAAAAATTAAAGTTGGGCAATAAAAAAAAACAAAAGAAAAAGAGTTGAGTACATTTTTGAAGGATGAGTTTTGTGGTGTTGGATGGTGGCTTGTCAGTCGCCCTTTTTAATGATTCTTCGTCTTCTTATCCAACTTTTTCCTTGTTCCGTGTTTTATCAGATGTGGGAGCGGCCTTACAACAGCAATCCAACTGTGCCAAAGACGCCATCATCAAGTCGACGACGAGTCTGATGGTTTCTGATCAAAAGAGCGATAATCTCGCTGGCTCTACCAGTAATAATAGTAGCCATTCGGCCCTCAATTTGCGGACGGCAACAACAACATCAACCGCAAATCGAGACAAAAGTGAGAGGCACATTTTGCTTTCTTTATTTGGCTAGTCTCGGTGTAACTTTTTTTTTTTTCTCTTTTTATCCCTCATCGTTCGGGAGGGTAGACGTTGGGATCGATTCAGGGTTAACACTTGACATTTTTGTGTGTGTGTCTGCAACAACAACAATCGGCTTTTTATTAGAGATCCAGTCAAACCTGTTGGATGCTGGAGTCCCTTTTTTTTCTTTTCTTTTTTAATTCATACACACACAATGTTGTTGTTGTCTGGTGGCACAAGGCGAAAGAGAGTTGACACTTTTCTCGATTTGGACTCTATCGGGTTTTGTTGTATTTTTCATTCTCTCAAAGGGGATTCGATTGTTGTTGTCCAATCTTGGAAGAAAGAAAGAAAAAAAAGGGTCGATTAATGAAGTGTTTCTATCTTTTCATGTCAATGTTTAGAAGGAGGTGGCACCAAAAGCCGTGCTGCCAAGAAGACTAAGAAATGATAGCAGACGAGCAGTAAAAACGATGAAAAATAAAGACGAAAAAAATTGATAAAGAATTGATAAAGATCATCGGGGACCCACGAAAAAATAAAAAAGGCCTTCCGGATGGTCCCCATAAGCTCCTCCCTATTTCTCAGCGACATCGGAACGGAGGCGTAGCCTATCGTCGTTGTGTGTTCTCTTTCATGTGCCTTACTTAATGAAGCAATTTATTATTATTGTTTATTATTATCACGATTTACCCATAGATGATGACGGTGTTTTGAATGCAAATAATTACCGATTGTCAGTTTTTGTCTGCAGTATTTTTTTTTTACTATTATTACTTCCTCATTTAAAATGTGACGGCGAGCCAAAAAAAAAAATCATTGTTAAAATGATGGGATATCGCTGTGTGCATTATCTTTTTTTTTCTTCTTGTTTTGCGTGTCGTGTGCGAATTTCTTTACGTGTATCATTTCTTTTGTAGCATTTTTTTTTTTTTGTTTTGCTTGTTTGTTCATTTCTTCTTTTATTCTACTGATTGCGTGAACATGTAGTTCCCAAAAGGAAACAGAGCCACCCCGAATCGGACCCTAAATTATTCTATTGTGCAATTTCAGAAAGATAAAAAAAAAATGATTTAAAAAAAAAAAGCAAAAGAACAAACAATAAACCGCAACACAATGAAATACCATTGTTATGTGCATTCATGTGATGTGCGCGTCGAGTAGTTATGACCCATTCCCGAAGGCCATTACGTACCAAAAGAGTCCAGCAGCAGCTAGACTATAACATCACCACAAAGACAAAACTATAACCACGAAAAGAGACAGAGGGGTATATTTCATTATCTATCGATATGCCATGATATCGATAATCGCGTTAAATTCCTTTTGTTGATGGCGGAGCTTGGCCTCTGAAGAGAAGGCTTTGACGTTCAATTGACACTTTTCCCCACGTGTTGGATTGTTTAAACGTGATAAGTTATTAGTTTGTTATCTTCAGAATCCTTTCGCTATTTTCAGTCTGAAGCGAAGCATTTTCGAACCAAAATGGAACGTGTAGATGGTCTCCTTTTGAGTGGAGCCCAGCAACAGCATCAATACTTTAATAGCAGTGATCATGCAACATCAGCACACAAAGGCATGGATATGGATTATAATGCTGGTGTCAATGTTCTAGACAGAGTACAGTTTGAAGCTGACAAACAGGCTGTGTATAGGTATTTTAGTCATTCTTAGTAGTCTCTATTTCATCTTTTGACAGAATTGCTCAATGTTCAGGCACCCCTTATTCCCTTTGCTTGCTCTTCTTCTGGAGAAATGTGAGGAAGCCACGAGAGGAGAAGTTGACACAAGGGTTGTTCTCCAAGGCCTTGAAAATGATGTGAGAGCTTTTGTTCAACACGAAAGAGATGGAAACAAGACTCTGATGACCGACAATGCTGAAGTTGATGGACTGGTGTGTCAAAACAATGTACATCCTAGAGTGCACACAACAATTAATATGCTCCCTTCTCGTAGATGCTTAAGGCTTTGCAGGTGTTGAGGATACATTTATTAGAGCTAGAAAAAGTTCAAGAGCTTTGTCGAGATTTCTGCCGAAGGTACATTGCGTGCCTCAGAGGGAAGCTCCACAGTGAAAACTTGTTGAGGACTGAAGGGGAGAATGGTGGCCTGGATGGTGATGAAGCAGGATATGACAGCAATTGCAGTAACGGCAGTGGAAGTCACCCTTTCAATCTGGATGCAGTCGCATCTTCATATGGCACTCAGTACAGGAGGATTGAAAGGTTTGACCAAATGCACATTGGCATGCTGATAAGTTCATAACCTCTAGACTTTCTCCTCCAGCACAAATCAGCCAAGCTCACGCCCAAGTCAAGTGTCGTACGTTCCGTCTTCTCTGTCTTCTGACGAAGAAGACGATACAGTTGGTGGAAATGCGAACCCTTCAACAAAAGTTAAGAGAGGAGTTTTGCCTCGGAAAGCAACTGCTGTGTTAAGATCTTGGTTATTTCAACATTTGGTTCATCCCTATCCCACAGAAGATGAAAAGAAACAGTTGGCTACCCAGACGAAACTAACGCTCTTGCAGGTGCGTGAAAAAAGCTCCACAGGTGAAAATAAGCAACTAGCTTATAATCTCATTCCTTTTAGGTAAACAACTGGTTCATCAACGCCAGACGAAGAATTTTGCAACCAATGTTGGATTCTGCACACGCTACGCATAATGGGCCAACATCCCTTCAACCGGATGTGGATTTCGCCACGAAACGAACGCTTTTGTCTGGCACTGGAAGCAGCTCAGGTCCAGGAAGCGATGGCGAAGATGCCTTGAGCTATGGTGATTCCGACCAGTAAAAAAGAAATGCAATCCGACAACATTTTGTTCTCAAAAGACATTCTTCTCAACCGAGTATTAATTATTGTTTTGCAGATGCCATATTTGGCATTTGCACAGTGTTCTTAAAACGCAGCATCAAAGTTCCAATTAGACTTTATTCTCTTCCCCGTCCAGTTAATTTGAACTGGTTCTGAGTGACGAGGTAGTCTGAGGAAGCCTTACAGTGAGATGACAAACAAGTAAATCATGACCTTATTATAGTTAGTCGAATTTTCAGTTCAATATTTTTTGCGACCATCGAAGTCATTTTAACTTTTCTCGTAAAAGTTGCACTCTTGGACAACTTTTTTTTTTGTCTTATTTCAGTACCGAGGATTGTAGTAGTTTTTCAATCGAGTGCGGTTTCGGTACGCACAAAAGAGCTTGCAATACCGTTCAAACAATAATAGGATAACATGTCTTTGTTTCAAGAGCATTGTGTGCTCCATCGAACCGCCAATTTCGCTTTTCATTCGCCTATGTAAAAAAAAAAAAACATTTCACATGTTTCATGTAACATTGATATATTTATCTCCTGTTTCAATCCCATTACTATGCAAAAAGATTTCGTGCTGGCTAGTGATGAATGATACTCGGTCACTCCACCGACTGTTTATGATATGATGAACTGTGTGGCTATGTCCCGTGCAAAAATGTTTCATACGTAAGTTTTTTCATAGCGCGTTTTTGTGCCTATTAAAATAGGTCTGTTGTTATGTATACATGTCCAAAGGCAATACATCGATTTCTCCTTCAATACAAATGTTGTATCTGCGATAAAACTTGCTATTTGAATTTTGAACAGGAATCTCTGTCCTCATTACATATCAGTAACATTAGATAACAAGATAAGCAAACTGACAACCGACTTAATTATCTATGCAAGCAGACGACATTTTAGGAATTCAATTGAGACATGTAAGGGCATTGGTTAGAGATGGTGCTGTGCAGTTTACCAAATAAAAAAACCGCCTAAGGAAATTAGCTATTCAAAATGAGTATTGTTCGGAGCGTTTTTTTTTTAGCGCTTGGCGTTCTAGCTATCTCGTCAATGTGTATTATGATCCAAAATCACTTGACGGTTGAATCAGTAAACGACAAAGAGAACCTTCAGCCTTCCCGCCACCACGTTTTGTCACTAGGCCAGGAAGATGATGATGTTCTCGTTTTTGTTCACGTAAGAATATCAGTTTTTGGCTTCCATGTGTTGTTTCTCATAGCACATTTCTTTTTTTACTTGGCTTTCCATTGTCAACAATCCTCTTGAATCTAGATATCTGATCTCCATATAAGTGCATTTACGGCAAAAGATAGATATGAGCAACTCAATGAGTTCTGCAACATCAACTTGAAGGCAATCAATCCAGGCTTAGTTATCGCAAGTGGTTAGTTAAACATTTTGTGGCAGGAACATATTTGTTTTTGCTGAATTATATTTTCCTTGACAGGTGATTTGACTGATTCTGTAACACCTGATAATCTTGTGGTTGACCAGTTTATTGAGGAATGGGCAATGTACAAAGCATTGTACACCATTTGTCAAAATGTCTCTAGTGTGCCTCACTGGTTGGATTTAAGGGGGAACCATGGTATTGAATATGAGTTGTTTATCTTTTCTGTTGTAATAATGCTGATTTTCCTATCAAGATAACTTTAACATCAATGGATACAACAGTCCAAATAACTACTACCCTAAGTTTGGGTCACAAAGACTCCATCCTTCAGGGTCATATATGACAACAATTGAGACAAACAATAAAACAAAATATGCATTTATTGCAGTGGATGCTACCCTAGACATAGGCTCGAAACGCTTATTAAACTTTGTCGGCCAATTAGATGATACCCGCCTGCTAAAATTGCAAGAACTTGACCAGGCTGCGTCCAAACTAAATGTCAACGCAACCATTTGGTTTGGTCACTATCCGTCATCAATTATCTTGACGTATGGAATTCTTCCTGGTCTTCGGCATGTAGCTGCTAAAGGAATCGCCTATTTGTGCGGACATCTCCATACTTTCAGTGGATTGATTCCCCACATGTATTCCAATCACCATTCTGGAATGCTGGAATTGGAATTAGCTGATTGGAAACATAATCGAATGTAAGAAAAAACTGACATCCTCAGCTTTCAGTGAATTTTCATTTTGTTTTTATTATAAATAGGTATCGGGTTGCAGTGATAGACCAAGGATTATTTTCATTTGCCGATATTCAACATAAAACTTGGCCTGTTATAGTTGTAACTAACCCTAAACCGCTGTTAACGGTACAACCTTCTAAAGAGCCCGTTGAATTGATGGCCACTTCCACTCATATCCGAATTTTCATATTTGCCCCATTACCCATAAATAGTTGTGAGGTACCTCAGTTCATCATTCGGAACACATTCGATTTTTAGTTTTTTCACTATTCACCGTTGTTTGAACAGGTAAAATTGGATGAAGGTTCTTGGCAACCGTGTAAGCGAAGCGGCCAAAAACATCCGTTGTATACGGCGCCTTGGCAGCCTGAACTCTACTCGAAAGGCCTGCACGTGTTGCAAGTCCGCGCCAGGGATTCTTCCGGATCGGAAATGTTATCAAAAATAGAATTTGCTTTGGACGATACCAAACCACGCTTTCCGTTATCGGCACGTATAACGCTAATGTTGGATTTTACCGCTATGGTTAGTATAAACTTACACTGTTCTGGTATACTGATTATTCGAGAGCTGGTTTTCTTTTACCATTTAGAGCAAAGTCCTTTTCGCAGTTTCAATCATCTTGTGCACCTTGCCATTCTGCATCATTCGCCGTCTGCAGCTTCGAATCATTCGTAAGAGTATGAAAATACGAAATATTAAATACATATTTGGTCTAATTAATTATTTATTTAATTTTCAGAGCGAAAAATGACAGTTTTGCGTATTCGGACGAGTTGTATTAGACTGTGGGTCAGAAAATTCTGGGTCTTTGCCAGCATCAATAGATTGTTGTTCCCGTTCTTGGCCTACACCGTATATCTTACGTTTGGACCTTGGTTTATTGCCCACTTTGTCGAAGATCGCGTTGGTGTACTTTTCGTTTGGGGGACTTTGTTCGATGATGGATTGTATCTTCCTGGAACCACCACTTATTTTTATTGCGCCATTCACGTCATTTTCTTCAACATGCTACTCGTTATTATTCTTGCTCACACAGCAGATGTCAGGTAAGGTTTTTTTAAAGAGAGCAATTTGAAGGTATATGGATATCCTTGCCATTTTCAGATACCAAGAGAAGATTCTTAAGAAGGGAACCGACAGCCGTACGATGTGCCGAAAAATTACATCATGTTTTCCTATTTCCATCTTCCTTATCTTTCACGGGATTACTTGCCTCATCTTTTGGCAATCCTATGGCTACCTGTCCATGTTGGTCAATCCTGCACGATCCTGGAGTCTAATCCTTGCTTTTTACCTTTGGCTCACAGCTAAACGATTGGATACACCTCAGCTTACGTGAGTTTGCTTCCTTTGGTTGTCAGGTGTGACGGCAATCGGGAATCGCATACAACGAAATGGATTTCCAATGTTTTTCTCAAGCGCGTCCTTCCACGTAGTTTGTTGCGATCCCTGTTAGCTGCCTCATCATCTACCCTTACCATTTCTCTCGTTATTTTATTCATTTTTAAAAAATTTATTCTAGGCTTGCCGTGAAAACTTGGAACTAAACAATCTTCATCGTACACGTTTCCTTTCTTAGCTGAGCTTCGCTGCCACAAGCTTTTGCTAGAAAAGGCTCACCAATTCTCTGTTATGTAAGATATGTCAACATCAATAGGGAAATGTGGGCTGTTTATCCTGCTCTTGCCAACCAACCATGATGGATTGGTGCTCTATCGTGCATGGCGTAAATAATCAAATGGAAATCGTTGATTCAAGCTTGTTTCTTGTTATTTAATATGACAACAACAGTGGGACAGTTTTTTGGTGTTTTATTTCAATTTCATAATTACTAGTCTTTAGTTGGCTTCCATTTATTAGGCTGAGAAACGGACTCTTTTATGGATAACTAAATTTGAATAGGAAAATAGACGCCATTGTTTTGCAAATGGTTTTATATTTGGTGACGGTTGGGTGTAGAATGTTGTGGGCTTTAACCGAAAAAGGCGGTGGTCATCTTTGAGGTATTTTATTTTTATCTGATCAATCATTAAATATTTGCTAGAACAGACAATTTTTGTTTGAGACCCAGATTTTACTTTGTGTTTTCACCACCATCTCATTTTCAGGTATGGAATAATGTGGCGAACGAATCGAGTATTCCGAACATTGGCAAATTTATCTTTACATTAAAAGGATATTAGCAAAAAAAAAAAAAAAGAAGGAAATGGATTCGGAGATTCAAAAAATCTTGAGTTTGGGCAAACATTTTACTCGGTATAGGTAATGCGTTATTAAATTCATTTAGAATTTTAATACTTACGTTTGGAATGATGGTATGGAGAAAAATGCAACGTTTGTAATAATGATGTATTCGTTCTGCTGTGAATTCTTTTGGTGTGCGAGTATGGCTGAAGATTGGCATGTTTGACTACTTGTTTTGATACAGAATCGAACACTGCGACGTGACAGACGAAGAAGGAGAACTGGCCGCCGAGATCAACTGCGGTGACGTTTGCAGCACAACATCCGACTGTGCATTCCATCGTGTCGGTGAAGCGGATGTTGACGGATTTGTTAGCCAATAAGGTGGAGGCGATCGATAATGAGACGAATGAACACTTTCGCTATCCTGCGTCATAGAACTACTAGACACCAGCGGAGGAACTTGACCACCACGATGGATGTAGGCCAAGTGCAAGCTGTTCGACGAAGACATGGCCAATGTTTCAGCACTCGTCACTGTCGACATTTGTTGGCAGGCTTGCATCAATCCATTAAAATCAAATTTGTACGTATAACGCTTTCCAGCAACCTTGCTCATAATGTTCTTGTCGTAGTAATATCTGCCATGCAAAAATGCAAATTTTTACCTTTAAAAAAGATTGTTATTATTTTATAGGTTTTGAAATACCTGAGCGCCCGACTGAGCTTATCGTAATTCATGTTTGGTTTGGCTTTGCGGTTGCCCCATTGACGAGCCACTTCATCAGGATCGAGTAACTTGAATTCACCTTGGCTACCTTCCCACGCAATCCAGGCCGCGTTAGATTGAGGATCGGCCAGTAATTCCAGTAGAAACTATACAAAGGTAATGAACAAAGGAACGTTTTTTACATTGCCATTCATCATTAAAGTTTTATTTTAATTTTAAAAAATAATAATAAGTCTACCTGCCACAACTGGATTTGCCCGGATGTAGAAGCCGGATCTGGATCTTGCACGGATTTGCCTCCGTCTTTATTGATGTCTGGTGAATCGGGGGAACCCTTTTTTCTGCGGGCGATTCCCAGAGTTGTGTGCAGGAAATCCTGAATCCACCAAGACGGATGCGTTGCGGATGCCGACGGCGATGCGGACATGGCCGTAGCCGATGGCGATTCATTGGCTGTGGAATGCGTGAAAGACATGCTGTTTGATTGAGAAGTCAACTCTTGAGTCGATTGCGGTTGGACCCGGATCGTCTCCAACACCTCTGCACCCTCTCCTGCCGGATAGAAAACAATCAAGTACAAAAATAAGGTTAGTGGCTATATAACACCCAAATTACAGTGTACAATACAAAGGTTTTTCGCCGGACGCATGCGCTTGTCCAGCCCTTTTTAGAATAGCAATCAATCTTCAATCAGCGCAGTGTCAAAGATTGTTTAGCAATCATTTTCACCTGAGACTTAATTAAATGGCTACCGTAATCCAACCCTTTATTTATTTTTTTTTTAATAAAAGAAAATATCTGAGCCAATATAATCAGCCACTGTGTAAGAGGGACTGTGAGATTCTCATTATACGAGGCTCATCCCACCAAAGAATGTCCAAGTGTTAAAAGACCAATATGATCTGCACCACAGGGGGGGAAAGGGATGGTGGGCGGAGTTATCTTTTTATCTGATGCATTGCGGAATATCCGTTCGTATACATTTCCTCATCGTATTAGATCTTGAAAATAGAAAGCTAAGGTCCTGTTGATCCATCAACCGCCTGCTGGCTTTGCTATGGGTATCAAAAGCTTATACCACATTTATCAGATATTGAATAATTTTTGTTTTGTACGATATAGCTGAAGCATTTAACTTTTACACGCACGCAATTTAGAACGATAGATTTTCACTAAAACAACATCTAAGGGAATGCGGATAGCCCCGGAAACCTTTGATATGCAGATGTTTTGATTTCAACCTCTGATTGCTCACTCGTATTCCTTAATTACAATTAAGGATTCTTTAATGTAAAGATTTTTAATTATCGTTCTATCGCACATGTACGATATCACCTTCTTCTCATTTAAAAAAATAAATAAATAATTAAAAAAGAGGCAGTTTGATTTAACTCGTACCATTGTTCGGTTGTAGATGTGGTCGTTTCAGCCAGAAAAGGGCGGCCGCTAGAAGTGGTCCAGCTTCAGATCCTGCCACTTGAATAAAATTGTCTACCGTCCACGTACAGAGAAGCCGGCCATTGGTGGGGAATCTCGCTGGATCCGTCGATTCTGGCCCAATTTTTAATTTCTTTTGAGACCATCGCAGCCAGGTGGCCACCTGTTCTTCGTTCCACGTACTCGGGTCTGTCTCAATACCACATAATCATTTTTTTTTTGTGTAAGGTAAAAACCGTAATTGGATAACTAAATAAAATTCTAAAGGTTATCTTAAAATCCCCGGATTCTAAGAAAGCGCACGTGTTCGTTTTCACAATGTTTTCTTGTTTTGCACGAAGCCCAGTTAGCCAATATCCGGTCTAGTCGCCTAGATGGCCTAACCCTCTTTTCCTTTTTAAAAAAACAAAACAAAACAAACAAACCCCGTTACCTTTAAAAGTGGCTTTCTTAATTACCTGAGGGAACAGAAACATCGTTGAGAGTCGATTCATCCGACGAAGTGCTTTCGCTTCTTCCGGCCATGGGATACGTTGTAGTGTTGATGTAGTCTTCTGTTTGATTAGGAATTGCTGACGTGGCCGCGCTGAAAACTTCGGGGAATCCTCCTCCCCAGGTGGACAGCGATTGTTGCTGTTGAAACCAACACATTTCGTCGCTCGTGGGTTGACTGTCTTGCGCCGGAAAATCCGCAGACCAACTCTGATGATTGTAGCTGTCGATTTGGTGGTCATTGATTGGCCAATCGGACGCCCACGATGAGGATCCTTCATCGAATGCTGTTTGGTAGCCGCTCTCTTCCGAGATTTCCCGACGCATCGTGTCAACTGGAGGAGCTTGTGGCCGGATGTCTGACGACGGATGGAAATAAGCCGGCACGAGTGGCGGAACGATCAGCGCAGAACTATCCAAATCCCAGAGTGTGGATCTGGCTGATTCTTCCGCGTTGTAGAAATTGTGACCTCCGCCAGTAGCAGCCGCCTGATACTGGCGATCCATCGCGAAACCGACCGGCAAATTGAAACAGGTACCGACACTCATGGAAGAGAACAATAGTTTTTGTATTGTTGACGAGTTCAAATGTTAAGCCGCTAGCTTGTGTTGCGACACTTTCGTGATTCACGGTGAGTCACACTCAACCCGTAGGTGTGTATTTTGTACAGGCCGTACCACTCGGGTGAAAGTTTCTACGTGCAGAGTCACATTTTCTTGATAGTCTCACTGATATATATTTTAATAGACAACTCAGATATTCAATCACAAACACACCGAACTCGATCGCCAAAGATCAGACGAACCTCAACGACGACTGCGAATCAAATGGGAACTTGATGGACAACTTGTTTGTTTTATATGTGGCCGGCTCTTGTCGCTCCGCGATGTCGCAATCATTTAGCGGCGGCGAGTTTTGATGGGGATTTGCTAGTTGATGATTCCAAATGGTTATTTAATCCTTTCGTGACGAACCGGCTTCTGTAAAGCAGACCGCTATACTAAGAGTTTGACGGCAGCGACTTCACAATTTTGCTGCTGCTGCCCCTAATGCCGCCTACGCTTACATTTCTGCAGCTCTACAATGTTGGTAGTGGTTTTAGGGGGGAGGGATATTACCACCATGGCGAGTCTCCTTTTTTTTTCAAAATAATATTCCGAGAATTCATCTCGACTTCCTTCGCCCGCAGCGGACAAACTGGTAGATCTCTGTCCGCCCTGCCGTTCTCGGCCCCGTAAAGAAAAAGAAAAACAAGGGGATTGCGAAACGATACTTATAAACTCATACACCTGCGCTCTTCTGTAATGATTATGCCGTCCGCACTATCTCACGATCATGAAGCAGGTCACTCCACATCCTCTTTTCTTTTTGATTGTTGTTTGTGTTCGACTAATGTATTCGTTTTTGTTTTATCTGATACCGAGCTCTGACACCAAAGGATTTTTCCTTTTCCAAGTTTGGCAATTTTTTTTTTTTTTTTCAAATCAACGATATTTGTCAAAGTCATCGACAACGTTCAAACGGAAGTCGTACCTGAATCCCGTTTTTTTTTCAAGTATGAGGGCTGGGACCAAGTGCTTGCGAACATGTCTCTACAATTTCCCGCGCTTTCCAATGTCCTCTTTCCACACCCACGCAGGTTATGACGTCACTACGAAATTCCCACCGTTGAAAAACCACCACTATTTGTGTGGTCTCACGTTTGTCTACAAAATGAAAACAAGAATCTTTGACTTTTCTGATAAACATTTTGGACATCATCAACGCGTTTATAATTAAAAACTTTCTCGATTTTTTAAAATTAGTTTTTATTGAATTTTTTTTTTTATTTTGAATGTACAGTTTTGTGAATTTTCTTTGGAAAAAAAAAATGGGGAATTTTTTCTTTGGTCCCAAAAAGGGCGACATAACTTCCGGCGGCTTGTCAACTGAAAAAAAAAAGGGATTGGCTAGTGTCAATCCTACCCAAGGGACTGTCACAAAAATATTTTTTTTTTTAAGGAAAGAAATGGCAACAAGAACGTGCCGACAGATCCATTTGTCGTTGTGCCAACCAAAAAAAAAAAAAGTCTATCGTTTTCAGTGTAACAGGAAATCATTACACCATTCATCTGCTCTTCATTTCGCCACTTGAATGTTATCCAATATCGACGCCCAAAAAGTTGGATAATGAAAGAATGAAGAAATAAGGGCAACACTTTTGTGTAGTAAATAAAGCGGCGGGATGTCAGCTGCTGCGAAGATCAACAAATATTCTGTGAAACTATGCTGGTCTTTCGGTCATTTTTGGACGCGTCAACAATGGAGGCGTCGATTGTTATTCGCCATTTGTAGACGAGCTGGTCTCTATTCTTAGCCGTGAAGCTATCGGCAACGTATTGTAAACACACACTCCGTCCAAATACTTACCAACGAAAATCAATGGAGTGTAAGATACCAAGTGGACTTGACGGTGTGAACATTGGCACTTAATTTTGGCCATTCAGATGGCTCTGAATTCTGCAGTAGCGTATTACGAAGAGGATTCTCTAAACGAGGAGAATTCATATCGATTCAAGGTTGGAACATGTTTAGAAATTCTACGCTTTTTACGATGATGAATGTAGTTTCTTGTAATTGTCTTGCATTAATGAGCTTAAACCCAAAGGCATCGATAGGGACATTTCGTGTGTGCGTGTCATTTATCACCATCATGGACCTTTATTGCGTTTACTTCTAAAATGTGTTAATCCTCGGGGCCATTTTCGGGTTGACGCTTGCTACACAAAGTACTGTCAAAAGCGTCACTTTCTACTCGGTCGTCATCTCATTCGTTTCTATTTTATGTGGATGAATAATTTGCAAGACACGTTTCACTTTCTTACTTTCAATTTCGTTAATTGTTTGCGAGAACTGCCACGATCAGGTTTTCCCGACTCGTCTACTTCGAAGTCGTCTTAGACTTGTAGCAGACGACGTTGACCGAAAGAATAGATCTGCTGATTAGCATTTTCGAGTCGAGGAAACTCAATCAACAGTAAAATTTTAGTAGTGCATATGTCGACGCCATTGTGAGTGCATGATTGCTTCAGCCATGAAGTGGGTTAATAAGGGAATCAAGGCGAATATTGAAGGACAGAGTGTAACGTACAACTTTCTCTCCAATGATTTTCTCGTGTTTGCCAAATGCTTCTTTCAACTGATATTTTGAGTGATCCTTTTTTAAATTGCATAGACAGCGGCTGAAGATGAAGGGCGTTTCGATATGCTGGGGCTGGAAGTGGGAGATTTGTCAAACCCTGTCCACAGAAGAACCATCAGGAGACCGAAAGAGAATCTTTTCAAATCGACTTTTCTGACTGTGACAGTTATCCTCGGTGTCACACTACTTGTTTTATTCTTCCCACATGGATTAGGAAGTTTCAGTAGAAAGCAAGTTATTGATGTTGCTGAACAAACCAGTGCCAAATGTAACCAATCTTGCCAGTAAGTCTGTCGTTCATGACAATGATTATACGTTGAAACCATAAAACTAACTGAAAGAAATGTTTAGAATTACTCTAGTGGAAAGCATACCAGAGGGACTAACTTATCCCAATAAAACTATCCAGCCATCTATATTTGATAGTTGGTTACGTCTGATTGACATGGCAGAGGATTCGATTGATATAGCATCTTTTTACTGGTCCTTGAACGGAGAAGATGTTGTGCCTCATCCTTCAGCTTGGAAGGTATATCTCATTTTGAAATGCCAATTGAAAAATGCGTTTAAATTCCTCAAATATTTTAGGGAGAGCTGGTATTCAAACGGCTGAAAGAAGCCGGACTTGAACGAGGAATTCAGATTCGCATCGCTCAAAATCAACCTTCGAAATCAGCTCCGGATGAAGATACAAGTGTGTTAGAATCCTTGGGAGCTGCCGTCGTCCGTACCTTGGATTTTAGTCGTTTGATTGGTAGCGGAATTTTGCACACCAAATTGTGGGTGGTAGATGGAAAACATTTTTTCGTCGGTTCTGCGAACATGGATTGGCGTTCCCTAACTCAGGTGGTTTCTTTAACATACGGATATAAAAAAAACCTCTAAATTATGACCCTCTTTTACACAGGTGAAAGAACTGGGAGCAACGGTTTACGACTGCCCATGTTTGGCCAAAGACATGTCAAAAATTTTCGAAGTCTATTGGGCGTTGGGCGATGTAAACGCTACAATTCCGGAATCATGGCCACAAGATTTGTCCACTCGCATAAATTACACGAATCCCCTGATGGTGGCCTTGAATGATACACAGTCCTCCGTCTACTTATCGGTAAATTTAAGCTTTCTAAATGCTTTCAAATAGATGACTAAGACTTGATCTAAATTTCAGAGTTCTCCCCCTCAATTGTGTCCACAAGGTCGGACATCCGATTTGGAATCCGTATTGCATACAATGGATCAAGCTCATGAGTATATAAATATCGCCGTCATGGACTACATCCCGGCAATGCTGTACACACCACACCACCAGTAAAAAATATTAAAAAAATATCTCTTTACATGTCTTCGTAATATGTAATGGAAATTCAACATTTTTTTTTTTTTCTTTAAAGATTCTGGCCAGATATTGATAACCAGCTCAGACGGTTAGCTATCAACAGAGGCATCAAAATTCGGTTACTGGTTTCGCATTGGAAACATACCACACCTGCCATGGTGCCATTCCTGAAATCGCTGGCTGACATTTCAAACGTCTATCCACACGTGGACGTACAAGTCGTAAGAAGCTTAATATACTTGAATTTACGCCGTTTTACTTCATATTTTTTAAACGACCTGTCAATCTCTAACCTAATTCTGTTTAGAAAATCTTTATTGTTCCTGCCTTCAGCCCCGATCAAGAGAAAATACCCTTTGCCCGCGTCAACCACAACAAATACATGGTGACCGATAAGGCTGCTTACATAGGTGAGTGTGTCTGAGATGATGTAAACGTCTGTTATCTTTTAATTGTGTTTGCACCGACGGCTTGATGACTAATAGTCTAATCTCTGTTTGCTTTTTTTGTAATGCTTTACTACTTTATTTGTGTGGATTCAGGAACTTCCAACTGGTCTGGTGATTATTTTATCAGCACAGGAGGTAATCGACTCTCGTGTTATGCCATGTGTTTGACGTATATGACCTTGATTAAGGGCACATCTTATCGTTTTAGGTGTAGGACTGATAGTCAACTCAAGCGAGTCTAGTGGACAAACTTTGCAGAGTCAGCTCAAGGAGCTTTTTGATCGAGATTGGAACTCTGCCTACGCTCATCCATTGGATTCCATCAGCATCTCCTAAAAAAAACAAACATTTGAAATGATTTTGTGTGTGTGTGTGGTGCCAAGCAAACGGCAACAGTGTCAGAGCATATCTATTTCCTTTGCCGGTCCTTACCAAGTATATCCTTTCTTTGTGTTACGACGAGAAGTTAAGAAAAGGAAAAGCCAAAAAGATTTATACCGACAGGCATTGGACTCCACGACCCCCATATAGCACTCAAATTATCCTGCCCACCCCCCACGCCCTCCCTTGTCGTGGGGTATTCAGTTTCGAGAGTCACAGACGGGGTTTATGAATAACACAGATAAATAAGTCGTTTGGGTTTTTCCAACACGGTAAACCAACATTCGGGCAAAAGAAAAAATAAATAAATGAATTATTTAAGATATGCGAAAAAGAAATGTAGGGAAGAGACAGGAATAATACATGTGATATTGTAAGAGACATACTTTGCTGCCCACGCTTATCGAAGCGTTTCGACGGGCACGAGTCCAGCAACGGCCGGGGGGAAGGAGAATTGTAGAGCGGGTGCGTACGCCTTCTCTTTTTTTTTCGTTTCTTTTTTTTTTTTTTTTTTTTTTCTTTTCTTTTGGCTATGGACAGGGAGATTTTCATTCATAAATAATGGGGAGGGGAGATGCCAGACCTTGAAAGAATGCCTTTCGGGAATAATGGGCGACCAATAGGAAACAGGCTCCGCCTCTTACGATGCTACGAGTAGTAAAACGTAGTAAGAATGGGTTGAGTAAAAGTGGGGTAGTGGTGGGTAGTCCACCCACTGTAAGACACGCTGACACGGCATCCGCCATTTTGAGCCGTTTTTCTTTTCTTTTTTTTTCTAAAAGTTTTTCTTATCAAAATAAAACTGTATGTATTACTGGTACGACGAAAGCAGATATTATTACGTGAAATTAATCGGCTTTATTTGATGCTGAAATATTGAACAAGTAGCAACTAAGAAGCCCCACGTTGAATTAGAATTGAAAATGTGGTACGCAGATGCCAAAAGTTTCTTTGTGTGTGAAAAAGAAATGGTCGCCAGGGGATCAGCTGATGGGCTCGTACGAATAGTGGGCGGAGCTTCGCAGATAGAGAGACCCGTAGTAGATGGGTCTCGCGTATAGTTTTTTCATTTGTAGACGGCGCTGTCGAGCCGGCCGGTCGAGTGTTTCAACCGTGTCCTGTCATCGACCGATGTCTTGGTGTTGTAACAAAAGAAAGGCAATTCTCTTTTCATTTTTAGTGTCTAGATAATTTGAAAGATAAATTATCTTATCTCAGATTTGCATTAGTTAACGGAAGCTACGTCGATTATTGTTTGTACTTTGCCCAAAAAGTTCTCTTTCGCGATACTTTCCTTTGTTCGTCTGTGTTTGTCATGGAGCTGCTGACGTGACTTTCGACTCAACTGATTTAGATTGTTGTAAACATTTCGTGGCTTGTTAATCGAACAGAATATTTTGCGTGGTGTGTCGTTACCAGTTTTCTTGTTTGCTATTGAATAATGTTGAGTGTTCGCCATCTCACACTGAAACTACGATCGCAGTCTCTGAACGAAGAATCCAACAACTTCAACAGCACAGACAAGGTAACTCATTTCCATTGGCTTTAAAGTTGATTGCCGGCTTTGTGTGTGTATCTTTGTGTACGAGGAGGAATGGTGTACGGGTATCAAGAGAATAAAAAAATAAAAAGGGAAAAAGACCGGCCCCAAGATGGCGGAGTATAGCGGGCCGCCCCGTACACACTTACAGGGAGAAAAAGAACAAAGGCGCCCGTGTGAAACGGACAATTTCAACCGCTTTGCAGCCGGTCTATCTACCGGAAATGTAGTCGAAATTGAAGTCTGGTATGCTACTCGTCGAATACCCGTCTCTGCACAATCACCCGATGAGAAATAGACCGTGAGCGAATTATTTTTCACGAGGCTTCTTTCTCTCCGCCCCTCTTGGCGGCCGCCCCGTAAAAGATGGCTGACTCTCTCGTTCGCATTTTTTTTTTTTTCTATTTTATGTTGTTTTCTTATTTTTGTGAGCGGTTGGTAGTGTTGCGTAGGGTGGTGGGAGGGGGTTAGGTTGTGTCACTACTACGAATACTACGAACTACTATTACTACTAGCAGCACCAAAGTGTGTAAAAACTACTACCGGCCATTTCCCTTGGCATAATTTATATCTCCCTATTTTTTTTATTAGATATTTTGTTTTCTTTCCTTTTCATCTATGTGTTGTTGTTGCTGTTGTCCTCAATTTGGGCTCTCGAACGACCCTCTTTCTATTTTGTATTTTAAATAGCTGTTAAAGCCAAAACAAGCGTTGACAGTTGTTGTTTTTCTCCTCTCTTTCTCTATTTGGCATTTAAAGCCGGAGCTTGATCGGGACTCGGGGACTGAATCGGACGACGAACTCGGACCCAGTGACTATCATCAAACAACTGCGTCCTCCATCGGTAAGGTTGAAAAAAATTATCTTTTAGCCTTGGCTTTCTTATAAAGGTTTTTTAAAAAATATAATACAATGATTAGAAGAAAAAGTTCGTTCAACTGTATGGGGGAAGGAGGGGGCGTGATTGGCATCAAACGGGAGAAAGTGTCACTTTTAATAGTACACGGTGAGAGCCGGGCGATGAAAGTCTTGTGAGAGACGGGCAGCTTTCCAACTTTTTCTCCAACAATCTCCTCCTCAAGACATTTCAAATGGCTTTTTTTATTCCTTTGTCCGCTTGCTGCTGCTGCCCCCAACGGGGAAAACTTCTTTTTAACTATTTATTCATTTTATTTCTTTCTTTTAAAAGGAAAAAAAAAAGTCAAACATGGCTGCCATCAAGTCATTTCCCCCCCTTTTTAAAAGAAGAAAAAAAGTTTGGCCTTCTTGTTGATGTGTTAAGAAAAAAGAAAGAAATCAGTTTAAAGAAAAAAAAAACCTGCCTAAAATCGTCTCTAGTGATTTACATTTCTGGACTCTAAGACCCCGGAGAGAGGTCCTATTATTACAAAGCCGTGTGTGGCATTTCTTTTAATATACCAACTTCCACGTGCACGAGCCTGTCCATTATTTGCGTCTAATATGTCTCGTCTTAAAATAAAAAAAAAAAGGTTACAACATGGAACGAGAAGATTTGGAGAATTCGAGTGGCCCACAGAGACGTGGATTTTCGAGTATTCGGGAGAGGACTCGCTCTGAAAGTGGGAAGGAAAATTCAATACGATCGTTGGTACCTCGGCAACGCCGCAGCGAAAGGGCATTACTGCGCGAGAGGTGCACTGAAGCCGTTATGGCCACTACATTAGCGGCTGTAGCGGCTCTGTCGGCTGGAGATGATGCACCTTCGTCGATGGATCGCCGATCGACCGATAGTCCCGTCGAATTTTGCGTTACGGATTCTGCGCTTCCATCGGATTCAGATCACGGACCTTGGGGCGATCAACATAGTTCTGAGGAGGAACTCGAATGCATCAATGGTGCCGAGGAAGAATCGACGACTCACGATTTACTCACGACACCGCAGGCAACTTCTGGAACGGCTTTACGATTTGGACCCAGTGCCTTTGGTCCACCTCGTTTCTGCCCAAATCAGCACAATCAACAACATCCTGCCCGCCCTGGAAAAGTTGCTTCTCTCCAGGTAATTTTATTTAATTATTTTTTAATTGTAAATTTAAATGTGTTTAAAACTATCGATTGAACAAAATTGAATGTCATTATAGGGTCCAGAGAAGCGAAAGTGGGGCCAAGTGAATCATCGTCGAACGCCCAACGGCTCCGTCAGTGATCGAATGAAAACCCGTCCGCGATCAGCTGTTTTATTGCATCATACGACCGGTTCGGAAGTGATTGGATGCCTGGAGCCTGAACGGAGCATTAGCAGTGTAACATTTGACTGTTCGGCTTCATCAGATGATGAAGTTCAATCATTGGTTGGAGCTCAAGATTCTCCTTTGCCGCTCGAGTTCCGCACCTCGCCACCGGAGGGTGCTCACCGACCGACACGCTCTCTCTCTCCGCCGCCGAAATTCTTCCTAGCCGATTGCCGACAAGATCTAGCCGCTCCCAGCGCAGCAGCAGCCATGTCGACGCCGGCACAACACGCTGAACCACCGGCTGCTTTGTCCGTCGCCAACGGCAACAATATCGCATCGCCCCGCAAGCGCCATCGTCACGCCCATCGCTCTCACCACCAAATTCAGCGTCCTTGCCTCGATTTCGAAAAGATGCAGCAGGTCAGTGTTGTTTTTTTTTTTTTTGTTTCTTTCGAACCATTTTGGCTTTTGGTGAGAGGAGGGAAATGATGGCCGTTACATCACAAGCAAAGCAAAGATTTTTTGTTTTTTTGTTTATTACATTCCGGAGTAAGGAAAAGAAAATGGATGTGAAAACAAAGAAGCGGAACGTGACTGACGTCACGTTGATGCAACCGATTTGATGTCCAAAGAGCTTATTTTAAATCGGTTCCCCCCTCTCTTCCTTTTCACAAAGTTAGCGGGTTTGTATATCCGACCTTGTGTAAACACCACAAGTCAGCGTTTCTTATCCGGCCAGTGTGTGTATGTAACCGAGAGGGGGGGAGGGGAAGGGCTTCGGGCCGTTCATTGAGGACTTGCGAAGGTGACTGGAAGGTTAAGCTTAACATATACACACATACAACTGGATAGGGCGGGTAGAACTTTTTTTTTTTTTTTGTATGGTATTCTCTGCTTGAATGATCAATCAAGACGATTGGCTTATTTAGAATTCACGTCACGTGTTGTTAAAGGCTCCTAACACATTGTTGGCTTCTAGCCATTAATCGTTAATTGGCGAAATGCGAAAAAAAAGTATTCATTTTTTCGAATGGTCGACGAGAGAGAAAAATAACAATTTCACTTGTTGAATGCGTTGTGTATCCTTTTTTTGTTGTTGAAATACTGACACTCATTTACGTTGCTAAACGTGTAATTGAACAACCCCGTTTCGAGAGACCTTCGAAAGAAATAACGAGTTTTTTTTTCTTACCTTACCCTGTTGGCATTTTTTCGAAAAAGCTGGTTTTTTCTGGGTTTTTTTCGACACGCCCCAAGGTTCTTTTTCCAAAAAAAAAAGAATGGATCCTTAGTTTTGATGTATTTAACGCGTTTGTGAAAAATCGATCAGATATTGTTTTTCTTATTTTTTTTTATGGTTGGTTTCGATTCAATTATCCTCTTTTTCCAAAAGAAAAGGGCTTCTCTATTCCGCAAACAAGGTAGGAAGGAAATAAAATCGATTTTCTATTCCACGTCCGCGACGCGAGATGCCTTTAAAAAATTGCGCTTCGAATCGGTTAAACTTCAACAAAAGAAATATTCGCGATTAGAATCAATTAATTCATCTAGGGAATTTCAGAAGTATACACGTAGTGTGTGTGTGTGTGTAAATGTCTCTGCGGAGATGGAAAACTCTTTGTTGGGTTGTCATCCGGGCAACGTCATTCTACCCAAAGAGACGGAATATTTCTTCTTTCCAATTTTTGTTGTTGTTGTTGTTGTCAAAACGTATTCAGTGGAAACGACATTTACGTCAATGGAGAAATCGATCCATATTTTTTTTTTTTTTTTTGCCGACTTCTATAAAATATTGTATTCTTTTCGAATTTAGATGAAGAACCGATCCGTATCGACCTGGCGTCACGACGGCGAACTCTCCCTCTTCTGCTGGTGAAACCTAAACAAATTATGGCATTGGGAAATAAAAACACCTCTTTTACATACTGCCCTGGGTGGGTGCGTTGCCCATCTTTTCGTTTTAAAAAAAGAAGAAATCACGCGCTGTTTTTCATCTCTTTGTGCATCAGCGCCCAACAATTTTTGGTCCTTGTTGTGTTTTTCGTTTATCGTTCCCCAATCCTCACACAGACACACACGTTTGCGGGCGCGATATTATTATTTTCTATACATTATTTCGCTTGTATACTCCTCTAAAACAATATATATAAATATAATTAAGAATATTATTCGAAACAAAATATTGGAAAGACCCTGACAACACAGACTGTCCTACGTATTTAAGATTCATTTCTTATTACAGTCTTTCAGAACAGGAAAAAGCTGGAAGGGTCCAATAAGGAAAAGAAGTTAAAAAAAAATGATCTTAAAAAAAAATATTTTGGAGAAAATTAGGTGGTAATTTAAATGTCGTGAATTCTCAAAACCTTTTTTTTTTTTTTAATCCTTACTGGGTTTACGGGTTCAAAACATTAATGAATTCAGGGAGATTGCATTGAGAGACTTGCCGGAGATTGGTCTTTTTTGTCTCTTACCTGAGGGAGAATTTGCAACATGACCGAGAGAGACACACGACTCGAAACCAATCCAAGTACAAAGTTATACAATAATGTTTTTAGGTTTTTTTTTCTTTTCTCTATTATCCCCCTTTTTAATTCGTGGTTTAAAGAAATAATGTCAAAAATGTAAACAGCGTCGACGTCAAATGAGGAAATGGGTTTTTGCTCGGTGAAACTTGAAGGCCACACACATAATATTGGATTTGAAAAGAAAAACAAAAACAAAAAAATTCTTTTTTCGATCTCTCTTTAAAGTATATTTGGTTTTTCTTCGGCTTCACTGGAACTTTTTTTTTTTCAACCTGGAAGATGGCGCACATAACAATTGTTGTCATGTATTATTGATTATTCAAAAGAAAAACTGCAAAAAGAATGCTATATAATTAATATCTATGATACTAAACTACTATACATATTATGTCATATTTGGATTTTTTGTCTCTTTTGTTCTCGAGGTGAAAGAAAAAAATCACGAGTTTTTTTTTCCAGTCTCCAGAAAGGCAAATCGTGTTGTACACATGGAACGAAACACATTTAATTATTACATTAGACTAAAAACACAAAACTGAGTGCATGGGCTGTTTTTTTTTTTCTTCTCATTTTCACTCGTTCCAAATGCCTTGGTGTGTCTCTTCTTTCTTTTGCAGAAAACAAAAAAATTGTTGTTTTGTATGTTCACAGTGTATGTATGTAAAATTCTTTCTACATATACAGTATCACCACCATGAAACAAGGAACTTTTTGAAATGGGTACGTTGCCTGTGTGTGTTGATTACTTGATTCAATTCAATAAACGAATTGTTACGATGAATATTTTTTACGAATGGTTAGCGTCCATTGGAATCGATCCAAGAAACTTGGCAAGCAGACGACAAAAGAATACAAAATATTTTGTGTGGGTGTCGTCTGCTTGGCTTATTCAACAGCTGACGACGGAAGTAAAAGAAAAAGGGGAAAAAAAACATCCTCAATGACGGAAATCGATGGACTTTGCTGAAAAAAGAAATAAGAAATCGTCAACAACAACGAAAAAAATAACCTTGTTTACGTGCACTTCCGTACGGATGAGCTGCCCGGAAAGAGAGAACGCCGTGATGCCAGAAGACGTTGCCATCTAAAGTTTCGATCAATTTTCCATGGCTACAAGTCGTGGAAGAGAAACTCACAAAGGATGTATACATGTTTCTTTGTTTCAAGGATTTTGTATTTATTGCAAGTCGATTGAATGTACGAGTTTCTTAATATGCTTCTGAAAATCGTATGGATTTTCCTGTCTGGATTATAAATCGTGATCACGCGAATTCCCAACAAACTTTTACTTTCGATCGATAAATTAACATGTAGTTTACTACAAAACAACGAACGGGGATTGGCAAAATTGCGTGATCATGTCTTTCTTTGAAGAAAAAAAAGAAAAAAAACCTAGTCTCTGATGTAGTAAATGATCATTTCCAGGGACTGGCGGGGGCTCGGTAAATCATTATTGCTTCATCCCATATGGCTGTAGGCATTTTCATTTGATTTATTATCGTCTCCTCAAAACAAAAAGACTAAGTCGCGAAACTAGGCTTTTTATTTTGTTTTGCTGCATCGTTAGTGCCACCGGCGCAGAAAACGGTTTTAGCTTGCCTGTGCAGCCAGAGGTGCTTGTCCCAAACGAACTCGACGAGTCGGCCATCTTATTTCGAATGGTAAGCCGATTAATTCGTTATGCAATTTGATCATTTCGTTATCTTTGGGGATTAAAAAATTATTAAATTGTCTCATTATTGAATTTTGGATGTAAATTTATTTGAAACTGTTCCAGGCTAACTGTATCCACCGTCGCCAAAGCAAAACTTTGAAAAATTATTTCCAAATGCCCCCAGGGCTTTCTTTTTCGAAGGTGTTTCTTTATATTGGCGCCAAAAAATAAAATCTCTCGCCTTTTTCCCATTTACTTTACCTAGTTCCCATGTAAGAAAGAAAAAATAGTATCCACCTTTCTCCACCAGAGGGTTACCTGATGACACGGCTGCTAGTCACGCCAAAGTCGTTATTCTAGATCCAACATTCGTAATAATAGATTAGGTATACATTGTAAATTGCATTTCCTAAAAACGAAGGCAAAACTTGGTGCAAAGTATAAAACGCACTGCAAATACATAAACAAGAATGCAAATAAATAAATACAAGAATAAATGCAAAACACATAAGAGAGAGAGAAAAAAGTTATCGAGCTTC
Source organism: Daphnia magna (assembly GCF_020631705.1). Classification (NCBI taxonomy): domain Eukaryota; kingdom Metazoa; phylum Arthropoda; class Branchiopoda; order Diplostraca; family Daphniidae; genus Daphnia; species Daphnia magna. The sequence continues at coordinate 2,479,370 of NC_059189.1, read as the reverse complement.
ACAGGAAAAAGAAAAGAAAAACGGGTTGGGTTGAGGCACGACGTGCGCCATATTGAACTTTGTGACAACATTTGTGCACTTAAAAAATGAACGTGCAACATTTCAGCCAAATATGGCTGTATTGATCGAATATAATAAAAGGGTTTCATACTTTTTTGTTGGCACCTGTTCTATCACTAAATCCCGAAACGCCAACGGTTATTTTCTTGGAAATTTCATTTGCGTTGTCAAACAATTTGTTGTTCAGGCAACTCTGTGATCGTATCAAGCAAGTCAACTGATTATTGTGAAATGCAATCTGAAAAGAAATGGCTCACAGCTCTAAGTAGTAAGAGTATCAGACTGTTTTTTTTTTTTTCTTTCTCTTTGTTGAATGGTGCGGCGCCACAATCAGGTAATTTCGTTGAGTACGCAGCCCACGGTGTTTCGAACATGTTGCCGTATTGATTTCATGACATTGTAACAGATTTGAGAAAGAAAATGAGTCTCTCATGAGCCCTTACCATCAAACTTCCATCTTTGTCATTGTGTATGAAATTTCTTATTTCTACTTTTATTTTGTTCTTCCTCTAACTTCTTTGTTTTCTAATTTCATTTTTGATTTGCGCACAACGAGAAATCGCTTACACTATAGATAGGAACTGTGCTTACCTAGTTTTCATGTTGGATTGTGTGGTGGCCCCCTCCTCCGGTCTCGTAGAGGGCCAACGATTATCGTGATTATACTCCATTATCATTGACTTCCTTTTTCTCTCCCCTCTCTTTCTTTGCGTGTATACAATGTATAGTGTACGCTACTTTGTTATTTCTCTCATTTTGGGGCCTCTAGTAAAACCTCTAGGCAGTACCAAAAACCATTAAAAGCTAAATAACAATCCAAATTTCTATTTTTCGTACCACGTATGTGTGCACAGATGTGGAACTGTTATCCAGACAAAGTGCTTTGTTCGAAAACTATGCATTGAGTTGTACAAATAGTCACTACGTGGCGCCACTCTCCGCAACGTGATCGCCTAAAAGTTTCCTCGGTATGGTCAGAAAATGGACAACGTGACTGTTTGTTTGTGTTTGATGAGTGATTTCAGTCTAGATTTGGTTCATCAACTAATTTCAGGTACGAAAGCAGCAATCCTTCTTTTAAAACTTTAGATATAAGTCATTCTATTTATATTCGTGGTCGTCATAAAATAGGGTAGTTGTGCTGTTGTTAACAAAGCAGTTTTTAATGATTTCCTCGATGTTGCGTACCATTGTGAAATCGTATACGTGAAGCTGTACACGCTTGCTTGGTTTCTCTCTCTCTTTTCATGACTATATATTGTTATGTCTGGCTCGTCGGCGCCAGTTGCATAAATTTACGCATTGTTGCCATGCCACTCATCGTGTAAATGGCGAAATTTTTGGCGAACACAACGAGGTTATTGCGATGTTCAGTTGTTTGTTGTTTTTCCCGTTCACTCCCTAGTTCGGCTGCACTAGGATTAGAATCTGTATAGTGTATAGGCAGGACATCACTTCGTGGAACGAGTTAAAACCGAACGCTCCAACCAGACCTTGAAAAACGTTTGAACGATGAGAGGATACTAGCCTGTGCCAAATTACTTCCTTGAGAGTACAGCTTCAAGGACGAAGACGGCCTGATCACGGGGGCGTGTCAATTGACGATTTAGCCAATAGCGGACGAATGGCGACGCTGTGTCCCGCGTGCAAACAGCATGACATGGTCAGACGTGAACTGGCAGTCCTAGAACGATATACAAATTCCTTGTTGGCATATTTGTGTGTAAACAATTAAGGCAGTTTTCAAAAGTGGCTTTTTGTTCGTTTTAATATTTTTTTTATAAGCAAGGAAACTTGCTTTAAAAATAGAGTAAACGAAAAAGTAGGTAGTAGACGTGTTTGTGCGTGTGACCTTGTTGCCATATTGGGTAAGACGCTGTGATGTTAGATAAAAGATAATTTTAATTCTTAAGTCAAGATCGCTTGGCCTTCGCTTCTTTTAAGCCTTTTAATAAAATATGGAGATTAAGAAAAGAAATGAAGCCATTGACAATTTTTTGGGTGATTTTTGTCTATCATTGGGTTACACAATGTTTGCGTAGAGTCCACTTTTCTTCCCAGCTCAAGGCTATGTTTTCACAGTTGAAATTCCAGACGTCTATCGTTCCTTTTTCCTTGCTATCTATTTTTGTCGATTAGCGGAAAATGTAATTCCATGGGAAATGAAAAAATAAAAAAAAAAACTAATGGACAACCTTGTCGGATATTTAATAGCATTTTTTTCTGCGTTTTATTGTCGACAGGTGGACGACGAAAATGTCTTTAATTTACAGCCGAAGAAGACGCAGCCAGAGCTTTGGAAGTTATGGCTCTTACAAAGAACAACTGGCAATGGAGAAACCCGTACCTGCCAAGCCGGAATTAATCGAAGGCTACGCTCACATTTGTTTCGACGAGCAGGAACTTTGGTTTCGCGGGATTTTGTCCACCGCTGACGGACAATCTTCGTATAACCTAACGGGCAAAAGAACTTGTCGTGGAATGACGGAAGAAAACGATGATGTCACTGATGGTCCAGATGTTGTTCGCGACTTTCCATCGCCACTGCGTACACCGAATTCCGGATCAGTGGAAATAAGGTCACAAGACGTGAGCGCCGCTTCCGGCTGCATCAGTCGACAGGATTCGTTGGATAGTCGAGCGGAACGCGAACTTCAATTTATTTTAGAAGAATTGCCTATGTCTCAAAAACAACAAGATAACAGTCCGCCAGTCCTCGACAGTTGCTGCGGATCGCAACCAGTTTCACGACCAGGATCGCCTCCTTCTACTCAACAAATCGTTCGAGCATTAGATAATTTGCTTATCTCCAGTCCTACCGTATGCAGCCTCAGCTCATACAATTTGGATAATATGTCGCCTTTCCGCAGCCGGAGCGGTAGCCGTTCACATCAGCCAACAGAAACAGTATCAGTGGTGTTTGACGTCACCATTTCCGACTTGGAAGAAGGATCGCAGCACTCCATCCGTAGCGTGTCCGGCCGTAAAGGCAATAGTCTGACTCTGCGTAACAAGCAACTCTGTTTCGTGACTGAGCGATCGTTTTGGGGTCAACGGGCGGATATGATCATTCAAAAACAATTAGCCGCTCCTGACATGGTTGGACAGGGCTATCACGTTTTTGCAGGTCCAATGCGTTTCTATTTTTACAATGATTTTACACCATCAGGCGCTTCCTCTTTGACCAATTGGTGCTGGTAGGCAAAAAGCATCGCAAGATCTGTATGATGACAACATTCAAAATTGATGCATGTCAACATACAAAGAAAAATGTTTAGATAGGCATTGTTCTATTTTCTTTAGTCTTAATTTGATTTGGATCTATTTTTTGCAACTTAGTTGACCCATGTGATTGTTACCCGTTATGTACCCTTTGTGCTATTTGTAAATCTTTAGAAAAAAAAAATTTTTCGTTTTTATCTGTTGGAGACGTTTCAGTGGGAAGAGAAACTGAAAAAAATAACTTTTCTTCCTTTCGAAATATTTGGTCAAATCTGTAAGTTTGATAACTTCGTTTTCTTTTCCCTTCTAATCTTGATATTTGCATTGAATACAAACTGAATAAGTCTATCACACATTATAGGTTACCTGTTATGGTGCCTTATTTTGAGCTTATCTGTTTATAAATAAATGTATCAGACCACGAACAAACTTGCAGACCTGCTGACTGCTGTAAATAGGTGCTAGTCTCCATATATTGGTTTATTTTTAGGCGGGTCATTATTGTGTTTTTGTTGCAATACACTTTATTCTTCGCTGATTTTCAATTGTGTTATTCCTTCATAGCGAGAAAGATACTTAAGAGGCTGTAGCAGTATATGAAAAGGATGTTTGATCTCAGTCTTTCATAAACTCTACCAACAACAAACAAAAGCGAGTTTTCAAATCCCTGGACAATTGTTCAGAGTTTTATTTGTTTTTGTTTTTTTCTTTTTGCATGTAATGGCGTGAATTAGTTTGCTTTGGGGCCACAGCCAACATGTTAGAAAAAACAAATAATAAAATTGTATTTTTCGTCTGCTAAGGCCGTCTGAATTTACCAGCTGATATCAACCAAACGTCGAGTCACATCTCGCTTGTTATACCGTTATGTATTCTTAAATTTGTGTTAGAGTGCGACCATGTTTAGGTCGATATTGAGTGCCCAGTTTAATCTGGATACACGTTTTGATCTCCACAGAGCAGTCACAGGTATGTGAATGATACGTAAATCGTCCATGAACAACAATTTCAAGGTACCTTTTTATTATCGTATACCTTTCGGTTCTGCTTACAGATAGCCAATGGACTATTCGCCATTTGTCGAAGTTCAAAACTCTTGCAGTACACGCTGGTAAAGAAGCTTCACAATTTGAAAAGCAATTATTTTGCTTGATTTTTTCTTGCTTTGATCAGGATGTGTCAATACTATCCAATGGAATCTGTCAGGGGATTTAATTCTTTCAGGTTCAGATGACAGAAAACTAGCTGTGACTCGATGGATTGATGGTCATGTAAGTATCCTACAGGTTAATAAGTCAAGCATTTGTATACAAATCTGTTTTCAACATTTTTTCATGACAGGTGATAAATGAAGTCAAGAGTCTACACAAAACTAACATAATGAGTGCGAAGTTTTTACCCCAGTCCGGAGATAGACAAGCAGTTTCCTGTTCGGGTGATGGTGTCATTATGGTTTCTGGTAGTATTTTTATTTCTCTTTCAAGTGCATTAAGTTTGACATATGACAAATCAATTTTAATGATGTTCTGATTCTAGATCTAGAAAATGGAAACAGCAACCTGCAAGGTACATTCAAGTGCCATCATGGCCCAGTCTATGAAGTTGTTACCGTGGAAAGTGAACCAAACACTTTCTTAAGTGTTGGAGAAGATGGAACAGCTAGGTGGTTTGATTTAAGGGCAACGAGAAATTGCACGACTGCACTTTGCAAGGAGGTACGATGTTTTCTTATGCTTATTGTATTTGACTTGATGAATTTATAGCTTTCTCTAAATCCCCTTCCAGAACATACTGTTCGTCTGTCAATCGCCATTGTCGTCAGCCGCCATTAATCCCATCCTACCACACGAATTTGTAATTGGAACATCCGATAGCCAAGTTTACGTAATGGATCGTCGGAAACTAAGCGCTGGTTCATTAATTTCGCCAACACAATCGATCGTGTCTAGCATGAAAGTGTCCTCATTCGCGAGCAATGCATATCGAACTACTTCCGTCCAGTTCAGCCCAGAAGGCGATCAAGTTCTCGCGAGCTTCTCGGGCGAAGGTGTTTACCTTTTTGACGTCAAGGTTTCTAGCTGAATCCCAACCCAGTAACTTTATGTCGACGTTTTCTATATTTGAAATATTTCTCTAGGACCCTGCCTCGTATCTACCTTTAAGTATTCCAAAATCCGAATTAGACGAACAATTTAGCGGAAATCCTGACACCAAGTCTCCCTCTCGCCTACGGGCACGTCAGAGCCACAGTTTTAAACGTGTTCGTTTGCGTGGTGATTGGTCTGACACTGGTCCTTCTGCTGGTATGAGCAGAACTGCTCCTGGTAAACCATATTTATGTAATAACCAAACGTCTGTGTAACTAATGATATTTTGCCCCCCAGATATAGGACAGGCCCGTCCCACTGTTCACGAAGGGTTTATGCAACGTATGGCAGATGTTTTGAGATCCATGACAAGCCTCAATTCTCCAAGTGTCACTTCTCCCCCAAGCCCCTTTGAAAATCCAATAGAGGGGCCTTCTTTTCTGGTTGCAGAAACTAATACTCCTCGCAACACTTCCAGTGTTCGCGATGAAACGAATAGCAGAGACGAAATCGATTTTGTCACGTACGAGTCTCTTGGTAGATCTGAGAATCTTCCAGAGAATCAACTAGAAAACATGGAAAGCAGCGCTGAAGACAGTTCTATTAATTTTTCGGATGATAGAAGTGAAACGTTTCCTCATTTTCGAAACCGTCAAGATTCTGAACAAAGTTCTAGTGGTTTTTCTCTTCCAAGGTACCTATTTATTATAATTGCTAGTTTACCCCATCTATTGCGTAAATAATTTAAAAATTATTTTAGGGAACTTGCTGGTTGTGATGAGATAATGGAGGCTAGGGAGGTAGAGGAGACCTCACCGAATAGTGAAATGCTGTACCAAGCCATTGCGAAGATGAAATATGTTGGACATAGAAATTCTCGGTAGATTGTGTATTTTTTTGTCAATTCTATCAATTCCGATGTAATATCGAGGTTTTATTCGTTAAAAAAAAGAACCGCCATCAATGAAGCTTCGTTTTGGGGGAGGTGCCATGTAATGTCGGGATCCGACTGTGGCCATGTTTTCATCTGGAATCGCCAAACCGGTGCAATTGTCTCAGTTCTGCAAGCTGATACCCGTGTCGTTAACCGAGTTCGCCCCCATCCACACGAACCCATGTTAGCCACATCTGGTATTGACTACGATATCAAACTGTGGGCTCCGTCGTCTGGTCCAGAAAATAACATAAATATTGAAGAGGTTTGATTTCTTCTCGTACCCCTACCTTAACAGCATATCTCAGTGATTTTATTTTGTTTGTTATCAGTTGGTGACACGTAACGCGCGTATGTTGGAAGAGACAAGGGACACGATAACTATACCTGCATCTTATATGATTCGAATGCTGGCGTCAATGACTCGTTTTCGACAAGGTAACATCTAATTTCAAAGTTAAGTTTTCGTGCAATCTGAACCATGCTATTGGTTTATAGGTAATAATCGAACAAATTCCGATTAATCGAGATCAAATTTATCCCAAACGTTTTATTGCACTACAGTATTTGTCAAATGATAACGAGTTTTCCGTGATGTCATAGCTGTCCGTTCTCTAGTCTGTATAAATTATTAGGAGTCATTACTGGTTTTGTCTAAAGAAACAAACAGTTGAGCTTAACCAAAGGTCTGGTTATGACTATTTATTTCTGTGTATGAGTTATTTGACAGAAAACCATTTTGCAATTGAAAGTTCAGTTTGCAAATTAGTTATCATGCGTTGAAATTAAAATGGGTAGGTATTAATTTTTGAATTACAGGTTATATCAACACAAACAACCTTGTGGTAAGAAACTAGTTCATGACTGAGTGATACATTAATAAATTAGCTCCCAGAGATAGGACAGCAAATGAGCTGAAAATAATTCTGAAAGATTTGTACCATGCAGGATATTCAACTGAATATGCATCTTGGAAAATACAAGCAAGAAATGTTCCAATTATCATAAGACTTCCAATAGTTGAAGAAGTGAGTAGAGCCAGCCAAGCAACGCTAACTGGAGTTATAGCCCAACCAAGGGTCTGAAAACTTGGTTTGAGAGTTTTTTCCTGGTTCAAGTTTAAACTGATGTACAATTTAAATGTAAATGAAAGTGAAGTATCACAAATCTTACCTTAGAATTTGGAATTGCTAGTCCCCATCTGACAGCCCCTAGGAAAGACACAATGCCACCACCATATGTCAAATCAGCATAAATGAGTTGTGGGATATTTTTACCAGTTATTCCCATATAAATCGGAATAGTAATAAAAGGTAAAACTCCCCAAATTCCATAAAACAACGCGGATTTTGGTCCAGTTGTAACGTTACTCAAGTTCCGAAAAGAAACGATAAAACCAACGTTCGCCTTAGCCACCATTTTACAAACAGTTTACCGCTTTCAACCTACGATCGCTTCTGTGTTCTGACGAAGAGAAATAAACATCAACGGCCAAGGATGTTGAAAACCGGACGCATGTTGACAGCTGGATCCTTATTAGAGCACAGTACCGAAATTGCTTGGCTTCAGGTTTCGTCGATTCCTTTTGGCTTTACGAAGTAATTCAATAAGGTTTGAAAATTATTTCTTCCCCCTCGACCTCACCCCCCCTCCCCCTTTCTTCCCATTGAAACTCAATTATCAATGCAAAGGCCAAGGAGCGCACCCACTACGAAGTTCAACTTGACGAGGTTTAGACTCTAGAGGGAGGAAAGCAAAAATTAAAACTATGATCCAAACGATCCAAATCGTATGACAACGATTTATATATTTTTCTACTGCTCTTCTGTTGCAATATAGGCATATAATTCTGTGCTTTGTTACATTGTAGCCTCAGTTTCGGGTGGTTGACACTGGACCACTATTTTTGGACTCCAGAGGCAGAGCATACCGACAAATCAAAGTGGTAAGCAAAGCACAAATTGCAACTGTGCTAAGCAAAATTCTCAGAGATTTGTACCAAGAAGGTAATTGGCTTGATGTTATATCCTGTAAAAGGAAAAAAGAAAATCCAGTAATTGACAGTATGCTGCCAATGGGATTGCTAACAAGCAGTGACATCCAGGCAATAACTGAAGGGGTGATAGATATTGTGAAATTCTTCCAGTTGGGACTCATTATCTGGACACCAAATTATTGGGTTAACTCAGACACATTGTTGTTGTTTTTTTTTTATGTGCTAACCTCTGGATTTGAAACAGCTGATCCCCATCGCACACCACCGATGAAAGACAAGATAACAGCACTATATGCCATTGAAGTAAAGGCCATCTCTGGGATGTATACCCCTGAAGATAACATGTAAACTGGAATCACAGTGAAGGGAATAAGTCCTGCAATTCCATATGCTAATGCTGGGGTTGGTGCTTGCTGGATGTCCCGAAAATTGCGGAAGGCCTTTTTGGCTTCATCGCTAATGACAGATTCATTTTTTATCGATGGATGGAAACTTCTAACCAAATTATTCGTAGAACACACCACATTCCATTTCAAACACAGATTGGTAGTCTTCACGAGGGGACTTCCAAGCTTTTTAATCAAGAGCATCGCAAAAAAGCTAAAATGAAAGAGCTTTAATAACAAACACCAAATCTTCCGTTTCAAAGATTCTAAAGATAGAACGAAAAAATCACAAATCACTTTCAAAATAAAGGCTAACGCAGACGAAAATGGCAGGAAGTCATGATTGAAAATTACAAAATCGATTAATATACTGTAAAAATATAACAATAAATAGACTTGAAATTTTAAAAATATATGAATATTAAGTGTATAGGAATATATCAAAATAAAATGTAGAAGTCGTTTTATTTTCGGAGTTTTTTTTTAAATTTACAGTCGGGATCTGGCCGTCGGCACTCGGCCTCGGCAGTCCCCTAGGACGGACATAATCTTTCATTCCCTTGCCACCTGGTGGTCACATCTCTTGAAATTATCCAAAAATCACACCGCATAATCGAAATTAAACGCTGATTTCGATTTAATAATTGGTTTTCTCATTATACCAGCCGTTTCAGAAATTTACGAAAACAGTGCTGTTAGCGCAACAACTTAATTTAGGCTTTTTAACGTTTAAATCAAAAACTATAAAACCAATAGAAAAATAAACATGATTTTCGTGATTTTCATTCAATTCTGAATCGAAATCATGTATTTTAAGCAAAATTTGAAATTTGGCCAAAAATGGAAAAGTGGGAAGGGTATAGCCTTCCCACTTTTGTCAAAATCGGCCAAAAACGACATCTCTTGAAATTATCCAAAAATCACACCGCATAATCGAAATTAAACGCTGATTTCGATTTAGTGATTGGTTTTCTCATTATACCAGCCGTTTCAAAAATTAACGAAAACAGTGCTGTTAGCGCAACAACTTAATTTAGGCTTTTTAACGTTTAAATCAAAAACTATAAAACCAATAGAAAAATAAACCTGATTTTCGTGATTTTTATTCAATTCTGAATCGAAATCATGTATTTTAAGCAAAATTTGAAATTTGGCCAAAAATGAAAAAGTGGGAAGGGTATAGCCTTCCCACTTTTGTCAAAATCGGCCAAAAACGACATCTCTTGAAATTATCCAAAAATCACACCGCATAATCGAAATTAAACGCTGATTTCGATTTAGTGATTGGTTTTCTCATTATACCAGCCGTTTCAAAAATTAACGAAAACAGTGCTGTTAGCGCAACAACTTAATTTAGGCTTTTTAACGTTTAAATCAAAAACTATAAAACCAATAGAAAAATAAACCTGATTTTCGTGATTTTCATTCAATTCTGAATCGAAATCATGTATTTTAAGCAAAATTTGAAATTTGGCCAAAAATGGAAAAGTGGGAAGGGTATAGCCTTCCCACTTTTGTCAAAATCGGCCAAAAACGACATCTCTTGAAATTATCCAAAAATCACACCGCATAATCGAAATTAAACGCTGATTTCGATTTAGTGATTGGTTTTCTCATTATACCAGCCGTTTCAAAAATTAACGAAAACAGTGCTGTTAGCGCAACAACTTAATTTAGGCTTTTTAACGTTTAAATCAAAAACTATAAAACCAATAGAAAAATAAACCTGATTTTCGTGATTTTCATTCAATTCTGAATCGAAATCATGTATTTTAAGCAAAATTTGAAATTTGGCCAAAAATGGAAAAGTGGGAAGGGGTATAGCCTTCCCACTTTTGTCAAAATCGGCCAAAAACGACATCTCTTGAAATTATCCAAAAATCACACCGCATAATCGAAATTAAACGCTGATTTCGATTTAGTGATTGGTTTTCTCATTATACCAGCCGTTTCAAAAATTAACGAAAACAGTGCTGTTAGCGCAACAACTTAATTTAGGCTTTTTAACGTTTAAATCAAAAACTATAAAACCAATAGAAAAATAAACCTGATTTTCGTGATTTTCATTCAATTCTGAATCGAAATCATGTATTTTAAGCAAAATTTGAAATTTGGCCAAAAATGGAAAAGTGGGAAGGGTATAGCCTTCCCACTTTTGTCAAAATCGGCCAAAAACGACATCTCTTGAAATTATCCAAAAATCACACCGCATAATCGAAATTAAACGCTGATTTCGATTTAGTGATTGGTTTTCTCATTATACCAGCCGTTTCAAAAATTAACGAAAACAGTGCTGTTAGCGCAACAACTTAATTTAGGCTTTTTAACGTTTAAATCAAAAACTATAAAACCAATAGAAAAATAAACCTGATTTTCGTGATTTTTATTCAATTCTGAATCGAAATCATGTATTTTAAGCAAAATTTGAAATTTGGCCAAAAATGGAAAAGTGGGAAGGGTATAGCCTTCCCACTTTTGTCAAAATCGGCCAAAAACGACATCTCTTGAAATTATCCAAAAATCACACCGCATAATCGAAATTAAACGCTGATTTCGATTTAGTGATTGGTTTTCTCATTATACCAGCCGTTTCAAAAATTAACGAAAACAGTGCTGTTAGCGCAACAACTTAATTTAGGCTTTTTAACGTTTAAATCAAAAACTATAAAACCAATAGAAAAATAAACCTGATTTTCGTGATTTTCATTCAATTCTGAATCGAAATCATGTATTTTAAGCAAAATTTGAAATTTTGCCAAAAATGGAAAAGTGGGAAGGGTATAGCCTTCCCACTTTTGTCAAAATCGGCCAAAAACGACATCTCTTGAAATTATCCAAAAATCACACCGCATAATCGAAATTAAACGCTGATTTCGATTTAGTGATTGGTTTTCTCATTATACCAGCCGTTTCAAAAATTAACGAAAACAGTGCTGTTAGCGCAACAACTTAATTTAGGCTTTTTAACGTTTAAATCAAAAACTATAAAACCAATAGAAAAATAAACCTGATTTTCGTGATTTTTATTCAATTCTGAATCGAAATCATGTATTTTAAGCAAAATTTGAAATTTGGCCAAAAATGGAAAAAGTGGGAAGGGTATAGCCTTCCCACTTTTGTCAAAATCGGCCAAAAACGACATCTCTTGAAATTATCCAAAAATCACACCGCATAATCGAAATTAAACGCTGATTTCGATTTAGTGATTGGTTTTCTCATTATACCAGCCGTTTCAAAAATTAACGAAAACAGTGCTGTTAGCGCAACAACTTAATTTAGGCTTTTTAACGTTTAAATCAAAAACTATAAAACCAATAGAAAAATAAACCTGATTTTCGTGATTTTTATTCAATTCTGAATCGAAATCATGTATTTTAAGCAAAATTTGAAATTTGGCCAAAAATGGAAAAGTGGGAAGGGTATAGCCTTCCCACTTTTGTCAAAATCGGCCAAAAACGACATCTCTTGAAATTATCCAAAAATCACACCGCATAATCGAAATTAAACGCTGATTTCGATTTAGTGATTGGTTTTCTCATTATACCAGCCGTTTCAGAAATTAACGAAAACAGTGCTGTTAGCGCAACAACTTAATTTAGGCTTTTTAACGTTTAAATCAAAAACTATAAAACCAATAGAAAAATAAACCTGATTTTCGTGATTTTCATTCAATTCTGAATCGAAATCATGTATTTTAAGCAAAATTCTGAAATTTGGCCAAAAATGGAAAAGTGGGAAGGGTATAGCCTTCCCACTTTTGTCAAAATCGGCCAAAAACGACATCTCTTGAAATTATCCAAAAATCACACCGGCATAATCGAAATTAAACGCTGATTTCGATTTAGTGATTGGTTTTCTCATTATACCAGCCGTTTCAGAAATTAACGAAAACAGTGCTGTTAGCGCAACAACTTAATTTAGGCTTTTTAACGTTTAAATCAAAAACTATAAAACCAATAGAAAAATAAACCTGATTTTCGTGATTTTCATTCAATTCTGAATCGAAATCATGTATTTTAAGCAAAATTTGAAATTTGGCCAAAAATGGAAAAGTGGGAAGGGTATAGCCTTCCCACTTTTGTCAAAATCGGCCAAAAACGACATCTCTTGAAATTATCCAAAAATCACACCGCATAATCGAAATTAAACGCTGATTTCGATTTAGTGATTGGTTTTCTCATTATACCAGCCGTTTCAAAAATTAACGAAAACAGTGCTGTTAGCGCAACAACTTAATTTAGGCTTTTTAACGTTTAAATCAAAAACTATAAAACCAATAGAAAAATAAACCTGATTTTCGTGATTTTCATTCAATTCTGAATCGAAATCATGTATTTTAAGCCAAAATTTGAAATTTGGCCAAAAATGGAAAAATTGGGAAGGGTATAGCCTTCCCACTTTTGTCAAAATCGGCCAAAAACGACATCTCTTGAAATTATCCAAAAATCACACCGCATAATCGAAATTAAACGCTGATTTCGATTTAGTGATTGGTTTTCTCATTATACCAGCCGTTTCAAAAATTAACGAAAACAGTGCTGTTAGCGCAACAACTTAATTTAGGCTTTTTAACGTTTAAATCAAAAACTATAAAACCAATAGAAAAATAAACCTGATTTTCGTGATTTTTATTCAATTCTGAATCGAAATCATGTATTTTAAGCAAAATTTGAAATTTGGCCAAAAATGGAAAAGTGGGAAGGGTATAGCCTTCCCACTTTTGTCAAAATCGGCCAAAAACGACATCTCTTGAAATTATCCAAAAATCACACCGCATAATCGAAATTAAACGCTGATTTCGATTTAGTGATTGGTTTTCTCATTATACCAGCCGTTTCAAAAATTAACGAAAACAGTGCTGTTAGCGCAACAACTTAATTTAGGCTTTTTAACGTTTAAATCAAAAACTATAAAACCAATAGAAAAATAAACCTGATTTTCGTGATTTTCATTCAATTCTGAATCGAAATCATGTATTTTAAGCAAAATTTGAAATTTGGCCAAAAATGAAAAAGTGGGAAGGGTATAGCCTTCCCACTTTTGTCAAAATCGGCCAAAAACGACATCTCTTGAAATTATCCAAAAATCACACCGCATAATCGAAATTAAACGCTGATTTCGATTTAGTGATTGGTTTTCTCATTATACCAGCCGTTTCAAAAATTAACGAAAACAGTGCTGTTAGCGCAACAACTTAATTTAGGCTTTTTAACGTTTAAATCAAATACTATAAAACCAATAGAAAAATAAACCTGATTTTCGTGATTTTCATTCAATTCTGAATCGAAATCATGTATTTTAAGCAAAATTTGAAATTTGGCCAAAAATGGAAAAGTGGGAAGGGTATAGCCTTCCCACGTTTGTCAAAATCGGCCAAAAACGAAATCTCTTGAAATTATCCAAAAATCATACCGCATAATCGAAATTAAACGCTGATTTCGATTTAGTGATTGGTTTTCTCATTATACCAGCCGTTTCAGAAATTAACGAAAACAGTGCTGTTAGCGCAACAACTTAATTTAGGCTTTTTAACGTTTAAATCAAATACTATAAAACCAATAGAAAAATAAACCTGATTTTCGTGATTTTCATTCAATTCTGAATCGAAATCATGTATTTTAAGCAAAATTTGAAATTTGGCCAAAAATGGAAAAGTGGGAAGGGTATAGCCTTCCCACTTTTGTCAAAATCGGCCAAAAACGACATCTCTTGAAATTATCCAAAAATCATACCGCATAATCGAAATTAAACGCTGATTTCGATTTAGTGATTGGTTTTCTCATTATACCAGCCGTTTCAGAAATTAACGAAAACAGTGCTGTTAGCGCAACAACTTAATTTAGGCTTTTTAACGTTTAAATCAAAAACTATAAAACCAATAGAAAAATAAACCTGATTTTCGTGATTTTTATTCAATTCTGAATCGAAATCATGTATTTTAAGCAAAATTTGAAATTTGGCCAAAAATGGAAAAGTGGGAAGGGTATAGCCTTCCCACTTTTGTCAAAATCGGCCAAAAACGACATCTCTTGAAATTATCCAAAAATCACACCGCATAATCGAAATTAAACGCTGATTTCGATTTAGTGATTGGTTTTCTCATTATACCAGCCGTTTCAAAAATTAACGAAAACAGTGCTGTTAGCGCAACAACTTAATTTAGGCTTTTTAACGTTTAAATCAAAAACTATAAAACCAATAGAAAAATAAACCTGATTTTCGTGATTTTTATTCAATTCTGAATCGAAATCATGTATTTTAAGCAAAATTTGAAATTTGGCCAAAAATGGAAAAGTGGGAAGGGTATAGCCTTCCCACTTTTGTCAAAATCGGCCAAAAACGACATCTCTTGAAATTATCCAAAAATCATACCGCATAATCGAAATTAAACGCTGATTTCGATTTAGTGATTGGTTTTCTCATTATACCAGCCGTTTCAGAAATTAACGAAAACAGTGCTGTTAGCGCAACAACTTAATTTAGGCTTTTTAACGTTTAAATCAAAAACTATAAAACCAATAGAAAAATAAACCTGATTTTCGTGATTTTCATTCAATTCTGAATCGAAATCATGTATTTTAAGCAAAATTTGAAATTTGGCCAAAAATGGAAAAGTGGGAAGGGTTATAGCCTTCCCACTTTTGTCAAAATCGGCCAAAAACGACATCTCTTGAAATTATCCAAAAATCACACCGCATAATCGAAATTAAACGCTGATTTCGATTTAGTGATTGGTTTTCTCATTATACCAGCCGTTTCAAAAATTAACGAAAACAGTGCTGTTAGCGCAACAACTTAATTTAGGCTTTTTAACGTTTAAATCAAAAACTATAAAACCAATAGAAAAATAAACCTGATTTTCGTGATTTTCATTCAATTCTGAATCGAAATCATGTATTTTAAGCAAAATTTGAAATTTGGCCAAAAATGGAAAAGTGGGAAGGGTATAGCCTTCCCACTTTTGTCAAAATCGGCCAAAAACGACATCTCTTGAAATTATCCAAAAATCACACCGCATAATCGAAATTAAACGCTGATTTCGATTTAGTGATTGGTTTTCTCATTATACCAGCCGTTTCAAAAATTAACGAAAACAGTGCTGTTAGCGCAACAACTTAATTTAGGCTTTTTAACGTTTAAATCAAATACTATAAAACCAATAGAAAAATAAACCTGATTTTCGTGATTTTCATTCAATTCTGAATCGAAATCATGTATTTTAAGCAAAATTTGAAATTTGGCCAAAAATGGAAAAGTGGGAAGGGTTATAGCCTTCCCACTTTTGTCAAAATCGGCCAAAAACGACATCTCTTGAAATTATCCAAAAATCACACCGCATAATCGAAATTAAACGCTGATTTCGATTTAGTGATTGGTTTTCTCATTATACCAGCCGTTTCAAAAATTAACGAAAACAGTGCTGTTAGCGCAACAACTTAATTTAGGCTTTTTAACGTTTAAATCAAAAACTATAAAACCAATAGAAAAATAAACCTGATTTTCGTGATTTTCATTCAATTCTGAATCGAAATCATGTATTTTAAGCAAAATTTGAAATTTGGCCAAAAATGGAAAAAGTGGGAAGGGTATAGCCTTCCCACTTTTGTCAAAATCGGCCAAAAACGACATCTCTTGAAATTATCCAAAAATCATACCGCATAATCGAAATTAAACGCTGATTTCGATTTAGTGATTGGTTTTCTCATTATACCAGCCGTTTCAGAAATTAACGAAAACAGTGCTGTTAGCGCAACAACTTAATTTAGGCTTTTTAACGTTTAAATAAAAAACTATAAAACCAATAGAAAAATAAACCTGATTTTCGTGATTTTTATTCAATTCTGAATTGAAATCATGTATTTTAAGCAAAATTTGAAATTTTGCCAAAAATGGAAAAGTGGGAAGGGTATAGCCTTCCCACTTTTGTCAAAATCGGCCAAAAACGACATCTCTTGAAATTATCCAAAAATCATACGGCATAATCGAAATTGAACGCTGATTTCGATTTAGTGATTGGTTTTCTCATTATACCAGCCGTTTCAGAAATTAACGAAAACAGTGCTGTTAGCGCAACAACTTAATTTAGGCTTTTTAACGTTTAAATCAAAAACTATAAAACCAATAGAAAAATAAACCTGATTTTCGTGATTTTCATTCAATTCTGAATCGAAATCATGTATTTTAAGCAAAATTTGAAATTTGGCCAAAAATGGAAAAGTGGGAAGGGTATAGCCTTCCCACTTTTGTCAAAATCGGCCAAAAACGACATCTCTTGAAATTATCCAAAAATCACACCGCATAATCGAAATTAAACGCTGATTTCGATTTAGTGATTGGTTTTCTCATTATACCAGCCGTTTCAAAAATTAACGAAAACAGTGCTGTTAGCGCAACAACTTAATTTAGGCTTTTTAACGTTTAAATCAAAAACTATAAAACCAATAGAAAAATAAACCTGATTTTCGTGATTTTTATTCAATTCTGAATCGAAATCATGTATTTTAAGCAAAATTTGAAATTTTGCCAAAAATGGAAAAGTGGGAAGGGTATAGCCTTCCCACTTTTGTCAAAATCGGCCAAAAACGACATCTCTTGAAATTATCCAAAAATCACACCGCATAATCGAAATTAAACGCTGATTTCGATTTAGTGATTGGTTTTCTCATTATACCAGCCGTTTCAAAAATTAACGAAAACAGTGCTGTTAGCGCAACAACTTAATTTAGGCTTTTTAACGTTTAAATCAAAAACTATAAAACCAATAGAAAAATAAACCTGATTTTCGTGATTTTTATTCAATTCTGAATCGAAATCATGTATTTTAAGCAAAATTTGAAATTTGGCCAAAAATGGAAAAGTGGGAAGGGTATAGCCTTCCCACTTTTGTCAAAATCGGCCAAAAACGACATCTCTTGAAATTATCCAAAAATCATACCGCATAATCGAAATTAAACGCTGATTTCGATTTAGTGATTGGTTTTCTCATTATACCAGCCGTTTCAGAAATTAACGAAAACAGTGCTGTTAGCGCAACAACTTAATTTAGGCTTTTTAACGTTTAAATCAAAAACTATAAAACCAATAGAAAAATAAACCTGATTTTCGTGATTTTCATTCAATTCTGAATCGAAATCATGTATTTTAAGCAAAATTTGAAATTTGGCCAAAAATGGAAAAGTGGGAAGGGTATAGCCTTCCCACTTTTGTCAAAATCGGCCAAAAACGACATCTCTTGAAATTATCCAAAAATCATACGGCATAATCGAAATTAAACGCTGATTTCGATTTAGTGATTGGTTTTCTCATTATACCAGCCGTTTCAGAAATTAACGAAAACAGTGCTGTTAGCGCAACAACTTAATTTAGGCTTTTTAACGTTTAAATCAAAAACTATAAAACCAATAGAAAAATAAACCTGATTTTCGTGATTTTTATTCAATTCTGAATCGAAATCATGTATTTTAAGCAAAATTTGAAATTTGGCCAAAAATGAAAAAGTGGGAAGGGTATAGCCTTCCCACTTTTGTCAAAATCGGCCAAAAACGACATCTCTTGAAATTATCCAAAAATCACACCGCATAATCGAAATTAAACGCTGATTTCGATTTAGTGATTGGTTTTCTCATTATACCAGCCGTTTCAAAAATTAACGAAAACAGTGCTGTTAGCGCAACAACTTAATTTAGGCTTTTTAACGTTTAAATCAAAAACTATAAAACCAATAGAAAAATAAACCTGATTTTCGTGATTTTCATTCAATTCTGAATCGAAATCATGTATTTTAAGCAAAATTTGAAATTTGGCCAAAAATGGAAAAGTGGGAAGGGTATAGCCTTCCCACTTTTGTCAAAATCGGCCAAAAACGACATCTCTTGAAATTATCCAAAAATCATACAGCATAATCGAAATTGAACGCTGATTTCGATTTTGTGATTGGTTTTCTCATTATACCAGCCGTTTCAGAAATTAACGAAAACAGTGCTGTTAGCGCAACAACTTAATTTAGGCTTTTTAACGTTTAAATCAAAAACTATAAAACCAATAGAAAAATAAACCTGATTTTCGTGATTTTTATTCAATTCTGAATTGAAATCATGTATTTTAAGCAAAATTTGAAATTTTGCCAAAAATGGAAAAGTGGGAAGGGTTATAGCCTTCCCACTTTTGTCAAAATCGGCCAAAAACGACATCTCTTGAAATTATCCAAAAATCACACCGCATAATCGAAATTAAACGCTGATTTCGATTTAGTGATTGGTTTTCTCATTATACCAGCCGTTTCAAAAATTAACGAAAACAGTGCTGTTAGCGCAACAACTTAATTTAGGCTTTTTAACGTTTAAATCAAAAACTATAAAACCAATAGAAAAATAAACCTGATTTTCGTGATTTTCATTCAATTCTGAATCGAAATCATGTATTTTAAGCAAAATTTGAAATTTGGCCAAAAATGGAAAAGTGGGAAGGGTATAGCCTTCCCACTTTTGTCAAAATCGGCCAAAAACGACATCTCTTGAAATTATCCAAAAATCACACCGCATAATCGAAATTAAACGCTGATTTCGATTTAGTGATTGGTTTTCTCATTATACCAGCCGTTTCAAAAATTAACGAAAACAGTGCTGTTAGCGCAACAACTTAATTTAGGCTTTTTAACGTTTAAATCAAAACTATAAAACCAATAGAAAAATAAACCTGATTTTCGTGATTTTTATTCAATTCTGAATCGAATTCATGTATTTTAAGCAAAATTTGAAATTTGGCCAAAAATGGAAAAGTGGGAAGGGTTATAGCCTTCCCACTTTTGTCAAAATCGGCCAAAAACGACATCTCTTGAAATTATCCAAAAATCACACCACATAATCGAAATTAAACGCTGATTTCGATTTAGTGATTGGTTTTCTCATTATACCAGCCGTTTCAAAAATTAACGAAAACAGTGCTGTTAGCGCAACAACTTAATTTAGGCTTTTTAACGTTTAAATCAAAAACTATAAAACCAATAGAAAAATAAACCTGATTTTCGTGATTTTTATTCAATTCTGAATCGAAATCATGTATTTTAAGCAAAATTTGAAATTTGGCCAAAAATGGAAAAAGTGGGAAGGGTATAGCCTTCCCACTTTTGTCAAAATCGGCCAAAAACGACATCTCTTGAAATTATCCAAAAATCATACCGCATAATCGAAATTAAACGCTGATTTCGATTTAGTGATTGGTTTTCTCATTATACCAGCCGTTTCAGAAATTAACGAAAACAGTGCTGTTAGCGCAACAACTTAATTTAGGCTTTTTAACGTTTAAATCAAAAACTATAAAACCAATAGAAAAATAAACCTGATTTTCGTGATTTTCATTCAATTCTGAATCGAAATCATGTATTTTAAGCAAAATTTGAAATTTGTGCCAAAAATGGAAAAGTGGGAAGGGTATAGCCTTCCCACTTTTGTCAAAATCGGCCAAAAACGACATCTCTTGAAATTATCCAAAAATCATACGGCATAATCGAAATTAAACGCTGATTTCGATTTAGTGATTGGTTTTCTCATTATACCAGCCGTTTCAGAAATTAACGAAAACAGTGCTGTTAGCGCAACAACTTAATTTAGGCTT
The DNA here is from genome assembly GCF_020631705.1 of Daphnia magna. Taxonomy (NCBI): domain Eukaryota; kingdom Metazoa; phylum Arthropoda; class Branchiopoda; order Diplostraca; family Daphniidae; genus Daphnia; species Daphnia magna. The sequence continues at coordinate 2,459,072 of NC_059189.1, read as the reverse complement.
TTTAACGTTTAAATCAAAAACTATAAAACCAATAGAAAAATAAACCTGATTTTCGTGATTTTCATTCAATTCTGAATCGAAATCATGTATTTTAAGCAAAATTTGAAATTTGGCCAAAAATGGAAAAGTGGGAAGGGTATAGCCTTCCCACTTTTGTCAAAATCGGCCAAAAACGACATCTCTTGAAATTATCCAAAAATCACACCGCATAATCGAAATTAAACGCTGATTTCGATTTAGTGATTGGTTTTCTCATTATACCAGCCGTTTCAAAAATTAACGAAAACAGTGCTGTTAGCGCAACAACTTAATTTAGGCTTTTTAACGTTTAAATCAAAAACTATAAAACCAATAGAAAAATAAACCTGATTTTCGTGATTTTTATTCAATTCTGAATCGAAATCATGTATTTTAAGCAAAATTTGAAATTTTGGCCAAAAATGGAAAAGTGGGAAGGGTATAGCCTTCCCACTTTTGTCAAAATCGGCCAAAAACGACATCTCTTGAAATTATCCAAAAATCACACCGCATAATCGAAATTAAACGCTGATTTCGATTTAGTGATTGGTTTTCTCATTATACCAGCCGTTTCAAAAATTAACGAAAACAGTGCTGTTAGCGCAACAACTTAATTTAGGCTTTTTAACGTTTAAATCAAAAACTATAAAACCAATAGAAAAATAAACCTGATTTTCGTGATTTTCATTCAATTCTGAATCGAAATCATGTATTTTAAGCAAAATTTGAAATTTGGCCAAAAATGAAAAAGTGGGAAGGGTATAGCCTTCCCACTTTTGTCAAAATCGGCCAAAAACGACATCTCTTGAAATTATCCAAAAATCACACCGCATAATCGAAATTAAACGCTGATTTCGATTTAGTGATTGGTTTTCTCATTATACCAGCCGTTTCAAAAATTAACGAAAACAGTGCTGTTAGCGCAACAACTTAATTTAGGCTTTTTAACGTTTAAATCAAATACTATAAAACCAATAGAAAAATAAACCTGATTTTCGTGATTTTCATTCAATTCTGAATCGAAATCATGTATTTTAAGCAAAATTTGAAATTTTGCCAAAAATGGAAAAGTGGGAAGGGTATAGCCTTCCCACTTTTGTCAAAATCGGCCAAAAACGACATCTCTTGAAATTATCCAAAAATCATACGGCATAATCGAAATTGAACGCTGATTTCGATTTAGTGATTGGTTTTCTCATTATACCAGCCGTTTCAGAAATTAACGAAAACAGTGCTGTTAGCGCAACAACTTAATTTAGGCTTTTTAACGTTTAAATCAAATACTATAAAACCAATAGAAAAATAAACCTGATTTTCGTGATTTTCATTCAATTCTGAATCGAAATCATGTATTTTAAGCAAAATTTGAAATTTGGCCAAAAATGGAAAAGTGGGAAGGGTATAGCCTTCCCACTTTTGTCAAAATCGGCCAAAAACGACATCTCTTGAAATTATCCAAAAATCATACGGCATAATCGAAATTGAACGCTGATTTCGATTTAGTGATTGGTTTTCTCATTATACCAGCCGTTTCAGAAATTAACGAAAACAGTGCTGTTAGCGCAACAACTTAATTTAGGCTTTTTAACGTTTAAATCAAAAACTATAAAACCAATAGAAAAATAAACCTGATTTTCGTGATTTTTATTCAATTCTGAATCGAAATCATGTATTTTAAGCAAAATTTGAAATTTGGCCAAAAATGGAAAAAGTGGGAAGGGTATAGCCTTCCCACTTTTGTCAAAATCGGCCAAAAACGACATCTCTTGAAATTATCCAAAAATCACACCGCATAATCGAAATTAAACGCTGATTTCGATTTAGTGATTGGTTTTCTCATTATACCAGCCGTTTCAAAAATTAACGAAAACAGTGCTGTTAGCGCAACAACTTAATTTAGGCTTTTTAACGTTTAAATCAAAAACTATAAAACCAATAGAAAAATAAACCTGATTTTCGTGATTTTTATTCAATTCTGAATCGAAATCATGTATTTTAAGCAAAATTTGAAATTTGGCCAAAAATGGAAAAGTGGGAAGGGTATAGCCTTCCCACTTTTGTCAAAATCGGCCATAAAACGACATCTCTTGAAATTATCCAAAAATCATACCGCATAATCGAAATTGAACGCTGATTTCGATTTAGTGTGATTGGTTTTCTCATTATACCAGCCGTTTCAGAAATTAACGAAAACAGTGCTGTTAGCGCAACAACTTAATTTAGGCTTTTTAACGTTTAAATCAAAAACTATAAAACCAATAGAAAAATAAACCTGATTTTCGTGATTTTTATTCAATTCTGAATCGAAATCATGTATTTTAAGCAAAATTTGAAATTTGGCCAAAAATGGAAAAGTGGGAAGGGTTATAGCCTTCCCACTTTTGTCAAAATCGGCCAAAAACGACATCTCTTGAAATTATCCAAAAATCACACCGCATAATCGAAATTAAACGCTGATTTCGATTTAGTGATTGGTTTTCTCATTATACCAGCCGTTTCAAAAATTAACGAAAACAGTGCTGTTAGCGCAACAACTTAATTTAGGCTTTTTAACGTTTAAATCCAAATACTATAAAACCAATAGAAAAATAAACCTGATTTTCGTGATTTTCATTCAATTCTGAATCGAATTCATGTATTTTAAGCAAAATTTGAAATTTGGCCAAAAATGGAAAAAGTGGGAAGGGTATAGCCTTCCCACTTTTGTCAAAATCGGCCAAAAACGACATCTCTTGAAATTATCCAAAAATCATACCGCATAATCGAAATTAAACGCTGATTTCGATTTAGTGATTGGTTTTCTCATTATACCAGCCGTTTCAGAAATTAACGAAAACAGTGCTGTTAGCGCAACAACTTAATTTAGGCTTTTTAACGTTTAAATCAAAAACTATAAAACCAATAGAAAAATAAACCTGATTTTCGTGATTTTTATTCAATTCTGAATCGAAATCATGTATTTTAAGCAAAATTTGAAATTTGGCCAAAAATGGAAAAGTGGGAAGGGTATAGCCTTCCCACTTTTGTCAAAATCGGCCAAAAACGACATCTCTTGAAATTATCCAAAAATCACACCGCATAATCGAAATTAAACGCTGATTTCGATTTAGTGATTGGTTTTCTCATTATACCAGCCGTTTCAAAAATTAACGAAAACAGTGCTGTTAGCGCAACAACTTAATTTAGGCTTTTTAACGTTTAAATCAAAAACTATAAAACCAATAGAAAAATAAACCTGATTTTCGTGATTTTTATTCAATTCTGAATCGAAATCATGTATTTTAAGCAAAATTTGAAATTTGGCCAAAAATGGAAAAGTGGGAAGGGTATAGCCTTCCCACTTTTGTCAAAATCGGCCAAAAACGACATCTCTTGAAATTATCCAAAAATCATACGGCATAATCGAAATTGAACGCTGATTTCGATTTAGTGATTGGTTTTCTCATTATACCAGCCGTTTCAGAAATTAACGAAAACAGTGCTGTTAGCGCAACAACTTAATTTAGGCTTTTTAACGTTTAAATCAAATACTATAAAACCAATAGAAAAATAAACCTGATTTTCGTGATTTTCATTCAATTCTGAATCGAAATCATGTATTTTAAGCAAAATTTGAAATTTGGCCAAAAATGGAAAAGTGGGAAGGGTATAGCCTTCCCACTTTTGTCAAAATCGGCCAAAAACGACATCTCTTGAAATTATCCAAAAATCATACGGCATAATCGAAATTGAACGCTGATTTCGATTTAGTGATTGGTTTTCTCATTATACCAGCCGTTTCAGAAATTAACGAAAACAGTGCTGTTAGCGCAACAACTTAATTTAGGCTTTTTAACGTTTAAATCAAATACTATAAAACCAATAGAAAAATAAACCTGATTTTCGTGATTTTCATTCAATTCTGAATCGAAATTCATGTATTTTAAGCAAAATTTGAAATTTGGCCAAAAATGAAAAAGTGGGAAGGGTATAGCCTTCCCACTTTTGTCAAAATCGGCCAAAAACGACATCTCTTGAAATTATCCAAAAATCATACGGCATAATCGAAATTGAACGCTGATTTCGATTTAGTGATTGGTTTTCTCATTATACCAGCCGTTTCAGAAATTAACGAAAACAGTGCTGTTAGCGCAACAACTTAATTTAAGCTTTTTAACGTTTAAATAAAAAACTATAAAACCAATAGAAAAATAAACCTGATTTTCGTTATTTTTATTCAATTCTGAATTGAAATCATGTATTTTAAGCAAAATTTGAAATTTTGCCAAAAATGGAAAAGTGGGAAGGGTATAGCCTTCCCACTTTTGTCAAAATCGGCCAAAAACGACATCTCTTGAAATTATCCAAAAATCACACCGCATAATCGAAATTAAACGCTGATTTCGATTTAGTGATTGGTTTTCTCATTATACCAGCCGTTTCAAAAATTAACGAAAACAGTGCTGTTAGCGCAACAACTTAATTTAGGCTTTTTAACGTTTAAATCAAAAACTATAAAACCAATAGAAAAATAAACCTGATTTTCGTGATTTTTATTCAATTCTGAATCGAAATCATGTATTTTAAGCAAAATTTGAAATTTGGCCAAAAATGGAAAAGTGGGAAGGGTATAGCCTTCCCACTTTTGTCAAAATCGGCCAAAAACGACATCTCTTGAAATTATCCAAAAATCATACGGCATAATCGAAATTGAACGCTGATTTCGATTTAGTGATTGGTTTTCATTCATTCAAGTCTCGAGTAATGGTAAAGGAATTATATACATATTAAACTAAAATGATTGTCACATTTATTGTGTAAATTATCCGAAGTGTTATATTAATTTATCTTGAACCAATAAAATTTTCTAAGTGTTAAAGGGTTGTCTTTAAATTACAAGAAAAAATAGAGCTTGGTTGAATGTAACTCATAGCTCAGTGGTTGGGCATCGGCATGGTACTCCATTAGTATAGGGTTCGATTCCCATAAGAGTGAAAATATACTATAGTTCATGTTATATTATGTTTATGAAAATCAGGAATATATAAGATAATGGTAAATAAATATGTAATTTAAGTTAACATAAGAAAACCATGTATTTAACAACCACATACTTGTAAAAACCCTTATCAAGAAAACGTATTACCCAATATCGTACATTTAATTTTTATTAACTATCCCCAGCGTAATTTAGTATTCAAATACAGATGTAATAAGATTAACAAAAGTTATCATTCGATCACGTTAATGCTTACATTCCAAATAATTAAACGTAACAGGATGTAAAGTAGTAGCAACTACTAGACCAAGTTTGTACTTACAATTAGACTCCACGACAGTCTGAAACCAAAAGATCCTTGGAAATGGTAGAAGTCCATAAGTAAGCTTTCTTTGAACGCCCACCAGGTGGCGAATAAAAGCTTTATTTTTCTACCAAGCGATGACACCGTTGCCGCTTGTATTGTTATAATTAAAAATATAATTATAATAGGGCTCGGCCCTGGTCGGCCCCGGTCGGTTTACTGTATGATTAACTGGACTACTACTTTTTATCCAGGCTCTCTGAATAGACAAAATAATCTGCTTATGTATTGTTTTTACACTCTAAAACCGTCACATACCACGCTGTAGCGTTCCCATAATGTTAACAAAGTAAACAAACAGAAAAGCCTAGCACTTTAAACATGATAGATGAAAAACTGGCTAAGTAGTGTTAAATACAGCACTGACTGTAAAAGGTAACAATGTCACTTTTGAGTCTGCTGTAGGATTACTACAAAACACTAGTAATTTTCACATTTTGTAGAAAGGAACTGTGAATAAGTTTAAATTGTTAATGAGATTCCAGGTTATTGAAATTTTTATACGGGTAAAAAACAAAAGCAAAACAATCAAACCAAACAGAGCAAGTGTTGTGACTATTTGATACAGTCCAGAATTTTATAAAGATATGTATATATATAATATATATTTATACTGCAACATCTTCCAGTAAAGTGATGGCATTTACACATTTAGCATGAATTTAAGTACTGCATTACATGGGCAAAACAAAGCAATACCTAAACTTGGATCTCTTCGACCCACGCAATTATCTTACCATCAAACCCTGGGAGTATCATGTTATCATCTGCAATCTGTAAAACACAAATTGGTTTATTTTACACCTCTTGATATTGGTAAGTATTAACTCTCTAATTCAATACCTCCTCTTTAACAAATCCGTATTCGGCGTCTTGAGCTTTGAAATGAAATCGATAAACGCCAGGTCGATCGAATAGTGTTTTGAAATCACGTAGGGAAATTTCTCCAAGTCTACGTGGGATAACTGTCAGGAATGGTGTCACTGTTCGTTCGGTGAAATAGACCACTTTGGTGAATTGGTCCCCGTGGTAACCTAAAATATGAACGACCAATAAAATTCGCTGTGTGTGGTGGAGATGGCAATTGGCGTCTACCATTAATGTTACTACGCTTCAGGGTGTCGTTACTGTGACGTTGGATCAAGGTCGATTGCGAGGCGGAGGACGATGTCATGTCTAAAGTGTCGGGTCCCGCAATGCGTTCAAGAAGGAAAGCCATACACTGTTCCAACGTATCTAGAGTGTGGTGATTCGGGTCATTCCCTCTATTTACAATCCACTATTAAATTTCAGGTAATCTAAAATTGTTACTCTTAACTACCTGAAGTTTGAGCGGAGAGAGGAAAGAGCCTCGCGTGCGACATGTAGCTCTTCACGATATTGGTTTCTTCTAGCATCCATTGTGCTAATGTTCTTGTCCAGCTAAAAATTTACGGACGTTTCACAACAAGCTATTAAAAAATCACTATGTTTCCGGACTTATTACCTTAGCTCGTAAAGCCGGTGTGAAATTGTGCGATGCTTCTTCCAGTACGGCTCGTTGAGTTTCCATCACACGATCTTTGGCAGCAAGCTGACGTCTGAGATCTGCAATTTGGCGATCCTTCTCCTCCAATTTTCGCTGCATTTCAACCTGTTTAACAGTAAATGTCAAATTTCCCAGAATAAAGACCATGCCAGAATACAGAAACTGAAGTGTATGTGGTTATCGAACCTTTTCATTCGTCATTGTTTGGTTGGCTAGAGTGGTTCGAACTAGTTCTTGCCGCAAGCTTCCCAGAGCTTCTTCTTGATTAGCCAAACAGGCTGCCAACCCTCGGCGGCTTCCGTCCAAAGTTAAGCAATCCTGTTATTTGAAAAATAATTATAAAAAAAAAAAAAAAAAAAAAAATCAGCGGCTTCGTTAACATACAAACTTTATTGCCACTAATCAGCTATCGATTTCGTAAGCTGGGCTACAGATTTGCTTACCTGCTGGGCCTTTTTCAAATCAGTCTGCAGATTTGTGCACCTCTGATCTACACTATGAAGCGTGGATCTTAACCAAGAGATGGCATCAGGATCCGTGGATGCAGTGGTAGTAGTTCCCTTACTTTCCGTCATGGTCGCTTCTTGTTGGTTGGTCAACAGCTGTAACATTGAAAACACATACCCCAAAATATTACTAAAGTTTTTAACTTAAAAGGTATTTATGGTTAGTCCTAGAAATCATGGGACACTGAATCTTTCGGTCACGGAGGCGGAGCAAAAGGAATGTTTCACTGACATGTTTTCCAACTAAGTAGGAAACTATATAACACAGCCTTGTGGGCCGACCGTAGCCTCAAGCTTTTCCCATCGACAAGCAGCGTTGAATGCTGTTTCTCGTTACAATGGAGACCCAAACAAAAGCACACAAACTCTACAAATTGCAGAACGATAACGATGAAACACGACGACACGTTTTAAACAATATGCAAGTCGAAACTTTCACTACACCGAATACCCGTCACGCTCTCTTCTGCCATCTGACAGCTGTTTTCGTGGCGAACTACCTACTTCCCCATTGTGAATTTCACTCGCTTCTCTCTCTCGGATGGCTATGAATTGGGCAATATGAAAAGTTATCACATTATTCAGGGCACCGACAAGAAGTTTCTCCACGACTCGGTGACGGATTGATTGAAACACACAACAACAAAAAAAAGGAGAGCGCTAAGGCGGACGTAGGACAAAAGATAAATAGATGTCAAATATACCTCTTCGACACGCCTGCGTCTAGAGCGGACTGAAGGCCACTTCATACTGGCAAGTGAAAAGGCCAAAAGTTGGAGCGTTTCTTGATTCCTTCTTGCCAAGGCCCTGAGGGGCGAAGTGTAAACCAAAGGGGGGATCCGCCTTTTGAATGAAGCCAAAACACTCGGGAACACGAACTACACACCCGTACACACACACACACCTGTGTGTGCTGCAGTACAATTGGGGGTAAAAACCTCTACTCTGGCTTACACGCTCGTACGTGAACACGCGGTGGAATAAACAACAACAATAAAACACGTCGGCGAAAAGAATAGAAGCGACCTCTTATTGTGTGGACAATCGAAGAAAAAAAAGGGGGAAAACGAACGAAATCGAGGCTTTGGCGTGAGACTATTGGGAGAACGAACGCCACTTGTGCATCGGTCAGAGCCGAGTTGGTTTGTGGTGCGATCCAACGCGTAGCCTGCTTATTTTATACCACCAGCACAGGGCAGGCGGCAAACAATACACTCGGTTCTTTATTGTACAACCATTTCAGGAATGAGGGTCACGACGGAAAAGTTCTTCAACGTCATTTTCCGCCCGCGTGCCACAACATCAAATTGCTTGTCACGTTTCGCTTTTCTTCTAGTGTTCAGCCCTGAGTAGATGTTTTTTAAAAAAGTCAGAGTTTACTATCAATTAAATTTGCTAATTCTCCCTTTTTCCTAACTTGCATTTCCTGGCAATAGACGACAAGGGAAATGATCAGGAAAAAAAAAAAAAAAAACCCGACAGGAAATAAATACAAGAGAAGACTCCCACGGATAGCGACTGACATGTGACACTATTGTGATGACCAGAAGGGAAGTAATTAAAAAGTAGGCGGATCTAAAACCGCAACGTTTGGCGAGTAGGGCGGTCAAAGCCGCAATGGGACGTATTTATGCCCGGGAATGTCTATGTTTTTCGTGGAAATGGAAAACTCACCATATTTTGGAGTTCAGCTAGTTGCTTCTTCGTGCGATTGAGGTCGTCCATGAGTAGGTCATGGTGAGCTTTGACGGGCGTCGTGCTCATCATTTCTTCGTGGTTGTTATTGCCTCGCACGGCGCTCCAATAGCCAGGATCAATTTCACCGGACACGCACGTTGGACTTGGTTGATTGGACGAACCTTCCACTTCGCCTCGGCTGCCCAGTAATTCGGCATTCCCACTGCTATTGTTGTTGAAAGCAGTGTTATTAGTTGAAGTGCTCACAGTGAGACTCTGAGGCTGGCCGGGCAAAGGTGGAAGAACACGACGCATGCTGGCCCTGGATCCGCTATTATTCTCATTGGCATCGCTACTTTCACCTGCTGTGATAATCATACTGCCCGTTTGGTCTGGCTGAGGGCCGAGCATGTTTTCCCAAAATTCGAAAATGGATGGCCTGCCTTTAGACACGACACCTGAGACCCCCAAGGCGGGCAATTCTCTACGGCTGCCATATTTCGAATCCTTTTTCAGAATTGGTTTTCGAATGGTGGCGTCCTCTTCACTGGTATTCAAATCGCCAACTGACGTCGACGTGGCCATAGCCGTGTGTTGACGAGGCGATTCAATCAGGCTATCGTCGTGATTGTGATGTTGCAAATTGGCCAACGATCGGGAATTCGAAATTGTCCCGAATTGCGATAGTTGCGATGCAATTTCGCGGTTAATTGTTGATCCGTTCATGGTGTATCGCCGTTGCACACTTGGTGACATGAGCAAATCCGCAGCAGATGACGATGTGGCTGGAATGGTAAGGAAAACAGAAAATGAAAAATTAAAAACATTAGCTCGCGCCACCTAGCGGTCAGAAATGGTACCTAAAGCGGGCCGTATGGCTGTGGCGCCGCTGTTGGTGTTCTGTCGTCGCAGGGTGGCCAAAGCGTTGACCGTCTTCATATCCACCTCCTGTGGTTCAAAACCTGTTGCTGGAAACCGTCGATTTGTCGGCACATTTAGGTTGGGCGTCGTCTGTGAATTGGCCCGAAACGAAGCTACATGCGTGGCCCATCCCCGAAAACCATAAAATTAATTGTGATTTCAACAATGGAAATAAACACAGTATGAATGGTTATTTGAAAACTCAAATTACCCGAATCCCTTCCTTGCTTCACGCTATGCGGTTTGTAGTGCGAAGCCAGCGATAATATCAACCTCATTAGGGACTTGAGATTGCCGGTGGCCAGGTCGCGAGACGTCACGGTAGATGTCCTCACGCGTTGCGACGCCAAAAAAGTCAAAATCTTTTCAAAATTGTCTCGTTTGACCTGTTGCGTTTTGGCGTTGACGTCGATACCACGAATGTCTTTGCCAGCTGTCACACACAAAAGAGTTTCACAGTTAACAATTAGTTTTCGAGTTCAGCAAACTCGACAAAAACTTTTCTGTTTTTGTTTTCCTTCAGTTTGCCTCGAAAGTCGTTGGACCTCAACAACTTGTAACAAAACTGCCACTGTTTGCACGGACGGAAGCAAGGCAGACGACAAAGCACTTACTGATAATTTCAATCAACTTGGCGACAAGGACACCGTCTTGCAGGTCGTTTCCCATGTCTTCAATCAACGGCAGTTCAGGCCGCTTCCTCAACTGCGAATTTACCCAGGCCGTATACGCCTGTGAACGACAAAAACAAAACAAAAAAAACGTACATATCCAAACATGACGAAATGTCAGCCGTGATGATTACGACGTGCTAGCGCTAGTTGTACATGTGTGAATCAAAACGTGTTTTCACGCGTACGCACACAAGGCAGAATGCGATCATTAGGTTGGCGAAGGAAAACATCAACAACACTGGGCTGTTGGATTCTGCGGCGGCGTCGAGTCAGCACTCGACACCATGATGGATGAAACAGAGCACGCCCGAATGAAATTTTTACGTGTAAAATTGATGATGACCTTTGCGCTGGCACATCATGGGAAAAGATCACAAAGCGGCAAAGCATTCCTCACAGTCATTTGATGTTCAATTATTAATAAATTTGAAACTGTCTTACTAGTCCCCCACCCCCCTCACAAAAAAGAAACCTTCGTTTCATTCCGTTCAACTACTTTTGTAACGCAAACAACCGACGGACACAGGCAACTTGCGTATTAGAAACGTTACGGGCTTAAGTGATTTCACTTGGTACCTGTAACTACCTAGTGAAAAAAAAAATCCATTGTCTAGTATGTACCCTCGTACTATTATTCGGAACGTGACTCATCGTCGTCCGATTTGTTACGCCGTTTCACGAAGAAACAACAACAACCAGAAAAGAAGTCCCCCCCCCTTTTTTTCTTTCTTTCTGATTAGGCTATTTTAAATGTTGATATAAAGTGACTCTTCCCATTTTTCATTGGGGTTCGACGCTTATACCATTTCCAGGTTGAACGAATCGCTTCGCTGATTACGGCTAAGAACAATCGGAAAGGCCAGGCTAATTGGACGTAAACTTGACTTGTAGACGCCTCAAGGGGATGGTTTTATTTCATTTAGAGGCGATTCAGACATGGAAGCAGACTAAAAATAAAAGAGGCAGCGACTGAGCCCCCTGGAATAAGTACCATCAAGGAGTCTACGGTGACTTTTTGACTCGACTGCGCAATCCAATTTAGTTAGGGAATCCTCCATCGACCTCTAAGTCGTAGCTACCCACTGCGAAGAAGTGTGCTGCGCAAAACCTCGTTGATGACTCCATGAATAATTCATGCCCTACGAGTACTTTGATTGCGTTATATAACTTTCTCTCTCTCTCTCTTTATCTTCCCCTTCTTCCTCTATCCTACACTGTCAAACCAATAAATCGGGAACATCCTCCGTGATCCTGGGCACAAAAGAATCTCCGTGCACAACTCATTTGACAACACACACACACACACGCTGCGTAGACATTAGGGCAATAAATTCAACGAGGGTCAACAAAGACAACTGGCAACGAAAAGAGTCAAGGAAACGTACCAGCAATTGTTGATTCCACTCGTTCCATGATTGCGATCCATCGGCGGCTCCGTGGTGCTGCTGATGGTATTGGGGTTCGGCAGGCGGAACTGGCCGATAATGGTGACCAATGGATTTTGGCTGTGTCTGCTGAAGCTGTTGCTGTTGTTGTTGTTGAAGATTTTGTTGTTGTGGCTGCTGTTGGTGAGGCTGTTGAACCAAAGGACGCTGACGAGGAGAAAATCCATCAGCGGATCGCGCTAGAATTGGTGAGAAAGGTGGAGGCACTGGCTGCTGTGGCTGTGGTTGCTGGATGGCTTTCTGAGGGGGCGGACAATTATCCCTAATCATTTAAACATAACGATTAAACAAATAACAAAAACCATCGTAGCTGAACGGCGAATAAAGCGGACAAACAAAATGCTTCTATTTCAAGTTAAGAAGAAGAAAAAAAAAGGTGCCTTGTATGCCACGGATCGTCTCAGTGGCTGACTGACAACAATTAATGATTTTTGTTTTTATTTTGTGTAGAATTTAATCTTCTGTTACTATATCTGATGCTCGAAATTCCTATTAAAAAGAAACTTTTTGCCCTTGGATGCTGTCAATTTATCCAACCAAAAAGAAAAAGAAAAGAAAAATAGACAAAGAGGAAATCTCCACATTTTTGTGTTGTTATTCGCCAACGAGGTCTAACGATGCGATTCGTTCCGCTATATGCCAGGATCTTTAGTCTAAACATCTCATTTTGCTTTCCAAATAACAATTTGGCTGTAAAGTACGGTGCGCACAGGGCAGCACAGCTGCGCAGCTTTCCGAAATAAAGAAACAATTTGAAAAGGTTAGACTGAGCTGACAGACAACGGTTCTTTTCTCAAGCGACAAATAACTTTAACAGACTGCGTCTCGTATCTCTTTCCCCATTCCTAAAGGCGACCAAAGAAAAAAACAAAAACAAAAAGAAAAAATCTGTCAGCGTGTCTAACTTGATTAATTTCATTGGCCTTTTCATTATTTTCTTATTACTCTACGCAGCTGACTCCAAGAAACATAACTGTTAAGCGAATCAAAACTTACCTTGAATCGCTAGCTTTATTTTTGTCGGTTGGCGGCGGTGGTTGTTGTGTTGTGGCTGGCGGAGGCGCGTTATTATTGAGGTGTTTATCGGCTTTTTTGCTGCTGCCGCCGGAACTGTTGCCGTTGCCGCGCGACCCCAGCGATGAAACCTTCCACTTAAACATGCTGCCCATTCAGACGACCTTTTTTTAGTGGCTTCTTGAAATATTCAGCAAAAAGGGGTGGCCGAAAGCGTTTCGGCAACGTTATCCAAGAAACACTTGTTTTCAGAGAAGACGACGGGGGGTGAGAGGTAAAAATCAGCAAGTGACAGAGAGCAGTAATTTCAATCCGAACTGGAGTGCGTCCGGCAAGTAACTGAGGCCATGAAAAGGCTTCCACACCATTCCCCTTTAAAATAAAGAGACGAGGCAAAGCGAGCAGTGGAAAAGATACATAGAGATAGTAGTGAACATGGAAAAAGGGAAGGGGGGGTGTAGAGGAGTGGGAGGGGAATATCCGCGGAGGAACTGTTGAACGGAACACCTAGGGAAAGGAAAAGAGAGAAAAAAAAAAAAAAAGAAACAAAAATAAATAAAACACCCGACCAGGTGATCATCAGACCCTGAGAGAATGAAACCTTCGACGCCTCCGACAATGCAACTACTTCCTGCTGCTGCTGCTAAAGTCCTGCCTTTTTTTTTTAATTTATTTTTGTACATATTCTACTCCACATTTTTGTTCTTTTTGTTTCTGTAGCGAGTTGTCTTGGTTATACACATAATATACGTACCACTTTCTTACCTCGGGTCATGTTCGAGAAGGACCGATTAACGTGCGACGCGTCCGCTTCGGCCCCATGCCTCAATCAACTCGTCTTTTATACTTGACTAGGGCGTGATGAAGCAAAATGCGAACTCTTTTCTTTCTCTTTCCCTCTTTATCTATGGGAGAGATAGGAATAAAAAAAAAACATTTGTTATCTTTTGTCTTGTTTATAAGAGGAATGTGAAATATAAATAACAATAAACGATGAAGGACCGTTTGGGTATACGGTCTGAAAAATTAGAATGACTTCTTGGCGTGGAAGCTCCGAAATGTCCGTCTTGGCAAATCGAAACGTGCCCAGTCCGACAACCATTCGTCGTTGTCAACCAAATATGGCCTATTGCAATCGGAGTTGTACGATCGCCTGGCGCACTTCGTCATAGACGGCGGACGTGAAAGTCTTGGTGTCGACCATGACAGCATGGTGATGTGCCAAAGCGAAACGGTCGAATATATATCACTTTCTACAGCTACTTTCAAAGCGTGTGCATAAAGCTCCAGCCTATGCGCCTAAAATATAAGAAAGAAAGAAAAAGAGAGTTAAGAATCGAAATAAGAAAGAAAAAAAGAAGAGAAGATTAAGAAACACACCACCAGTTTTGGGGCTACCTCAGTTGGACTTTATCACGAGAATGAATCATTCCCAACCGCCCATTTCGAGAGGAAACCCATTGGCGCGGATCCCCCCGACATTACCTTTTTACCTAGCTCCGCTATGAAACAATGAAACCCAAACCATTTGGGAAGTGGCGATCGTTACTTGGATTTCTTTCGGGTTGAATTCACGCTATCTCGAACGAATTTTATGAACACTGGACTGCCAAGACTAGAGCAATAAAAAATTGCTCCAAGACGGCACACGGTGCTCGATCGAACCATCAGTTTTTGAGTCGCAAAGAAAAGCAAGTCCATAATAATAATAATAACAATATAAGTTAAAAACAAAAAGCAAAGCAAAGCAAGACAAAAGCCCAACAGACACTAGCCAGATGCAAACGCGGTCGGTTACGGCTGGCAGGACGGATGATATTTTTCTCTGTTTGGTCTTCTAACATCAGGACGATCGTGAGAAATGGACTCGGTGTGAGAAATTTCCGTTCCATCCGCATACGTGGAGAAGGGAAGGAGACGAAAAAGGGAACGAACAAAAAACAAAAAATCACATGCAATAAAGAGTCGGCCAGCCCCCAAAGATAGGCTACGTGTAATAAGTGTCGAGCTGCGGATGGAGCTCGTTTCTTGACCATCAAAAATGTGTGTGTGTGTGTGTGCCTTTTTTTTCTTTTTCCAGAACCTGTACCACTTCCGCCCTGCTTACTCAGTTATGGAACATCCATGACTGTTGCCTTCCGGAACCAACCCTCAAAAAATGTCTTCTTCCCTCTCTTTTCTTTTTGAAATCTCTCTCTCTCTCTCTCTCGTTTTTTTTTCTCATGGGGAATCTCTAAATGTAATTAAGTTTAATTCTCCCATTGTCAAGCTCTTCCTTTCTCTTTCTCCCCCCTTTTTCTTTTGTTTCCTCAAGTACGCAGTGCTTGACTTCCAAGATGGACTGAAAGTTCCCATGGATCTAAACGCAAAGATTCGCTTAGAATAGCCAAAACAGTTCGGCTTACGGCTGGGCCAAGGTAAAAACAAATCAAACAAATCAAACGAGGTGAGGGTCGTTTGAATCATGCATGCGGTTAGGGCAATTTTTTTTTTTCTTCTTTTCGTTCTTGATGGGACGCGGTCGGCTCTGTGGTCGGCAGAGAAAACGAAAACGTTTCATCATCAAGCGTCGCACACTTACTGCGAGTGACCAGCAATTGCGCTCGGTAGCATTTTTCGGTGCTTGAGGGACTGGCCGGCGTCGATAATCGCATTCTTCATCGCGTTGAACGCCATTGTTTGTCGAATTCAACTAGGCGGCGTAAGAGTTTTCGTTTTTCTTATAAGGCCTGATGGTAGGATACGGCGTTGGATCGACAAACCACGAATGGCGGCGTCGTGCATTTTAAAGTGGAATTTAAAGGGAATGAATCATCAAACCTCGTCGTAATTTCAGCTACGTTTATGCAACGGCAGCGGCATTAGGAAAATCACGAAGTAAGTGGTGCGCGTGGTGTAGGTGCATGTGCACACTCGAAGAGATCGTTAAGGTAAAAACTCGGTTTCACCTGTCTTAGGCTTTTTTTTTCTTTTTCCTACATGGTAAAGAAAAAGCTGATCCCTGATGGCTTTTACGTTTTGTTGCTTTTGGTTTTTGTTTTAATACTGGTTCGGGACGAACGTGAGGGAGCAGATGCTCACAATCAAGCGACCTTTGACTGGACCCCCTGTCTGTGATAATTGTCTTAGAACGGCACGTATAACATTCGTGAAAAGTCCGCAGTCAGCATGCGGTCTATATCGACACGACGATTCACGACTAAATTTCTATATATCGCCCACGTTGATCTCGCTCTTTGATAATGGCGACCCAGTTTACAAATGCAAAGCTTTAGAGGGAGGTGCAACCAAAAATGTCTGATTTACAGTTAGTCGAATTTATCATTAATCTATAAATACCATATGCTTGCTGCTGCTGCTGCATTTGAATACTCGTTACTTGAAGTGGGGTGTAGTTTCAGCTCAGGCTGGAATGATTCAAAGTTTTCGTTTACATTTATGCTCAAAGCACAGCTACCCTACAAAAGGAAAAGTAATCACCAATGAATGCAAATTTCAAAAGAAAAGAATGTTAAAGCCGGATCATCATTCCTACTGACAATATAGCAGGGAGTTTCCTTCACAATGTTATACTGCCTGGATTCAAAAGTGAAACAAGGCAAATCGTGCGTGAAACGAATGGTTATCAATAACGAGGTTTCACGAATCGATGACGGCCACTTTCGAAATTGTGTGGTTTGATGTGCTTGAAAAATTGACCACATCAAATCGCCAAAGACATCCCACTATGTCAAGCACATGGTTATTGTTTGAGTAAAAACTGTGAAATTGCCAAATTGGTAGATTTCACCATCACGTAATAACTAGACAGCTCAACGGCCAGTACTGCTTACACAGTAAAACTCACCACGCGTGCTGATAATTGGGCTTGAAAGATGTAAGCCGTGGTGATGAATTTTCTTTCATTTTTTTCCCACACAACACGTTTGAAACAAAACCGAGCAGACTTCACGTTAACTCTTTCTGCGTTTTCCCTCTAAAAACAGGAGAGCAAATCACCACCGTTGCCAAATAATTCCAATTACAAATTAGTCTCGTTTATGTCTTTTGAAAATTAGTTCTGTATTATTATTGACATCATATAGTAATAATGGGAGACATGAGAAAGAAAGAAACAATAGTCAAACGGACTAGCCCGGTAGAAATTCTTCTTTTATGTACAGACACACGAAGCACACACATTCACGCTTGTTGTGGAAAAAAAAAACGAAAAAAAAAAAAATACAAAACAATGGAGAGGAAACGCCTCTTATCATTTTCTTCGAAACATAATGTACACAATGCTTGGATATAACTTTAAAAAGTATTTTTATTCGCCATCATTGATGGATGGAGCGTGACCCAATTATATCTCTTTCTATTCTGCGTCATTTTTCTCTTTCTGCTTATTGTTGCTCGTCTCTCGACTGGAACGAAAACCAACGGGTACACACGTGTGCAACAGTTCACCAGTCGCAATGTATAGAGGGGTGATTTGGTTTGGTGGTAAATGTATGAATATGTGTGTGTGCCTGTGTGTGCTCACGATGTGTGATGGGCGCGAGCGAATGTCAGGAATATGAAAGAAGGACACGCCCATACTTCTTTGTCCGTCTATAGAAAACACCCACTTTCGCAATCAGCTGCTGCCTTATTTTTGTTTTGTTTTGTTTTTTAAGATTGAGCGAAAGAAACCTCTTCGCAAAAGAAGAAGAGATAAATAACGAGAATTGAACAAGGAAATAAACATCGACAGTATCACAGTGAGACGTTCACAAACAGACATTTTTTAGAATTAAGGAATCTTGAGAGAAAAAAAAATAATAAGTTCTTTTTACAGTGATTTGAATTTTTGATAAATAAAATAGTCGGTGAGGGGGTTCTTCTGCAGTTATTGTCAGAGAAAAAAGAAAATCCAGTTCCGCCAAAAGAATAATTTTCTTGTTTAAACAAACATAAAAAGAAAGTCGAAACGGAAAACAGGGGTCTCCATTTCTTGCTCCATACGTTTTTTTGTTGTTGTTGTTGTAGTTGTTTTTACTTCACTATTTTTCACTCGGTCACTTCCAGAAGAGAAAACCAAAAGAAAATAAAAATAATTTAAACCGCGAAATTCGAGCTGATGGTCGGGCACTATTTTTGATTATGGCCGACCCGGGAGAGCGAGGCAGAAAGAAAGAGACTTTAGCCAAACATAGTGGAGTAGTAAAACGCGTCACTTGTTTCCGGCCGCTCTACCACGTAAAGTGTAAAGTGGTCGAAATGATTGGTATTCATTTGTTTGATACTTGTTTTTCTTTTTTTTTAACGAACACTCCCTCTATATAATTTTTGAGTTGTCCCAGTATTAAATGGCTGTTAAGAGAGAAAATGTTACACACTCGTCCACTGGAAGGGTGTAGGAGAACGGCAGAAGATTGAGGGCAAAATTTAGGATCGATTGTCTGTTGTTGGTCAGTTTTCTTTTTTGGAATGACTTTTGTGCGGTGGCGGTTGGTGTGTTTTGTGTATCTGTGTGTGTGTGTGTGATGTGTGTGTAAAAAAAAAAAAGTGTAAACAACGTCAACTAATTGAGGCCGACATTCTTGTCGGAGGACACCGATGTTGGCGACCGCGCCTGAAGGGTTCGCTGCACGCGTGATAGATGGCGTTGCTGCTGTAATTGGGCTGCCCGTCGTGAATTGGACAAGGTCCGTGTCGGCTGGTTCATTACGCCATAATCGTCGCTTTCCGAGTAGTAATAATAGCGCGGCTGAGTTTTCGTTGGGGTAGTGAGTTGCTCCGGCGGAACCGGACTGTCTTGATCCAGCAAAGAGGCGATCGCAGGGTCGTTTTCTACGGCCGCGAAAGGAGGCTCTTCCGGCGGACATATACCGCGATAGAGACCGCTGCAGTGATAATGGAGATTTTGGTTGTCCAGCGTTTCCATCCCTCCACCTACTCCTCCACCTCCACCTCCACCTCCACCGGGAGTTTTCATTGATTTGACTTTGCGTTTCCTCCGGCCGGAATTGGGTTGACTGACGCTACTTAAAGTACCACGACAGTGGGGAGCAGGTTCCACCTCTCTCCAAGCTGCTCGAATTCCGCCTCGTCCTTGTCTCACAGGTCCTTGAGTCGTCATGTGACCCTTCAAGATGGGAGTGCTTTGCTGTGTCTGTTGATGGTACCAGGTGGACGGTGGCAAAAAGAAATCCGTTTCCCCAGGCTCCTCGCCACTCCAGTTGCTGTAATTCGAAGGCCTCTGGTATGCAGAGCCACCTGTTGGTCGAATAAAGAACCATATGATATAAGCAATGCTATTCACGCACGAAGATAAGTAAATAACCCCATTAATTACACAATGTACATAACTAAATAGCTGGCAGCTAGAAACTCGAATGAGTAGCTCAATTAAAACCCAGGAAAAACAATAGCCACACCCACCTCTTTGGCTGCGTAATGAATCATTAATGCTGACCGAGTCGTTCCGATGCCGCAAGCGCTGCTGATCCTGCGGGTATCGCCCGTCCAGGTCTTCGGGACCTGAGAACGCGATCATCAATAGAAAAAAACCAAACAAATTTCAATATTCGCCCTTGTGCGTTAACGTTTTTCAAGATTCATTTGAGCGCATCTAGGTAACAAACAACGAGCACACCGATAGAGAGCAAAGGAGAAATCAACTGACCTGAAGGCAGCTCTTCGTAAACGGGTTCGGTAATCCAGCTGCAGTCGTGCTGTTCGTCGATAGTGGGCGTCGAAGACGACGGTGGCGAATGACTGCCGCAGCGGTAAGGCGACGTCACGTAGTGCGGCTGCTGGCAGTGCAAAGTGCTACGAGGAACGCCGCCACTACAGCCGTTCCTCACGTTCCTACCGCTTCCGTTGCCTAGCAGCGGATGAGCGGTGCAGTGGCATGGCGAAGTCGGCTCGAGCAGCACGTCCTTCATCTGTCCGCCAAAGGAATAGAGCAAAAATAAAACAATAAAATTAATAAAATTGGGAAAGATAAAAAGAAGTCGCTGAAAATAATTGGCCGGTAAGAGAACAACAACAACGACGAGCTCGATTGGCGAAATTGTTAGCGGCAAACGGGAAAATGGCGTGGCACACGCAATCGCTCTAGATACTATACACTTTTCCCTCCCCTATCCTCGTTTAATGAAAAAAAGAAAACTTAAACTTTTCAACTGATAACGTCGAATTTCGTCGTCTTCAACGACCTGCTGCAAAGTTTTTCGATCGAATCGTCATCATGGAAAATCTACGTGGCCAACTTGTCCGGCCGAACAACCGGCACCGCTTGAAGCGGAAGTCGGCCAATTGTTACGTTACCTCGTAAGCGGGCGGATGGTTAGGCGCTCGGAATTGGGGCGGATAAGAAATGAGTTCGTCGTAGAAGACGCCGTTCTCGTCTTCGTTGATATTGGCTCCTGTTTGACGACCGTTGAGGCCTTGAAGTAAAGCCGGAACGCCGTCCATCATCCCTCCGCCAACTGCAACTCCTCCGGCTCCGTTGATCGTCTTTTGTTGGCAACGTAAAAGCGCTTTCTGGTTCAACTTTTGTTTGCGGAACCTTGGGAAGATAAAAAACAAAACAACAAAAGGCAGACAAAAGAAACGAATTATTAACAAGTCCATAACTTGCGCACAACTTGCGAAACTTGCAGAATGAGCGAGAGACGCAAGACATTGCTATATGTTGTAGCATGAAGCAATAAAGTTAACTTTGCTGTGGGACCAGCCTCCTGCTTATACTGCTCTTGGCTGCATAGATATTAATTGGAGGGTATTGTTTCATATCGCACACAATGCGAGTTTAAGTTCAGTCTCCCTCGTAGATTTATTTTAAAAAAATTTATAAACAGAGGATGATTGTTTTGGAATAACAGTTCCACGCAATAATATGTACACACAGCGGAGCTCATGAACTGGGGGGGGAGGAGGCAGGAGGGGTTGATTTTTTTTTTCTTTTTCATCTCATCTAAAACGTGTATGTAGATAACCTTAACGAGCCAAAGCCAAACTGAATTAACTGTGCATATACAAGAGAACTGCGATAACAGTTTGGAGGCATGGTGAGTGTAGTAAGAGGGGTACAGGAATAGAGTGATATGTGAGTCTATCATCATGGGACTTTTGAGAGGGTACCATTTTTATTTCATTTCTCTCTTTTTTTTAATACATCCATCTCCTTTTTTTCCCCCAAATGGTGAGGACACACGGAACGGGAGGGGGGTATCCTTCCGCACAGCCCCCGGAAATCAAATAGAAAAGAGAGGGGGAATGGGGGGTTAACGCCAACGATCTACACAGCAAATGGGATCGAGTTTGTGAGCGAAGATAATGCTTTTTGACTTTGTCTAGTTCGACTTCCTACCAGTTATTGTAAGCGCAAAATAAAAAAAGAGGAAAGTTAGCGGGGAGGGAGAAGGATGGAGCCGGAATTGAAGGTCCTTCGGGAAACTTTTCAGTGATGTCACGAGCTGTGACTCAGAACTCTCTCTCTCTCTCTCCTCCACTTTGGCCAGTGGCGTGCCCGGTCCCCGTTGCCCGCCATTCTCGCGCTCGTCGTGTGGTGTAAATAAATCAAGTTACACCAGAGCGCCCGCCGTCAAACTCCCAATGGCTTTTCGTTTCACAGCACGCGCTTTAGCCAACCAACCAAGCCCATCACCTTGCCCTTGTCCCCTCAATCATACGAGCAAAAGAACCCGCTAGCCTCCACCTCCTCCCCCACAAAAAAAAACCGAACACAAATACAAATGCTCTACTCGTAAAAGAGAACGCCGTGTTTTTTGTTGTTGTTTGTTTCATTGTTCCTTCATCTTTCGCTTCGTTACGTTAAACTGCCAGTTCACTGGAGCGCAATAGGACATCGACGGTTTTCTTAGCTCAAATACGCGTGTCGTGTGTGTGTTTATTTAATAGGCGCTTCTAATCCGAGTAGCGAATAATGAAATAAAATTCGAGAACGGTGCATCAACCTATTGGCAAAGAGGGAGGATCAAGAACCTGGAACGAAGCGAAAAATAAATGGTAAAGATGAAAACGATGCGGTGTGCGTGTTTTTTCCTTATCCAGCTATACAGTAGAGTTTAAGGTTAGGATACAGTATTCACTATTGCCAGCTATATACAGACTATAGGTCGCGTGTTTGGCACTTGTCAGACCCGTTTAACGCTGCCTCCAGTCACGACACGTAACTTCTGGCGCCATTGACGTCGTTTTTCTTTTTTCTTTTTGCCCAACCGAAAAGAAGGGGAAGGGGGAGGTGATGCAATCGATATTGACACAATCGATACTAACATCGTCCGCTGTCTATAAAACGAACGTAACAAACACTGCATGCACCACAGTGTAGATGAAGTGACAAGGGCAAGAAGCCTCTTCCACTTGACACCCCTCCCTCCCGTTGGAGGAAATAGGGAAACTCACGAAAGTTTGGCAACGATGTCAAGTGGCTCGGAATTCAATAAATAAAAAAATAAACCCAACTTTTTGTCGTGCCTTTTCGACGGCAGACGTGGCCGAAGAATTTCAAAGTTGATGATGAACAACGTCTTTCATCCGCGGGAACAAACACGTTCACTTCAAACTTGTGGGGCAAATGGCTGGGCGGTTAGGAATTGTGGGACGACAGTTTCCCCCTTCTCATTTTTTTTTTTGGATTGGTGTGTGTGACTGAATATGCCCTACATTATAAGCGAGCACGCGGACGAAAAGAAACTACAAAGGACGGCAATCGAGCCAGGCAAAAGGCGGAAGTTGTCGTGTTTAGTGACATTTCCTCTTGTTCCGCGTTGATGCTATTACCCTTTTAATCCGGGAGAAAGGAAAAAGAGAGGGTGCCCAGGGCGGAGGGGACGGCTCTGCCTGTATACGGCGTCACTAATTGATTAATCCGGCTGTGTATATCATACATGTACCGAGGTGCCCGAATTCAGTTAATCGGAACATTTTTGTTTTATTTATTTCCATCGTTCCGCTCATTCGGAACTTTTGTTTCCCATCCAGCGAACCCTTTTTTTTTTTTTACATTTCTCATTATGTCCAGCGTCCATCTTCCAGGTAGCGAATCTCACGTCAAATTGATGTTTTAAAAAATGAAACAAAAAAACGGGTGTTTCTTATTAAGAGCAAAATACGGCATCCGCTGCTGTATAAACGCATCGTTAGATTTAATCTGGCAGCGGAAATAGACCCACCTGCCAGGCGGGTTTATTAATACCCGAATGAGATGATAGCGAACATGCGAGAGATTGCCGGATAAGATGGCAGGAAAGGTGCGGTGCGTGGGGGGGATGTACACATGACAGGAATGACATGGAAAACATTCAAACAATGTCCGACTCACCTCCACGCGACAAAGCCAATAATGAAAAAGGCGATGGTGAGCACGACGGCCGGGATGAAAATGGCGGCGGCAGAGGACGAGCTGTCGACGGGAACTTGACGTTCGGCATCGCTTACCTATTGACACCGTGCAACAGAAAAAACATAATCGTTAAAAAAACAAACAAACAGTTCGTTTCCATTTTGTTTTTCAATGACTTACTACTACCCCTCCTCACTCCCCCCCCCAACCATCCGACTAACAGCTGCGAGAACTGATCGATCGATGCGGATGACTAATTGTTCCCACCCCATTGTAGCTAAGGCACAAAACAATCCCGTACGACTACCATCATACACTCAATTTCGCCCCCCCACCCCGACTATTTATATAAATAGTTAGGGAAAGAGAGGGAGACAAAAAAAAAAAAATGAGTAGGCGTGCACGCATGTGTAATTTTTTTTTTATGGGGTGGAGGAGGAGGAGGAGGAGGATGGAAGAAAAAGTTCATTTGCCAGAGTGTTTACGAAATGTCAATACAAGACTTTGTTTTCATCTCGACAGAGGTGCCCCTGAGAAGAGCGCGGACGTCCCGCTGTGAAGTGACGAGAGGTCGGACTTTTTTTTTATTTTTCGGTGGCGTAGGGGCGTTTTCACTATACACCCGACACAAACACACACACTACACACATGGCGCCATAATGAAAGAAGAATAGATTGAAAACAAAAAAACAAAACCATTTGTTTGAACAATTACCAAAAAAGCTTGGCAAGTTTCGAGTCCCAATGGATGGTCGGCTGCTGTGGAACACAACTCCGGCGGAGGTTGAAGTGACGGCGGCAGAGGTGGAGGTGGCAGGTCGAAGAAAGGCGGCGGAGGCGGCGCTGGCCGACCGGTGCTGCCAGCGTCGCTCACCGACGCCGTCGTCCATTCCGTTGAATCGAAATCCCATTCGCTCCAACGGCAATCGCAGTCCCATTCGAACGCTGCCATGTTGGAGCGCACTATCAATAATCCGGCGCTGGCACTGACAATGGCAGCAGCAGCAGCGGCGCTACTAGCACCCGCCGCCAACGGATCCAGCTTTGATTATGTGTTTGTGTGTCACTCTTCTCTTCGTCTGTCTAGTCTCTTTTGGTGCCGAAGAACGACAAACCGACTATCACAACAACATTCTCCTCTCGTGATGGATGGATTTTTCAACCCGTTTTCAACTTTCTTTTGTTTTGTTTTTTTCCTTCGTTCGCCAGTCCGGGCCTTTTTTTTATTTTCACAAAGCAATTCTGAAAATAGAAGAATAAAAGAAAATTTTTTTAGTTAAGGTTAATGTTGTGTGTGTGTGTGGCATAACTGAAGGCGAAATCAAAAATTGGACTGCCAGAATCGATTGCGATCGATAATCGATTTTCTCCCCATTCGTATTTCAATCAAGGCAGGGACTGGAACACATTTCACAAGCAATGAGTACATATTGGAATGCTTCTTCGACAAGCGCAAAGAGCTTTTCGCTCTTCGAGGAGGTTAAATAACTTTTCTGCCGCACAAATAAAGAGAAGGATGAGAAGAAAAAAATTATAAAAAAAGAAGAAGAAAAACGGTCGGGTCAGGCCAGTAATCGATGGCGTCCATCCACAGACATGGCCGTAAGCTAAAGCTCATTTCACTGGTATATTTACGAGATTGAACCTCAACCGACAACGTCCAACCGAAAAAAATAAAAAACTTTGCTGTCCGATAATAAAAGTCAACGGCGGGAAATCAAATCACGTTTGAAATTGATCTTTTTTTTTTTTTTCTTTCTTATATGCCATCTCCCAACCCCATTTTTTTTTTTCTATTCATTTCCTTACTGGGAATATGATGCCAAACGGCCCTGCGACACCAGCGACAGTTTGCGGGACGATGCGGTAGATCCCGAAGGCCTACACACACATCCTTTAAGTTACCAAAGACGACGATGAATAGGCAAATATTTATTGTCTATCCTATTGACAGAGGTAATGGGCAATCAAACGGGGGAAAAAAAACAAAAAAAAAACAAACACAACAAGATGGGAAAAAATCATTTTGTTCCGCCTTCTCTTTTTATCTCGATTCGTTTTTATTGATGTTGTTGTGTTCCGTGTTGTTGCGTTACACTGTTTGTTGTGCGTCAGCCATGACAATAATAACGACGACGCGTTGGCGTCCTGGAAAGGGGGGAGACGCAAACGTTCCGTTCCGTATAATGATGGATTCTTGTGCACGGACAGAAAGAAATGACGATGCTGTATATAGACGTGCGTCAAACAGCTCGTTAAACACATCGTTTGTTTTGTTTTTCTTCTCTTGTCGCGTATGACAGAAAAATAGAAAAGTACATGAAAACATCTTGCATCAAAACTGATGCGCAACTCTATTTGATGTATCTAAGAAACTTCCCGAGTCGATTCAAATTGGATTTGCCGTACACGTTTTAGCGTGTGGGTAAGCTAGGGCTATACGAATGACGTAGAGCATATATACGCACACACACTATACGGACTTTATTGATACGAAATGGCGGCGTTGTCCAGGAAACGTTAGTTAGCTGTTTCTACACACGTCCGGGAATCTCTATATAAACCATCCAATATCAACGATCCGGGGGGAGGGGTGGGCAAAAAGAAAAGATTTGAAAAGAAAAAAGAAGAGAAAAAAGAAAGAATTTTGATGACTCCGTCGGGGCTCTTCCGATTTAATTGGCAAACGGTGCGGAAAACCGGAAGACAAGGAGAAAAAAAAAAAAAGTAGTTATTCTTACAAAACAGCCGTGATATGCCGCCCCTTTTTTTCTTCTTCTAAAGTGTTGAAAAGAACTTGGAACGTATTGCGGATGATTGCCATTTTCGTGCAACTCTTTCCTGTGCCTCGGTGAGATGCAAGAAAGAAAGAAAAAAACTTGGCTACGATTGCGACTTCCCCTTTTGAACTGCCGGCCAAATGGACTGGATCGAAACGCCCCCACGTCTATCTGGACTATATATATATATATATATATATGCGGCCGGCGTATATTATTAGTTACATGCACCGCACACGAACAGTGGCGCCGCCCAGCACATTTTCTCCCGCTTGATTTATCGACTTTGGCCAAAGTCGCAAGCTGCTTTCGCCTTATCAATGTGGTTAAAACGAAAAGCTTTTCATTTTAGAAATAATAAAAAATAAATAAATCCTTTCATTCTAAAGTTGGTGTGCGCGCGCTTTTCCTTC
This sequence comes from Daphnia magna, assembly GCF_020631705.1. NCBI lineage: Eukaryota > Metazoa > Arthropoda > Branchiopoda > Diplostraca > Daphniidae > Daphnia > Daphnia magna. Next base: position 2,432,415 of record NC_059189.1, on the reverse strand, counting down.
TCTCGTAAAACGGGCAGAAACAATAACAATAGAAAATGGCTATCACAACTTGACCCTATATACTCTCTCGTGAAAAAAAACCCAAAATAAAAGGAGAACCGCCGTATTGTGCGGGCCAGCCGTTTCGGCATAATCATCGGTTGAATATATGCGCTGCCGCACTCTCCGCGGGACTGTTGTACAATACACTACTACTACTACTACTACTACTGTACTTTCTTTCCAACATGACAACGTCGGTCGGTGTTACAGGCGTCCACAAAAAAGAAAGAAAAGGAGCCGAATGGTTTTTAGCATTCACGACAAGTCCCCGCCATTGACTCGTAAAATAAAAACTGAGAGTCCGAAAATGGGCAACGATATGTAAAGAAGCGTCCACCATGACGATATTGGACTCTTTGTTTTCGTATTCATCGGATTTGAAAGGGGAAAAACGGTGTGTGTCCCCGCCCACCGCATTTATGATCTAAAGTTTCGCATTGAAGTTGGCCGATTTAGAGCACAAGGGGCGGCAAAGTTGCGCCAAAGGGGGTCCTCAAGCAGAAAAGAAAACGAAAAACAATTTTCCATATTGTTGGAGAACAAAGGAAAAGCGACAACAAAACTGAATGACATGAAAAGAAAAAAGACGCACGGCGATGATAATGATAACAGTTACGGTTGCAATTTCTTTCTTCTCTTGTTGCTGCGTATTGTATTTCGCGTGGATGAGTTGCGTCATCGAAATAAGATGTCTGAAACAAACCACACACAAAAAAAAGGGGGAGGTGCTGGCCATCACAGCAAAAAAACAATAGACGCGTAACACGAGTTAACGTCGAAACAAAACAAAATAAGAACAGAATAAAGAAAGGCTATCGGAGCCAATGCGACCCCAAAGATGGCGAAAGCTACGAGACTATGGGTGGCCGCCTTGGTCCTTCCAATCCGATTAAAGTTAAACCCTCCACCGCTGACTCGACTGCATTTTTCTATCTCCCTTTCTCTTCTTGTAATTCTTGACTTTGCCCACATTTATTTCGTTTCTTTTGTTTTGTTTTTGTTAGAGACGAACAACGCACCGCTTTGCCGGGTCAGCTCCTTAAAAAAAAAAAAAAAGTTTTGTTTACCATGTGGGCGGTGCCCCCCAGGCCTTCGTGAGTATATTATCTACACAAACATCTACAATCCGTGTGCAGACATTGTCGGCGCCTGTCCATATTTTTTTGGCAACAACGACATTCAATTACGCGCATTTTTCATTCAATTAAATCCATCAGCGCCAAAAAGAAAAACGACGACAAATTACACTTTATTCAAATTGCTGGACGAGCATCAAACACGACAGAAAGTTTGCGGACGTGATAATTTTTCAAAACATTTTTTTTTTACGGGATTCACCCAACTCGAATTTTAAAAAAAAACTTGATCTTTTTTTCCTCCCCGTCCAGGGTGTAGTGAATTCCCCGGAGCACTTTGATGCCGATGTGCTGGACGGAGTAGTGGTGGGGGCCTACATCTAGTATTTACTCAACTAAGAACGTAGCTCTCAAACTAATGAGCTCTTCCTCAATTTTTTATTTTCTGTTTTGTTGCTCAATGGTTTTGGCGTCTGCCATGATGGATGCAAACATCAGCATTCGTGAATTAAGTATGAATGGTATGCGGATCTAAAACGGACTCAGGAGCTCAAAACTTGCCATGCATTATTGAATAGCCATTTAGGAAAGGGGCAAGTTCCTTATTCCTTTCCAGGGTAGGAGAGAAAGAGAGGGAGAACTGTTATCTGCAAGACCAAGAGACTACTAGCCATTCTTTTCCCATTGAATATTGTTTAGTTCAACTGGAGGGGCAAACAACAAAAAAGGGAGGAGAACCGCAGGAGAGAACACACTCACCAAAAAATGACATGACCAGTAAAAAAGAAAAGAGGGTCTTTTTCTTCAATATTGAAATAAGTTTTAGTATAATACTTTTGGTGGGAACTAACCAAAATAAACTCCCAAAGGCGGTGGTCAGCAAACAGTTTCGTGACTGGCACTTTTTCTCTCTGTCCGTGTGTGAGATGTCATTTCTTACAACATCTTCAGACTCCCCCCCTCCCCCTCCCCCAGTTTTATTTTTGAACAGCCTCGTCTTTTTCCTCTCTTCAAATTTGAAGAGATCAAACAGGTTTCAAGACGTCATCTCAAATAGAAGAACCTGTTTCGTCAGGTGCATACAACGCCACAGAGAAGTAAACGACGATCATTTTCATTTCCTCCCCCCCGTCCACAATCAATGGCTGCACGAAAAAAAAATAAAAAATAAAAAAAATAAAAAATTTTCAATCGTCTCGAATAGGAAAACCGGCAAAGAGAAACGTAAAGCCAACCCCACTGTGGTTGTCAAGGTAACGCATAGAGGCAAACACAGAAAATACAGTCATGTAGTGTGTGTACGCTCCGAACGGAATCATTAACGTTCCACAGTGTGTTTAATACCTAGTTGATGTTCTTCTTCTTTTCTTCTCTTTTTTTGCGCTTCCATAGTCCTTTGTGTGTGTACCCCCCTTTTTTTGTCCCGGCATCACCATAGCAACAGATCTTTGATGTACATAATCACTGATGCAAACAAACCGACGTGATCAATCGTTCATGGGAAAATGGGAGGCGGGTGGACCAATAGTCTTGCGAAACCATTGAATAAAAGACATCAGGTTTTGGTTCGCTTTTTTTGTTTTCACACACTAATGGCGTGTTATTCAATCTACGATTGAGGGGGTCATTGTGCTAAAATTCTTGTTCATAGTTTCGACTACTTGCTACGCGCGCCGAATGAATGCTGGACGCAGCCGAGACTGTCTGGTATCCACAATTTCTTTTGGCTTTTCGTTGACTGCAAATTGCCGAAACCAAAAGAATACAGACGCATTATATTATGCGCGCCCCCACACGGCACTTCATTATTTATTTGCTCGGCTTCGCTCTTCAGAGCTCTCGGCCTGGTCGATGTGATCCATTGTTCCTCCTCTTTGTTATTTTTGTTTTCTTCTTTATTATTATTACGACGTCTATATACTGGCTGCATATGCTATATGGTTAGGTTCGCCGACATCAGCTCGATATCCAACTATTTGTTTCCATCCGCAATGATGGCGCCCTCTCTTTCCCTTAAGATGTTCGCCTATACACGATAGTAATGCACACAGAGTTACTCATAGAAATCTTTTTCTTTTGATGTATATATATTAAAAAAGAGAGAGAGAGAGAAGCTAAACCTCTACTATTTTGGGGGGGAGGGGCCAAGAGAAAAGAAGATCTTTTTGGGCGCAAGAAGTGATTCTCTAGAGGAAGAAAAAAAAAGAAAGAATAGAAATGGCAGGGCCAACAACAACACGCCTACATCCATCCAGCAAAGACCAATTTCATTCCGAAAGCTTCTATATGTCTATCCATGTTATCTGGGTGATCCGGATCCTATATAGTCTCCATTGCGTGTGCAGGACAAAACAAAACAAAAAAAAAGGAACTCCGTTCGTCGTTTTGCGGAGGGAAAAAAAAAAGAAAGGAAGGGTGGCATCCATGCCGGATTCCTTCCCTACGGATTGTTATTTGCTGTTCCAGCATAACCCTCTCAATGTCCAAGACCTACTATATAGAGGGCGCTGTATTAGACGGATTCAAAGCAAGACACAAAGAAAAAAAAAGACGGACGCTGGGTGACCTCTCCCATCTTCATTAGTTTAATGTTTTCTTTTTCTTCTCTCATGTCATCTTCCCTTTTTTTAGGGGGGCAGAGAGAGAGGGGGAGGTCACTCAGGGCTGCCAGGGTCTCCAGACTGATTACAAATGATGAACGGTATAGTGTATATCTTTTGTGGTATTAGACTGTTACTTATATGACAATCATAAGTCCCTTTATTTTTTGTTATATATATCAAAAGGAATGATAAAGATACGGTGGGGATAACTGTGACTGTCTGAAAGCGAAACACTTTGTGAGTTGTGGCGTCAGACAGTTTGCAGTTCGTAAATAATCACAGCGTTTGACGTGCACTGACACAGTCAAAAGTGAGTCGACATTGAAGACAATTCCTTGTTTTGAGGGTGTACCGACCGTTTTCTTGGGAAACGTTTTATCACTTGATTGGCTCGCTAGTTGTAAACATGTCACGATTTGGCTTCGTACACATCCACGCACTCCGAGCTCTTTCTGATGCGGACATGACACGAAGGGAGGAAGTCGATTGTAAAACAAAATGACTATAATAATAATTTAAAAAAAAAACGAAAAGGGAAAACGATGAATTGTTTTGTTTTCGTGGAACCATCAAAGTATAATGGAATTAGACAGGGAGACAAAAGGAGGATGTGAAGACTGGACTCGACTGGACCTGACAGGTGAATCCAATCTAACAGAGTCACTGAAACAAAAACAAAAAATGTCTGTATGAACCCAACATCCGAGATTGTTATTATTATGATTTATACCACCACCACCACCACTACAGTCACAGTAACACATACCCCTCCCCCCCATCTCTAGAAATAAAACATTAAAAAAAAAGAAAGAAAAGTTTCGTTTCCCACAGAAAGCTATATCACTGATGTGTCGCTGGAGCGTGCTTCCAGGAAACCTGATGCGCTTCTGGAACTGCTGGAAAAAAAGAAAAACCGCCCCCTTTTTTTTTTTTATTTCTCCCCTGTATCTCTCTTTTTCTTGCACACCCCCCAATCACACTTGAAAGCCATATCTATATAACGTCTTCATCCGGGCTTAATTGCTTTGACCATCCAACCACCGCCATCAAAAGAAACCTGGCACGTCCTCATCCCCCACCCGCCGCCGCCTTATACCTCAAAACCACAAAAACATCACACACACACAGGGCCTTAATGCCTTTATAGCGGCCAGTGCGGGCATACAAGACGACACATACGAGAGGGGTTCATCATTTTTTTTAAACCGAATGGAATAGCCACACGTTTTACCTCTTCTTTTTTTCGTGCCTTATGGTCCCCGACTGTTGTCTTTTATGGGGTCACTGCAAACTGGGGACGAAACATATTGCTGTCCACCATCTTCTACTGCCCCCCCCCCTTTTTTTAAGACCCTTTATTTTTTTTTTCTTCTTCGTTTTTCTAATGTCACAGCGGCTTAACGTGAAAGTAGCCAACGTATCGATCCAGGTGGCTGCGGTCCACCTCGCCACTAAATTCGTGGGTCCCGCTTTTGTGCCCCGTAAACTCCCAGTGCGTACATCATTTAACTTGGTTCTTCCTATAGACAAGGGGCCATACGCCTCTCTTCTTTTTCTCGTGCCAACGACTAATAAACTTTACCGTTTAGCTTTTCACTTGACGATGATAAATGTGTAAAACATTTTCTTTTCTTTCTTTTTTTGGATAAATATTGAAGATATTTTAAACCCATTTTTCCCAGGGCGGAAGTTTTTTTTTTTATTGGATGCGCCCCTTTTTTGTTTTGTTTTGTTTTACAACCAGACCACACCCGTACAAACAAAAAAAAAAATAAAAAGATGAGCCAGCACGTTTATCTCGTCTCTTGTCGGGTGCTCTTCAAAATGTATTTTCATTATTCAAGTGCACGTGCGATGCTCGTCAGTCACGGAGCTGTTAACTGTAGCAACAACAACAACATCGACTACTAAAAAAAAACGGATGCTTTCGTTTCCTCCTGTAAGCCGAGGATCTTTTCGATTCAATCCTCCTTTGTGTGTGTGTGTGTCGTGCTGTTGTTGACATCAGCCTGATAAAAAAACAAAAATTGGGCCCTCCTGTTGATTTTGTACTTTATTCATAAGACGACCCTCGTGAAAAGAAAAAAAAGAAAAATGGTCTGATGCTCCGTGCTGAAGAAAACAAATTACATCCTCTTAACTTGCTACGGCCCTCTGCTGTGTTTCTGTTCAACGAGAAAATGAAAAGGAGTGAAAAGCCGCACGGCACGGACCGGGCAATTTTGATGGACGAAGGCCGCCTTACACCCACCCTCATTTAGCCTACATTGCGTTATATAGAGCTATAAAAAATAATAATAAATGAGTAAAAAGAGAAGGACAACGTCTTTCGGTCAGTTGTGGCGGCGGTTGCGGCTTCTTTTTTTCTTTTTCATTTCAGTCCTCCCGCTGTGAGAAGACTGAAGATTATACACACAAGGTTGCCGTGTGCGTCTACAACATAATGGCAATAGCATACAAGACAAAAAGCTTAATTCTCCTCTGTCTTATACCTTATACACGAGTTACGAAATAGAGCCACAGTCTGGTGGATAGACCAACAAGAAAAAAAAAAAGAAAAGACATTTTTCTTTATTTATTTATTGAATTTTTTTTTTTTTTGTTTTGTTATCTCTTCTTTTGTGTGCGTCTGTTGTGTGCTCGGGTGTTGAAAACAGCCGTGCAACCGGCAGGGTTTCTCTTTGGCCGTTGTTTTCGGTTAATTGCTACGAAATAATTGGCTTCTCTCGCAAGGTCTTCTTTATCACTAACCACTGTGTCTCTATCTCTCACTCTTTTTTTTCTTTCCCTTACGTCCTATTATGGAGGTTTGGCACCTTTTCAGATCGACTCCGCACCAACGGCTTCTTTTTAATGTTGAAAGGTAACAAAAAACAAAAACCCCAAAAAAAAGGGAGAAGGAAAAACAAAACAAACCCGCCCCTATTCGGCAACTGTCGTGTTAACTGCCACGTCTGCTAATGCCTAATAATCAAAGCGACCCACCGACCCAGGCAAAAGACTATTTCCAAATTTCATTCGATAACAAATGTGAAAACAAAAACAAAAAGAGAGGAAAAGAAAATTCCATCAAGTGAAAAAAACAAAAAACAAAAAAAAACAAAATTGATTGAATATTTTGAATCTAATAGATTCCAAACAATTCACTGCGATTCTGGTTAAGAGGTAAAACAAAATGCGTGGAAACGTGTCCGATAAACAAACGTGCAGCAATAAAATGAAGAAGAAAAAACGTTAAAAGCCCAGGATTTTTTTATTTTGTTTTTTTCGCTTGCCTTAACACACACCAACAATCTCTTAACAATTTCCCTTTTATTTTATTTTTTTTTTTTTTTTTAATTCCCTATGTAAAAGATTTCAGTTGATACCCTGCGACATTGGAGCAGATAAGCGTCCCGCTTCAAAGAAATGGGAAATGGAGAAAGAGACTTTCACGCGATAGCAGACACAGATAGTATAAAAAAAAAAATAAAGAAAAGCTGCATTCGATGTTTGGCACGTTTACTAGAACTTTTCGTTTTCTATTACTCGTATTAAAAGCGACAATTGCAGAGTCTTGTAAAGATCGTCTTCTTATTTGACGAGTTTTACTGTTGCCCAGCACTTGACGCAAAACGGTGTGTGTGTCAATAAAAAAATGGCCGTTTCCTTTACACACACACACACACACAAAAATGTCTTATAACACCATTTAGGGGAATGAACTGAAAAGCCGGTGTGTGTGCGGGGGGGCCCATTGGCAGCTTCTCTACTCAGGCTATTAAAGCCTATAATATTCATAGGGAAACAAACAAACAAAAATAAAATCCAGCTCTCCTTCCAACCGAAATAACCGTCACAGATGGATTTGTGCGAGGACAAGGTTTAGGGTAAACAAGACCAACGAATATAGGTGGCAATTGCCTGGAAGAAGAAGAAGCAAACGCTCTGTTCCGCATTATTATGTGCCACCCAGCTACTGGAAAATAAGCAACGGAAAGGAATTTCTTTTGTTTGTTTCCCAGCCCATTGATTGTAGACCGCACCATTTTCTTGGTCGACTACAAAATGAAATGGAAGGAGAACAAGGAGAACAAGGACAAGAAACCAAAAACCAAAAAAGGTTTAAAATAATAATAATAATAATTAAAAGAAAGGGGGTAGTATAGTGTAGGAAAGTGATCTCAATCAGAGATATAAATGACCAGCTTTTCCACATCATTTATTTCCAAAGATAAGACGAGACAACACGCGAGGGAAAAAAAGAGGGGCGGAGGGAATAAACAAGAAAATGGAATTGTCTTTCTCAGGCAGATTGGGTTACCATTGCGAGTTGGGGGCTATGCAAGATGCTGACACCTGGAACATGGTGTGTCATACGCCGTATTTCGACCTTACTTTATTTTCATTTTCTCCACAGGTAAGAAGAAGAAAAAGAAAAAAAAATTAAATCCCATTTTTTTCTTCTTCTTCTTTTCTCAACAATTGATGGGTCAAAGGCAAGCAGTTTCCATTTTCAAACATTCCAACAAAGTCTAACGCTCTTTAAAAAGAGAGAGAAAAAAAGGGGGACCGAAGAAAAGAAAGGCTTCTGCCAGCTCAAGGCATTTTATCTGATTGGCCCGTCTTCCCTATCTCATTCTCTCTTCTTGGCCAGCACGTCACTCGGGTTAATTCCAGTTCGAACTTGGGTTGATTCTCCTTTACCCCATAGCCCCAAAGACGGTTTCATTATAGGTAGAAAAGAAAAAGAGAGAGAAAGACCTCAACAGCTGGCTAACCTGTTCCACGAGTTCCGTCCCTGTGTATTTGGAATGAAATCAAGCTGATATAACATCATCATCATCATCTTCATCTCCTCTTTGCTCAACTGTTAATACGAGACGACAAGGGGTACCCCCCCTTTACCTCACATAGAGACACCTTTCATTGTTTGAAACAGTTCAAATGTTGCGCCAGATGCCGCCCTGTTTACTTGCTCGCTATTTTTAAAACGTCTGTTTGAAATCGAATACGTATGAAACGAGGGGGGAGCGAGCAAATAGGTCTGTAAAAAACAAATATATTCAAAATCCAATTGTTAATCAAAGTTTGGTTGTTGGGTGCGCCAGAAATGTCTATTGTGAACCGTTGCTGCAAATGATGATGCGAGATGAAGCGAAATGATGAAGGCTATTCGATTCAAATGCGCGCGCGCTCTCAACGAACCCCCCCGCTATTTCTACTTGCAACTGTAATCTACCGGTCTTTTTATTTATTATGTTCCATTTTTTTTTTTTTTTTTACAAGTTTGTATGTACCCCCCCGTCTTTCACCGAACGAATTGTTGAAAACGGAATCCCTTTCGCGTTTTGTCGTCCCCTGTTAAAGGAAGGAAAATGTTGGGGGAGTGCGCTCGGGCCGATCTGGCACAGCAGATTAATCGTTTGGGCTCGTCATATTGGACCGCGTTGGGGCAACATTTAATCAGCTTTACTGCGACACACAATGACAGACTCTCTGTGTGCGTCGGGGGGATAGAAGGGCGAGGCGGAGAAGCCCGAAAGGCTCGAGGAATGAACTTTTTTTTTTTTTATATATATTTTTGGATTCTATTCTATTTGATTTGATTTTATTTTTTTGCCCGGCCACAAAACAGGAACGCAGACTGAAAAGGAGGGAAAATGTTTAAAACCGTAGACGCGCGATTCAAATGGTGGCCGCTTAAAGAGGGGGAAAGCCATTCAATTGAAAATTGGAAAATGTGTTGAATATGGATGCGCAAATGACGAGGAAATGGGGGACGGAAAGAAGATATATGCAGTCATTTCAAAAAGAAAAAAAGGAAAGCCTTCAAATAATGGTGATCATGAATCTACGACTTTTGTCTGTCCTCCAGCCGGTTCCTCCCAGCGACCGCAAAATAGAAAATGTCATTTCAAAATTGAATTGCAATAATCCCCTCTTAGTTAATTTTTCCTTTTTTTAAATGCTGCAACTCTGTCATCAGTTTAATTATTCTTTCTTTTTTTCTCCTATTATCTCGCATTCGTTTTCCTCGTACGTAACAGGGTCATTGCAGCATTTGGCCGCATGAAACTGGAAACCAGAAATAACGAAACGTAGTTGCAGAGGTCGCTAGTAGTTTGCCGACTAGCTAATAAAGCATTCTAACCCCAATTTGCCCGGCTGTCACCAAGCAGCTCCTGCCCGTCTTGCCTTTCCTACTATTAACGTCTTCTAAAAAAGAAAAGCCAACACACGAGAATGAGGAACAAAAAGGAGCAACGCAAGGGGAAAAAAGAGAGAGAGACATCCTTTGGCATTGCAAGTACGAAGACTTGTGTGTGACAGCTGGCCCCATCTCAGCAAACAAAAAGAGAAAAAAAAAAAAGGGAATGTCCATGCATGTGCGTGTTTCATCTGGAAGGCATCGGTTGCCTGGACGACGAGGTCCTGCGACCTGTTTCTCGTCAACCACACACACACAGCAGATAGACAAGACATAAGAACGCGTAGATGGAGAAGGGGAGAGAAAAAAATGCAATCAAAATGAGAAACTTACGAGTTTTTTTTTTTATATACCTCACTCTAGTGGGTCGAGTCGGTAGATAGTACAAGGTTAAGAATGCCGGCCCGCCTTTCAAACAAAACAAGACGGACCTCTCAAAGAATTCAAAACAAAACACACAGACAGTTGGGGTTCAATTTCTTTTCGTGTTTTGTTTTTTCCCAAGACTCTCCTGTATAATATCTTGTATAGATATTGAAAGAAGCCTTCAAAAAATCTATACAGCACATCTACCGCGTGTCTAATTATTTAAACATTTCAAAATGCAAATGACTAATGAGTTACGAGAAATCTGCGTACGGATGTGTTGCACGCACAGACGTTATCGACTTTTGTTCGGGCTGCGCCGTATACGCTCTGCAACACACCCACTGCACACGTCTGCTACATAATGAATGAAAATGTATTCAAAAGTGATAGGCAAAGTCGACTGTCCCGCGCAACAACAAAAAACTAAGTAGACGGACGTCTTTTTCTCTGACTCGTCTTTCACGTGCGTTCATCTCGTCCGTTCGACATGCTACCCAACATCCATCCCGCTAATCATTTATTTAAAAAAAAAAAAAAGGGGGGGGGGAATGCACATCTTTACTTAAGACACTGCGATGCGCAATTCCCTGCGTTCGATCGGGACGTGCGTGACACGCAACTTCTTCTCCATCATTGCCTCAGTCCCCAGCCCCAACCCAATGTCACGATCCACTACGACAAACTTTTCCATCTCTCCCCGTCTTTCAAGGAAAAATAAAATAAAAAATAAAAATAATAGAACGATAATAAAAAAAAAGGGAAAAAGTCTTTTAACCAAAACGTTTGGCCGGAGAGACGGAGGAGGGTAGGAGAGCCACTTTGGCTTCGTTACTCATTCAGTGCACGAGAGTTCAATGTTAGTCTGCTAGGCTCGATAGTAACTTGTCCCCTTTTTTTATACCCCCCCTCTCCCCCCCTATACTGTATACCTTCAATGTTTTCACGTTCATGAATAATCAGCCATCAACTCGAGATGAGATTAGAACGGCCGACCGGTCCAAAAGGAAAATGTTTATCGTTGATGTACGAGTGGGTGCAGTGAGCCGAATAGGGAAAATGGGGCTAACAAGTCGGCGTGTGACAGACTTTTTTTTTTTTGTTTATGTGTGAGTGAGATATCATTCTTGAATTTTGGAGGAGCATCCATCATGATCCAAACAGTCAAAAGTCACTACATTTTCTCTAACCTGATGGGGGGAGGGGGCTTGTAATAATAATCGCCGTCGCGCCGTTCCTTTTTTCTCCCCCCCTCCCATTCCTTCGTTGTGATTTCTCGGCCCTCCAAATCGAAATGGGACAACGACGGCGACGATGACGACGAACAAGTTCATCCATCATCCGGAGCTAATGGATTGAGAGAACAGAGAGAACTCCACAAAAAAAAAAAAATAAATAAATATATAGATACCAAGAAAATGTCCTTCCTTGTTCCCATCAGATCTAGTTTGCCGTTAGATGGGGGAGGAAAATATAAAAAGGGAAACCTTGGCCGACGTAACACGGCTGATTGGCTCGTCCGTTTCCATCAAATCGTACACCACCTCTTCTTTTCCCCATCTTCCCTCGTCTTTTTGATGGCTGCAGACTCATCTCCCCCCCTCCCCCCAACAAACAGGAAGTATACTTGCGCATTGTGTAACATCCAGGAGGCCGGATGGATACACACAGGCGCAGTTTATCCAACCAAACGACAAATCAGACGGAATCAGAAAGAAAAGCCAAAAAAAAACGAGGAGAACTTTCTGCTGCTAAAATGCGAAAGATGTCGCCTTTTTTCTCTTTTTGCTTTCAGAATATTTTATGACCTACTCCGTACTACCCCCTGCCGATCTAAGATTAACGATGCGAAGGGGGGGAAAGACTCTTCGACTCTAGAAAAGAAAAAGAAAAAATACCGAAAGAATGCAAAGAAAGATGTCGGCTCCACTCGTTTTCATGGCTCTTCTTCGTACATCACACCATTTTTGTTTTGTTTTATTTCAAATTTTGACCGTCGACCTATTTTACCTCGATCGAAAACTTCTTTTTTTTTTTAAACGTTGCAGACAATGGGACGATGACGACGAGTAGCAGACCGGAATAAATCGGACGGAACGAATTCTTTCTTCTTATTATTAAGCCCAACATCTCAATACAACAATTTATCTAACGCCAACGTCGACGAATTCAAAGACTGGCCACACACGTAGAGTCGCCCCTTAACGATTACAAGTGCCCGAGGTTTCACGCTCACGCTGTGTCCTCAGACGGTCGTAGGACTTCTTTTTTTTTCAAATAGCATTTAAAGGAGGTGGTAGTTGGTGGTAAAAAATAATAATAATAATAATAAAAGAGAGACTGGAAGAAAGAGAAGTAAAAAAAAATAAAAAGAAAGAGAATTTCGTTTTTTTTTTAACATCTCACGACGGCAGTTCCTTCAACCGTGACACGTCGTAAAGTTCTCTCGGTTGTTGCACAGCGCAGCAACAGAAAGAAGAGGTCACCAAAATAAAAAGCCATACACAAACGAAAAATGTATAAATACAGACAAATAAAACAAGAATTATCATAACGAGCCATCGCTCGGAGTGGACAAATAAAAACTGTTTTTTTTTTCTTTTTTCTTTTCTTTTTACTACACACAAAAAATCGTGACTGTTTTTCTTCCCTTTTTCCTTCTCTTAACAAAATTTATGTACACTATTATTATTTTTTTATTTTTCATTTCTTTTTCCTTTTCCTCCCTAACTTCCTCCTCACTTCCTCTGGCCACCACCTTCCTTAAATCTTTTAGTTGGGATCAGGATGGTTGTTGATCAATCAGCGCAACCCCCTACTGGAAAAAAATAAAAATAAAAGAACCTGGACAGACCATCAACAAGGGAGGAGAGGAAAATCACGATCTAGCGGGAGAAAGACGCAAAGAAGAGCTCCTAGTTCTTCCTTAATTGAAACAGTCAGACCTGCTCCAGTACCCTCTGTAACTTTTTTTATTTTCCAGGGGGTAGTAGGTTATATCAGTAAAAAAGAAAAGGAAAAACAAGTACAAGTGAGAATAAATCGTAGCTACCGTACACTCACGGAGACCGTATCTACAGATTGGAGGGAATCCATCACGAAACCAATCAGGAACAAGGAAAAAAAAACAAAACAAAATAAATAAATCCCAAACGAAAAAAACAGAGCGAGAAGAGAAGAATTACTCGTTATTTTTTGGTTGTACCTTCTGGCTGTTTGTTCCTTTCGCTTTCCCAACGGCTACACGTCAAAAGAAACAAACCAAAAAAATTTAAAGAGATCGGACCGAGAGAATCTTCTTCAGTTCTAATTCTCTCGTTTCAAATTATGTTCTTATTACACACACAAAAAAAAACACACACACACACACAACAAGGAAGCAGGCGCAGGCATAGGGGCGTGGTGGGTGGTGAAGAGCACCGACACAAGATGACTAGACACACACACACAACAAACAGATGCGCATATACATAGTAGTGTGTATCCCCAAGTTCGTAACGAGATCCTTCAGGCTAAAGACGGCCCCGCTCTATATAGTCCGTCTCTTAGTTTGTGTGCGTATGTGTGTGTGTGTGTAAAGAGAGACTAATTGCGACCGAACGAACGAACCCTCCTAGCCCTCCAACACAAAGCAAAACAACACGCACACAAAAATTAAGTTTCAATTTTTTTTTTTTTAAAGAAGAGATCAAATCATCATCGTTTTTAATGAAACAAGATGATATTACTTCAGATGGCGAGATAGGACGATTTAAAAAAAGAAGAAGAAGACGCGGCGGGCCAACGGATCCAATTCACTCAAGTTAAGACATCAAGCGTCATTATCGTCGGCAGAATCGCGTCATATTTAAAAAAAAAAAACGGCAGATGTCCCTAAAGCTCTTCCATCTATCGACTTCTTTTTCCTATTATTTAATTCTTCTTTTTTTTTGAGGGGGGGAGCGGGGATTTTAATTTTTTTGCGTCTTATTAGCTAATGTCACTGACGTTGCTAACCGGCAGTGGGTAACAATGGTCGAACCATGTGTGACATACGATCCTTTAAAGAGGAAAAAATAACAAAAAACAAGAAAGAAAGGAAGGCAAAAGAAAAGATAAATGTGTCATGTAAAGAGTCGTATTGCCAACGGAACAAAATTGTATACAAGAGGCAGGACAGGTGAATAATAATCAAATTATGTCTGCGGGAGTCCTCGGGAAAAAATAAAATGACGTGGGAAATCTTTCAAACTTGGGACGAATAATAATTCTAAATGAGTAAAAGAAAAGAATTTTTTTTTTTTTTTGGGGGGGGGGGGGATAATTTGAATTTGACTAACCAAATCCAAGAAATAGGAAAATTATCCAAAACGAAGAAAAAGACACTCGAACACGCAGCGATTCGTGTCTGTTTCATTTTACATTTCATTTGTTTGTTTTATATTTTTTTTCGCGGACTGTCGCCATTTTACTGCCGACCACTCACGAACGAATTCGACTCTTTTTGGCCGCCACACCGTTGAAATCCGATTTATTTTTACAAATCTCCAACTTGATTACTATTATAACAACCGCGCGCGCCACGACTAAACAATCGATATAAGCCATTCTTCCTCCGTCAATTCAATCTGGATCGAAATCATCGTCAAACCAACACCCCCCACCATCCCCTCCCCAAAAAAAAAAAAAAAAAAGAAACGAAAATTTCCCAAGTGAGCCACCATCATGTGCTGCCCAATAACGAAGATCATGTCCGTCGACTTGAGGTCATCGCTGCGCCTCTTAAAAAGACAATCATCATTTCTCCGCGTCTCGTTGGCCAGAGAGAGAACGACATTTATATGTCTTGACCATTTCGCCCGTTGTTGTGTGTGTGTCCCCCCCACCAACCAACAATAGAGTGATGCCGTGGTATATAACGCACCAAGTCGTCTGTGTACAAGGGCCCATCGGTTGTTCGGCCAGCCTTAACGTGACCACCACGACCCCCTACCCTCCTCCGCTTGACTGCCGAACACGAGCGGGACACGCAACTCGTCTGTGTCGTTCACAATAGCCACATAACTTTGAACGCTTGAGAGCTCATATACACGTATGTGTACGTATCTATGGACGACGTCTTTTATATCTCCGTATTTATGTCGCGACTATGACCAGACATTCTCGTTAGAGTGTTTGACCAAATGACCCCATTATGAAGACTATTTTTGAAATGTTCAAAGCGAAGACTAGAGATTGTGACATTTACCTTGGCTCTGAAAACGACGATCGGATAGAAGAAGAGTAGTCCCCAAATATGAGATGATCAACTGCGATAAATGATGACAGCCGACAGTCTGCAAATAACACAAAAGAAGATCCTTTGATGAGTTACAGCGAGAAACTCGAGACACTTTGGAGACACAGACACAAACTCACAGACATGCACACGTTTAGTTTGCGTCTTCACACACTAAAGTCAGTGAGGAACTCGAGAGACAGGGAGAGAGAGAGACAGGGACAGAGAATGAGCGGAACGAATGGCAAACAACGTCCGCTAGCCACCAAGGCTCGACTCTCACTGAACAGACAGTCCAGGTTCAACCAGGTTCTTTACACTCTGATGGAGCTGGCGCATGGGGCGGACTCTTGCACAGCTGTGCATGTGTTCGATAGCAAAGAACGGATGCAAGTTTTTTTTTTCTTTTTCGGGGGAGTATGGAAGCCCAATGCTACATCACGTAGAGTACACCCGCGCAACGCTAAAATCCAACCGTCGTTATAATAAAATGATTTTTAAAAAAGCCTGAAACAAAAACAAAATCTTTTAAATTTTATCTTGTTATTCTGAAAAATCCTGTACAGATTTTGCTCTTTTATGAAGGGGGTGTGGGGCTTCCTGTCTGTCGTAGATCGATCCTGCGAATTGTGATTGTTGACTTCTCCATAAGGCCTTTGTCTTTTGCTCGTGTGTTCCTAACCTAATCTTTTATGATGAATGGATAGAAAAGCAAAAGCGCCGCGCCATAGCGTCGGTAAACGGCCCGCAAAAATTGTGACAACCTCCAAAATGGAAACGATAAGAAAATAGCAGACAACCTTCAGGTGTGTTTTTATTATTATTTATTTTTTTTTCAATAAAATACGATCGTAAAAACGGCAACGTAATATCGAAAAAAAAAAATAGGAGGGGACTATCAAAATGATGATGATGATGATTAGATTGCGGTTTTTTTTCTCACGGACTAGGAAAATAAAATTGAGGGGGTTTTTCCTTTCAACGAAACACATACCTTAGCGCCACATTCAATTTGCCCGTTATGTTTTGTTTTGTTTTTTTCTTCTTTCTCTTTTGTCCAATTCATATTTTTGTTGTTGTTGTTTGCGACTCTTGTTGACGAACGGTATACACAGGAAAGAAAAAAAGGCAAAGGAGTGAATCGAGAAAAATACGCACAGCCCTCGTTTGTTTTACTCTTTCCACTCTTCGACTCCATCTCTGTGCTGCGTGTAATGGATCAAAAAGTGTGTAATCTCAGACGGTTGGGATGATAACATATATCACGATATCTCCGCTTATGCATCTTTGCAGCAGACGTCATTTTCTTCTGTAGGATGTAATTAGCCGTACCTTTTTTGGCGCGGGAATTTCGATTTTCCCAATTTTATTTCTATATTTTTTATTTTTTTTACAAAATAGATACAAAAAGCAGCTTTCTTTTCTTTTGTATCAATGCCACATTCTCTTACTACTACCACCACTTACTAATACATAAATTCAGTTATTTCTTTAGCGATTTGTTTCTTTCACGTCAACGAACCCACACACACACATAGCCCAGGTGAAAATCCTCGTTTTCCAAAGCTGAAAAATAATATTAAAAAAAAAAAAAAGAAACGTGCTGCCATTGTCCTAGCCAAAAGTTCCTATTCATCTTTAGCTCCGGCTCGTTAAAAAAGAAAGAAAAAGAAACACAGAAAATCGTCTGTTAACCTCCCGCCACAAAATTGCACTCATGCGGTAACCTTTTTTTTTTTTTTTTTGCGCTATGCGGTGGTCCTAATGGGACTGCATCATCTTTTTCCTTTCAAAAGATTCTTTTGCTACGCAGATGGAGAAGAAAAAAGAAAAAGAAAAAAAGGAATAATTTTCTTTTTTTTTTTGCTGATTGAGTGACCCCGCACGCAGGATAGATCGGTTCACACCTGTTAGCTAATCGGCGTGAAACTTGACCATATCTAGTCAAAGCTGCATTCAGGTTCACACCTTTCCTCTCTTATCTCCGTTCGCCCATTTCCAAGTGAATGGGCTGGCGCGCGCGCGCTTGTATTGCACATGAATATAATTAGCATCAGCTGGCCAGGCGCCTGCGCAAGACACTGGGGGCCGCAGGTGAGAATTGCTAAACCCAAAGAAAGAGAGAGAAAGAGAAAGAAAAAAAAAAAAAAGAGGCAATCAAAACTCAAACAGTGTAAGGTGTTGGACAGGAAAGACACACACAAAAAAAAAAGAAGAGTTTTCGGGTTATCTAATTTGGTTGAAGGGCTTTTTTTTTTGGCCATCATCATAACGAGAATAAAAAGTGACAGTTCAGTAATTGCAATTTCCTTTGGCTAACGTTTGTCTATGACGCCAGCGTCAGAAATAGCGGCCAAGTGAGAAAATTCGTCAAAAAAATGAGAGAGCAAAATTATACAATTACAGGGGCGCTAATTGTAAACGATAACCATTTGGCCAGAAATCTATTATTATTCGGATGTTTTGTTGGCATCACATTAACCAAGAGAAAAATGATGACGAATAGCTTTGAGTTATTCAGCAAGAAAAACGAAAAGGAATAAATATCAAAATTTGAAAAACAAAAATTCTATGAAAAATTGTGTTTTAAAAGGGCGATGGAGAAACATATTGGCGACAGGTGTGTAGTAGGTGTGTGAGACGACATCCTGCAGAGATCCGACCCAAGAAAAAAAAAAAGGACTCAATTCTAACCTTTGACCAGATGTCGCCTTTTTTTTTCCATCTCACTCCCACTTTGAAAAAAAAAAAATGCATTTTTTTGTCTTTCTACTCGATGCATCCACCACCCCGTCCAAGTATTTCAGAGCTCTTCCATCACGCCCAGTTTTTTCTACACGTTTGACAGCTTCACGCATCAACCATTATTCGATTTTTTTCTTTTCTCGATCCGTCTTTATCTGTTCTATTCCTCCAACACACACACACACACACACAAACCCATTTGGCCCCGGAAACGTGAAGGCCGATAGAAGAAGAAACGGGGAAAAAAAAACCCTTTATCGATCGTATTCATCATTTCGATTCTTTAAAAAGGGGGAAAAAAAAAAAAATTTGATTTGACGATTCAATCAAAGGTTAGTAGATAGGTCAGATGCCTATTTTCATCCATTCAGCGGAACACAATGTTGCTTGTCGTCTCCTGAACGCCATGCTAATTGGAAAAGAATGCAAACAACTGAGGCAAGGAACTCTACGCACATCTCCCACCAGCAGCTGTGGCTTTCCGAATAATTGGAGGGCGAAAAAAAAAGAAAAAGGGGGTCTGGTTCGGTGGCCTTTTAACCCGATCATAAAGAAAAGGGAAAAAAAAAAAAACAAACACACACACACAAAAAGGGAAAATAAAAATCGTTTGTAGGCTTTACGCACCGAGGCAAAGACGTAAATAATCAGCTGATAATACCAACACAAAAGCCATACATACAAGTGAAAAAAAAAAAAAATCTAATAAATTGAGGTACAGGTTTCCCATGTACACGACCTATTGCACAGTTATAGAGATGAAGAGGAAGAAAGAAAAGAAAAAAAAATAAACTAAATTATTTCCAGGGACGGAAGTGGTGGGGTGTGTTCCATCTTCCGCACACCATACATAAATGTATATGATTCCGTGCGTATTGTCACACAACTGCATACGGTGTAGGGATGAGGAGGGGGGGGGGCAACCGGATTCGGACAATAGGCAATCCACGACCGTAGCTATAACGCACCTATATATATATACATATACAGTTAGTATATAGTAACAATCCGCAGTGGGCCACTGTATATAAAATATGTATCCATCCACTCTCTCTCTCTCTCTTTCTTTTCTCTGTCCGTGTGATATAAACTATAAAGTCGCCAGGATATGAACAGGGAGGGATTTTCAAGTGATATAACGTCCCATTATAATACAAAAAGCGTGCATGTGTGTGTGTGTGTGTTGTTCCTGTCATAACGCATTCTGACATTCAAGCGAAAGAAAAAAGAAAAAGATGACACACAATGGCGTCCGACTGAAACGTTGGAAATTCATCCGAGAGTGCACTCTTCTTCGCAGAGAAGCCAAAAGCTTCCAATTGAATCACATATACACAGTGAGAGAGAGAGACGAGTTGAAGAAGAAAGAAGACGGAATTGACAATAGGCTTCGAGTTCGGTCCTCCCCACACATAAAATATGTTCTTTTACGAATCGCAAGACTAAAAAACTGGAAAAGAATGGAAAGAAGGGGGCCAGCCATGATGATATTATTATTATGATTATTATTTCTCTTCTTTTTTCACGTTCACTATACACAGAGAGAGAACAAGATGGCAAGGCAATACACAAATCTTTTTTTACTGATTGCTCTATTGTCCATCGGCTTCTCTCACCAACGTCACCAGTCGAGCCAACCCCCCACCCCCAAACTATCCAAGATGGCACCAGCATCATTCCTCCCTTTTTTTTTTTTTTCTTCTTCATATTTCTTCTTTGGCATCCAAAATTGAATCGAGTTACACTTAGCTTTTTACTATTATATAAAACACAACAAACTGAGAAGAAGAAAAAAAAGACCCTCTTGAAATAAACGAATTCAATCGGACTCGTTTTGTATGTGTGTGTTTGTTTGAGTTGCTGTCACGGCCTGGGGTAAGAATGTCCTCCAATTCGATCTGTCCAATAAAGACGGCAAAATCCAAAATAAAATCCAAAAAAAAACGAGACAACAAGGCCTACGATATTAAACAACAGGGCGGATATGGGAATTCAAAAGACTTCAAACCCTCCCAAGTTTCTATAAAGAAGCGACCATCAGACTCTCTATAGAGTTGAATATCAAAGCACCCCCCCCACCCAAAAAAAAATAAATAAATAAAAATATCCAACTGGTTCTTCTGTCACTGACGTCCTCTCCGTACGTCCGCGATGGTGACAGACCAGATGAGAGAGTGGTACGCAAAGTGTGTAGTGTCAGTTGACGTCACATTCTCGCATCGTTGATTTTCGAAATTAAACATTTTGGGGACCATATGCCCCGAAACCCGAATTTCCTCCACCTTTTTTTTTCTTCTAAAAACCATATAATCCAACCAGCTTTTCTCTATCCAGCCGGAATGTGGCGACATGAGTCTTTCACAGCCACCCTAGTCAAACAGACGACTCTGAGGAATGTCTCAGCTTTTGTTGCACATACAGTCAAACATCAAAAGATGTTGTCATTTGAACGGGACTCACTTTTCTTGCCAACGAGTTCCTTCTTTTTTGTGTGCTGCTGTCTGCTCCTCTCATCAGTGAACTCACGTCGGCTCCTAAGCACATATGCTGCCACACAGTGCCCCCCCCCCTCTTTTTCAAAACACGACTGAATGTGTATCGACTTGAAAACTTGATCGATAAGCTTCGCACAGGCGGCGACGAAACGATACGCAACACGAACATTGGGTATAGCCTTCCTTTTTCTTTTCTTTATTAGAAAAAAAAAA
This sequence comes from Daphnia magna, assembly GCF_020631705.1. Lineage (NCBI taxonomy): Eukaryota > Metazoa > Arthropoda > Branchiopoda > Diplostraca > Daphniidae > Daphnia > Daphnia magna. The sequence goes on along the minus strand of NC_059189.1, from coordinate 2,411,428 downwards.
TACATATACAACAGGGGGGATGTGGGTTGCTCCTTTTTTTCCCTCTCTCTCTCGGTTTGCCGTCTGATCAAAGTAGAAGTCGAATGACGTGTCTTGTTTTGCAGACGAAAGAAAAGAGAGCAAAGTCTTATTCGCCTCTCTCTGAGGACTTGACATACGGCCTACTTTGCATCGTCTCCATCTTTATTTGTATATGTTTATATTTACGACTGTCAAGAGTGCCGTTATAATACAGAACTCACCCACGGATGAAATTCCTTCCCAACTTCCCTTTCTTTTTTTTTTTTTTTAACTTTTTTCTTTTTCCCGCTCCCAACGCACCGACATTTCCCTCTCTGTCGGAAACTCTAAAGAAAAAAGTTAGAGTCTTCTGTGACACTTGGCAAGTCACGCTCCTCTCTGTCGGCTTGTTATACTATACACTAGATCCCTTTTATTTGTTCATTTCCTCCTTATTTATTTCTGCTTCTGCTGCGTGACACGGGGAATCAACGCATCAAACATTGATGTCGCAAAATAGCCCACTCTCAAAGTCTTGTTTATTTATTGAAACGTTGACATTTGCGTCATTGGCTACGATAAGAATTAACTCTGATCAATAAACAAACACCCATCGATCGCCTTTGTTTTCAAAAAGAAAAAAGAAAATCAAAGCCGGGGCGATTCCTTCATGTTTTTGTTTTAAATCATTTCAAATATTCCCGCCATTTAGAGAACCCCGTGTACCGCTCGAGCGTAACGTCCAGCTTTTTTTTTTTAGTTTAGTTTGTTTTATGTTTGACGGATTAAAAAGGGGTTTGCTCTTTTCTTTTTTCTTTCTTGTCATTGATCCCCTTTATAACACCTCAACGAATCCGGTTATATTAACGACATGCATGGCCTGTCCCCTCCCCCGCGACTCCCACACACCCGGGTGATAACGAAAAACAAGAACAAGGAGCTTATATTTAGACGGCCACGTAGGTGGCCAAGTTCCTATCGTGTTAGTTTGACGCGTGTTATCCAACACAAAAAGGTGTTCACAAACACACACACACACACACACCGTTTTTTTTCTTTTTCTTTTGTTGTTAGGTAGGCAAGAAAGAAGCCCCGATGGGACCCACCCTCTCAAAAAACAAAAAACAAAACCCAAAGCGAAAAAAACAAAAAAACCAATAAATTTTTCTTTTTTTTTCAACAAAGAACAAAAAAAAAATTGAGTCAATAATAAACCTCCCCGAGTGTTATGCGTGTATAGTTTTTTAAAGAAGAGAGGTAATACAATGCCGACATCCGGAATATAGTGAACGTCAGTAAAGAAAGAGAAAAAAAAAAAGGAATGAGAAGGTGGAAGGGGGGGGCGATAGGAGGACCCAACAAAAGAGGCACACAAAGAGACAGGGGGGAGAGCTTAGTTTTTCTATACTAGACTAAAGGTCTTTTAATACTACCCTCTACTGGTTGTCTCCAAAATGTTCTGTCTTATGGCTGTGTGTGTGCGCTATTTCTTTTGTTGTCACAGCATGCCATCGGACGGTGATGGCCCATGTTCAATGTCATCTCCAATCGAAAGTTAAGTGGCGCAGCTCCGGCCAACACAAGAACAAAAAAGAAAGAAGAAAACAACCTCTTCTTTTTTTTTTTTTTTTTGTTGTGTCTTGTCTGTCCCTCTCTCGGGTTCGGACTCTGCGGGAGGGCCGAGTGTGTCCTCAATCACTCGCAAGAATAAAATACAAAACAAAAGAGGGAACCAGAAAAGCTTTTTCCTTGTCGTCCTCCTAACCCCTCCATGTTGGTGTTTAAAACACAATCGCCAAGACTATAGTTTAGAGGATCATCATCATCATCGAACAAGACGACAACAAAGCCTACTACAACATTACCGTGTATCACGCTCTCATCCGATTGCTTGTTGTCAACTTGTTCGACTCTCCCCCCTCTTTTTGCTGGCAAAGTGAAACGATGGAAATACAAAAATGTACACTGAAAAAAGGCAGCGGGGACGTGAGTGTAGGTGGAGTGTAATATGAAGCCCGTTGGCTAACCGCAGTGCAGTAAGTACCTTTTGCCCATTTGGGTAAGAAAAAAAAAATAGATATCGCATGAAAAAAAAATAAAAATACCGTAAGCAGAGAAAGAAAAAAAGGGGACCTCATCCATCCAGCTTGCGCAATGAGCACGCTTTTGTCTCTTTTATTTTATTTCGGGGTTTCCAAACACCACTTGGGATCCCCCTCTGTTTTTTTGTTTAGTTTTTTGTTTTTTTAAACAAGGAAAAAGGGATAGACATTACAGCACAAGTCGCTTCCTTTCCTTTTTTTCTCTCTCTCTCTGAATTAGAATCAAAAGACACACAACCCACCCAGCCGGCCCTAAAAAAATAAAAATAAATAAAGCAGCCCCCCCCCCCCTTTTTTCATATTATTATTATTATTTTCGGTTCTTTTGCGTCACTAGCGCGCACGTCGTCTAAAATGGATATGAGAGCAATGAGAAGCAGAGGGTCGGACCAGTGCGCATTTCATTCGATCTATAGTGTACACACAGGGAGAGAGAGAGAGCGCACACAGCACGTGACTTTTATGATGCGCCATCAAACCATATTGCATCGGAAATGATGGCGAGCGCACGCCAGATGCTGCTTGCATCCTACCAAAACTCACCGTCGAGAGCAGAAAGAGAGAGAGAGCTGCTACTACTACAACAACTACTACTACTACCGAATTTGCATCGAAATTGGCGAAATTTTTTTCCTTCTTTCTTTCCCATTTGAAAAGGGAGAGAACGACACCAGAGGCAGCAGACCGGTTTAAATCATCATGTTTTATGTATAACTGTCAAAAAATGCAAAGAAAACAACAAAAAAAAATAGTCGGCATTTAAGGCAAAAATGCAATTTGGCTATTTATTTTTTGCCGGCCATTCACCATACGAGGTACTTATACAATCTGGTTCTCCCACACACACAAAGCCTCCCTTTTTCTACTCGTTGCAAAAAGAAAAAAGACAAGGTCATTAGGTAAAGAAGCTTTTTCGGGTTCAATGTTTGCTCAAATTGTTGACCGCCCATCAAAGCCAACAGTCACAAGGAACGTGCCTTGTGTTAGGTCTCCTCCTCACACTTCACGACTTCAGAGGTTTGCTTTTTTCGGGGCACTATAAGACACACACACACTCGAGTTACAGTTACACAGGTAGTAGTAGTAGTTTTCCTTCTTCTTAAACTACTACCATTACTAACCTCCGCCCTTCCTTTTTCAAATACAAGTTTCGCTCCTGGACATACACAATTCTCTTGCAGAGGGAGGGTTGGAAAACTGTCTACTTCACTTGTCCCTGTCTGTCTTTTAAAACTAGTTCAAACAACCGACGATTAAAAATATAAAAAAAAAGCTCTGAAAAACACATTCTTCCTGTCCCTTCTACCTTTTGCTCTAGTGCTTGTGTGTGTGTTATCCCCTTTTGAAAAAGAGATGAAGTAGAAGAAAAGAGAGAGAGAGAGAGAGAACTATGTGATGGTAATCGCATTTTCTCCCTACGTGTACAGTAGCTAAAAAGAAAAAGTAATATGGTTAAAAGAAGGCGGCAATGAATAGAAAGAAACATTGAGGGGGGAAAAAAAATAAAGGTGGGACGACATTATATTTCCTAGTCGTCCACTCCAAATGGCTACTTTATCAACACGATAAAAGAAGAAGACGGACAGCTAAAAGAGGAGGAACAAGTTAACCCGCATAGATTTCCAAGTGGATAGAGACAGAAAATTATAACCAGTAGAAACTGATGTCTTTTCTGCCGACCACTTGACACAATCGTTTCCCAATCCAATTCCACGGAACATAAAAAAAAGGGGGGCCAATATAAACTCTAAGTAAGTATCCCTTGTGTTGCTGGGAAACCTTTTTTTTTTTCTAATTGTCATAGGCGGCGCAGAGAAAATTGGAGGATAATTTCATTGAGATTTTATTGATTGGATCAAAGTGTACGGTACTTGCTCCACACATTTTTTAAAATCACACCTGCAGATATTCGAAGGTCTTTCATTAAAGTATGGAATGCTGTTCATTTCCCAGGCCAAAAAATAAAAAGGGCCTGAAATTTACATATGCTCTTTTTTTGTTTGTTTCCCCTTCTTGTCTGTTTTCTTTTTGCTGTTTTTCTATTCCGATTTCTAGGCAAGTGATGCGACAATAGCCCACCTCTTTGCCTCCCCCAGACTGTTGACACATCATCGATGATGAATGATTTCACGGCGCCATTGGGGCGGCAAAATTATTAGAAAAAAAGGTGGGACGAAAATGACCGTTTGGGCGGCATCAAGCGCAAAAAAAAAAGTGCGTGTAATAACACAACAAAACAAGACAAAAAAAAGAGAGGAGGAAAAAGAAAAATGTAATATCGAGTAAGGACGAACGTTAGGGAGGCAAAAGAAAGTTGTTTTGACGCAGATTGATGGATTTCCCCCTATTCACACACACAATATATTTAGATATATAGATATACACTTCCTCTGTTGGCCTCGTGTTTATCCAACTTTTCATCAGCCATTTCCCCACGTTACGTACACCTCGCCATATTCTCATTTTCAAGAAGTCCCCCCTCCACCTACGCAACTCGAACCAAAAAAAAAATTTCGGCCATCGATTTTCGATTTTCACCCTTCAAAAAAAAGGGGTCCAGCGTTACCACTCTCCATTGGCCACCATCCAGCATAACTGCCTAACGTTCAAACATATCAAACATCGGACGCGTGTTTATATGTGGATTCTGTGTGTGTATAGAACTAGACATGTATTCCCCCATCACATTTTTCTTTTTCATGGCTAGTAGAACATTCAAGGGTAGTGGGAGTTTCTCCAGCCTGCCTTTCTGATGTAATAGTCACGTGACCGGAACCTTACGAATCGACAAGAAGGGCAGAGAGCTGCAATGAGTGGGGCAGATTTTTTTCATTGCCTTCATATCAAAAAAGAGTCCAAACAACATTTTCAGATCAACATCTAGAAAGACGGCCTATCACCAAGATCCCCCCTCGGCTTCGACAAGAGTTTAACAGGTTGGCCCTCCCCCCCCCCTCTCTAAACTTTTCCCTTCTCGTATATAGGAAATGGATGGTGACTTCCGTCATCTTGAGTTGTCGTTTCATGATCAAGTTGCGACCAAGACAGTTTGGGTAACATAACAAACATAACGAGTCAAGTTTGAAGGTGGCTGACTTCTTTCTTTTTTTTTTATCCTACATGTCTCCTCTTTTGCCTATCGTGTTATCGGTGCGGATGACTGGCTACGAAAAGCTTGTTAAATCCCCTCAAAGTACATGCATACACACGCAAAGTAGAGAGATGGATGTGGGCCGGGATACAGAACTCGAGTCCCATTTTTTTTCTTTTCGAGGGGAGGGAGTTGACACACGAAAGAGGACCACGGGAACGACATAAAAGTGTAGCAAGTGGTGCGGCATAACGAGATCAGTTTTTTTTCCCCTGCGTTCTACCAAAACCGTCCATTTCCCGATTCCGCATCCCCCCCGCACGCCAAGGCTTTGTTTGCCCTTCCAATTCAGCCAATCATTTTTTTGTTTTAAAGAAAAGATTATCTCTCAATAATTGTAATTATTCCGACTGACAATAGAAAACGACTTTGATTTAACAAAACAAAAACTCAATCTTCGTTATTCAATAATAATAAACCGACAAAACAAAAACTAACGAAAACATGAGGGGAAGTTCTCTATTCGAATCAACTGATACTGAACGACGGTATAAATCAAATTGATTGCCGGCAGGCCCAATAGATTTCCCCCCTTCTCGTTTCATTCACATTTTCTCTAATGCAAGAAAATTGTTAACCACCAACGGAAACGAAAAGCCAGAAGAAAATAGAAAGAAAAAAATAAATAAAAAAGGGCTCACGCACAAGCCCCTTCCTTCTCAATCACCGTTCTGATGATGTTTACACGATCAAAAATACAACTCATTGACTTGCAAAACAGTTTTCAAAAGGTTCTGACTAAAACATTATGCGGTCTATAGAATTATGAGAATTCTCTTTCTTTTTTCAAATAATTCAAGCACAACTTCTTCTTCTTCTTCTTCTTTCGGGGTCTGATTTACTCTGCGAGTGTTTTCATTTCGAAAAGCACGAAAAAATGTACAAGAAAAAATGCACGGAGGGTGGGAGGAACAATAGAGCAATCTGTCAAGTTATAAATGCGTATCCTGCAACAGTGTAGAAATATATCGACCCTTCGGCTTTTCAACAAGGTAAGAAAGAATAGAGGGGGGAAAAGGCTCCCTTTAATTATTCATTCATTCACCATAAATACCAACGTTGAACGACCGCGACTTGACTCTAGCCTATGAGTTCACCTCCAGGCATCTCTCGTGCTCACGTTTCTTTTCTCATTGTTTTCCTTTTTTTTTTTTTACCTTCATCATCATCCTTCAACAGAAATGAGAAAAAAAAAGCTCGGCCGGCAAAAGGCCATTTCCCTCTTATTTCATTTTCCAAGAAGAAATATATTATAGAGCCCTCCGAAAAATGAAAAGCGCAGACGACCGTCATTAGACACTCGGTGTTATGTCTCTCCCCTCCTTGCTCACCAAGTTGTCGGTGCTGCCTTATTTCTTCGTCAAATCAGGCAACAAGTTCATTATTATTATCATCATTCTCGTCAACAACGCGCACACACACACAAAAAGGAGGATATAGCCACCACACACACACACAGAGCCAATGCGAACGGCAAGCCAGCCGCCTATAACCATCGCCACTTCCGCCAGGTGCCCAGGTGTAAAAACAGAGACGCCAGAGCCGATTGTGTGTACATAAAAAGTTATTCCTTTTTCCCGGTAAAAATATATTTAAAAAAAAAAGGCTAGGCACGCGCAATAACTTTGAAACAAAAAAAAAATGAAATTATTTTTCCCTTTGCGAGTCTTTTTTAAAAAAGGGGTGACAGCTGATATCATTTCATGAAGGAAATGATTACATCAGACGAATAAAACAAACAAATAGAAATACCTTTTTTTTTTTTGAATAAAAAAAAGAAAAGAGAAATTCTGCGTGAGGATCAATGTAAAAATATAAAAGTATTTCCTTTTTTTGACATTCTTTGGATAGATCGTTCTCCATATCCCCGATATCTATCTACTTCTCCTTTTTTTTCTCTATCTCATTCTATCTGTGTGTGGCGTGCGTGCGGGTTTTTTTGGGTGAATGCGAATCGAGCTCGCGCTCATCCCAAATATAGGAAAGAGAAATGATGAAGGAAGACGAGGCAAAGAAGACGGAACGAAGAGATAGTGTGCAAGGAAGAAGTTGCAGCTCGTGGTACACAACGGGATGATGGATCTCTTTCCCTAGTCTTTTTCTTCGTTCCATGGGAACGTGCTAACAAGACGGCACCAATTCACTCGCCCAGCAGTCGACAAAAAAAAGAGGGCAGAATAAATTTCTATAGTACCAAAGTTTCATCGTCGTATCGAAAAAAAAAAAAGAAAAGAAAAATGATTCAACTTGAAAATACGCCACGCAAAGCGATAGGGATCTGAACGCCCAGCGGAATATTACAACCTGGGGGAAGCGCGCGAAGAGGCACAATTTCAAATAGCCCCCGCGTGTCTTCTCGCCATTTGCGTGCGTTCAATCGCAGGATTTTTTTTTTTTTTTAAGGGGAAAAACAACAACCTTGGGGCACGTTTATTCGTGCCTACGGGAAAATATATATATATATTCACGTAGACATGGCTCTTTCAGCACTGGGAGTAGTCAATGTAGGAGCTAAAAAGCAATAGCCACCAAAAAGTTATGACTCTTTTTTTTATTTTTTAAAATAATTCTATACGTTTCCTCTACGTCAACGTACAGTATCGCATATTGTACACGCCTCCCACCAAGAACAGGTAACGATAATGACGCTATCCGGTGTGACTTTCCATTGCATTGAATAATCATAGAATATACTCTTTTGTTTTTATATTTTATGATTATGCGAATGACTCGGGATCTAAACAGAGGGAAAAAAAAAAAAAATAAGTTAACGACTTTGGCCGTTAACACGACCGGTTGGATGCTCTTGAATAAACATCCGTCGGAAAAACAACAACATAAACACCCAACAGGAAAAACTGTCGGCCATTTTTTTTCCACTGTACCTTTCAAACGCCATTAAAAAAAATAAAAATAACAACTAGATAATTGACATTCATCACGCCATGTCCGTAATGCGGCTCAAAAAGCTTCAGGGATCGACTTCTTTGGCGAACGCAATTTTTCTCAACGCCTTCGGTCACGGCCTCTATTAAAAACGTTTGGAATTTCTCTTCAAACTTCGTTTCGAGATGACCAGTACACAAGACAAGAAACAGGTCTATACGATATCGATTCCTTAGAAACGCTAGGCATTTCTGGATGATTTTCGGACGCGAAGCAACACCAGAAGGGTGTCGAAGGCCTGTGGCCGTTTGTTCCAGCGCAGGGTTTCGAATTTCCGGTGTTATGTACCAACAGGGGAAAAGTGTTGGGACGAGGTTTTGGATGAAAATCTTATTGTGCGTGTGTAATGGCTAACAAATACAAAATAAAGAAGAGGGGGTCGACTAGAGGTGGAAGGGAGGGGTCCTATCCGACACCTGGTCTTTCGGGTATTGAGTTTACATTTTTTTTGTTGTTGTTGTTGTTGAAATGATGGACAGCTTCATTCAACGAAAGTGACGGGAGCCTTTTAAAAACCCGTAACTAATCGCATCATATCGAGTCTATTGTAAACGTAGATTGTCTGTGTGTGTAAAGCTCGTCATTCAATAGGATTCCCATCAGCCCCAAGACTCTCTTTTCATCCCCCCCAGAAAAGAGTGGTGGAGGTTTAACGTTCCACCGATCAAGACATTCAACTCCGGGGGCTTTTTTTTTCTCTCGACTCTATTCAAACAGAACATGGAAAGTGACAATGAAGATGTCTTGCAGGAGTAGAAGAGCCATCAAGACACACACATGTCCATACTACAAAACACAACAAACACAATCAAGCATCAACGAGGTATCGACGATTGAACAAGAAAACGCGCCATCAGAGTTAAAGAAGAAAACGAAAATCAATTTGTCTCAGGCCGTTTCTCTCGGTAGGGACGCCATCGGTCGTAAGATTCAAAACCTCCAAAAAAGGAAGAAAAAGAGAAATAACCGAGTTGACCACCCAAAGGTCCCGACAACCAAACATTGGGACTTGAACCATCCGAAATAAAGACCCCCCATCTGGTCCCTTACCGAGAAAAAAACGAACAAGTAAAAAGAAAAAATAAGAAAAAAATGAAAAGAATAGAGAAACCTGTTGGTTTAAAATAATCGAACAGACGGAGAGAGAACCGTTTAAACGGCTTTTTTAAAGTCCCTCCAATCTTCTCAGCGAGGGGGCAAGGAGGATAGCAGATCTATGGGCACAAGGACGACACGTACAAAGTAGAGTACAAAACTTGGCTAAAGCAGAGAAAGAGATGGTCTAATCAGCAGCAAAAAATGAAAGAAAAAAAAAAGGCCAGGTGCAAACAGACACACAAGAGTTCTTCCGTACAAACAACACACGCCCCCTCTGGCACGCCAGTGTGTGTCTCTGGCGCATCAATAGACATCTATTATGACCCCCCTCTATAACCTATTTTTCCAACCCCTCCTCACCTTATTCTTTCTTTCTCTGGATTCTAGATCCTCTTGCAAGCAGCTGTTGCTTGTATTTTCTTTTCTTTCTTTTTTTAATTTTTCACCCTCCCCTCCAGAAAGCGAAGAAAAAGACAAAACGTTACAAGAGAGAAATGAAACAACACACAAATCACGCTACATCATCGCCGGGGCTGCATTTCTATTCCCAATCATTACAGACCTATAGACCTTTGGAAAAGATTCTTGCCGTTCGAAAGAACAAAAATATTATCGACGATTTGTTATCAGAAAAAATTCGAGAGAATATTTGAGATGAATGATAACTTGTTTTATATATAGATACACGCACACACAGACACACCTGTGTTGGCTGACCACAAGCCCCCAAGAAAAACTAAAATTTAAAAAGAAGGAAAAATAAAAACGGCGGTTCATTGTCGATTCGTATCAGGGGCCGCTCGTTTTCAAGGATCCTTTCCCCTTCGGAAAAAAAGAAAAGAAAAATCATTATACAATTTCAGTCGAGAAGGACTCGACTGTAGAATGGAAGCAAAGTCCAAACATGGGTCTGTTTCAGGGTAATGTTTGAAATAGACTACATTATAACCCTAACTAACACTAGCCGTTACGAAAAACCTTTTTCGGACGAAATGGAGAAATAAAACAAGTAAGAGAAGATAAAAGTCGAAGCCAACAAAACAAAAAGAAAGTAGTCAATCGTCATTCCACTTGAAATGAGGGTCGGCGCAACTCTTGGGGCCCTTCACGTCAATTGTCAAGGAGGAACCCGACTTTGCCCAAATATGGGTGTGGCCTGTCGTGTCCCGAAAGGATGTCTCAATTACGTCCATATATCTATTTCTCTCTCGAGTTTTTTTTTTTTTCATTTTTATTTTTTTTTATTTAAAAGGAATTTTTATTCGCACACGGACTGACAGTCAACCACTCACATGAAAAGGGGCGATCATTTTCTCCGAAAAAAAAAGGGAAAAAGCCATTCGGCCGGCGCCTATGGCCGTTTTCAGATACAATAATGCACTATGTGATGGAGAGAGAACGTGAATGGCGCTGTATCATGTACCAATAAGAAATAAAAATGGAGAAAAAAAGAAAAATTGTACAGTAAAACGAGAGAGAGAAAAAAAATATGTTGTACAACATCAAGCGAGCCGCCTGCTGTTTGATTGATCGCTGGGCGCTGGCCATTTCCTGGGTGAGATGGCCCGTCCATTTCCCCATTTCCTATGTCTTCTTAGACTCCCAGACTTGTTGTCCCAAATCGCCCAGTCTCCGAAAAAAAAAGAAACGAACTACCAAGTCAAGCCAAACGAGCAATCAAAAAAAGCGCTCTATTATAGCCAATAAAAGAAGAAAAAAACATGATGTAATACGAATCCATCTTTTTTTTTTTTTTTTTCTTTTGGTGTGAGCTTCGCTCGGACAGACCAGCACGTCCGGCGGGATTTTGAACGCAACATAAAGAGCATCGGTCCGGATTTTTTCGACGCCAATACGTCCCCAAAATTTAAGAGTCATTCTCCTCCGGGTTTTTTTTTGTAGAGGGGGATCACGAGTCATTGATCCATCAGCTGGTTGTGCACATAAAGAAAAAAACGATCCCTATTTTAACGGGCAAAAAGGAAAACCGAGAACAAGCGAGCGCAAATGGAAAATCCCATTTTAAAAATATGACGATTTAAAAAAAAACACTTCAACTTTTGCGCATCAACTCATTTTGAACAAAGTTCGAACGAACCTCGTTAAAGAAAACTCGGGTATAGTTTGCCATCGTAAAAAGTCAACACGGCGAAACATGGCACTCTGCCCAATAATAACTTGAAAATTCAAATGGCTGCGTGTGTGGCATAACTTGTCGCGGAAAAAAACATTTAGGATTTCCCAGCAGCTTTTAAATAATCGACTTTTTTTCAATGAACAATGAATTTCGTTGAAAAGAAAACTTGAGTTATTTAAGTAAAGATATTTCTCGTTTAAACCGGAAACAATAGAAAAATAAACTCGAAAAAAAGATAAGGGAAACTGATCCAGCCGGACATGGCAGCACAGCTGACAAGTCAGAGAGAGACGGACAGAGGCCTGCATCCGATATCCTAGCTCAGACATCTTATGTCAAGTTTCTATGTCGTTATTTACGTACACGAAGACAAGCAAGAGGCTCTTGCGCTCCTCCGCTACCACATGTTCATCTCTTCAAGACACACACACACAAAAAAGAGAGAAAAAAAAAAATAATAAAGGCTGAAGCTCAGCTTACCTCGTTGCTAAAAAGAAGGCCGTGCGGGTGTGCAAGTCAGAATCCAAACAACCCACAGGAGGTACTATTACCATGAGGGTCTTTAGTTAGTAGTCGGCCATAAACACCTACACGACGCATGTCATCTTGTTAGGCAAAAAGGACTGGAGGTAAGACACCGGTAGTTTCTCTTGTTGGCCTGTCAAGTTGTAAAGTGAAACCATTTGTTAGCAATCTTCACGAAAGAGCTCAACATCGCCTGTTGCTATCCACACAAAAATCACACACAGTTTGTAGCGCATCTCCTCCTCTGCACACACACACAAAAAGAATAGTGAATGTATACATATAAACACATTACCGATATAAACATACAATCCATCCTCTCTTGTCCCTATATATAATACCATTTGTTCTTTTTCACGGAGTAACGCTAACGGTCGATGAACCAACTCCTGGGACTGGCTGATGGATCGGTTATATGGTACACCCCGTGTACGGGAACCGAGTGGCTGGACTACAGCCAAATGGTAACATGTGTCACTTTCAAAAGACGTCGAGCGCACGCGATCGGGGCTGGGTGATCAAGACACACAGTTCCCACAAAAAAAAAAAAGTTTCTGGTAGGATTGTTCTTGTCGTGTGTGAACGGACGACCCCAGCCGCATTCAATCCTTCTTGGCTTTTTTATTTCTAAAAAGAAAACCATTGCGACCATCAAACGCAAGTTTCTCTTAAACAAAAAAAAATTGTGTTTCTTCCTCACTATTGGTGTGTGTGTGTGTGTGTAATATATACACAGAATACTAGTAGTCTTTACGCACAAAAGTGGAAGGAGGGGGAGGAGGGCGAATGAAGTTAAGACGCACGAACGTCAAAGAGTGAACGCAAGACGGGAGTTCCCCAGGTTATTCCCCAGTCTGACTGTAACGAGCATCGAGTGCAGTTCAGCTTCATTAGACTTTCAAGCGCCTGACAAAAAACCCGTCCGCAACAATCGCTGTGATGAGTGTGGTGGGACCATCAAGCCGCTGGACATTGACCATCCTGATGTGCTGGACATGTAAGTTTATTCAAAATTTCTACTTTTTGTTTTTTTTTTTGCCACTGGATCATTTTTTGTTGCTTTGGATTGTGAAAATGTTGAAACGATAACATTTTCATTGCCCAAGAGTTTTCTTATTTAAAAAAAATATATATTTTAAAGGTAGCGGACAGGGATTGGTGATGCGCGGCTTGGAGGGCCCGACACAAACCGTCACCCGCGGCATGGACATCATCTTGCATTGCCGCTACGATCTAGAAGCGGGAGATCGTCTTTATGCCGTCAAGTGGTTTCACGGAACCCGGGAATTTTACCGCTTTCAACCAGAGTTGCAACCCCCGTCACGATCGTTCCCCATTGAAGATGTCTACGTCGACGTAAAAATTCTTCGAAAAAAAAAATCAATTTCTTTTTCTTCAAAATTTAAAAACTAGACGAATAAAAAAAATGTTCTTTGTTATTAATAAAATTATTCTCGTGGCAGGTGGAATCGTCCAATGCGGAGAAACTTGTCATACGCCATGTTGGTGCGCAACTTTGAAATTTAAATCAAGAATTCATGTCAAACTACAAATTTTGTTTTTCGTTCTTTTCGGGACTGCTGCTATCTCGACTACAAAATGCAAATGAACGGGTCGCGTGACGGATGGATTTTTCGTGACATCGTCAACATCGAAAATTTATACAACACGATACAAAATTATTTAAATACAACAAAAATGTTTTTGAAAAAAAAAATATTAAAATTAAAAAGTCCCCGGGACGTCAGGTATCTACCGTTGTGAAGTATCAGCAGAAGAGACTTTCGAAACAGACTACCGTGAGATGAACATTACGATAGAAGGTAATAACGGAATGCATTTTCTTCGTGTACCAATTTTTCCATCGACATTGTACACATATGCAAATTTTTTCGCTATCATCAATTTTGAATCAAAGACGCACCTATGGCCGACCCCGTCATTTACAACATCCAGTCACGCTACGCTATCGACGATGAACTACGAATAAATTGCACATCTTTCGATTACGGACCAGCTTCACGTCTTCACTGGATAATCAACGGCCAATTGGTAAGAATTTTTAATTGCCGGGACAATCAGTTATTCACAAAACATGTGCAACGTCATAGAAAAATTAAATTAAAAAAAAAATATTCAAATTCAAAAGCAAAAATTTCCCCCATTCTAAATCGATACAGAAGAGCGATGACGACGATGAGGTTACCCTTTACCCAACACGGTGGCGGACGCCCTCGGCCGCCGTGGATAGTCAATTCGTCTCCGGAGCAACGCCGGAAGCTACGACAACGATAGGATTACACATCAAGAGATTGACTCGGCAACATTTTGGTAGCGGGAATCAATTGACGGTTGTGTGCACGGCATCGTCAATCGGCTCGGCTCACCGACGTTCCAGCGCCGTTAAAGCCGTTCTGGATGAAGGACTAAGTAGCAGACAAGGACCGCTCGTCAATCCTTTGAGGCCGTCAACGGCAGCCCCCACTGCGGCTGGCGATAAGCGCCGATCTCCTCAAACCTCGACAGGTCAGTCATTAATTATAACAAGGGGGGGAAACTCATACTCTTCCCTCCTAACCATCTCCCACGGTTCACAACCTCCACCGATCCTTGCGTAAGACACACACACACACACAAAAAGGAGATCCATCCGTCACAAAGCCCTCTCCCTTCTATAATAAAATCAAGTGAATACATATATATAGTGTACGATAGACACAATATATCAAGCGCAATAACTTGGAAATAAATAACGAGCCTTGTTTGCCATCCTTTTGATGCTCCGAGCGAAACAAACAACCAACAAGGGACCTTGTTAAAAGTTATCCCCGAAAAACTTTTTCCCCGTCTTTTCTTGTTGTTATGCCTATCAAAAACAAAATTGCCATGTTTTCCCAGCCCTGCTGATTTGCCTATTAAATGTATCTTCCAACAGGTGGATGTAGCCGACTAGCATCAAATTTAGTTGCCATCATCTTAACAACAATACTGTTGTTGGCATTGTTTCGATGATAACAACTACATCACACACACACACACACCGAATGCGATGGCGAGATGGACCTCACACCGGATATGGGAAGAGCTGACCAAAAGGAGGAAACGTCTAGGCGCGTTTGAAGGAGAAGAAAGGGGGGGACAGTGTGTGGATTCAATCTTCATTACGATGTTCAATCAACCGTTGCTGGCGCAATAGCAAAGAAAACGAAGACTGGTTGGGTGTTGCTCGAGACGTTGATGGATTTGCTTTTTTTTTTTTTTCTGCTACAACTATGTGAACCTCTACGCTGAAATAGCTCCCACACCCACACGACAAAATAATAGGAACGGGCTGTATTAATGTTGAACTGGCCGAAAGCGCTTGGACTTTTGTATAATAGACTTGGCATTCTCTCGTTTCTCCTCCCATGTCTTAACCCGTTGTATCGACCGCGCAACGCACGCACACAAATAAGTGAACAGTTGATTTCGTTTCTCAATATGGTTAACATCCGACAATTCCCAAGTAAAAACGGCTATAAAACACTGTAGGGCATAATGCCGCCTCATAGTCGGAGCGCTCGCCTTTATCCTCCTTTTTTATATTCTCCGCGTTACACATCGCATCATTGGATGGGAAATTTTCAAAAGGGTAACGGTGGTGGAGGAACAAGTTTTTCCTCATCTCTCTCGAAAGCAATTAGATTGGCATGTCCATATGCAGAGTATATAAAAAAAAAAGAGCGAAGTACTCAACTCGCAAGAGATGGGAGCATATATTTACATATGAAAAACGAGAGGGAGGATGGATAAGAGGGGTTCATCCCCCCAGGGTTGGAGGGGGGAGGGATCTCTTCACGAAAAGAAATAGTATACCAAAGTTTTCTGTGGCAGTTGTAATATCTTTTAATCGGATCAATTTCAAGCAGCTTTCGGTATACATCGATAGCGGTAATTGGAAAAAAAGAAATTGAAAGTTACAACATCAAATTGCGGGGCTTAAAGTGGGGGAAAAAGAAATGTTAACTTTGTTGAATAATGAGTTTCAGACAATCACTTGGCGGCAGTGTCTTAATTATTCACGAAACCCCCCCCCCCTTTCAACCAATATAAAAAAATTGCCTTTTTCTTTAAAAGGATTTGCAACAACAAAAAACGAGCGCATTGATTTCAAAAAGTTCTTTTTCCTACCAAACTCGGCAATTTAAAAAGGAAACAAGTCGGATTTCAACAGCAGCTAAGCAACAAGGGCGGCACGTCCTTGTGTAACTTTTCTTTTTAACATTTTTTTAAAATCTTGACAAGTATAAACATGTTCCAGGAAATTTTTCCTTTTTTCTTTGCCATAATGAGCAGAAAGAAAATCGGTCCAATTTGAGCCGATGCATACAAGAAAAAAGTTACAACAATAACAAACAATTCAAGCGAAAACAAAAAAAAAAGGAATGCATTTCAGTGCTGCGTGCATGTACGTCTTAATAATGTGGTTGATGCGCTCGAAGGGACAAACGCAGCGGGATAGGACTCGTTCCAAATTCGGCTCATTTTTTTTTTTTTCGTTACAAATATAGAAGAATATTTTTTGTTTTTATCTAGTCATCTTTTTTAAAAAAAGAAGAACACAAAATAGACATATGGAAAAGTGTGTCTTCATGAAAACCCTAACTGTTACATAGCTCCTTTTATAGAAATGCCTCTTTCCAATTTTCTTTTCTTGAATGTATCAGCAATTTCGGCGTGCCTTCGAGCGAGATAGATAAAGACAGTACGGCTGACAATTCAAAGCATTTATATTGTTTTCGATATAAAAGTAGGGATGAAAAAAAAAGGGACAAAATAAATTCCAGCCCGGTGTGTTAGAGATCGGGGGATGCCCATCTCGAAAGATGATTCTCATCTTTGCCTCCCTAGACGGTGTATTCTTTTTTTATGATTATGGAAATGATTTTAATCAATCCTCCCTCCATAATAATTAAAAAAAATGAATAAAAATAAAAATAGGGGTGGAAAGAAATAAGAATAGACCAATTTGACATTAGTGCTCAAGATTTCTCTATACGGTTCGATCGTAAATCAAAATTGTAATGCGATCTCCAATAAAATGAAAACATTTGCTGACCACTCTCTCCTGATTTCGAGGAAAACACAAGCGATGAAAATGCAAGATAAAAAAAAAATCCAAAATCCATCGACAAGAAAAATTGGTCTTTGGAAAACCAAAAAGTTTTTGAAATATCCCAGATGACTTAAATTATTCCGTGTGAGATGATACATTCTGAGAAATGTTAGCGCATAGCCATCGGGATCCGACGGATGGGTAAATAAAAAGTTTCACGAAAAAAACGTACGAAAGAATAGGCTGACGTGATCGGTACAAGAGATCGATCGCGTAGGAACAAAAGAAAACGATCCAAACTAAACAGTCAGCGAAAATGGATCCCAAAAAAAGAAGAAGAGCGACAACCTATTGAGAAAAATAAGACCAAACACACTCACGAAAATCAATGTAGTACCATCAAAGCCCGACAAAAAAATCCCACTCCCTAAAAAAGTGTTTTTTTTTCTTCTCCTCCTCCACTCGAGTAATCTCTCACTCGTTTCCAATAAAAGCGCCTTCGAGTTCCATTCCACTGTCTATAGACTCTTTCACTCTCTATACTTGAAGCTCAACTCGAATCGAGACAAACGTGCACTTGAAACAACCCACTCACGTTTGTGTGGGCATCAGCCTCGAGCTCCTTTCTGGCCGACACTCTCTCACACGACAGTTTTTTTCCCTTTTGTATTCAATTGCTTTCACATCGGCCTCTCTTCACTAGATAGACAGCAAAAACTCACAAAATCAACGAACGAGAAACACCCGGCTTTCCTTTTTTTTGCTGTTGTTGAGAGAGCATCAACACTTTGGGGGAGATAAAAAAAAATGGCGCGAAAAAACATTCGATTTAGATACGCAGCTGTGAACACGAGTTGACTAGCAGATTGGATCAAACCAAATGGAAACGAAAACCCTCAATGAAAGAGCCTAAACAAAACGAATTTGCAACTTTTTGTGACAAAAACAAATTTTTTCAATAGCCTGGGGATTGTGAATGTAACTTTATAATTAATAGATAGCCACTCGTGGTCTGAATGTTTGATCACGACTAAAAACACTCTCCTGACTCATTAGCTTAGAGAGAATGAGAGAACAAAGAGGCCTATTATACATGGGGGGATCACGAATCGATTAGACGGATAACATGAACCCAGTTGGTCTAAAAAAAACAAACAAAAAAGTTGGCTACACACACTCAGCTAATTGAAGTAGGAAAAACTTTTGCTCGTGACTTACCCTAATTTCGATGTTCTGGACCCTCTTCTTAAATCAACTGCGTTCAAATCGGCAAACAATTTCAATCGTCGTAGGTTATTGATTACACAAGTTTCAGGCAAGTTTGAGTCACTCCTTCACAAAAGTTTTGTTGAAATTCTTTTCACTGTAGCAGGTGACGATCAGTTTGTGTGCAGAAGAAAGAAAAAAGGAGGGAAAATGCGTGCAGCACACGGCACGTGCTCGACCAGAAAACATGGAAAACATGGCTCGAGGCATTCGTCGTTTCCAAATCTCAAAAAAGTTTCGTAATAAAAGCACCGTGAGAATTGTCATCAAGTTATTGCAGGTGATGGCCGAGAAACTTGACTGAAAGATAAATGCGAAAAGTTTACGTGCAAGTTTGGGAGTCTTCCTCGAGCAAAAATATTTAAGGATCACAGACATGTTCCCCTTGGCGCCACCAAACTAGGAATGCCTGTGATTCGGCATCAGGTCCAACACGCGACAGGAAACTGGTCTTGTGTTTGTCTTTTGTTTCTTTTTCTCTAATTAATTGAAATATTGGGGAAAGGGGGCACCGTTGCCACTGATATCGTTACATCGTTTTTCTATTTAACTTTTGGTTTTTTAGTTTTGTATTCTGAAATGGTTTGGAATTATCTGAAAATATAATCTTGAAAAAAAAAAACGATACATCATGTGTGACACATTTTCTTTCAGATCTTTATCGAAAATTTTCCACCTGATGGATTTTTTATTCAATGCTGCTTGTCCAAACATGTCGGAGGGGGTTGGTGGTTGCTGGGTGACTGTCGTCGGATTTCGACTGCGATTGTTCATTTCCATTCCAGTCATTCCACCATTCTACGAGTCTAGAAACCGAACGAGAATTTACTGATCTGTGTCCATTGAAAACAGGATACCCATCATATGTTTTTGAATTTCGATAGTTTGTTGATTTCTTGTTTGATGTCGGCCATGTTTCGAATGTGGGGCGTCATTAGAGCACACGCGCCACACCACTTATTGAAACTTGAAAGGCGATGGGTGGTACAGTAAACACCAGTTCGAAAATGCGGATGTTGTTTAATTATTTGACGAAGCAAAGATCTGGTGCATGTTGGGGCAGTTTGCTTTGATAGAAAATTATTGACACACCCATGCATGTGACGCCGTATGTAACAGATTGCATGGAGATTAGCCTTTCACATACACACACAGCTTGTTCGAACCTCTGTGTGTTTATAAGAACGTGACCCACCGTGGGTGACAGGGTCTGCGTCCTTTGGCAATACCACAGACATTTTCAAGTCCGCTTTCTTTTTACGAATAAGATTAGTTATTCGTCGATCTAAAGCTCTGCAGTAGTAGCTTTGCCGCTACTGCTGCCCATCTGTTGCCATAGGGGTTATTCCCGAGCAACTTGGAGTATACGCACCCGTCCAAGTGAGCCGAATGTGTATGCCAAAACACTTCTAAGCGGATTACTGTATTATACAAACAAACACCTTTGTGTGTGTATCGTATCTATTCATATACGATACGCTTTCCCCATCTTGCTCCGACACCTAATCACAAACACCTAGTGTGAAACTATATCCGTATAAAATATATAAAATACATTTGCCAGCTTGCAAACGGTGGCGCTCTCTACTAATAATTTAATCTATTTCATAATTCACTGGAACTAAGGGATTTTACTGAGTAACAGGGATCCAGCTTTCGATCCGGTACACGAAATCTAAGTGATCTTGGAGAATTTCGTATTGTCTGACGACGGTCCCGGGCGTGCCATATGCATGCATTAAATCCAAATCCGACGTGGCTGCACGCCCGTCTTCTTGATTATTTACTGCTTCGCTCCTTTAGCACCAAGTCCTCCAGCAATGGCGTTGGATGATATAAATCACAATTCACCTCCATCAAGGCATGAAAACTTATATGAGTTCCTTAGCTATAAACGAAAATCAAATCATTTTCAGATTAAAATCCACAGCAACAGCTGTGTTATCGATTCAGAGTTGGAACGTTGTCTTTCTTATTTCTTTTGTACAAGCATCCAATAAGACCACAGTGCCATAGGCAGGGAAACTTTAGGTGACGAAATACGTTGGAAGGGTGACGGTTCAGAATCAAACATTGGATTATTTACTATGCAGCAGCCTACTTTTTTCCCCATTTGACGTATAACGTTTGTGACAATAATGAAAATCACTACCAAAGCTATTGCACGTCCGTGCTGCGACAAAGGCCAAAGGCTTTGCTCAATATTTGAACAGCTGGAACACAAGCTTGCGGCTGTCACCATGTTGCATCACATCCCAGGAGCAGAATCACGGGAGGTCATGCTCTTGCAATTTCACTTATTAGCTCCATGTGATTAGGTTTGTACCTGAGAGGCTCGTCCGTCTTGTTTGATCACCGGTATGTGCTTTCTTGCAGCCTCTCCACAAAACGGTTGGAGATTCCTCTGCTATAAAATATGAATACATGTTGAGTTAAATTGTAAGGAGAATTCTTTCGGCTATTTCTGTTTAAATATCGCCTTAAACAATTTTCAATATGCAAGGCTGAAAAGCGAGATGTTCGAAGGGCAACCTATTGAAATATCAGAAGATAATGTTTTGTATTATAATAGAAAACAAGAATCACTTATTCCCGTATTTGTACACATCCTGATTTGATGATCCATTGTACATGATCAAAATTATTCGTTCACAACCAAGATAGGCTAAAGATCTTGGTCACACGTTCAGCGTAAAAGGTGAAACTAAAATTGTAGAGGATTTCATGGCATCTAGGTGGATCGGCTACGACCAATAGTACGATTAAAAATCTATCAAAGAAAATGTAACATAAAAATAATGAGTTTAAATTGTCAAAAATGTAAACACATTATTATTCATTACCGTGTTGGCAAGTGCGACGACGGGAGAAAATAGCCTTAGAGGATAATTGCTAAATCAAATATGCAGGAAATAATCAATGATGAATGCTGTAAATTCAAGTGGGACAAGATTTGAATACGTATTGTACTTGTACGTACTTGGCTTTGGTAGTGGGTCGAGCTTCGTTACCACTAATAATGAAAAATGGAAACAACACAGAGAAAACGCATCCACTATGAATAGTGAATTGGAAAAATACAAAAACATTATGATGAAAAGTTATACTTGATGGAAACCATCGTACCTGACTAGAGTAGATGAGGGTATTGAAGTTAAGATTGCTAATGGCAAACCAAAGCCGAAAAAATAAGGCCAGTGGTTTTCGATGTGAGTGAGGCGCTTTGGCAATTCCCACCCCTCGTTAAACCACCGGTATTCAAATGAGTATAAAGAATAAAGAAGGCACATATGAAGCATGGACAGCAAGCCATTAAAAACTGCAATTGGCAGTAGTCCCATGACCATGGCCTGGAGTGACAAAAGAAGATTCAAGTTAAGGAAATAGTCGATCTATTCATGCAAATTGTTTCAAAGCTATTTCAAATACCTGAACCAAAAACAGTGCTTGAATAACCATACTAAAAAGCATATCTGCAATCATTTTGCTAATACTAGGTAAAAGCTGAGGTCTGCCTCTTGAGTATTTATACGCAGCATCAGCAATATCCTAGCAAACAAGATTCAAAATAAGCTGAGAGTTGTGAATTATTTCCAATGCTTGTTAAACTTACCTGGAACCAAAAACAATTCACAAATTTGCTTAAAACAAATAAAGGAAGAATCCACAATGTTGAGAAGGTTGCAGACAGAACAGGTGAGGTCCAAGACCAGACCCATTGAGCAGCATTGAGCTGCCCTCCAAAACTGAAGCTGAACGTAAGTAGAGCCTCAATTAAAGGTAAAATAATGCCATTAAAGGCAAATATTGAAAGACAGAAAACCCCTCCATTCAACAGACTACACTGAAGTGTTCTGTGCAGTATTCGAGGTTCCCTTAAAAACGAAATACTATTGATTTCAGTCTACTTGAATTAATACTGATTTACTATTACTCCTGTTTTTCTTTTGAAGTACTTGGCGTAGTCATTTGAGCACGTCTGATAATTTTGCTCTTGGTTTCTCGTTTAAGACTACGCTGTAATTCAATTTCTCGGTCCAAGGTAAATATTAGAAAAAATCCTCTCAGACTGTCTAAAATACCACGTGACGCTGCAGAAAGCACATCCTAAAAAAAATTAATATATAGCATTAAGGTAAATCTAAGCACAAAAAAATGTGAAAATTTTCACTTTTATATGCTCCATTATGATATGTTGTTTTTGCTAGAAACGTCTTTGAAATTCACTTACACAATCGTCACCATTTCATTCTGACTATTCTAGCAGACGACACTATGAAACTAATAGCAACAGCATAGTTTACCTTCACTCTTGACATTTAACGTGGGTTTTAAATTAATCTGTATTTAACATGATTTTCGGGTACAATGTACAATAGCATTATTTTTTTACACCAAATGTGGTAAATGTTGGACTTTCAATGAATTTTTCGTTGCAGAATTCCGCTTTATCGATTCGTGACTGTGGACTCCCTTTGTATCTCAACCACTCCTTCCTAAATTATTTTCAATGCCAGATATGGTTTAGCACCAATCGGTATGATCCATAACATTAAACATAAATTTACATCATGTTCACTTGATCCTGAGTTCCCTCCATGACTCCTTCAACCGTACCGGCTTCCGTGTTTCGACACCATCCTTTCAGTCCCAATTTGTTACCTTGATCACGAGTATATTTGCGGAAGAAAACACCTACGTACAATACCTATTTCGTTATTCCAGCACTCAGCAATTTCATATAAAGGACTGAAGCCTACCCTGGACCTTTCCAAATATTTCAAACTCAGCTGAAACCAAAGACAGAGAGGGTCGGATTTTCTCCATGTGAAATGTTTGTTTTGTGATGTCCTGAATTCCTGATACTCTTTTCGTAATGTTCCTAACGACCGCTAGGTGACGGACACCTTGACGACATAATTGGCGGGAATTTTGAAAGGGAATTGTTTTCATGCCGAACTAAGGGCGTTTAAATATAGTGATCCAGGATTTCACGATCGGAATCCACAAGAAACAATGTTGGAAGAAGCTAAATACTGAAAAGAAACTTGCGATCGTAAGAAACTCATGTTACGGAAATAAAATTGTAGTTTTCGGTAATGATCATGGCAATGTATAGTTTTTTGCCCAGCACTAAAACCACACTGTGTAAATTCTCGACTCACAAGAAAAGTTATGGCTCCTGGGGTGCACAATAATGCTTTGTTTGCGATTCGTTACGTTGTTTGCAAAACGACCAACGAAGCGAGTAAAAACCCTAGACGATGCACCAAACATTAAATTGGGCGTACTAGAAACTCAAGCACTGAACACATTTTTTTTTTTCGTTATCGAGTGTCAGTTGAACCCGCGATAAAACCGATAAGCTCATACCCGAAGTTTGTTTTTATTTGAATCGACTCCTTTGCGGCGATGGAATAAAATGACCTCTTGTTCTGCTAGATTTTCAAGCAAAGCAAATCCTTAAGGTTCAAGTCGCTGCTGGGTAGATCAACAAGTTGTAAAGTGATCTACTGAAGTTTGCATTTAATTGCTGAGGCCACCATGAAAAAATATCAAGATACAAAAAGCCACCAATGCAGGAAAAAGTAACATCTTTGAATGGCCTGAAGGCATTAGGTATATGAGTGGTTGACATCTGTAATCTGAGAAAAAGAGATTATCAATTTCTCGCCTAGAGACCTCCCACACTCTAACTGAAATAGGAGAGCCCTGTTTATTTAGACCGAAATTTAACAGAACTGCAGCCATGGCGTAAACTTCACCAAATGTCTTGTTTGGAAAAACCCAGTCGGCTTCTTTGACATGTCTGCTGGTGTACGACGCAGTTCATGGTATCAGCGATTCGTAACTGACTATTTGTCCTATTAGAATCGTTGCGGTGTATATATATGGGAGCCGGTTACAAGTCTGCACAGAGAATTTATCGTCAAGACGTGGTAAAGACGTACACGTTAAGCTGCAAACCTTGCTTGTCGTCAGATTCAAACATGAGGTTACTTTTTTTGGGTCTCGTCATTTTTTGTTTCTCGTCTGTTTTATCCAATTCCATTGAAGGTAAGAACAATATCCTGTAACTGCCAAAAAATTATTAATGCAATTGGGTTTCAATTTCGTTTAAAACCAATTCATAATACCTGCTATTTTTGTTTTCTTTATTCCTCTCCGTTAGGTAATAGATCCGAAGACAGTTTGACGGATGTCTCGGTCAAGGAGGCAAAGATATGCATCATATGCGTGACGACCGATCAAAGCGAAGAAGAGGAAGAACCCAACCCATCTGAAATTGGTAGCATCAACCCGGACGCGGCAACATCGAATTTGGAAAGAAGGCAAAAATGGAAGAAAAAGTGGTTACACAGACGAGAAAAGAATCGTTTTATCGATCACCACCACCACCATCATCACCATCCCCATCGTTGGAGTAAAAAAGGTTAGAATTTCCGATGACATTTCAGAAAAGAAAAACTGCACTGTTAATTTCTGTTTCGGGAACTAGCAAAGCGAATTGAGGAACGCAAAAATCGTCTGGCGAACGGCAACAAGAAATTTTACTCGAAAATCCAGTACAAGGAACGTTCGTCCCATACCGACCAGTTGAACGATGCCATGGATAAGATGCTCACGCTTTTTTCGCAAACATTGAACAATGGAAACTCAACATTTCACTTAAGATTAAGGTAAGTTGACGAAGAAAAAAATAGAATTAGTCCACCTTTTTCTATAGATCAACTGTTCTCCATTCAGTAAACCTCAGGAAGATATGAAAATAGTTCCATGGATGTTCGTTCAACTCGACAGTAGCGCTGTTTCGGGCGAAAAAAGAATCACTGGTGGATCAGAAAACGCCAATAAACTAGAAACACCCGAAGTGGAAACCGATAATGATGTCGACGATAACGAAGATGACGTAAACGCTGAAGGCGACTCTAAAGTATCTACTGACATGGAAGAAGAATCACAAACTTCAGCTGAGGTTAGCAACGCAAAAGAAGGAGCCAATAAATCTGCAGACGATGATGATGATGACGATGACGACGAGGAAGATGCAGTTAGCGAAACCTCTGCCAATGTTAGTTGCGTAGAGAACAACAATTCGAAACGCTTTAATCTAATTTCAAAGCCATCACCTGTTATGCTGCCCGACGGTGCCACCGAATATTATGTCAAGTTGCTAAGCCAACAGGAAATCCAGTGTACAAACGGATCGTCAGTAGAGCCATCTACAGGATTGTCGTAAATTATTCAAACCTATAAAGAAATTTAAAAACATTTGTAATATTCGCAAATATCTCTCATAGGAAAGTTGAAGGTAAAGACCAAAAGATGAGCAGAAAGCAAAGGCGAGCTCACGCCCGGCGTTACTCAAGAAAAACATTTACACGAGTAGAAGGCGTAGAATTGATTGAAAGAAGTGGCGATGTCATGACCGGTTCAAGGGAGAATTCGTCTGTTCACGTCGTCGATGTTCAGTTGCAAATTGGCCCCTTGACATTTGTCATCGAGAAAAAAGCTGCTTATCCGTTTAAGAAGTCACGCGTTGCATTTCCTGCGCTGATGGCTCGACTACGCCTCAAGGTAAAATGAGTTTTGAATGAAGCAGAGCAAACAATGTGCTCAGTAATAACTCAATATATTTTTTAGGTTTTGGATGGACAGTTGATGTCAGCAAGGTTCAAGCCCAAGAAAATCCAACCAAGTGAAGCAGTTGTCAGCCTCCAATTGGGACAAGATGATGAATTACCCGGCACTGAACAAGTGGTTGCCCGACTTGTAGGTTACCTCAGTCAAGAAACTACAAATGCTTGGAACACCGGATACCTTCTCCGCCGTCTCAAAGGCCGATTTAAGCAACTCTACATCGGTAAAACAGCACACAAAAAAATTGATTTCACCAATGAAGACGCCAAGGTGCTTGTTAAGCTGCTGCTCGAGTCCACCTCTGATCAGAAACAGCCTTCAACAGAACACCCATTGACAGATGCTCCTGCACAGAATTTCCAAAATAGCGAAGTTTTGTCTGAAATTTCAACATCAAGGCCACTTATCCAATAATACCAGAATTTTCCTACAATCCTGAAAAACTGTTACGAGCCAGCCAATAAGTTTTTGTTTTAACTATTACGTTCGTTTATCGTTGCTTACTCATATCACAGACTTCGTAGTCTGTGCTCATATGGATCAGAAATTCATGAACCCAAACAGATGAAAGAGTGTCTTACCCGAGTTTGGAGCCAATCGAAAAATACATGGTTTTCCTTTACAGCTGTTATAAGCTTTATCTAGGTCACGTTATCGCAAAGATTTTACGAATTAGTTTTATTTGATTTCAAACCGGAAAACAATCAAAGATCAACTCAAGGACGAGATTACAAATTCAAAGAACTGCTCAGCATGTGATGGCAGTGTGATTTCTTTTTTGAAATAAATGAAGGCCACCTTTTGGAGTGTGGTGGAACTGTGTAAGCTGAACCAACGTTCAACCTTGTTGTTGCCCTTGCCGGCTCTTGTACTCGTCGACCTGACCCTCAGCACGACAACAAACATTACATAAACCGTCATCTCACGTAACACACAAGACGAACGAACAACTTGTCGAAGATTACCACAATGCACAACGTTTTCCGAAATGCACGCAAATGTACTTCGTTTTCGAGAAACCACCAAAATGTTCAAAATGCAGTTTGTTTTCCAGCTTCGTCATCGGCTATAAATAGAAAATTTTCATCTCAAGGGTAACAATATCTCTATTTTAAAAGATTAAGTAATGAAATGTGGTGCATTTTGCTCTAAACATTCAACAGATAATCAGATGCTAATTGCCTCTTTTTGTAATCAAGAACGGAGCCAGAATATGATGTTGTTATTGTTGGTGGTGGAATTGTTGGGATGGCAGCTGCAAGGGAGATGTTAATGAGACACCCAAATTTAAAATTTGCAGTTCTTGAAAAAGAAAACCGTTTGGGTAATTTGTATATCCTGTTATTTCAGTTCATGCCTCTAATGAACATGAAATTTGACCCATTTCAAGATGTTAACATAAGGTGGATAATGATTTTGAATTTATGAATAGATGTTTCTGTTTAATTTCAGCTGCACATCAAAGTGGGCACAATAGTGGAGTGATACATGGTGGGATTTATTATAAACCTGGTTCGCTGAAAGCAAAACTGTGTGTTGAAGGCCTCCACCTGTCCTACAAGTATTTTGACGAGAAAGGGATTCCCTACAAAAAATGTGGCAAGCTTATTGTAGCTGTTGCCAAAGAGGAGTTGCCAAGGCTGGAGGATCTCTACAACCGCGGAATTAAGAACGGTGTCCCAGATATTCAAATGGTTGACGGAGCAAAAATCAAAGAAATAGAACCCTACTGTCAGGTACATACAAAGTATGATTTTTCATCATCTTTGGTTCAGCTAGTGTTACATTGTTTATCCTATTGTTAGGGTCTGAAAGCGGTGTGGTCGCCACATACCGGAATCGTGGACTGGGGTTTAGTCACCCAATATTATGGCGAGGATTTCAAATCACTAGGAGGTGAAATTCATCTCAACTTTGAAGTTAAGGATTTCAAAGTTGCCCAAGAAAGTAAAGTCAAGGCGGTGGCAGCAAATAAAAAAGGCATACAAGTCACAGCAAGCAATGGGGTAAGGTGTTCTTCAATTATGCTTGTAGCAATTAGTAAATCGGAAGTGAAACTTACTCTTTAGCAATCTGTACGCTGCCGGTACGTCTTAACTTGTGGTGGCCTGCAATCGGATCGTTTGGCAGAACTTTCAGGCTGCTCGAGGGAGCCACGCATTGTGCCTTTCCGTGGTGAATATCTTTTGCTCAATCCTGCGAAATCACATTTAGTGAAAGGAAATATCTACCCGGTAGGGCATCTATAAAAACACGCAAAAAAGGAAAAATAAGATTCTTTACTTATGAAATTGTTTCTTTAGGTACCTGATCCTCGTTTCCCATTCCTCGGTGTCCACTTTACCCCAAGAATAGATGGATCTGTTTGGCTAGGGCCTAATGCTGTATTAGCTTTGAAGCGTGAAGGATACAGGTATAGCTAATTTACATGAAAACACGAGAACTCGTTATAATATTTACTTTAAATCATTAACAGCTGGGGAGACATTAACTTACGAGACCTTGCCGATTCGTTGAGTTATCGTGGTTTCCAGAAATTAGCATTGAAATATGCTTCGTTCGGAGTTCAAGAAATAGTCCGATCCGCCTTCGTTGGTTTAGCTGTAAAAGAGCTGCAAAAATACATCCCACAGGTTCAAGCATCTGACATATCTCGGTAAATAACTCTTGCCTCTAAACCTTTTTAATGTACGTTCATTTTCTGCATCATTACTAACCACTTTTATTTCTATTTTGCAGAG
This sequence comes from Daphnia magna, assembly GCF_020631705.1. Taxonomy (NCBI): domain Eukaryota; kingdom Metazoa; phylum Arthropoda; class Branchiopoda; order Diplostraca; family Daphniidae; genus Daphnia; species Daphnia magna. Next base: position 2,382,726 of record NC_059189.1, on the reverse strand, counting down.
GGCCAGCTGGGGTCCGTGCTCAAGCTCTTGGTGCTGACGGAAGTCTAATAGAGGACTTTGTTTTCGACTACGGAATGGGTGAAATCGGTCGTAATATTATTCACTGCCGGAACACCCCTTCACCTGGAGCCACTAGTTCTCTCGCGATCGCTAAAATGATCGCCGATAAGGCTGATAAGGACTTTCTCCTTTAATGATAGATCTTCCAAAAAATTTTACCCATTCCCGCGTTTTGAATAGTCGCTTCTTGTTATAGATCTATTACAGTTGGTACGTTATCCTGTTATGGTTATGCTGTGGTTCTAATGTTCGGGACGATATGGAATCGTCGTTGTCTTGGAAACCTGGTATATACACTACACGTTAAAAAGAGAGTGAGATCGATTGAAAGCAATTTATAGCTTTAAACATTTTTCAACTGCCGATCTTACCCTTCTTTCGTCGTCTTAAACTTTTTCTTTATAATTGGTTTTCAACTTGCAGCGGGAGCCTACGCTCTTATCTCCACTCACAGCCGTCATCCAATGAAGCAAAATAGCGTGCCACATCATCGTCACCCCACCTAGAAGATTCAATGCTATTAGGACGTTTCAACAGGCCCCGCATCGTCGTCCCGACAATAACAACAACAAAAAGAGACACAAAAAAGAAAAAGAAGAGTAAGTCAGGAAATGGGGTTTTTTGATTGCCAAGGATTTTCTATTCTTTCTCTCATCTTCAAAAGTGTCCCGTCACTCCCTCTCTTGCTCTTTTAACTTCCATCCCAAAAGTTTTTTCCAACTTATCAAAGCGAAAGGAGATGAAAGAACTCGGAAGATGTAAAAAATAAATGGGCATCGTTAGTTTTATTTCGAGACCGACGAATCTTTCGAAATCCGGATGAATAAATAATAAATAAATAAACAACAATCCGTATGTTGTTTTTAACCCCCTTTTAAAAAAATAATAATAAAAAAAAAATCCTTTGGGGAAGGGGATAAAGTAGCTCGTCTTTCTTCTAAGCAAGACAACATTTTTACTTATCTTTATTCTTTTTACGGTAGCTGTTTGGACGGGTACAACTATAAAAGTTCATCCACATTTTTCTCGTTTGTTCGGTCAGAGACCGCACAGCGCGATCGTTGGACTGTCTCGCCTTACACGCACAGACACAATCTTTCACAGCTTTCAACTGGATATTCAAATGTACCAATGAAACAGACACGGAGCGTGGGTTTAGAATCAGCGGGTGGGAGATGCCATATCGATCTGACATTTTCTACACACACACACACAAGAAGAAGAAAAAAGAAAAAGGTCTGCGGGGTCTGCCGTAAATAACAGGCTGGCGCGACTGATTATTTGACGATATACACACCCTAAGGTTTATTTATTTTTTTCACATGTATTTACATGCATATTGAATTGAAGAGGAGAAAAGAAATGAATAGTTGAAGAAAGAAGATGGAGAGCTATTTTGCGACTGTCTGACAGCGCCCTATTAGTGGGTCGGTTGAATTGTGCACTGTCACACTCGAGGAGCATCAAAGAAAACGTTCACAAACACGGACCGCTACACGAGCTTCGCAATAACACACAAGAAAAAACGAAGCCGTGAGAGAAGAAAAAGGACCGAAGTCTTACGTAGGCCTCGCAACAACAATAACGCATTTATATACCAGAAGCGAACAACAATTTTCTTTCTACGTATAGCCATTACCAGCGCAATAGCAAATGTCGGAGTATTACTTTTCATTCGTCCCTGGTGCGTAAAGAAAAAAGGTTTTTTCTTCCTTGGCAGAGATTTTCTTTCTTTCTTTCCCTGTTGTGGGGAGTATGGCCTTCCTTTTGTGGAAAATGGAATGAGACAGACGAAAGAAATATATAACCCTCCAAAGTACGAAGAGGGTAGAAAAGAAAAAGAAGATGGAGGGTTGCTTGGTTAGTAATCATCCCCCGGTGCCAGTGGGCGGTCGTCTGCCGTGTGGCGCCCGCGCCGGATACACCAGTCGCCGAACCCAATATAGTGCGCGTTAAAAAACCAAAAACCAAAAAGAAATTCTTCACTCTCCTATATATCTTACATTTTCTTTGCAATATATAAAGTCTTCTTCTTTCATTTCTTTCTACATCACAGTACCTCCACTTTTCCACGCCCTCCTACCTCCGTATACGCTACACGTAACTAATCTTAGTCAACCCTTTTTTGTTTTCGGTTTGCACTTTACAGGGGGGGGGGGGCGAATAGGAAACTGTTTGATGTAGTACATGCGTATACGATAACATTGAATCGAATGATAATGGTGCTGCTAAGAGAGAGAGAAAAACCAAACAAATGACGTCGTTGTCAAAAGGAAAACGTGAATTTAGACGCAGTTTAATGACTTCAAAACGATTTAGAAATGTTGTGTTATTTCCTTTTCAAATGTCTGAATGGTTGCATAACGTTTCTTTTGGAATACACGCACGGATGCATCTGATTGCCTCTAGTTGCTCAAAAGAAACAGATGATTGGAAACTCGAATCAAAAGGGCAAAAAGAAAAAAAAGTAGAAGAATATACGAAAAAAAAAAGTTGTAAATCCAACGTCTTCGCTTTGGCTTCTGTCTTTCTTATTCAATAGTTGCCATGTATGTTCAATGATCAACCGTGCGGGAATGCCTATATATATATTTCCTCTGCTACCGTTCGGGATTATTATTATTACTATACGATGTCTTTCCGCTTCAATACTCCCCGACGCATATTTCTAGCTTCTTCTTCTTCGTCTTGCCATCAAAAGTAACCCTTCCTCTATGCCGGACATCAATGGGGTTTCTACTTTTTTTTTTTTTGTCGGTGCCCGGCAACCGATTTGTCTGCTCCACTTCAACAACCAAAAACTCGACAAATTACTTTTTTCTTTCTTTTTCTCTTTTTCTATTTAATGGTAGAAAAGTTTTCGAGTTCTCTTTAAAAAAAAAGAACGAAAAAAACTCAACAGGAAATGGTGGAAATAACCCGCACGACTTGTTCTGTTGGTGTTGGAACGCATCGTGTCAAGATGACGTGTGTGTTTTTTTTTTTCTCGTATTTTCTTTCCCTTCCATTTCCAGTTTATCGGCATGGAGGGGAACTGTGAAGTACTTGAACGTCTTCCTCTCTGTTTGTATGTGTAGTAATACGGTCGAGAATGCGGTTTAAGGAAAAGCCAAGAAAAACGGGGGAGTGAAAAACTACAATGAAATCCTAAAATGCAGCTCGGTGCGTGCTAGCACCGAGTTTAGCGGCTAAGGGAGTGTGCCATTTCCAAACAAAACAAGTCAGACAAAAGAGTGGCAGACGAAGAAGAAGGTAGGAGGATCGTTCGTATATAGTCCCCCCCCCAAAAAAAAAAAAAAAAACAGTCGACATAACAAAAGAGGACTTTCAAACATTTGTAGCATTAACAGCTGAACTGAGAGACCGGTAGTCAGTAAGCAAAATCGTTCATGCTCATAACATCTGACTAGAAGGGGACCGATAGTTAGAGATACGTAAGCAACAGGGGGAGGAGTGTTGAACAGCTAGAGTTGTGTACGATCGACAAAAGAACTCGAGGATAATCTGCTGAACGATAAGCACGAGAAAACCAGATGAATCGAACAAAACAAAAAAAAAAAGGAAAGAATTCCGGCCGCTAGAGGGATACAAGCAATCCATTGTTGTTAAAGGGACATGGTTGCAGGGGGTGAAGTGTTGGCTGGGGGTTGTCTTTTGTACACAACGAACCAAGGTGAGAGAGAATCTAGCAACTACAAAAGAATAATATCAGAACCCAGATACAATTCCCGCTTTTGTGCTCCTGCAGCCCCTACCGTAAGGAGGAATAGAAAAAGAAAAGAAAAAAAGTAGAAAAGGAAGAGAATGCGAAAGGTGGATAAAAACCAAGAGGTGATGGAAAAGAGATTGGTATATAAAAAAAAGGGGAGAAAGAAGAAGAGAAAGAGAACCTTGCCCGGAGCCACACAGTTCCAGCAGAGGAGGAGTATAACCCCGGAATGTTGAATGCTCCACCTCCCCCTTTTTTTTGTGTGTGTGTGTTTTCCTCCCCCCGCTACGACCCATCCGCACACACGAAGCGCTGCTTTTCTCTTCCCCAGTCGCACCGCCAACTGCCTGACCGTCGGCAGCATCGTTCGTGACGGGTCGTCCCTATATATCTGTGCGTGTATCGTGTGAGTGTGTCTGTGTTCCAGTGCAAAGCTACACACGTTCGTCAATTGATCAACCGCGGCAGGAGGAAAAAAACCTATTATTGATTGTGACTAGACCTCACACGCCTCTTCCACGGCCTTTTTTTTTTTTGAATTATCCTTTCGTTTAGATCATTTGACTTGATGATGTGATTGAATATTGAACGTGATTGGTTCATTTACGCCGGGATTTTCTATTCTTGTTCCTACTGTGCGCAACATCTAAAATTAGTTTGAAAGAAAAAGATTTAAAAGAAAACGAGAAAAAAAAATGGAGGACGAATTGAAATGTCCGTCGTGTCGCCAATTTTTCGCGCAGCCCGTCTTACTGCCATGTTTTCACGCAATGTGTCTCAGTTGCGCGCTGCAGAATCAACAGCCCGTTGTCAACAATTTGGCCAGTCATGCGACAGCTCACGAACAACAACTGGAACAGCCATTACCACCACCACCGACCGAATTGCAATTACTCTCTGAATTGCATTGCAACGATTGCAACGATTCGGATCAATTGTCCATTTTGAGCGAGACGGACAGCGGAGTTGTGGTCAGCACGAGCGGCAGCAGCGGAGGCAGCAGCCGGCCGAGCAGTTGCCACATCCAAGGCGCATCAACGACGACGACCGCAGCCAACCATTCAACTGTTGCGGCCGCCACAATTTCGCTCAGCTGCCCGTCGTGTCGCAAACTCGTCTACTTTGATGAAAACGGAGCTCAAAATCTGCCTCGCTACAGGGCCATGCAAACGATCGTGGACAAGTTCACGGAGACGTGTAACCGTTCGTCAGCCAACGCCAGCACAGCGTGCCAACTGTGTCCGGACACGACCGAAGCCGGCCAGCAAACTGCCACCGTCTTTTGCCAACAGTGTCAAGTTTTTTACTGCGACCGCTGTCGTGAGAATTGCCACCCGGCCCGCGGTCCACTTGCTAAACATAGCCTCATCTCACCGCATCAGGGACGTCTAGCTCTTCGTTCTCTCAAAGAAAAATTCAAGGTGCCTAAATATGATCTTGTTTTGTTCGGTTTTTTTTTTTAAAGCTAAAATCACAGAACAAAATGGCGGTTAGTGAAAGAGGACGATTTCATTCTTTTGAGGAAAGGGATGAACGCTATTGACGTTCTTCCCGCAGTCTACACATTAATTATTCAAATGATTTGTGATGCGTGAAAAGAAAACTAGAAACCAGATGGAAAGATACTGTCGTCTTCGTTGACAAGCGATCTATTTGGAGGCATGGGAAAGAAAACCAAGAGGGATGTAGGCATAGGGCGATAGTGTCGCTTGTTGGAATTCGATTGTAACCGAGTTTCTTCTACCCCCTCCATCCCCCCGAAAGATGAAAGAAACAAAACTATCGAGCGAGAATCGCAGCCACGCGTATCGGTTAGGTCGATGAAAAAATATTCAGATTTTGTTTTTTTGTTTTTTTTTTTGTGTTTTTTTTAGATGAAGTTTCTTCTAAAACTGTCCAGCTCTCAGCAGTTTGGTTAAAAAAACAACAAAATTATTTTTACACTGGAACAGTCACACGGCGACATCTTGTCGGCTTGTCAATTCTTCTTTTTTCTCTACATTTTAATGATAAACACGTTAGAATGCAAATGACTGTTGTGTGTTTACTGAAAAAAACAAAACAAAAAACATTCCATTCTTTCTATAACTGAAATAGTTTGAACGACGATAATTCCATTGTTTGTCGTCTTTTTCATTTGAATACCGTCAAACAAAAAAACAAAAAAGCACAAAAGAAAAATAGAAGAGTTTCTTGGACTCGATCCCGGTTCCTATTTTCGGTAGCGAGGGGCAAGACAACAACACGAGTAAATTGAAAAGAAAAAAAAAGAACAGACATACGTACACCGTTGATGCCTGTGTCAACGGTCGTGACCATATCAAGAGGCCTTTCGTGTGTAACACCGAAACGACACACGTTACAATCGGGATCGTAAAATAAAAAAAAAAACAAAAAAAACAAGCCAACAGTTTGAAAAAGGAAACCATAAAAATAGTTTGGTCAGATTATTTCTGTTCTTTCGAATCCAAAAGAATTGTCATAGACGAATCCAAATTGGGAATGGAGGAAAATCAGATTTAAGAAAGGGGAAAAAAAAAACTTGTTGACGATTTCATCGACTATGTGCTGTCACCTAACAAAGACTTTGAAAATGTCGAAGAAAGAGGTAGGGGGGATCGTCTATGTGTCGTGTCGTGAATGATGGCTCCCTCGCCATTTCTAAATGTGGCCCACGATCTGTCTAACTGCCATCGACTAGAACAAAGTAAGACGACAAAGACTTTGACAGCTAAAGACTGAACAACTCTCTTCACTGACACACGCATACTATCTACTTGATTGTAACAGAAAAGACTCGAATGTGAAATGACTAACCTTCTTTTTGTTTGTTGCCTTCCCGACAGCAACAGCAGTCGTCTTCAGATGCCGTTCCACACTGCAGCGAACACAGTGATCAGGTCCAATCTTATTATTGCAACACTTGTCGATTGGGAGCCTGCCACTTGTGCGTTTTATCAGATGCCGGTCGTCATCAAAATCACGACGTCCATCTATTGGCGCTTATCTGCAAACAGCAAAAGGTAAACAAAAAACGAATGTCAACAAACATTACTGTACACACACGAATTTCGTCTGCTTGTTCCACTAATGGCCCATTTACTAATGAACTGGTACAACAAACAACAAGACTAAAAAAAAAAAAATTTAGGGGCTAGAAAGATTTGGTGTTTTCAGAAATGTCAACAAAAATACCTATCGAGAGGGGAGGGTGGGGAAAGTGAGCGCGTGCACGAGTTTATTTGTCTAAGAAAAAGAAAAAAAAAGGTTCACGTGCGGGCGGTCGGGATCAGTTGCCCCACAGTTTGTAAATAAGCCATTGAAAGTCAAGCGACCCCGATGACGAGTAATAATGTGGCTATTCTTTGCAATGGGTTGCTAGTCCACCGAGGAGGGCATAACTTTTAATCAGAAGCCGACACGGCATTCGTTTACCAACCAAGTTATTGTAACGAACGGGGGGTTTTCTCGTATTGCCCGGACGGATGAGAAATCATCAGCTGGATCATTGGACAAACACCGAAATGCTCCGACCCCCCCGAGAGGCAATCGAACAACAGCTGACTGTCCAAACTTTTACTAGATTGGATGGCCACACGAAAAAAAAAAAGGGGAAGCAATAGGAAACGAATGGGAAATGTCGGAATTGAATTCGATTTGGGTGTAGTATCGTGCAACCCCATGTCTCTCCATTGTTGTTGAATGTGTAGGCTGTGTGTAACAGCCGCGCAGATGGCGCTGAACAATTTATAGATTATGTCTGCACACTTCATCTAGTCCCTCATTCAGAAGGGGAGAGAAAAATATGGAACAGAAAATTGAATTTTTTTTTTTAAAGGCCAGGTTTTAAAGAATGTCTGCGAACCAGACAAACATTCAAAACTCGTAAAAAAGTGAGCAGAAATATTTAAAAAAAAAAGTGAATAAAATGAATTTAAAAGATATTAAATTCCATTTCTTTTGTTGAACTAACAATAAAAAAAAGAAATAGAGGGAGGATGCTTTTGTTTTCATCCGTTCAAGAGGAAGTGAAGCAAGGGCTTTTATTTTTGAAGAGGATAAAGGGGGGCGACTATACGCCATAGATACGAGATCAAATGTAGTTCATTAGCGGTGAAATTCATTTGTAAAACAGAACGAGCTCTCTACAAACATACGCAGCCATTAGGGATGAAGTGGAAGAGAGGGGCGACGGCATATTAGTCCTTTCCCTAGGATTTGCTTGACAGACGTACTCGAAACTCTTCTCTTTTCAGAAGATTGTTTCCACTGCAAAGCAGAACGCCAAAAGGGGCACCTTTCATTGGAAAATCATTTAAAAAAATTGTGTTTGTTTTTTAAATGTTCTCTTTAAGAAAGAAAGCGCTCTCCTTTAATGAGTCATTTTCTTTACTTGTCATTAGGGAACTCTGTCATCAACCAAATAGAAAAAATAAAATGTAGTCTTTTGTTTTCGCAGAAGAAATCTTGGAAATTGAGATAGGAAAATAGAACGGAAATAAAAAAAAAGTGAGTGTGATATCGTCTTTCAGCGTGATATCATTTCACACTAGTCAAGATTGCCTCTTCGGGAGAAAGAAAACAATTCTCAAACCCCTACTAAATTGGTTTCGTTTTTCTTTGTTATCATCATCACCCAATCGATTCACGATTCTCCATCTGCAGCGGCCAGGCTAAAAATAGCAAAAAAAAAAAAAACCAAAAAGAAATAAACAAGTTGCGTGAGCCGATCGCCCGTCCCTTTCATCTCCAGTTTCTTTTATACACACAAATACTTCGTTTTCTTTCTTCTTCCCGGGATTCACCGTGAATTGTCTTTCCGGCACTATCGGCCTCCGCCATTTTCCCTCAACGGGAGCGGGGGAGGAGGCCATAGTCAACACATATACTTTCGGTCATTCTCTGGAGGATGTCTATAATAGAATAAGACTCATGTACCCCCTTCTCCCTACGTATAGAACTAAAGTGTGTATGACACTGTGCGTCCAGAGGATTTCTCATCAGAAAGCCCCTCTTTTTTTTTCTCGTATCATTTTTCTTCTTCCACCGGATGAACAAACCCATTCGGCGGAAGAAGGGCAAACAACTTTTTTCTGTCTCTGTCTCTGTCTCTCGAATGAGAGACAAACGTTTTCCGCGTGAATCAGCTAACGGAACGTGACCGTGAAAAGAAAAACGGATCTTTTATATTTCACGGCCCCGCGGCCAGAGAAAACGCATCGTGTCCAGGCGTCGTTTGTTTCACCGAGTCAATTATCCGACACAGGACGAATCCGATTGGATGGAGAGCCTTCACCTTTATATTCGTATATTTTTAAAGGCCTTATATGCCCCCAACATTTGCCCTCCCTTTTTTCCTTCGCTACCCGATAACAAACTAATGACATCTAATATTTGTCTAGTGTCGCGTGGCTTGTTATTCTTTCGGGGTTGAATGACTAACAGCAGCGCATACAGACACACACGCAAAGGAAACGAGAGATGGCGAAAGAGGGTGAAAAAAAAAATATAAAAAATAGACACGATATTCTGCAGGCTTCTCTGGACGGCCTGCTGGACTTTTGTGACACCCCATCCAATGGCACAGGAAAACTGCACCCCAAGCGTCCTGAAAAGCTCTCGCTATTTTATACACATATGGAAGGGGAGTAGCCGACGTCGTGGCGCCAGTTCGCCCCCCTAGTCTCTTCTATTTTCGATCAACTCGACTTGCAAAGGCTTTTTTTTTCTTCCATCCTCCCTCTTTCCCAGTGACTCATAATAAATATCCCCCTCCCTCGCTCCTAGTACATGCTGCATATTATATATACATAAGAATATTATCAAAAAGAGGCGCGTGTGTGTACGTACGTAAGGCCGTTTCGAGCTATTTGCCTTGATCTCTTAGCAATCCGGAAATGATTTTGAGGGAAGATTCTTCCCGCGGTTCGGGGATTGACTTGTATAATATTGTTCGTCACACTGTCGATTGGAAAGAAAATGGCGTGTGGGAGGACAGCCAAAACTATCGCATTACACACCAACAGGGAGGGGCCGTCTTAGCCGGAAGACACTCATGATGAGGAAACCAAGTCTTAAGAAGGGAGGGCGGAAAGACCGCGATAGACATTGCCAACACATCAGTCAAATATATTTAAAAAAGAGTCTCTATTTGTCTATGTGACTCTGTCTCGACGATCCTTTTGTAAAACAAGAGGGAAGCGGAGCCGTTGCGGTCCAACTTTTTGTGTGTGTGTGTGTGTATTTTAAAGATGGTAAGTAGGTCCGCTTTTGGCGGGAGGCATGTACAGAAACTTGCGTCTCCTCATTACTTATTAGACAGCAGTTCGCAGAAGGAAATGGGATCGCCTTTTCTTGAAGTTGCCATCAAGAAGTTGACCCGCCCTTGACGAGCAACGACTTTTCCTTTTACCCGACCCTTTCCAGTACAGCTGATGGATCGATTATGTAGGGAGGCAACAAGATGTCCATTTCAATACTGACGTGTCAACTAATGTAACTTTCTTTTTTCTTTTTTGTAAACAAGATCAACAACCTTATTCGACGCTATTATATTACTCCCCGATCCTATTTGATGTTTTTTCTCCTTCTCCCCGTTTTATTTCCTTCCGTGATGGTCCTCTGTAACGCGACTCTCCCTTACGCAACGTATTTTTTTTCTTTTGGAACATGTAGGGTATGTAAGGCCCGCCCGAAGAGATTTCGAACAATAAAGGCTCTACAATGAGCCAGTCAAAGAGCTAAAGGGGCAAAAAAAATGGAGTAAAGAAATCAATAATCGAGTGAATCCTATATGGTTAAACTAACCCTCCATTTAGGTTATAGGGGATAGAAAGGGGGAGAAGAAGAAAAAAAAATCCGTATAAAGACATAATGGATGGAATGAGAAACGTAAGTATTGATCCGACATTTGTAACGATAGACGAGTCACTGAAATGATTAAGTTGATTCATCCAAAAGAAGCTCCTGCTTGCGAGAGCGAAAACGCGCGTGAAGCGTTAACCCGAAATGATGAAGGAGTGCGGGGTGATTGAAGACGGGATGGATACGCAAATAGTCGCAAAGAAGATTTTCATTTCTCCACGTTGCGCTATTATCGATCGACCGGCTTTACAGTTCACCCCCCCCCCACATCTCCTTTCCATTTCTATGTACCTTTATCCGCCTTTGCTTGCTGCTCATGTCTTGAGAAAAGGCGACGCAAATGACGGGCATCATTTGCATTTCGAATTTAAACGCAGACGGTGGAGGCGAGAGACAAAGACTATTATGCTAAATCCACATCAACTCTTCAACTAAAAAAAAATAAAAATAGTTGACTGTCGTCTGATGGTGTGTTTCATCGATCGTGAAGGCTCAATGTTCTTTCTTCCGGTCAACAACGAACAGAAATAAGAGAAACGAAAAATAAAAAAAGAGAATGAGAGAAACAGAAGGTAACGATCATCACGCGAATGAGCGGAACGATCGGCCAGTAACGGAAGGCTCTAAAATCTTCCGCCCTGGCTCTTTAAAAACTCGCTAACGACGGTGCGCGCTTCTCTCTTCCTATCGCATCGCTAATTAACACATTCAAAAGCTCCCAGCCCCAACCTCGATGAGTTCAATTGACAACAGTAGACGGGGGGATAGAGAATTTCTCGGGGAAAATTGGGTCTCAAAATTAGAGGGACATGTGCATGCAAGTTGGGTAAGCGAGAGACAGCTAGTAAGACTAGATCAAAGTCGATAAGATCCCCGCAGTTTGAGACGAAAACACACAATCGAAGTCTGTCAAAGACGGAAATTCCGGACGATCGATGTGGCTGCCTGCGCTCTCGTTTGTTTGCCGCCGACGGTGGGGATACAAAAAAAAAAGTGACGGTGCATGATTGGAATAGTTTGGCACGCCTTCCAACAATATGAATAACTCGTACGAGCGCAACGGGAATTGCGTTGTAGAATTGGTTGGGAAAACGTAGAACTTTTTTTCTTCTTCTTCTTCTTCTTTATGGTGAGGATATGACGATTTAAAAAAGAAAATTCTTGCATACCTGATTTATTTCAGGCCGAGTTGACGCAATCGTTGCAACAGCTGTCGGAGAAAGCCAAAAGTGCGACGGAGGTGATCCATCGCTTGAAGAGCTCGTCGGAACGAGTCCAGGTAAATGACGGGTGGCCATCTGTCGGCGGGAAGATGAATGAAGTCGGTATTTTCATGTTCTATCCATTTTGCCGTGTTCTTTTTATTTCCTAGGAGAGTTGTGCCAACGTCGAATCGGCCATCCATGTTCAATGTCTGGAACTGATGGAAGCATTGCGACGCAGGGAAGAAGCCCTGGTGGACTTTGCCCGGCGTGAACGTGACTTGCAATTGCGACGATTGCGGGAAGAGGTGGCCACTTGCACGGCCCACCTGCAGCACACGACGGCGCTCGTTCAATTCTGCATCGAAGCTTTGAAAGAATCCGATTCATCGGCTTTTCTTCAGGTTGCAAATTTAATGTTTAATTACCTACCATTTTATTTCAAATCTTTTATCGATTGTTTTTCTTTTCTCTCTTTATTTTACAGATTGGGTCGATGCTAGTCAATCGCGTCTCTAATTTAGATCTGACATGGCGACAGGAAATGGACGAATTGACCAATCGGGCTAGTCCGACACTTGAGCTCACGTTGGACGATTTAGGTCTTCGGCGCAACATTGACCAACTGACTTTCCTGGAAATGAAACGTAATATTTTAATCCTTTTTTTTGTTTTTTTGTTCGACTGTTTTGTTCTGACATATTACCAGCGGGCACAGCGCACGTTCTTAGAAATGCAATATCTCGCTCTGTGCGATTATTGGGAAACGAGGAGAGTATGGCCTCCATCGTTCTGCTCGGCTTTTTCAGCTTAATGACAAACTTCCCGCTCGGCTGCGGGGAATTGGCCGATGATTAATGGAGAACCGCACGATCCCACGCAACAGTTTCACCCAAAGTTCTAAGCAAAGGCATAGTTCTCTTGGAACATGTCTGGCGCGTTTCACTGCCTTTATTAGATGAAGATGGATACCATTTTGGCCAGTGTATTCCCCCATGTCAGGCTATCGCCTTAGATGAAGAGAAATCGCGAACTCTATTAAATTTCGTTCTTTTTTTTTTCGTGGCCAAAGAGAATTATCGGGACGGTTGCCACAGGGGCCGGCCAAAAGTTTCAGTCACACACGTACACGCTTGAAATTGGAGTCTTAAAAAGGCAACTTTTTCTTTGTCTTTGGGAGGGAAAACGCCGCAAGTCATTCGTCTTTTCGGGTAGACAACGGTCAGCTAAGGAGCTTTACGTCTAGCCGTGACTCAATCGAATTACACGGAGCTTGACATGCGAATCACGCACGCACAGGCGCATGCCGATTGACTGGCTTACGGCCGTAGTAAACGATCAAACGGGAGTGAATAGACAATTGCGGGGAAATGGAGTTACGATCCCTCTCCTCACCAGATGATCATGTCCACTAGGAGAAGAAAGAGAAATAATTGGGGAATTTGAATATGTTACTTTCCACAGCTCCCGGGCCACCAAGAATCTTGGCCGAGGATTGCAGCGCAGAAAACAATTCAATCACCGTAGCCTGGCAACCGCATCCGGCCTCCTTTGTCGAAGGTTACGTCCTCGAGCTGGACGATGGAGGAGGCGTCGCCGCCGGCCGTTTCCGCGTAAGTCCCACACCGAAGAAAAACAAAAAATGTTATTATTCTAATGGGAATATAATTAAAAATTTCTCACGCGATATGTTCACCTAGGAGGTTTACTGTGGCAAGGAAACCATCTGCACGGTGGACGGCCTGCATTTCAATTCGCTTTATAACGCCCGTGTTAAAGCCTTCAACAGCAGCGGTGAAGGGCCCTACAGCGATTCGCTGGGTCTTCACACGGCCGAAGGTGAAACATTTTTTAATTGTTATCCGCAAGGGTGTTCCATTTCCACCTTTTAAAAAATGATTTTTATTTATTTTTTTTCTTTTCTTTTAGTGGCTTGGTTCACATTTGATATGACAGCCTATCCAGCAGAAACTCGTTTATCGCCAGACGGACTAACTGCCACGACCGACAGTTACGAACCGCGTGTTCTGCTTAGTTCGGTCGGTTTCTCACGTGGCGTCCACTACTGGGAATTCACCGTCGACCGTTACGATGGAGCAGCCGATCCAGCATTTGGCGTCGCTAGGCGAGACGTCGCAAGAGATTCCATGCTGGGTATCCTAAAATATTCAAAAATATCCGTTCAAAAAAAAAAACAGGAAATAAAATGAAGTTTAAAAATGTAAAATACAGGCAAAGACGAATTAGGATGGTCCATGTACATTGACCATCAACGGTCCTGGTTCCTACACAATAACGTGCACAGCCATCGAACCGATGGCGGAATCGACGTCGGTTCTACAATTGGTGTCCTACTCGACCTCGACCGGCGTCAGTTGAGTTTCTTCGTCAACGAAGAGCCTCAGGTACACACAAAAAAGAAGATTCAATTTCAGTGGGCCATTGATTATTCAATTTAGCGTTTTCTCTCTTACCGGGAACGGTCGATAATTTTTCTTTTTTCTCTTTAGGGTACGGTGGCATTCGTCGACCTATGCGGCGTTTTCTATCCGGCCGTTTCGCTCAACCGCAATGTTCAAGTCACGCTTCATTCGGCACTGGATCCTCCGCCCTCTTCGGCTTCCTTTCCGGACAGCGGCGAAGAGAGTGACGAAGGCCATCCAATTGGCGGCGGCGATGTCGCTGAACGAATCAACAGCGGGACGAAATCTTCTGAATCGATGACTTCGATCACGTGTGCCGTTGCAGCGCTCTGAAATACCCTGTCTTCGAGAGAACAGAAAGAAAACCAATCACAACCAAAATTCAAATTTGACTAAAATGTTCTGTTTGTTTTTCGAAATTGTATACATGAATTATGATGTCGAACGGCGCTTCAATCTCACCTATTACTGCTTTTATCTCCTTTCTCTATTTGCATATTTATATATATATTTTAAAGAAAGGGTTTAGTGAAAATCTAGAGCCCATATGCGTTTTGTATTGCTATTTCATAAATGGAAAAAAAAAGAAAACAAATGATGTCTTGTAATGTTGTCCAATGTTTCACGTCTCACTCCGGAAAATTGATGGGTCATTTGCTCTTGTTCTTTCATCTCTTCTGGTTTTTTTTTTTTTGAAAAATAGTTTACGAAGGAAAACAAAAACTTACATACTAGTCACTACGACAATTCTCTTTTTGTTGAGCGTTGGTTACATCAGCAAAGGTTCAAATTGAAATGTAAAAAGAAAAGGTTGACGTTTAATCATTTATTCGGACAAAGACACGTACACCTCGTGTCTAGCCGAAACAACAACGTAGAGGACAAGGGAAGGTAAGGGGAAGGATGTTATCGATTATTAGATTCCCTTCGACGACAAGCCACCGTTGTGAGCAAAACTTGCCTATCCGGATCCTTGTTTCTTAATAAAACTCTGTTCGTGATATGATTTTTTTTCCCCTCTTTTTTAAAGAAGGCAATTCAGAATTTACCTTGGTCAATCGAGAGGTACCTGTTGCCAATATGATCGGATATGAAATCAATATTATTTTATGATTTCCTTTTATCCCCGTCAGACACTCACGTTCGTTTCTTGGAAAGGCTTTCAAGAAAAACACAAAACATTTAGTGTCACACGGAACGAATATACGCGATGCTTAAAGCGAGCAGCAATATGGGGGAGGGGTATAGTTTCATCGTTTGCCATGGAAACGGTGCAGTCCAGTTGAATAACAACATATGCTTTCTTACATTTTGTACATAGTACACGCATCTAAAATGTATACTATACATCCACTAGGACCCTCTGAACTTTTATACAAGTCAAAGGTGAGATAATTCAACACTGACAAGAGAAACACAACCTTTTTCATGTACAAAAACAATGAGTTTCCTCCATTTGTTTTTTATTTCGTTTTCAGCGCTCTTCTATGCAGGATACTCCCATGACAATTGTATATGAAATTACTTCCCTTTCCCGGAATCATCTTGCTATTTCCTCTCTTTTTTTTTCACCACTATATATATATATATATATTTCTCTATAGAGAACAGAGGAAGGAAGGAAGGAATAAGGGGGGTAAAAAAAAAAGAGGGCAAGGATTGGAGTCTGCGCTGTTAGTTTGTTTCGGCAGTTACATAAAAGGGTAACGCACGTCTCTCTCGCTCTATCGCTTGTTTGTCAGCATAGGCTATATAGCACGGTAACCCACGCAGACGGCGGAAGAGAGGCGAGAAGAAAAACTTTTCCAAAATAAAATACAAAAAAAAGAAAAGGGGGGGAACAAGAGTGTCCGTATGTGTTTCCTGTGGGCGCCCGCCAAAAGAGGGAGCTACCATCCGGTTGTTCCAGTTCACATCTCGCTTCGTGCAGAGCCACTCCATTCACGCAGCACACACGTTCTTGATATTCACGCACGATTCGTCCGGCGGTCAGCGTCCGTAAACCCAAACTTTCATTCTTCCTCGAGAGTTGCCGTTGGCCGGATTTGCACCACTTCCACATCGCGTCGCCTTTTTCTTTTCTTTTTCGTTTGTTTTTGGTTTTTCTCCTGAGTTATTTGAAACATTTTTGTTGTTCCTTTTTGATTCCCACAGTTCTCAACAGTCGGTGATTCACTTCTTCTAGTGTTTCAATGGCACTTGATCCGCATTATCGCCAGTGATTCTTTTTGTTTTTAAAGTCAAGTTTCGACGTGAAAATTTGGTTTCACAAACTCCGATGGGCGTTGCGGAACCCAGCCGGTGTCGCCGGCCTATCGTTAGTCAATACAACAACAGTTGAGTTGTCAATGTGTTCGCATCACTGTCACGGCCTTGTTCCGTGATATTATGGAACACAAGTGTGTCCCCCACTGGACAACATGTCACCGTTTATCGACGCATCCAGACAGACAGACGGAATGCATTATTGGATATTAAATTCGCTTCTTTTATTTTACATGGCCTCCACCGCTGCCGGTAACCCGACAGGTAAAAAAGCGAAAACACAAATTAGCTATTCACTTATCGAAAGAAATTGCACGACACAACGGCATGTACGTTACTACTCTCTCCATTTCGATAACACACGAAACGAACAAAAAAAAATAATAAAATAAAATGGCGAAAGGTAGAATTTGCCTTGCAAAAAAAAGGAAAAAGAGAAAGAAAAAAAAAAAAAAAGAAAAAGGGGCAACACGAAGAGCTACTTTGGGATGGCGTGTATACTTTACGTGCACCGGTATAAAGTTTCGCTAGACTGATGCACGCACGCGGGAGATGTTGAGCCAAGCGAGAGACAGAGAGAGAGAGATGAGCTTGGATCCAATCGATTATTCCCTCGCCAGCGAACGTCATGAGAGAGAATGGCGAAGAGAGGAATAAAGTTTCTGCTGTACATCACACGGGCCGGTGATTAACGACGAAACTTTGAGCCAGACGGTAGCAGCTTTAGATAGTTTGTACAAAAAAGAAACTCGTTGAAAAATCTCCAGTTGAAGTTGTGTCGCTTTGCAACCCTAATGATCTAACGTTCCACATACTCTCTTAAAGGCAGCAATATCCCCTTTAATGCTGATAATTTCATACTTGTTTTCGTTCTTTTTCTTTTGATTTTTGTCTTTTGATTTTTATTTTCTTATGAGTTTTAGTGTTTGCTTTCTCCAAGAGGTGGCGCTCTAGTCGCTTTGATGGAATTCTGTTTGAATTTTTGATTTTTTTTTTTCAAATCCCGCTAGACGGAAATGGATGGGCAGGATCGACGGCCAACGAGACGGCCACAACAGCTGGCAACAGCTTAACATCGACGACGGCCAGCTCCAAAGTCATCATCGATTCGAGCGATGATATCATTCCGATCCAGTCCGACTACGATTCAGTCCGAAGTTCCGTCATCTTCTTTAGCGCTTCCCTTTCCATGTTCGCTGCCATTGGTATCATCGTCTTCTTCCGCAAGTGCGTCAACTGCCCCACAGAGAGACAGGACGGCCAGCTCCGGCACGGACGCCATCACTATTACACGGCAGGTGGCGAAATTGCCCATTTCAGGAGCTTGGTGGATCGAACGAACGCTGCCAATGCCGTCACGGTCGTCGACGTGGACGACACGTTCGATGTCATCACTGGCATCGACGTCCCGTTGAATCCATCGTCGAACAGTAAAATGACTAGCCAGGAAGACGAAATCAATGTGTCGCCAAGTCATAAAGCCACTTGTCATTATCCGCTTCTTTCCCTTGCCGATTCGACATCCGGATTCCGTTTCTATGACGACGACGACTACGAAGGGAAACGGAATCGACGATAATCAGGCACCTGGAGATTGCACGTAATAAGAACCCGCTGGCAGCAGCAGCATGGAAAGACAAGAGTTTTCATTTGCGTCCCCCCTTTATCAATCGATATTTCCTATCTCGGTGATGTATTAGTCGTTGATACTTGTGTTCGTCGATGTCGCCACAGACCAAAGCCAAATTATCGATCACTCTTTTGATTTCTTTTTTTTTTTTCTTTTCTTTTCGCCCCTTTCTCCTTTGCTTGCACAAGCGTCTCCGTCTCGATATTTGTGTGTGTGTGTGTCCCCAACCCATAGATTTGGAAAAAGAAGACGACGCCGAAATGCGGTCGATCGATAGTTTTCCCCTGTGCGCCCTGTCTACTTCCCTTGGCGTGTTTAGTCCTTACCCTAACGGAATTCACCATGTTGGATCTCGCACCCCACCCCTCTTTTTTCTCCTCTTTCTTTTCACTTGTTATATTACTGGTCATAAAAGAAACACGTTGGAGGGACTACCTAACGTCTACGCTAAGTTCTATGAAAGCTATATAATTATTTATCTGTATGAAACAATCTCACATATTATTTCTATACATGGCTGTACATACAATAAAGCAAATAATCTGATAATCTATTTGATATAGCTCTATTACTATTTATCCCCGACAACTCATTTGTGTCGTTTGATTTACCCGACCCTCTTCCTATTGTCTTCTTGCAATACAATTTACGAGTTGGCCAAAAGATGTCGCCGAAATCGCTGTTTGGCTCGTCCGGTATTATTTTGCTCACGCACGGTTCATCAGTTCCAAACCTCTTTTGTCTGTACGTGTTAAATTGTTGGGCGTTTGTTCATGCGACCATGGCAGCACAAAATAATAATTAAAAAAAAATGCATCAATAAATCGAAAAATAGAAACACATCACTCGTTTCATTATCAACGTCCCCATCGCCATTAAATAGGATTCAATCACGCACTCGAATGATTTTCCGGCAATTATTTCTGCATGCCTGAAAACATCATTTCTCTCGAGCACTATTCCGGAATACAACTGATTGCTTTGCTATATTAAAAAAAAAAAAAAAATGAATACCGGTCTGCGTCTACTCAGTTGTCAAGGAGATGGGGCGTGACAACACACCGTCCATCACGTTATTACGCCCCCTGCAGGATCTTACAGAGAACAATTTTCAAAACTCGGAGTAGCTTAGAGCTTAAGAGTGGTTCAAGTACTCTTTGTCAGTAAACGTGAAACGCAGCACGAAAAAAAAAAAAAAAGTAAATTACAAAAGAAAAAGGAGAAAGTAAAAAATAATGGGAAAGAACACCGAACGTTTGTCATCTCGACTCCAGCGGAAAACTAGCGCGGAGAAATTCACGTACCATTAGATCGAGTGCAACCGTGCATACAGCCACGTTTCGCGATAACCCTTATGTCGCATCACGACAGATCTTTCTGCGTTTGAAACGCAATTTAGAATAGAGAAGGAGAGAGGATCAAAGAGCAAGGGAACCCCATCAACAAAAATGAAACCTACGTACGTACAAGGGTGATATGGTACCCATCTTTCTTTTTTCTTTTCTCTTTGGCTGGCTAGAGAAACTGGCTGTGTATAGAACAGATACGATTATGACGCTTGGCAAAGTTTGCCGGATGAGGTCTGGAGAGAAAAGATAAAATAAATAAAAGAGGATCCCTAGTGCAATTTTAATACCTCGGTGCGTGCATATAGGGACGAGATATAAACTTTCACATTCGACCAATGGGGATTCCACATGAAAAAAATTTTTTTTTTTTTTTGGTTTTCAACAATAAGTTATTGGTCAATAAAAGAGGCAATGTGATAAATGGAGGGAAACTCTAATAACGTCAAAACGAGCCAGACGGTCGATTGAACTGTTGAGGTACGTGTTTAACAGACGCTTCATTACCACCTTATTATACAACAGAATTGAAACATGAAATTCGATTTACAGAAAGGAACGTTTTCGTTCGGTTTCTTCTTAATGCAAATCACCTGATAGTTACTGTATAGCTCAGTATCCAGCGCTATTTTGGTAACATTTAGAAGGAGACATCCGATGTTGAGTGAAACTCGTTATTGATTAGTTAGGGTGGATTCAATCATCGGAGGAGGAGCTACATTTCTATCCTTTTTTTTTAATGGTGTGCGGACTGTAGACGTGCAGAACATGTTCTGATGGATCCCTTCCGCCCACCCGCCCCTGGTGGCACATTATACTTCCTTTTTTTTCCCCTTTTATTTTATATTATTGACCACTATGGCTGGCAGCATTACATATCCCTAACTAAAGAAATGGAAGAGCAGGGAGGGGCTAACTGTCCAGTTCCAACCGGGTGGATGGCAGAGCTCGGCAGTTCTTTCTACGACCAACTTTAGTTCTTTAATCATAACCCTCCTCCCGTTCCCATGTTCCCTAAAGTCTAAAAAAAACAAAAAATCATCAATTCTTCCTAATGAACTGTAAGTCGTTACAACTTTCAATGACACAAACTGCGATCGATGCTCCCGAAAAAAAATGAAATAAAAAGGGTGGAATATCTTGCGTGCATGTCTCTACAAGGACCGGCCCGTTTGTAGACCAACTACCGTCAACACGCAGACAAAGAACTCTTGTAATCAATACCTTTGGGTTGGGGGGCAATGGAAGGAAGCGTCGGCGTTCAACTCTATCGGCCCAACTGTACATAGACACCGCATAGATAAGAAGCATAGAACGGTGATACTACCGGTGACTGTCGGCCTTAGTTTCGATATCACCGCCGACGTGAATATCCGATGTTGACGTCGGCGGGATTTTTCTTTAGGCTACATCGTCGGTATACAAAACTGGTAGAAAGCGCCACGCATTCGGTGGAGAAAAAAAAATAAAGAAGAAAAAGAGACGAGGAGGAGGGAAGAAAAAAAAAAAATGCAGTCGTATGTGGAGCTTGAGTTAAGGTTATAGGACGAAGGAGGGGAGAATCTAGTCCCGCCCCGTGCTAGGGCGGCGCGTGCTCCAGTGAGCGTTTCATGGTTACAGCACGCGGACGTCTTGTCACTCTGCTCAGGGAGTGCGCGGGACTGAACGTGAAGGCCTAAAGGCATAGTCGATTAAGCGGGAAGAAAAGACGGACGATTAATTTAAACAACAATTTGTTCCTCGTCTGTGATGTTATTACTTTCGCGGTGAACTATTACCCTCCCTCCCCCAATTTTTTTTTTTTTATTTATTTATTTTCTTTTAACGAACAAACTGGTCATCGGTCCGCAATGGGGTCCTTCCGAGTGACGTTGAGTCTCCACAAGGAGCCGGACAACAAGCCTGTATTTTGCAAGGTGGACGGACAACGATTCGCTCAGCCGAGGACAGTGAAATTCCTTGCGGGTAGCAAATACCGCTTCGATATTAACATCCGTCCCGCCAAAACGGTCAGGTAAATGAAATAACTTTTTTGAAAAAAATTCGAATAAAGTAAAATAGAAATGATAGCAAATTTTTGGTGGCCAAGAAATCGCTCAATCTAGAAAGAAGAAAAAAACAACATTTAAATTCGAATTTCTTCCGAAAATAAAAATATAATTTTACGCCGCTTTGGATGAAATAAATCAATTTGAAGCAATTGATGCAATAATAACGCATCTGAATACAAGACCCAAATTTGAATGAACATTTTGAATAAGAAATGCGAAACAAGAGCCGAGAGGAGGCGACGGGGCAACAGACGGGGAGCTGGCTTCCATTAATCTTGGCGTCGCGAATTCCACATGCGCCCCCTCTACACAAAAGGCCATTGAATTTCCCAGTTGGCCTTTCCCGCGGGACTCCCGGCCTTATAGCCATAAGTCTTGCCCGTTTCATCCCCCCTATGTGTGCGCCACATGACGGAGAGTTCCAGGCAATCGAACTGTGTGGCGCGCATACTTCATTCAGAACCCATTTCTTTTTTTTTCTTTCAAAATTTCGCGCTCAACTAACGATTACCCCCCTTCGGTAGCACAACCCTTGGCATTTGCATGAAGTATTTGATAGGCGGCCATCGCTAAGGATACCAAAGCAAACAAAATGCGAAGTCCTCTAAGTGGATTGCGATCTGTGTCAAGGTGCGTGTACATTCAAAGGTAACGCGTCATATTGGATGACTTTGAAGCCCACACTCACCGCTATCGATCGGTAGATGCCAATTTTGCAGACGCGCGCGTGCATCGACTGGATAAAACATCAAGAAGGGCGAAGAAAACAGGTCGCTTGTGTTTACTTCGTTACAGCCAAGCGTGCGGTCTAAAGTGGTCGTAAATATAGGGACAAACTCGAACGAGTAGTGAACCGATCGATTTTAGATTAACTCACCAAACGTTTTCGCAGTAATGGCGCAAAATGATGGAAGATGAACCACAAACGTCAATTGCTTCAAAGGTAAAAAGGGGAGCTAATCTGGTTCGTTAATCAACTAAATTTCACGCTACGTGGTCGTCTTTCATTTTCCCGTTCTTGTTTTAGCGCTCGGGAAAATGAGATTGGCTCCCAACCCCCAACTGTTTTTTGTTTTTTGTTTTAAACTTCTGAGACTGGTGTTTTGAATTTCAAGGGTTTCGGTGACGTCATGGATCGCCATTAGCTACGGATCGATTGAAAAATCCAATGGATCGCTTCATGGCATGTCGCGCAATACGACGACAGACTGGATTCCAACAACAAGTTTTCCATCACAAAAGAAGCTAGCTTCACGAACTTGGCTTTTAAATGTCATTCTCGGTATTAGTACCTTAGTGGGACAATGACAGAGAAACAGCGGAACGATTACCATTACGAATAGGAAGTATATAGGGATTTTTTCAAACGAAACAATTAACGCCAAACAATCTCTATGCACAATCCGTTCACACAATACGCGAGAAAACAAAAGAAGAAGAAGAAAAAAGAAAGAATAGGCAAACTTTTTGTTGAAATGTGAGCTGGGCAAGACTGTCAAAATCAATACTCATTGCCTCTTCCATCCCATTTGATTTTCTCCTATTTCTCTTTCTTTTCTGTATTCCCATCTTCCCCATTTATGGATCATTAAGCTGCTGGATGTTATCTCTCCCTTTCAACGTCCGTAACGATCTACTATATTCTCGACCAAGTGTTTTTTTTTTTTTTTTTTTTCTGCCTCCGTCCGGGTTCGTTTAGCCCATGCACTTGACCATTCCGGCGGCTTTAACAACGGTTTATTGGCGCGACAAAGTGCAGCAGCGCCATAGAATAACGTGGCCGGCTGTTGCTCCAGTATTAAAGCTTTTCTTTCTTTCTTTCCTTTCTCCCCCTTCCCAAAACAAAAATGAATACAGAGGCATAGCCGTGATGGAACGAGCCCTCGAAGTGACCGACAACTCATCAAAGTTGGAAGACGAAAACGCATCCAGCTATTCCGCTTTTTTTCAATTGGACAATCTACAGCCGTCTAAGAAAGGGCAAAGAGAATCGGTTTCCTTGCACGTGAAGGTAAACCCATTGTTTGTTACGTTTTTTTTCTCTTGTCGTCCCCAGTTGACGTGATCCCAAAAGCTCATTTTAAAAAATCCCCGTTGGACTGATAGCGGATTTCTTCCGCTCTGTACATTTGCTTTGATGGATTTACTTGTCAACTGAAAGTCCCCGTTTATCTCGTGATATCTTTTCCAGATGGACGGAGGTTACGAGTTCACTACGACACTGCAAATCAAAATCTACAACGCAAAGAGCACGCAACACTGTGACTGGGGAACGACTGTTCACTCGATCGAGTACGAATGCCACACCGACCAGCAGAATAACAGCATTAAAATCGTCAAAGACACTTTCCGATAAAGAACATTTAATGGACGGGCAATTACAATCATTGCTGGTCATCAAGTGAAACGACCCACCCACATTATATGGCTTTCCAAACAAAGAAATTAGGTTTCCCTCTACGAATCAGATTTCCAAAGAACAACGAGATCTCATCAGTTTTAAACGACAAATATTAGTGCAAATTATATTAAATGAATCTAGTAGCATTTCTGTCCTGGATGTCGAGTGATTGATTGTGTTGTTTGATTAATTTATTTGGCCTATCAAACGGTAAGGCAATGCTATTACATCCACCCTCAACCATGACAAAGCAAGTCATTTACGCCAAAGGTTTCATCGTTCAAGCGAATATTGCAACAACAAAAAATTGCATCGCGTTTGTAGCATATTACCGAAAAGAAAGGGTTACTTCAATGAAGAGGAGCTGTTTACGCAGGCAACACTATCTAAGCAACGATGGGAAAACTCTACTAGTGACGGCATCGTTCCACCAATGGAAAGACGACGATAAGCCAGAGAGCGATCACACTATTGCGGCAAAAGTTCTATACCCGCAGCACATATCCACTTCGAATTTTAACCTCATCCGCCTCCAGCTCCTCCTCCACGCCTAGTCGGACGGTAGCATACGCCACTGCTTCCATCCCCCATTAACGGATTGTACTCTGAATAATGATCATGTGGATGTTAATGTTTAAAAATCGCCTGTTTTAGAATACAGTTTGTTGAATGCTTCAAAATGCAGTAATGCTTTTACCTGGCTTCAACTTTGATTTGTCAGATTTCTTTTTTAACACACCCTGTTGAAGTTGGTCATTACTGGATTCTGCTGCAAGAGTTTTACTGCTTCTACCTAACTTTGTGCCATACTTCTCCAGGTTCTTTAACTTTTCTTGGCGCAAAAGTTCTTCTTTCTATCAAAATTAGAGGGGAAAAAATCAAGTGGGAGCTCAAAAGAATTTGTTCAAAACACAGACCTCTTTTTGCTTTATGGCGTGTTCTCTGGCTTTTTTGTCATACTCTTCTTGCATTTGCCTTCTAGCTAATTCCACAGCCTCTTGCCTTGCAAGGATCTCATCTGCACCTGAGTTGATAAAACCATAATTCTAATCGGTTTTCTTCAATGAAAATAGGCTTCCTTCTTACTAAGATTTGAGTACTCGGCTGAGCTGGTAACCTGGGAAGAACGAAACTTCTGCACAAGGTAGTAGACACCAAGTGCAATAAAGAGAAGTAGCCATGGATTGATACTAGTGAGGACGGAAAGAGCTGCAAACACAAGTGTAAATCAAGATTGGCTCGACAAACCAAAATACTAGATGACATACTTTGCTCAAAAATACTCTGTTGGATGCCACTTGGTCCCCGACTGCTTTCAAACGTGCTATCCATGTCGTCTTCCACTACCGTTTCCACCGTCGCCCATTCGTCGGATTCCGTCATATTACTTTATTCAGATTGATCAATTCATTCGTAGAAATATCGTACTACTTCCCAAAGGAATTAATGTTTACAAAAGTGCCCTGTCACTTTTTTGACGGTAAAGCTCTCTCCGTTAAGCAGTTCACGCCATCTAGCAGTGAAGTTCACAGTAAGATTCACAATAAAAATTGATGGGACGACAGGGAAGGGTAGCAACAGGAAACAACAATATGGGTGCAACAAGATTGTGCAATTTTCAAGGGTTCCTCCACCTATTGGTTAGCCAAGAGCATGCCAACTACGTAGAATCTTAGCACAAAGTTTTAGAGTAGTCGGTCCAAGAGAACCTCTTTGAGGCTTCGATGATAAACCCGGTAGTGTCCTTGTTTACCAACATCAATTATTAATGTGACAGTTGAGCAAGCGTATCGCCTTGGAAGAAACTGTAGCATTTCATCTTTAAACGTAAGTTTTCAAGATAACCTTTGCTGACGGTAATACCCGACAGAATATAAAACAAGATTTGTATGATCTGCAGATGGGCAATAACAATTCCGTTTCTGTTGGCCCAAATGAAGGAAATCAAACTATGAAGACACCATCATCAAATAGGTATCATTCATATTTTTATCTATCAACTCATTTCCTAATTTCAAGTTGGTGTAGGAAAATGGCATGGCAAAGTGAAGATACCAAGGCAGATGAACTTGCAAAAAACACACCAGCAAATGCCAAATTTCTAGCATCTGATGCAAAAATTCCTCCCCCGGAAATTGAAAGCTTTGATATTTTTGATACTCTACATCATCTACCAAATGAAATAGAAAATCTTAAAATGCTTCAAGACTTATCGGAAGAAATTTTACATGAAAGACAAAGAATAATCAAGAAACTTAGAGAGATGGCAGACTATTTAGCCAAAACACACAATGACGTTCTAATCGCCGATCGTGTTGGAACTGGAATCGGAATCGGATCGGGTCTCCTTGTTATTGGCGGTCTAATTGCTGCTCCATTTACTGCCGGTATATCTCTCGGTTTGACAATCACGGGAACTGCCACTGGTCTCCTGGGTGGCGTAACCTCCGCAGGAGCTAACGTGACTGGTTACTTTATTTCCAAAAATGAGCTCACGTCTTTAAAGGCTGAACTCGGGGAACACTTATTGCACCTGGAAAAACTCTCCACTGCTGATTCAAAGTACTTGGTCAGAGCTACCCGTTGCCGTCCGACGTTGGAGATGTTAGGAAAACTATCAGAACAAGGATGGATGCTACTGTTTGGGACATTTCAAAAATTAATAACGCATGCTCTAAATGGAGACTATGCGCAGATCAACAAAGCTGTGAATCATATGACAGATCCTGAAATCAAACACTTAATTCAAAAACTTCCTTTGCCACTTGATCCGGAACTGTTGCACGCCCTAGCTGAGGTGTGTACTCTTGTAATGACTCAAATGCGTAGCATTAAACAAGCAGTAGCAGCTTTCTTGAATTACTTTAAAAGACCGGAGCTGGCAAAGCTTGCCATGATTTACACGAGTTCAGCGGCTGCAGCAAGAACAACCACCGCGACTGCAGCGACGGAAATCACTTCTGTCTTTCGTGGAACGTCAATGGCGATGAGCAAAACTGCTCGTACAGCAGCCGGGGCCTTAACTGCTGCATTTATCGTCATTGACGTGATCCACATGGTACGCATTTGCCACGAAACAGGGGAGACTCCAACAGTACAAGAACTCCGAAAAATGGCCAATGATCTTGAAGAAGAAATAACGGTTCCATTGGACGATATCACAAGAGAGAAGGAATTGCACAAAACGACCAATGGTTTTCAAAAAGAGAGCGTTCTTGAAGTCGACGCTAATAAAAAGACCATGGAAAAAGACGGACCTTGTTTCTGGGCGAGTGATGTTCGAGATAAAATAGGAGTTCCTTCTAAGGACAAGGGAAGGATTGAAGAAACGGACGAAGAGCAATTTTTTGATTGCCGAGAAAATTAATCTTTTTAACGCGATTTCCACGCAAAAATTTACACACACACACACAAACGCGAGGAAATACACTTTGCCTGCTTCTATGATAAAAATAACCTTGCAACATGGGAAAGCTAACATTGGGTACTTTAAACCTGGGTCTGTTTTGCAGCAATACACGGATATAAAATTTTGATAAAAATGTTCAATGCCTCGAGCGTCGCGCAACAACAAATTTGCCTGAAAATCAACAAGTGGCAAGGAAAACGTACATCAACGTAAGATTTCCAAGTTTAAAAAGGCATTTGAAATGTGATGCAATTCAGTTATCAACGTCGAAATATTTTTGCTACAGTATGCCCAAGACAAATGTCCTGAAATTTAGAAACAAGAGCTTTACGTAACGTTTCGGAAGTAAGTTATTTGTAACGGTATTGATTTGAACAATTTAACTTTGTAACGCAAAACGTTTCGTAAATTTAGCAAAACGCAATCACTGAAAAAAAGAAAAAAAAAAAAAAAATTTTTTTTTTTTAAAAAGGTTTTTTTCAAAAGCCGCGTTAACACATCATTAAATTCAGAAAAACAAAGTGATCTTGGTTGTGCTGTTCCTCAATCTAAAATCAGGTAGTATTCCGCTAGTTCGACAAAAAGAACACAAAGATGCCCGAAATTGCATCTGAAACGACTGATGAGCGTAAAGAGCAGACGATAACTGCTTTTTTTTTTAAAAAATAAAATTTTCCCCTTCTCCCACAATTAACATCAAACCCAAAAAGGCAATGGGTCACGTGAACCTCGAGCCTATGCTTTTTTTTTAAATGGTTGCAGAAGGAAATGTCACCGTGATTGCAGAAACGCTGCAACTCGATCGATCTTGTCGTGTCAACCTGAATTTTACTGAAGAAGACTGTATGGCGATGGACGATGGAAATCATTCGGACGTTCAGGTAATTAAAAAAAAGAGGCAAATAGAAAATTTTACGATCAAATAATTTTAATTAGAAAGCCGTCCAAGTCTACCAAAACAATTTCAATTATTATCAAGGATTGACGGCCAGCCTTTTGCCTATCCTGGTTATTTTCTTGGTTGGATCCATCAGCGATCGTTACGGCAGAAAACTGCCGATGGTCATCGTGCTAGGCGGGTTTGTCGTCTACGCTATCGTTTACCTCCTCGTTATTCTTAATCCGTCATGGCCTGTGGAAGTTCTCTACGCTGCTTCACTAGCCGTCAATGCAACAGGAAGTTGGGTCGTTTTCAACATGGCAGTCTACAGCTATTTAGCTGATATCACAACAATGGAAACGCGAACGAAACGTATGGGATGGATGGACGCTGCATGGTCGATGGGAAGACCCCTGGGTACTTTGCTCGGTGTATGGTTATACCAAACATTCGGTTACGTAGCTGTTTTCGCCGTCTCCGCCATCCTGTGGCTAATTTGCTTAATTTATACCGCAACTGTTATTAAAGAAAGCATTACAGAGCCCAGTGGAACAGTGGAGTCTGAAGAAAATCCCTTTCAATTTATGATCAGCTTGTACCAAACAGTTTTCAAACGTTACCCTCATCGAGTTCGAGTTTATTTACTTTTACTTGTAGCTTTCAAATTGGGTGTCTATCTCGTCCAAGGGCATCAAGTGAAATGAACTTTTTTAAGTTTTCCAAAGGTTTACGATTTTTAAAAAAATTTCTAATCGCAGGTTTACTTTTGGGGGGGGGTTTTTTTTTTTGTGTTTTTTTCAAAAATTAAAATTGGTCGGGCGCAAGTGACATTTCCCATCAAATTGGGATGGTTGTGTGGGTCGGAGTGGCATCGTCTTACCACCTTTCGGATTATACTGTCGCTATCTTTGGATTGGTATCCATCGCTATCTGGAACATCGTGTTAGCCAGCATTGTCGACCCGTGTATGTGGTGGTTGGTTATTGTTGCAACGCTATTAGGCGCTCCTAAAGCGAGCATCGAACCAGCCTTGCGATCTCTAATATAACAATTTTTGGGAAAAAAGGGGTTTTGGGAAAACATTGGCGTTTCTCGGACTCATGGAATCCATCTGGCTTATGGTAGACAAGTCTGTGTACACGCATCTCTACAACGCATTAATTCAATCTTTCCCGCAGGTAAACAAGCATCTCTAAATTCTTATGCCTTTTTTTTAAATTATTATTCAAAGTTTCTTTGTCGGTAGATCAATTTTGTGGTGGAGGGCGCTATTGCCAGCATATTAGTATGGGGATTGATTTTATTGAAACGAGACTCGGAGAGATTGCGCGATGGCAATGCGTTGCGACCTTCAGGTAACGTTATTGATTAATGCGTTATGTACGATGGAGAGAAAAAAACAACAAATGAAAAAGACCTTCGTAGTGGAAGTTATTGATAAAAAGAAGATCCTTACTCATCTCCGACCAATTCCTTAGTTAATACACGATTCAAGAAAACCCCAACGTTTGCCGAAACGTTGAAATTTCGAGTTTTAAAAATAAAGATATAAGAGGCAACGTAGCAAGCAGACATAGCAGAATAAAGAGCACAAAATCGAGGACGACAGTAAGAGAATCAAATCAGGATTTAAACGATCCGTATAACAATTTACGAGAGCCTGCTCTCCGGAAACCGAAAATGACAACCACTGTTAAACAAAGATACCGTGATTAAACGAGACTGGTTACGAACGTGAAAAACAAAAACATATTAAAATCTCTTTTGTAATGTTAAATGTACGTTATACACTAATAGACAAATTATTATTTGAATTTTGGGGAGGAGGGGTAAACAAATCGAAGAATTTTTGAAATGTTTATATTCCAATGATAAGTACTTGATATTTCATTAAGTTTATATCCCTCAGAGAGGGTGGGCCGATCCCGGAGGTACTGCAATACCGGGTCAACCCGTGGCGGGAGCAGTGCAAGCACTGTATTCCCGCCTGTTTCCAAAAATCAGTTTAATATTCTGGGGTCCATTTGAACCCGTATCAGATATTAAGCTGATAAGAACAGATACTACACTTTGATCTTAGCCAAAAGGCCGAGAAGCGATACTGTACCAGAGACTGGAGCAAGAATATGTAGCTTTTGGAGGCTCAAATAGCGTTAGTGTACGCGGGGTCTCAAAACTCAGTCAAACGCTAAAAATCGGGCATTACAATAAATCTTTCTATCATTTCGACATTGTGTTTTTAAATCAATAGGTTGTTCATTAGTCAGAAAAAGACATCAACCAGTTTTTTAGCATTTATAAAAAGAAAAAGCGCAGAAATTGGTATTTTCCGAACATCTGAAAAAGCGACGCTTACAGTAGTAGCCTTGGGCTATACAGCAGCGCCACCTGGCAATGGCTCTTGTAAACTAATGTTTGAAAATGCCCATCAGGTTTCGTTGACTCAAGCCAGAGAAAAAGAGCCCATTCAAAAAACGATGTAAAAAAAATAAATAATAATAATAAAAATTAAACGTTACAGATTTCAGCTAATTTGAGAAGCAGAGTTCAATGACATCATTACGATGCCACTGGCTATTTTTTAAACTCCACGTTTTTTTCTTTTTACTATGCATTTCAAATTCTGTTTGTTGAATCATGGCATTCCATTTAGATGAAACGTTAAATTATTGACAAGCCCTTGCTTTATCGCACAACAAATAAATCTCGTATCTTCAACCGACGCACCTAGATACATTTCGATTGTAAAAGCTGAGATGTTTAGATTAAAAAAAATATTATAAGCGATATCTGGGATGCAGCTAGGTACAACATACGAGTGTTCTCTGTTTTAACTTTACAAAAGACAGCATCTCTTTGTCGAGTCTTCCGCGCTCAAAGCTGGTTTCGGTGATAGTGTGAAACAAAAACCGTGATAAAAAAAAAACTGGGTTACCCGCTTACAGATGGGATCTGGAAACAGTGCTCCGGTTCCCTCGGGAGTAACAGCATCCCCGTCACTAACCAGGTATTGTCTTGTACCAAAAATTTAAGTAATAGTATGCAATATTGAAAAAAAAAAAAAAATGTGATGCAGCATTATTCAACGCGATGATGTGTCGGATGCCACTGACGGTGACACACCGGCAATTCAATTTGAAAAAGAATACCTTGCAACTGTAAACGCTTTACAAGATCGACTAGATGTACTTGAACGATTGGTATTAGTTCAACATCGATCAGAAGAGGTTCTTCAGCAAAAAATAGAAGTTATAAAAAAATTGCGAGATATGGCAGAAAGTCTGGAAACGAAACCCCACATGAATGTCATAATTGCGACCAGCACAACGACATCGACGAATCTCCCCTCTAGTCTAGACAACGTCTACTCCGCCTATCGAGGAACGCCGACACCCATGACAAAAACTGTTCAAACACCAACTAATGCATTTATTGTCACTGACGTGATTCAAGTGGTACGCATTTGCAATAAATTAGGTGAGACTCCAATTGTGCAAAAACTGCACAAAATGGGACTTGATGTTGAAGATTGACAATTCAGTTTCCGCTTGTATGCGTTCAATGGCGGTGCGAATTGCATTTTTTAAATAGCTGGTTGTCAATGAGTTCAATACATTTGACAAAAAATCTACATTAAGATCGTAATACATGCATATCAACAATCCAGTTACCAAACAATACGAGAAAGGGAAAGAGAGAGAGAGAAAATTACATGACGCAGATTCAAGTTTGTCGTTGTCAGGTGGGTGTGTTGGGGAATTACTTTGTTTTTTGTTTTTATAAGTACGCATTTCAAAATTCGTGCAAAGATATCTCTTATCATTCAGCGAAATCATGTATAGTATATATCATGTAGCTGCGGGCTACATCGGGCAGTTTCGGTTGCTAAGGCAAATAGGCCGGATAAAAAGAAAAGATGTGCGCCATCTGAGTGTGATTAAGAACTACGGGATTCTTCGTTATTAGTCAATCGCCTACAGATGGGGAATAACAACAGTGTTCCAATAATCAGGTAATTGTCTTGGCCAAAAATAAGGAAAGAATGTTCCAATAACCAATTGAATGCAGAGATCCTCAAAACAATGGTGCGAATGTCACTGGCCGTGTCGCACCGGAAGTTCCCGCTGGAGAAGACGCTCTCGGAGTTTTAGAAACAGTATACCATCTACCAGACGAACTTGAACGATCGAGATTGCTTCAAGATCCAACGACGGATGTTCTTCAGGAAAGAAAAGATATCATACAAAAATTACGCGACATTGCGACAAATCTGGAAAAAACCCACAAAGACGTTCTGATCGCCGATCGTGTTGGAACAGGGGTCGGAATTGGGGCGGGCTGTCTCGTTTTAGGCGGCTTAGTCGCAGCTCCATTTACTGCTGGGCTATCTCTTAGTCTTACAGTCACGGGAACCATCACCGGTGTCGCGGGTGGATTGACGTCTGCAGGAGCTAACATAACTGGCTTTGTCATGGAAAAAAAAATGGTTGCATCTTTGGAAGAGGAACTCAAAACTCATCTAAAGCACGTAGAACAACTGTCCTCGTCTGACTCAACGTACTTATCCCGCGCTCTCCGTATGCGACCAACGCTGAAGACGTTAGGAAACCTATCACAAGGAGGCTGGATGTGCATGGTCGCTACACTTCAGAAATTTATAAGACTGGCTTTAAACGGAAACCACGCTGAAATCCACAGAACTCTAAACCATCGCATAGACCCCGAAATCAAACGTTTAATTCAAATGCTACGTTTGCCCATGAACCCCGAATCGCTGCAAGCTCTAGCTCAAATATGTACTCTAATAGTTGATGATATTTGTAGCATTAAAAACGCAATCAAAGCGTTTTTAAACTATTTTAAACGACCAGAATTGGCCAGGCTTGCAATGATCTACACGAATACAGCAGCTGTAATGAGAACGACGACCACCACGACTACAGCGGCGAAAATCACTTCTACCTTCCGAGGAACGCCGATGGCCATGACTAGAACTGCTCGTGTTGCAGCTGGTGCCCTAACTGCTGCATTCATCGTCGTTGACGTGATCCACATGGTCCACATTTGGAATGAAACAGGCGAGACCCCAACCGTGCAAAAATTTCGCAAGATGGCGGATGATCTAGAAAACGAGATTCGCTCTCCGCAAGGTGAAATGGAAGACAACCTAGAAAGTGGAGAACTCGACAACGCGAGTCATTCTAACCAAGGAACGGAATGAGCTTCTGCAAGAAAACGAAGGTCAGATGGAGCCGACGAAAATAACTATACGTTAAGTACGCAATAGTATGATGTGGGTGGTTTCAAAAACGGGAATTTAGTCTTTAGAAAATGTATTGAAAAATAAAATGTTCGCGTAGTATGCCTTCCATGACAATGCAAATTCAATGTAGCTTGGTTCAAATTAGTTCAATACATATGTTTAGATCAACAATATGGTTACGAAAGGGTGCGTTATCAGCAACAAACAGCAAGAGATAAGATTTAGCGACATTCGTGAAGTAGAAGAGATCAAACTCTTATCATCAAAACAGTAGGTGTTTTATCAGCGGACAAATAAGACCAGCAACGAAGCCCTTTTTTCCCGACTGGACAAATAGACAACAATCTGGTTTTAGTAAAGCGAAGAGATAACAATGAAGCAGACGAAATAAGAAATGCTACGAGGCAAATGTACACCCTTAAGGCCGAGAGAAAACAATAATAACATCGTGTCTTGAAGCCTTTAAGAATCAAATGCTGAACGCAATTCGATAATTTCGAAGAATTTGTTGCAAAAAGTTTGGTAGTTCTGCAGGGCAGACTATTTTTAAAAATTTTCACCAGAAATTTATGAAACGAATCAAATTGGAACCAATGCAACAGCTGCAATAGTTCTTTTTTAGTCAACAGCGCATATCTTATTCATCTAGAATTAAGGGTTAGGAATTGAATGCACTTTCAGAATGGAGACGGCTGCTGCACGATCAGCCGACGTGTGGGCAATTCGAGCACCGTTGAGCCGTCGACTCCCAAAAAACAACGTGACAACAACAGTTCACTGTCAGCAGCCGACTGGTATGGTCATTAGTAAGCAAAAATGGCAGAAAAAAAAGAGGATCTGGCCGACAAAGAAAATGACCAAGTCGGAGTCGAATCAATTGATACGGCCAATGGCCCGTGGCAAAAAACTTTCAAGCAGTTCAAAAAGGTAATTGTTTAGTTCAACAAGGATAATTTCATACTTCAAAACAAGACAAAAAAATTTACCCACAGGCAATGGGCCACGTGACCCTCGAGCCCATGCTTTTTTTAAAGATGGTGGCGGAGGGCAACACGATCGTTATAGGAGACACACTCGAAATTGATCGAGTATGTCGTGTGAATCTAAATTTTAGTCAAGAAGATTGTATGGCAATGGACGATGGAAATCATTCGCAAATTCAAGTAAATGATTTTTTTTTTTTATCTTTGCGCAAAATAAAACTAAAATACTTTCACAACAGGAAGCCGTTCAAGTGTACCAAAACACCTTCAATTATTATCAAAGTTTGATAGCAAGCATTTTACCCGTATTAGTGATTCTTTTTGCTGGATCAATAAGCGACCAATACGGTAGAAAACTTCCAATGGTCACTGTACTCGCCGGCTTTGTTATGTTCTCAGTAATTTACATTATTACGGCCCTCAATCCTTCATGGCCAGTGGAAGTTCTCTACGCTGCCACGGTGGCTGTTAATGCAACAGGAAGTTGGGTCGTTTTCAACATGGCAGTCTATAGCTATCTAGCCGATATCACAACGATGGAAACGCGAACAAAACGTATGGGCTGGATGGACGCTATATGGTATATGGGTGGACCGATTGGCACTTTAATGGGAGGATGGTTATACCAAGCGTATGGTATAGCCACCGTTTTCGCTGTGTCTGGTGTGCTGTGGCTCCTCTGCATAATCTACGTCATTTTAATCGTCAAAGAAAGCATTGCGACGCCGACTGAAACAACCCCAAAAGGAAAACCGTATCGTTATGTACTGGACCTAGGGCGGGCAGTTTTCAAAGCTTACCCAAATCGAGGTCGAATTCATTTGTTTCTACTAATGGCTGTGAAATTGGGAGTCTTTCTCGTTCAAGGACATCAAGTGAGATAAAATTTTAAATTAAATTTCACCCATTTTACGAAAAATTGCAATGTTTTTACAGGTTTACTTGTGGGCACGACGTGTGCTCGGCTGGGATGCCACACAGTTTTCGATTTGGACAGGAACCGATGAAGCGGTTCATCAGATCGGAATGGTCGTTTGGGTTGGGCTCGCATCATATTACCACCTATCGGATCACACTGTTGCTACATTCGGATTGGTATCGATCGTGGCCTGGAACATTGTGTTGGCTTGCATCACTGGACCGTCCATGTGGTAGCTGGTTATCATAGCAACTCTATCAGGTTCACTGGAGGGAAGTATAGAGCCCGCCCTGCGAACGTTAATTACAAGCATCCCGGATAAGAAAGATATTGGGAAAATCCTAGCTTTTCTTGGACTGTTGGAAGCCATATGGCTGATTGTCGACAAGAGCCTCTACACTTTCCTTTACAATGCGTTCATCGAATCTTTCCCTCAGGTACGAAAAAGTTTTATGTTCAAGAAAGTTCACGTTTAACTGGCAATTTTGGGTGCAGATCAATTTTGTGGTGGAGAGCTTTATTGCCATTCTACTTATAATCGTGGTCGTTATGTTAAAAAAAGATTGGTTGAAACACCGGGATTCAAATTCTGCGAAACCTTCAACAGATTAAATTTACAATTTCCATTTTCATCTCAGTTGTTACATTTATCTAAAGATAAAATAAAAAACCGATTGAATTCAAAAACGAGCCTTGCCAAAAATCTCTTTTTGCAAGACCAAAAAAAAGTACAGTTAGAACAAAAAACCCCTTACAGCTAGTTGAGATAATAAATTTGCAGATTTCTCCTACCTTGTTCTCAAGTAGCTCAATGTTACAGGGAGGAAGTCATTCACCAATCCTGTAATGGAAGGTATTTTGTGATTGAAAAACAAAGAGTTAGTATTTTCATGAGGATTGGTGTAATCGAACAAAATAGTTCAGGTCTTAATATTACCTATGCAAAATAAGGCTTGGGCAGGAGCTCGACTGGAGTTTTTGAAGATTGCAGTGGTGCTATGAACACCAATGAAATATTGTCACAATGAAGAATGGAATTCTAGCATCTCTTGCTGTTTTTCTAAGTGCAGTGGAACACATAGCACTGGTCCAAGAGAAATGTAATGAGGTGTCATTTGGATCAATTTCTTCAATTGCACGGCCGAATTGTAATATTCTCATCAGACAACTGTTTCTTCGGATTTCGAGCGACCACGCCACGCGTTACCTTCACCTCTAAATACGAAGTAGTCAGTGGCTCAATGCGCCCTCACCAATCAATAGATTTTAAAAGAAAAATCTGTGAAGTTGCATGTTTTCCAGGGAAACAGGCTCAGTTTAAGGAATATGAAATAAAAATGAACCAACGCGACGTATTAGACTTTAATTCGCACAAACGCAGATAACAACGATTGCGAATGTTCGCGAAATGACCACTTCACATGGAATGAACGATGTTAAAATTCACACAATTGGGCGCCAACTCGCCTCTTTTACCTTCCGGCGGACAGCGATGTTGCACGCGAGAAAATATATTTAATTTCTTTATTACTAACCTGAAAAAAGAGTAACAAAAATCAATATTTATTCATTTTTTATTTAAATTTTTTTTTTACCTTAAGAATCAAGACGAAACATTCCAACTCGTAATTTTTTCTTTTCTTTCACACGTGCAATTGTTTTGATCGAAAATTCTTAATCGGTAATCGCATTTGTTTCTTCGATACTTAAGCCGAGTAAGAGCTACTTCCACTTGCCCAGATTCTTTTAAGACATCGTTTCGTTTGCCTTTCGGTGCTTTCGGCCCGGTTTCTTTTTCTTCTGCCTAGTGGGCACATGGTTTTGGGTATAATCTTTAAAAAGATAACTAGAAATCGAAAACTAATTACGTTAACAGGTGATACGTGAATCAAATTTTTCCCTTTTTATTCTGTTGACCAAAAGAACTGCTTGGTTTCTTTGATTCAAGAGAATTGTCGAAAGAAGTTCTTGCATTCTATATACAGTGGGTCCCCCCACCATTCTCTTGGGATGTTTATAATTGGTGTTTTCTTTTGTGCAATAGTATCATCTACTTGAAAATGGGAAATGTCCTAGCTTCCAGCCCTCCTGCACCACCACCACTACCACCTGCATTAGTGGTTGAGGAACGGCATTTAGAAAACCCTGGAACAGTAGAAGATTTGCACAAGAAAACAAAAGGTAGGATTTGATGCAATATGTGTGGTACACACTCTGGTTTTTATTTATTTTTTAATTTTTTTAGATGTTTTCCCAGTTAATTTTGATGGAGCAAAAATTATGGTGAATAAGGGTCTCAGCAATCATTTCCAAATCTCTCACACACTCAACATGAGTTCGGTGACACCATCAGGTTACAGATTTGGTGCAACTTATGTTGGAACACAACAGTATGGCCCTGCTGAAGCATATCCTATATTGCTTGGTGATATTGATCCTAGTGGTAATCTTAATGCAAACATCATTCACCAGTTAAATAAGAATATCCGCATGAAATTTGTCTCACAGGTATATTATTTAAAACCAAGACACATTACATTCATTTGCTAAAGAATTTTTCCTCTACATTAGATTCAAGGTTCAAAATTTGTTGCCACACAACTGACAACCGACTACAAAGGCAGTTCCTTCACAGCCTCACTGACAATGGGAAATCCTGATTTTATCAATGGATCAGGTAATGTAAATAAATTGTCCTGGAGCTATTTACATTTCTCTTTGACATAAAAAAATCCTTTTTAGGTGTATCTGTACTCCACTACCTCCAAACAGTTGTACCTAACGTTGCCGTCGGCGCGGAAGTAGCTTACCAGTATGGTTCAGGAATTCCAGGCGGAGGTGTCGCCGTCATTTCTGGTGTTGGCAGATATACCGGTGCGTGAAAATGTATGTCTGTATCCACTCTTGAACTATAAAATTTATAATCATATTTAGGTGCCAACTGGAACTTGAGTGGCACAGTGGGTGGGTCTGGTTTACACCTGTGCTATTACCAGAAAGCAAGCGAACAAGTTCAAGTGGGTGTGGAACTGGAAAGCAACATCCGAGCTCAAGAATCAGTAGCATCCATAGGCTATCAGGTAATTGCCTTTTTTGTGGAATTACCGTATTCAGCTATTTATGTAATTTCTATTTCTTAGATTGATTTACCGAAAGCAAACCTGGTCTTCCGTGGCATGTTGGATTCTAATTGGACTGTCGGTGGAGTATTAGAAAAGAAATTGCAGCCTCTCCCGTTCACTTTCGCGTTGAGCGGTTTGATGAACCACCCCAAGAATCAGTTCCGCTTAGGTTGCGGATTGATTATTGGCTAGAATCGAAGAAATAGCTATTGTGATGCCAAGGAGAGGGTCATACTAATTTGTAGTCAATTCAAATCTACCACATGAGCATGGACAATTTGGTATAAATCAGCTGTACAACGATGCCATCCGATTCTTTAAATATCATTCAATTCCTGGACAGCCGTATGGTTGTAGCAAATTGTTCATACAAATCCACTCGGTAGTAAATATGTCTAATACAACAGATTTTTTTACAGAACCATTTCATGCAGTAGGCTTAGAGAATAGTCTATGGGAGGCTGTTGCGGTTCACAAACCGAAACCAATTCGACTTGAAATCTTTTGCGCTCGAGATAACGGTTTCTCCTTTACAGACGACGTTCAGCTTTTAAGGTGTGTTACTCGACAGGTGTTTTCTCTACTTTCATGTACGAAAAAAGTGATCATTCTTTATCAATTAACATAGGTTCGTTAAGAATAATTACATAGTTTCATTTATTACGCATTATAGTATTTACGTGGCCTGTTTTTACGAACCGTAGTTGTGAATAGAATGGCTTTTAACCTATTCAATTTTAACGTTGAAAAATGCTATTATTGTGACATAAATAGCAAAAAAGAAATATAGTTACATTAGTAATTGGTTCGTTTAAGTATTGGATCTGCTCCTTACCTATGAAATGCTAAAGACTCATTATTATTCATAGAAATTTATTCCTAACGCGATGGAGACTCCATTCGAGATCTTCTGTTTTGTTCTCTTCATCCTTGAGGGCTTCCTTTCGCTTGCATATGCTCACATAGTTTTCTCCTTCCGTGCATTACCCTTAAAAGATATGGCAAGATTGCAATACTTTTTCCTTTTCGCAACTCTAACGGTTGCGACCACTTCACAAGTCGTCGTCAACCCATTTTGGATGGCCGACACATTTATAATGGGTCACCATTTATATTGCTACGTAACATGGAACGCGTCGAATTACACAAGAAAGGTTCCATTAGTCACTGACAATATTCTTTGAAAACTTAAATTAATTTTGCGCATTAACAGGTGATCCATTGGAGCTCGCTAAATTGGACAGAGAGTCGCATGAAAGTCTTTCCGCTCTTCCTGGGTAAACATTATTACATTTGATATTTTTTAAAGGCAGGAAGAGGTGACTACTGATTGTTTTATTGCGTGATGGCAGGCACGTTGGGCCTTGTTTTTCTCCACGGCCAACACGCTTACCTTCTAGCTATGCAGATGCACATCAATTTGATCATCCTGGGATTGGTTGCTGTTCATTGCGCAGTGATGGCAGTCATGTATAACAGGCAACTCGCCTGGGCAGCTCCAA
Organism: Daphnia magna; assembly: GCF_020631705.1. Classification (NCBI taxonomy): domain Eukaryota; kingdom Metazoa; phylum Arthropoda; class Branchiopoda; order Diplostraca; family Daphniidae; genus Daphnia; species Daphnia magna. Next base: position 2,342,697 of record NC_059189.1, on the reverse strand, counting down.
GCAACGTTCCAGAATGGATAGCGAAACGAGTTGAAGATTCTAAAAGTAGTTTGTCATTAACTGCAACCGATAACAATAGCAGCAGCTCAACCACTAGCCGATCGCGTAAAGCCACGAAACGTGATTAGTTTGATCTCTTAAAAAAATAAAATACACAGAATTAAAGTTGTGATCATACACTTACCGGGGTTAATATTCGATACATTAAAGAAAAAAGGGATATATAGGGATAGTTCGGGAAATAGCTCTTACTGTTTCCTTTTACGGTTGCCATAGTCACAGGTCAATCGTTGCCCACACCCTTCCACCACCCTCCGTGCCTACTTTTGGTTTTCTCCTCCCCCGACGGAATTCTGGACATTTTGCAGTCAAGCGACCAGGCATTTGTTACAGTCACTGTGTGGCCGTGTCTGGCCGACGATTATTGAGTAGCCATGAATCGGCTGGCAGTTGGATCGGCCTTGATCTGCTTCCTCTTTCCACCTTTGCCTGCTAAATACGTCGAAGGTCAACTTAACGATCCAGTACAGGTTAGTTAACATTCAGAATAGTTTTAGTTAGTAATCAAAAGATTTGTCTTCATTCAATGAAAAAAACCTTGCAATAGAGATGGACTTTTCTTGCTCGTTTTTGCTTCCTTTCGATGGAAGGCCGATTCTCGTACGATGTCGAGTACGACTTAGTAAGACCATTGATTTAATAGTGCATACATGAAATCCGTTAACCGACGTTCTCTCGCCAAAGGATTACGCCGTTCAAAAGCTTCTGCTGTATTACGATACACCTAATCAATGGCCACTAGCTTACGATCAAACCAAAGTAATCACTCTTAATCCTATCTACGCTTTGGGATTACATCCTATTCATTTCTTAACATCCTTTTCTAAAGAGCTGCGAAGAACGCGAATCGCTTCTAAAAATTGAAAACAATCAGATAATCAACCTCACCTCGAATTCACGGTCGGCAGAATGTCAAATCATCCGACTAGATCCAGATAAGGCCAAATACCGCTGTGTCGGTAACAGGACTTTCCGTTCGTCCAGGGAACGTTGGTGGTTCATTGCAGTTAGCAATTGCCCATCGCCGCGGGTTGATAATTATTTAAATGCATCTTCCATTACATCATCCATAATTTATCTTTGCTAGGGGTTATCTCTGAAATATCGTTTCTGGATGACGAATGGCCCTAGCGAAGACATTTGGTTCCAGCACTTTTCCGCTGATGAATTCTGTAAAAAAAAAACATTTTTTAATTAAGCATCTTGATTGAGATGAGCTTTATTAAGAGAGATCCTACTCGCAGATATTTTACATATGTTGATTGGTTTCTTGTTGGTCCAAGTCACTCTCTCGGTGGTAGCAATCTTGTGCGGCAGTAAGTTTCGTGAATCTTTAAAGATACAAGTTAATTTACGTTATTAAAGTGTACGCATAATAACGAACAGGAGAGCTAAAGGCGAGGCAACTTTTACATTCGACTTACAAGATGTTCATCACCAGTGTTCTTCTCCAAGCAGTTGGCCTCTTTCTATTAACTGTCGCTTACGGGAAATATGCAAATGATGGGGTTGGATCTGTGGGTCTCAAAACTTTAGGTATTATCCATGATCATCCCTAGCCGTAACTGAAATGTCATTTCGATCGAAAACCTTTTGTTTCAGGACGAATGTTCGAGGCGACATCGGAAATCTTTTACATATTGATGCTGATATTACTAGGAAAAGGTTACACAGTGACGCGCGCTCGGCTTCGATCCCGATCCGTTGTCAAGGTGACTGTTTTCATGTCGCTCTACTGCGTGACTTACATCGCCCTTTTCACCTATGAAAGACAGGTAAAAGTCTTGCTACTTCGAGCATTGTAATTATACATTCAGTAGGGTAACCTACCCACTTATTCATCACTTTATTGTTGTTACGTGGACGACGGCTGGTAACAACAGTATTTCGATCCGGGGAAAGTTCTTTATGTTTACGAATCTCCAGCTGGTTACGGATTGCTGGTTTTGCGATTTCTGGGCTGGATGACTTTTGTCTATGGATTGGCTTTCACGCTGAAGCATTACCCAGAAAAAAATGGTTTTTATCTACCATTTTTCTTCTTTTCATCGCTGTGGTACATATAGAACCCCATTTAAGCCCAGGGATTCATGAATACATTATCATTTTCTTTACCGCTCGATTTTCAGGTTCGTCTCAGGACCTATCATCATAATCCGTAAGATAAATTAAATTAAACTAACAGAGACAAAGGAAATTTACATTACCGAGTCTATGTTTAGTATCTAATCATCTAGTCGACAAGTGGGTGAGAGAAACAAGCATGGTAGGAGTGGAACACTCCTTTGCTCTCCTCGGATTTCTAGCTTTCTTTGGTACATTATTGATCGTGCTTGTTTCTATGTGTCTTCAAACGTCTGTAATAGAGTTAGTGGTCTAGGTGCTGACTCGTCCGAACGCCGCCAACAGTAACTTTCCCTACCACGTCCGTACTTCCCAGATCGGGGTGATGGAACAGCGTATAAGCAGCCAATCGGAAGATAGCTTGGCACCTAATCATTTAGACCTGGATCGATTTCCCCATCATCTATACGAGCCAACGTTACGTTACAACAACCCTAACGGGATTTATGCCATTAGTAATGGAACTGTTCATTAATGTTTATTTACCGTGTATTCTCAATACGTGCAAAATACATCGCACAATATCTTTGATTGTGATTTCTTCCTTAGAATATCACAGGTGTTTTTTAGGCGGGATTTTTCAAAAGGATTGGTGCGTTTTTACTTGGTGCTTCAAATTGAATACAATTTAAGTGCATATTTATTCGTTGGCGATCGGAGCCAAGAGTTGGCGTCTCGGTCCTTTGGCCGTGGAAAGGCGGGCACTTTGAACGCGCATTCTCAATGCCTTAATAAAACAAGACACACAAAAATAGCCATTAAAAAAACAAACAATTTTGTTAAGACACCTTTACTTAACATACCTCTTGGCGACGTTGTTCAGCTAAGGCATGTCTGCGCTCCAATTCTTCTTGCGATAAATTAATTTGCTCGTCCTCTAGACGGCGCAAACGTCTAGGCGGATGAGCTTGAATGATTGAAACAGCCTCGCCATTTTCGTCCTGGCTCTGTCCAGGTACTTCAAAAGTTATTGGAGCTTTCATCTCTAGGATTCAAGAATTAATCATTAGAGGCTTAGTGAATTTAAGCGGCTTTTCGGTTAGTTGCATTAAAGATTTACCTTTAATCGGTGGATGCAAATCGTAACTTAGTGACGACTGTCCAATACTGGCAGTTTCGCCTGATTCGGATAAGTCCTCCTCCACAGCTGTCTGGCCGTCCGGGGGCGAAGCTTCCAACGCGCTGGTTTGATTCGAAGCACCGCACCCCATTTATTGGCAGAGAAACCTGGAAATCATGACGTCTAACATCAGTTCACAAGGATACTCGACTACACGAATTTAACAAACCCACGTAGTTTTCCCATCTATTTCTTTAGCAGACGTAGAATCGGAAACGCATGCGTTCACATAGATTCAGGTCAGATAGGCAGCCGCAATACGAGGTAGAATAGTTACAAATATTTTATGAAGTTTGTCTGATCAATGTCCAGCAGCAGCAGTAGATACATTATACGCCCAATGATATTTCGTAGCTTCATCTGCCTGCACTGAAAAAAATAAAGTAATTTATTTTAAAGATGGCCACTCGATTAATCAACTTACGTTGTCAAAACAAACCCACGAGACCTACAGTAAGCACGCATGCCCGGTCGTAACATAAAAAATGTTTTTGGAAAGAAAATAACGTGCTTAATTTGCACAAAAATCAATAGGAACCGTATACGGGAGGTGTTAGGGCATCGATAAACGTTGAAATAAAACATGATGGGAAATGAAATGGCCGTCTAGAAAACGGTTGTTGGTTGATTTTACATTTAATCCAATTGCTTGTTGATTACTAGTCGCCTTTCTTTTTAATTAAAAAAGAAGATTGACGCGCAATATTTCAACCTGTAAAGAAATTGTAGTTTGGACTATGCCCGCTAGAGCGGCGGCCTGATTCTTGTTCTACATCCTTTTTTCCCCCTGCGGAGTCTTGCCGGGTTTGTTACGGCGATTTTCCCTCCCTCAAACCAATTCCGAGCGACCTTGGAGGAGTGAAGACGCTCGACGAGCGATTCAACAACAAGTGTGCGTGTGTTCAACTGTCAAACGGTTGCCGGAATTGTTTTCTAACAGATAACCTGAACACACTAACGACATGATTAAACTGAGGATTGGAATCGTTGGATTCGGACACTTGGGTAAGGATTTGACAAAATGTGTTGTTTTTGTTTCTACTGTTACTGGTGATCGGTCGGTTCGTCTTGAATATAGGTCAGTATCTCTATTCTATGCTCGAATCACATCCGCAATTTGAAATTGCCTTTGTATGGAATCGTTCCAAGAATGTTTTGATTGATCGTCACGTGGCGCCATCTCTCATTTTGGATAAATTGGAAAATATTTTCGAATTGGAAGTCGATTTGATTGTGGAAGTGGCTCACCCATCGATAACCAAAAAGGTAAACGATTGATGTTACATTTCCGAAACAATCGACTAACGTCACCGAATAATTCACATCAAATAGTATGGCCAACTATTCTTGGAACACGGAGCGTATTTCATCGGAAGTCCAACCGGTATTTTTTTCCGTCTTGTTTACTACAATCTAGTCCATTTCTTTAAACAAATCAATGCATAATGTGTAAAAATTTAAACAGCCTTGGCAGACCAGGAAACGTACGATCTACTGCAAAAGGTAAAAAAAAAAGCTTTTTTCGGATTTAGTCAAGTCTGGTTTCTATAAGGCAACCTACAGACAGTACGTTGACGTTGCGAACATTTGGTTAAATAGGCCACTAACACACAAAACCGGGCTGTCTACGTGCCCAGCGGCGCCCTCTGGGGTGGGGAGGACATCAGGAGAATGGCTCTCCAAGGCACTTTAAAGGTAAATGTATACCAAAATAGTATTTGCATGTTGAAGTTGCACGATGTTGCCCCAAAAAGCGAAACAAATTAATGTTTTCAAAATCTAGCTCTTTCCCATTGTATGACGTGTTTGAGTGTAAGACGAAAGCATCTAGGTCAATCTAAATGTCAACAACAATCAATTAAGTACATTTCCTATATCCAGCAAAAAAGATACCTGAGCCACAGTTATAATTGAAAATAAGTGGGTCATTAAGGAACTGACTCATCAAGCCTTGGCTTCGATTCTTTAATCATTTGGAACTCTTGTTAGGGCCTGACTATAACTATGGCAAAACACCCGTCATCATTCAAATTGACCGATTCTGAAGGCGACATAACGACTATCACAGAACCCAAAGTCGTCCACGAAGGATCTGTTCGTCAACTTTGCCCGCTGGCACCTAACAACGTGAGTCATTTCTCCGCACCTAAGGCTGATCAACTCCGCAATCACAATTTACTATGTTATCCTATGTTTAGGTGAACACTATGGCAGCAGCGGCCGTAGCTGCGAGTAATCTAGGTAACAAAAAAATAAGAACCTTGAGATTGTAACTAGCGATGCGACCACCTCAATAAAACGTGGAATTAAATTTTTAGGTTTCGATATGGTATACGGACGCATCATTGCTGATCCAAGGTAAGCCAGGTAGCTTTCACTTGGAAAAAACAGAAATAAAAGAACTTTACCTTGAAATGTGGGAAATCTTCTTGGCAGCTTACTGGACTGGCACGTAATCGAAGTAGAGGTCACTGGACCGTCGCAAGCTGACGGACGCACTTTCACCACGAAAACGATCCGCAAGAATCCAGCCGATCCAGGCGCTGTCACCGGCACGGCAACGTTTGGTTCCTTTTTCTCGTCCCTCTTGAACGCGGCCCGTCGTCATGGCTACCACCCAGAAACGGGCTTCATTCTCTGTTGAGGATCGTTAAAAAGAAAAGAAGAAAACTCCATGCTAAACATTTACCTGCTATTACAACAACATTCCGCGCTTAAATCCCGCACTTAATTTGAAAAACAAAAACTTACGTTGTATGATGCAACAAAAAGCAGTTTCGTGGGATTAAGATCAATATTTGATATTTTCTTGAAAAACTTTTGCTGTATGTTTGTTTTTCTCTACCATTGACATACATTAAATTGTTACAATGATCTTTTAGCGTAGTCTGACGCCAGCAATAGCACTTGATGCTCGACCGACTCTTTAACGTCGTTGGTTAATTTCCGACTACGTACATTATAGCTGAATCGAGGATCTTGACCTTTAGGCGAGCTACCTTTGCCTCCCGATAACGGCTATGACGCACTTGCCCCATTTCTCGGCATCGAAATTCGGCGTGACCATTTCCTTTGGCAATAAATGTATAAATTTCGATAACACGCAAAAGAAAAAAAAACCTAAAATAAATAATACCTGAGGAACTGTACATCGACCGATCAAACATCCTTCATCCCAAGCCAAGACTAGAATTGGTTTGTGTGGACAGTGTCGGGTTGCTTTGATCAAAGAGAGTTTCGCCCTACCGATTTCCAACACTTCGGCCGGTATTGACAGGTAGACGATAACAAATGATGCGGGACCCGCATCAGAGATAGCCGCTTCAACTTGGCGATGCATCATTCTCGCTAATGTTTCCTGTGCAACTTGTCGAATAAACGATTCTAATTTTTCTAATCGGACGGCTAGTTGCTTAATGACCACTACTGGTAAATCGTCACTATTGATAGCTTCACGAAATTGTTTCAAGGACTTATCCAACTCCTGTGTCAATAAAGAAGAAACTTGCAAATTATTAAACGCTATAAACTGAAGGACCGTCAGTTACCTTCAGTTGGCTAAACTCAATGGGGTTACCATTGACAACGTCTTCAAGGAGATTCATCTCACGTTGCAAATCTTCTGCTCTGCGATGTGCTTGTTTGGCTACCGAACGGGTAACGGCTCTAATGGAACGACTTCCAATGCCAGCAGATTTGATACTCAAAATGGCGAATTCTTCCAAATCGGCCGTATTGCGGACGTGAGTTCCGCAGCAAGGTTCTAGACTAATGGCCTCGCTTTTCCCTCTTTCTTCTTGGACGATTCGAATGACGGAGACCATATCCGGGTAATTCTCGCCGGGCACCAGCGTGATCCCGTCGAGAGACACGGCCTGGTGGAGAGGCAACATCAATCGGTCAACAGCTAGACACTGACGTATCCAGTTTCGGACAGACGATTCCGCTTGTGATATCATCTCTACAGTAAATTCCGATTGAAAAAGGCCAAAGTCGAAACGGAAATGAGTGGGTGTCACATGACTGGATTTTTGACAAGTGACTTTCAAAATGTCTTTGATTGCAGCTTGCAGCAAGTGAGTGGCTGTATGGTTAGCCATTGTATCGAGCCTGTTGCCCTCGTCCAGCACCATTTGAACTGCTTGATTGATTCGGAGGTTTCCTTCGTTGACCTCCACCAGATGATAAATATGGTCGCCTACGGGACGGACTTCTTTTACCTGTGCTGAACCGCTTGGCCAAAGTAAGCGCCCAGTGTCGCTCACTTGACCGCCAGCTTCGTAGTAGAAACAGCTCTTGTCCGCAATCACGGCAATTTTATCACCAGTCGTAGCAGCGTCAATCAGACGTCCATCGTGACTGATGAGGGCTGTGACAGTGGCGTCTAAAGGTTTAAAAATATAACGACCCTCGGAATTACGAGTGTGCACATCGTGACATTGCCAATTTGTTGACGCAACATTGATGAAGCCGCATTGGAAATGAGAGTTATTTGCAGCTGCGGTCGATTGGATTTTGGTATTCATCCGTTCAGCGGCCATAAACCGATGGAATTCTGGCCAATCGACATTCCAGCCTTTCAGCTGAGCCAATAATTGCATGGAATCTTCTTGCAGACCGTGGGTGCTATAAAGCTTGAAGGCGAGCGAACCGGGTACCTTGTCGCTGCGGGAAGAGCTTCTCCAGTCTTCCAATTGTTTGAGTCCGGCAATGAGTCCGGGTTGCTGGTCTACTGGAAGAGCCGACAGCTCTGGGAACTGGTTGATGATCCCGGACCATTCGCGCCCAGACTTGGACAGGTGATCGCGAAAGATATCCTCTTCGAACCGCAGAAGCATGTGGACGTTGCTTAGATTCCGACTTAGTTCCGGGTACACTCCACCCATCATCTCAGCAACTCTATTGCTTAGCTCCAACAACAATGACGCATCTTGGTTGAACCACTTCCGGCTTGTAACCAACGCTTGTCGCATCACCCGCCGCAGGCGATGACTATAGAAATAACAACAAACCGCATTCAGTGACGTTACTGAAGCGGATCATGGGTAAAATAATGAGTGTTCACTTGTTATCTGGGAATGCGCCATCTGCCAATGCCACTGTGATCATCCGACTATGATCAGCAAGTAATCGATACGCCCAGTCACGCTGACCCTGGGCGGTAACCATATCGTAACAACCCTGATAGGGAACTCCACGTGAAACCTGATAAAATTGAAAGGGGTGGAGACACATACCCTCTTGTTTTAAATATATAATTATCTAATATATTTTCCTACCCGATGAACGGCATTGATTAAAGGTAGAAATAGATCCGTCTCGTAGTTGCATTTTTTATTTTGCAAGAAAGCCACCAACCGTTCCAAGCCCATGCCGGTGTCAATATGGTGAGAAGGTAATTTTTCCAAGATATGATTAGATATTCTATCATGAGAAATGTGATTATTTCAGGAAATTAATTTCACCATCAAACATTTATTTACCTGTTATATTGCATGAATACTAAATTCCAAATTTCTACCACATCTTCGCTTCCTTGATTTACCAATGCTTTGGCGAGTCCTGTTTCCAAGCCGGCTCTATTGACGTGAATTTCACTACACGGCCCGCAAGGACCTACTAGTCCCATCTCCCAAAAGTTGTCTTTCATCCCAAATGGGAGAATATGATCAGCAGCTACACTGTAACAAGACAAGGTTTTTTAAAATGTGAGCTCAGGAATTTAAAAAAGGAGGACATCTGGTTTCAAAACTTACCCAAGTGAAAGCCAAATTTCCCTGCATTCCTCATCTGATGGTAGACCAAGTGACTCATTGCCACCAAAATATGTGACGAATAATTTTTTGGGTGGAATTTGGTAGACCTCAGTCAACAACTGCCAGGCCATGCTGCAGGCTTCTTTTTTGAAGTAGTCGTTGAAAGACCAAGATCCAAGCATTTCGAAAAATGTGTGGTGGTAACCATCTCTTCCGACATCATCCAAATCATTGTGTTTTCCACCTACTCTGATACTAAAACAAGGCTAGTTTAGCCAACATAATTCAAATATTATAGAAATATAGATAACTGACCATTTCTGGCTGTTAACAGCTCTTTGGTACTGAGGCACAGCCTGCCCAAGGAAGACAGGTTTGAACTGATTCATTCCTGCATTTACAAAAGCTAAAGAAGGATCTCCATATGGAACCACAGAACTCGAGGGAACTCGACTATGTAAATGTTCGCGGGCAAAGAAATCCAAGAATGTTTCTCGAATTTCCTTGGAGGACGAACTAGAATGGTACAAGCATGTACACCTTGTCGATCGCCTCAACCGACTGAATTTTGCCAACAAAGCTATGCGTTGAAACATTATTTTAATTACTGACAAAGAGGAAGCCTTAATGACTCATTCGAGAGACACAAGTTCAGTGATTCTATGGCACTGGCGAAATTAGCATAATGATAAAAGATCTTTAGCGCGCCAATTCCGTATGCACTTTGCAGCAGACGAAATAGTAGTTTATAACAACGGCATTGGTGGCGCTAGCATAGCACTATATAAGCTTCTGTACCGTCATTGGATGTTGCTCAGTTGCTGTGTCGAAGTGGAAAAGTCGGAGGACGGCCACACGTGTCTCTTGGCTGCCTCAAACGGTGCCTGTGTTGTGGTTAAGTGTAATCACCGTGATTCGAAGACAGCAGTTTGAAAACGGAAACCAGTGAAAGCAAGAAGAACGTAACAAAAGAAGGGCAAAATCTGGTGATTTGAAGCCGTGGTCGTGCGCTTTTCACTTACGTTGGCGAATCGGCACGATCCACACACATCGATATTCAGGCATCGAGTCTCATTCTTGGCTACAGCGAAGTTATTCGAGTGTACGGTGGAAGAGAGGGAGACAAATGAGATGCCTCCCTTGTTGCGTGAGCAGTTGCAAAATTCCTACGGCGAGATGCCATCAGCCAACAGCAGTGACACTGGCAGCAGCAGCAACAACAACAGCGGCCGGATCAAATGTGTTCTGGTTGGAGATGGAGCTGTGGGCAAAACGAGTTTGATTGTCAGCTACACAACTAACGGCTATCCTACAGAATATATTCCAACTGCTTTCGACAACTACAACGGTGAGCCATCATCAACAACAACCTTCCTATCTTTTTTTGTGTGTCCCAAGGCTATTTCGTGTGTAATTTTCTCCTAGCCAAGGCTTTCCATCGTCAAACTTGAAAGTACAGCAATCAACAACAATCAACGTTGTTTTTCTTTAAAAATCGTGAAGATTGCCTTTCAATCTTTTTTTTTTTCAAATTCAAGTTTTGCATCGTACCAGGGCACAAGTTACGTCTAATAGACATCAGAGCCAAAACCAACAAAAATGTATTTTTTCAAAGGAAAAATATGAAAACGATCCTTAAATCCTACCTAATAAATAAAAGTCATTTAATCCAACAGGGCCGAAAATATATGATTCTGACATTAATTCCTTCCTAAACTGGTTTTTTTTCTTCTTTTGTTTCAGTCGTAGTTAATGTGGATAACCAGCCTATACTACTACAACTCTGCGATACTGCCGGCCAGGTAAGACAAAACGTGAAATTTATTTTTTATCTGAAATCTTTCCTCCCCCTCGTATCAGTCTCGTTTCTCATTATTAACTTCTTTTTTTCTTACAATATTCGGTTCGTGGAGTTGCATTGAAAACACGTAGCTTTTGTCCTTTTGTTGCGTGTTTCACATTTGTTGTTCATTTTTTCTTACCTTGACGCTGCGTCGGAGAGATATATTTTTGTTTTTTAGCTGCTCAAGGCATTTAATTGAGGTGACCTTAATGCGGATGCTGTGCTACTATTTTCCTTGCTCCTGCCGACTTTTGATTACGCGTTATACGAGGAGTGGGGGTGGGTGGTAGTTGAATAGTGGCGGACGTTGGCCGGAGGAAGTCGTCGGACGCCCTGTTGCGCACACGGCTCCTTTGTTGTGTATCTTGCGTGAAAAAGGGCTGGTGCAGCTGCTGGTATACAAGTCGATAGTTTGGGCGGTCGAGTCTATCGGCTGCTACAACAGACAGTCTGTGTGTATGTATAATAACCTTGTCCAAAATTTTGCCCTTGGACGGGAAGGTAAAGGAAAGACGGGAGAGAGAAGGAAGGCCCTTTTGTCAATGATAGTTGTGGGGCCCTGCGGAGCTAATGGAAAAAAAATAGGAAGAAACAAAAAGGGAAATTTTAAAGGTAAAAAAAAAAAGAAGAGATGAGAGAAAGGTACGAGAAAAAAAAGCGGCTTGATAAAAAGGAAAAAAAAAAAATGAAAAAGCCCTGAAGAAAGATGGAAGAGAAGTAACAAAAGGTGAGCGGGGCCAGGAGGGGGCAGGTGGTAACCCAGGAATCGCTTCGAGGTAAGATGAAAAAGCTCAGTCAAGAGAAAGAAAAAAAAAGAGATACAACCCCCCCTTCTAGTTTTTCGTCGAAAAAAACAACATAGGAACATAACAAACCGGAGAACGTTCAAAAGTCCATCAAAAAAACAACATTGGATAGCTCCCTCTTTGTGTCTACTAGCACATTGACCCTAACCGATTCACATCACATAGAAAGAAAGAAAAAAAAAACCCTCTCATTTCTCTGTTGGTTAGTTTCGATTCTTATTTCCAATTCCGCTGCAGCGGGTCAGGTGGTGATCAGTGAGTCACGACCGGTGACGTCACATTGAATCCACGTGTCTTTTCCACGTAATTGTGTTTGCCTACTTCCCAATAAGAAAGAGAGAGGATATTCTTCTTTGGCCATGGTTACGCTTTATAACTACCAAACGTATGTGGTTACAATCGCTTTCTGTTTTCTTTTGGGCGGAGAAGAGAGGGATAATCGTAATCGTTGGAATATAACTATTTCGACCTCCTTCCCACGCTCAGTATTTTCCTTCGTTTTTATTTTAGAGGACATTTTTTATTTTATTTTTTCTACCTATGAAGAAAAAAAATTGATACTTCCAAAATGGATTTGTGTGTATAGGCAAACGACCTTCTCTCCATTTGGAGGGACTTTTTGACCCCGGCCGACCCACTTTTTTTTTTGTTTTTTTTTCCCATCCTTCTTCTTCTTCTCTGTATTTCCTTTCCGAAAAATAATGAAAGGTTAAAAAGGGCAGGTGTTGTGGCACACAGGTACGTGCAGTGTCTATCTACGGCTACAAGAGATACGGTAGTATTTACAGCCACTCCTCGCAAATGGGGAAGGGCTGGTTGCGTAACCTGCCAAAAAGACGTTTGTTCTTTCAAAAAATATGAAGCGGACAACGGTTTTTTTTTTTTCGCTTTTGTGTGTTTGTTTTTTTAATCTCGAAACGACCGATAGACATCGAATGATTCAAAGTTTATTCACGACTTTGTCTTCGTTGATAACGAAGCTGACGTCACGCTACCACTCTCTCCCGGTTTTCTGGTTCGTTATGCCTCACGCTCGACTTCGTTTGGATCGATCTCCCAATTTTTCATTATATTTTTAGAGGGGAAACAAAATTGTCAGTTTATTGTTTTTTTTTTTAATGATTCTTAACGTCACGGTCACTACAGTTTTGCTGCATTTAAGAGAGTGCGCCCTGTCGATAGAGCATTGGGTACATTTCCTCTCAGTTCTGTGAGATAAAACTGCCCAAAAAAATTGGTTTTTCTTTATGGGCCGTTTGCGGAAAAATAAGGCACGGGGCCAAAGTTTACGAACCACCCTCGAATATTATCCGAACGCATGAGAGATTAAGGGAGACAAACCGGATTAGAAGCGTCTGGACTAGAAAGATAATGAGTTGTACATGAAACAACAACAAACGAGAAGCTGGAAAGTAGATCCTTGTTCACCAAAAAGAAAAAGAAAAGCCTTTGAGGGTTTAATCATATCCACGTGAGATGAAAGTAGATACACGAGGGTGAGAGTTTGGAGCATTCGTGCGTGAACATCGTTTTTTCTAGGGAATGTCATGTGTTGTCCAGTTCGTGATTAGCCATGATTTTTTTTTCTCATTTTCTTGGGTTCCGTTGTTCGTTTGCCACATTTTTTTTCTTTTTCGAACTGGAGGCACATTCCAGTCGTCCAGCCAACTGGAGAAACCTAGAAAAAGAAGAAGGTGGGGGGAGCCGATGAGTAACCAAAGTCGTAATAACAGGACGTCTAAGACGAGCGTGTTTTTTTTTTCACGACCACACACGTTGAAAAATTTTGTTTTTAAATATTTTTTTTTCCCCCTGAAAATAAAAAAAATAATAGTTTGAGGCTATAGTTATCTTTAATGGTAACTAACGTCAAAGGATGGAAAGAACCTTTAAATGTGTTTATTGGCTCGTGCACTCGTTTCTAATTGCCGCCGCGTCCCCTTGAAGACGAAAATCTATATGGACACATTTTCGGGAATGTTTTCTTCAAGTCCCTGCCGACACGCACCCCCTCAAGAAGGTCTTTTCGACACTCGCTCACGAACACTTGATTGTTACGGCCTAGTTGACAAAGTGTCTAATCCAATTGCAGTCGACAGTATTGTCGCCACTTTCCTTGTCCCCTTTTTGCGCCTTCGTGAAGAAATCGATGACGCAAACACGAAACATTTTCCTTCTTTCCCTTATCATTTGATTGCTTCACATTTTTTCTTATTAGACAGGAAACTTGTTTGTTTTTTTCTGATTCCTGTTGTGCACCTGTCTGTTTTGTTTTTTTCACCTGGGGTAAAATAACTCTGCGATTTCCGTTTGCCGGGAAAGTTTAAAGAGCTTTCGTTGCTCGTTTCCAGGGATCTAGAAAACATTTGGCCTCAATCCAACGTAATTCCAAGATTTTTAATAATTACTGACGTCCGGTCGACGACAACGAGATGCTCTAATACCTTCAGATTTGATTATTTTGGCTCTCTAATCCAGTTGATTGTTGTCAAGTGCCCTCGTATATAATACAATTCTTTAATTACACATATATATATAAGGCTGTCGGGATAATAAAACAACGAGTGCATTATAATCTGAACATAGACGTGACAGATAAAAAAAAAATGTCATTTTTTCAAGGAGGGTAGAGATAGTTGTGTTGTCACGTTATTCGTCGCATAAATAGCGCGGCCCTGAAATGCTTCATTGCCGTCTCTTTTCTTCTGATAATAATAACGGGATTGTGTCCTTAATATTTTTATTTTCGTCCAGGATGATTTCGATAACCTACGGACGCTCTGTTACGACAGCACGGATGTCTACGTGGTCTGCTTTAGCGTCGTCTCTCCCGCTTCTTTTGCCAACGTCGCCTCCAGGTGAAAAGAAAATGAGAAAACCCAACTACCACCACGCGCTGGGTGGTGGAATCGTGTTTCACGCTGCCATTTTGTCTTGCTTTATTCCCTCCTTTTTCTTTGGATTCCTATTCAGCTCCATCTGACAACTTGTTTTTCTCTAACTTGTTCTTTTTCGTCTTGGATTCGGTCCAGATGGTTGCCGGAAATCCGCCGTCATTCGCCCGACACACCGGTCATCCTCGTCGGGACTCAAGCCGACCTAAGATCCGATGTCAAAGTCAGTTTCACTTCCTGTTTTTTTTTCTTTTCTTGTGTCTTATCTCTTGTTTAAAAAAAAAAACTTGAGAAAAAGAAAAAAAAAATGCCCACCCAACCAAAAAAAAAGAAAAAAGGGAAACGAAAATAATAATAAATGTTTTGGCCTCAAACCAGGTGTTGATAGAACTGGCTCGCTACGGAGAGAAACCGGTCGGTGAGCTGGAGGCCATCCGGCTAGCTGACAGACTGGGAGCTCGGACGTACGTTGAATCGTCTGCGCTGACTCAACGCAACCTGAAGGAAGTGTTCGACGAGGCCATCGTGGCGGCCTTGTCCAGCAACGAAGAATTGCGTCGATTGACAGCCGCTTCCTCGTCGGGACGGTCGAGAACGGGCAATCGGCTGCTCAATTCCATTCGCGAAAATTGGCGGCTGTCGCAATCGAGCGGATCGACGGAGCGCGGCGGGTTGTTGTTGCGCTGCTCGTTGCGACGCAGTAAAATGGCCGACAACAACATTAGCTCTTCTAAACAGCCGGCAAGCGGAGGAGCTAAAAAGAATCCCAACAAGAAAAACAAACCGTCGCTATGGAAACGGCTGCTCTGTTGCCAATGCTGTTGCGTTTCTTCGGCGTAAAATTTGGGCCATTTCATTCTCGTGATTCCAGCTACGGATGTGTTTGAGCTATTGGCCTGTTGCAAATGATTCTATGAATTTGTTTTTGATTTTTTTTTTTTTCGAAGATGGACTGTGATTCTTTTTTTCTTATCTCCAACCCACCGTCGGCCATTATTTCACTAGACACACACACAACGGCTTCGTTGCTTGGATGAACAATTGGTTAATACTCAAAAGCGACAAGCTTGATGCGCTGAAAAGAAAAATGATGACATTAATCGATTGGTTTACGAAGAGAATGTCCTTTTTTTATTTTTCTTTCTTTCCCATGTTTTTCTTTTCTTTGCTTGACGACAAAGAAAAAAGAGGTGTGTGTGTGTGTGTATGCTTTAGATTTGTTTGTTATGTGGTGTTTGATTGTCCACAATATTTGCAGGCCGGACCCGTGAGAAAAGTCTAGACAGAAAAGCATATGTGGGGGTTGGGGTTTTTTTTTCCTTTTTTCGGTGGGTGTAGGTGGGGGGGGAGTTTTTTCTGCCTACCCTTGGATTTATACATCGTGAGAGAAAAATGTAACGTCGCTTTCTCTGCGGGAGAGCTTGACAAAAAAAATATATATAATTTTCCACACACACACAAAAAAAGGGGGAGTTAAGTAATAGGCGCGATGATGCCATATCGTTTTGAAAAAATTGTCCACCGCTATCATTACCATTGGCTTTTTATAAATATGTCTTCTTCTTTCTCTGGTTCTATTTTCTTTTTATATAGTATATTAAGTGTATACACGCACCCGAATTTTGTATTAAAAAATGTATAGCAAATTTACGGATTTCTTTTGGCGCGATCATTCGAAAAAGGTTCCCTACACCCTATATTGTGTACAAAAACTTGTACATTTTGGCCTCGTTTTCTTTCTCTTTCTCTCTATGTGTTTGTTTAGTATATTTTGTGACCGTTGTTCTTGTTGATTGTATAGTTCTTCTTTCTCGACAATTCCATTGTCTACTAGAATTTCTTTCGACTGTGTGTGTGTGTGTGCGTGATGCACACACATCCGTTGTCTTTCTTTTCTCCTATTTTCTCTTTATTATTCACATTGTGACCTTCCCTATCCGCCGTCTTGCAGATAATTACACGATGAAAGTACGTACTACATCCACCGTGCACACACACATATTTAAACACACAAAAAAACGAAACGTGTTGATTGAATTTCTGTTGGCAACATTTTTAAGTTGCCTACCCCCAATTTCTTCTGCTTGGTTAGATGTTTAAATCTCATCTATTCAAGAAAAGAAAGAAAACAATGCACAAATTATTGGGGCACATAAAAAGGCAGCAAAAAGTAAGGCGACTCAGTTGAAGCGGAGGGTTGAAACTCGGCCAATATGCTGGACTAGATTCGGTTCGACGACAAAAGCTTGACGGCCAGATTGACGGGCGTAGAGGTAGAGGGCCGTGTCTTTAGCGTAGCCTCTTTTACAGGTGATGGATGACAAGAAAGCGGATGCCAGGTAGGCGGAAGTGTTGCTGAAGAGCATCGCCGGCGTGCAGCATTCGGTGGCCGCTAGTAAATTGTAAGCTGCAGCCGGACTGGCAAGACGGGCGAAGATCCATCGCTTGAATTGCAGCAAATGCGGACGACCGAGACATTCGGTCAACGCCATGAAATAAACAATCCACAACGAGTGTCGCCTCAATCGCAAACCGAGCACAACTTGAAGAAGAAAGACGGACAAGACGGACACGGCCATCCATTCGGCAATCCGCCACGGCTCCGGCTGCCAGTAATTTTGCAGTCGTTCGGGATGGTAAAGTTTGACGTAGAAGAAATCCTGATGGTCATCTGACCGACGCATTTTCAAATAGTCGATTAAGCGACGCGTGACGGGCAAAAGGTCGTCGAGCGGGACGGCGTCGTCTTCCAGCACGAGGATGTAATAAGTCCCGGATGACTGCCGTTTCTTGATGGATATCTGGTCGTGATAATGTCGACTAGCGTTCAAACAAAAGATGTAATCGTCCTTCTCTTTATCCATCAGATCGCCGTGGCTGATGGCCGGCTGGCCGTCACGACGGACCACCGGATAGATGGTTTGCAAGTCAAGAGCCTCTTGATGAAGTTGGGGATCCTCGGTCGACGTTACAAATCATGGCTCGAACGACCCCATCGTTTCCGTGGCCACCATTGTAGGCAGATAACAATTGATGAAGACGGGCCACTACGCGGCTCAAATAAAAATGGCCTTCCCGTCTCACTGTCACGATCGTCACCAGAAGAAACATTGGCCGTTCGTCCGCCTCATCATTAACGGCGCTCGTCATCACGTCGGACAAATAAGAAAGGACCGATGGATCATTTTCATCCGTTGATTCTGCCCCTCGATAATAGACGGAATAGCGCCACGTGCTGCACAAGACGGGCAGTACGATCAAAAAAGTCAGGACGTACAAGACCGTTAATCCAGCTGCTTCATATCTCATCTCCAGCTATTCCAACCACACTCGACTGAAACTAATTAAAAACGACAATTATAAGATTATTTTTCTTTCAGGAAGTAATGGCAGCGTAGAGTTGTTACCCGGTTCCGAAACGAACATCCAGCTGGCCGCCGATGGCGACGTGGCACTAAGAAAAAAAGAAAACGACAAAAAAGAATAGGATCCTTATCTCTTCGACTGATACACGGGTATTTTAAAAGACTGGTCGCTGGTATAGCTCGGTGAACGACGTTGTCGTATATCGTGACTAGCAACAAACAAGAAAATGGCCCCTTTTTTTTTTAAAGCCGATGTATTTTTATCAGAGTGTCGACACGAGGCGGTTATTTTTTATTTTTTTTTTTTGTTTCGAGATTCATGATAACGCACCATTCAAGTCCTTAATTCATTTAGAAACGCGATTTATTGGTCCTACTATGGTTTATTAAGCCGGCTTTTTTTTTATGATTTTACAGATAAACGAAGGGGCTCTTTCTATCCCTGGTGACTTTCTGCTAATTTCAGCTGACTGTTGGACATGTTTAAAAACAGCTACACAATTTTTTAGGTCGGGGCCAGCAGACGGAAATAGACGACAACGTCACGACTTCTTCCGCACTGCTCGGCAAACGCGAATCTTTTCCGTCTCTCGGCTGATCATTTGATTCGATCAATTATCGTCAACACTACGTCACTTATCAAGCTGTCTTTTTTGTTTCATTATATTCTAGACCTCATTCAATCCAACATCTTGATCAACCAGAGCGGCCCAGTTGGAACAGGTTCATCCATCAGTTGGTGAATCGAGACCGAGCGTGGCTAATGGCTGTCCTCCTCTTCCACTCCGTAATTATATTTGCCTACGTCATCCCTTTTCTTTCTTGCCCCTCTTTGTAATTCTAAAAAGGCTAACTACTAAATTAAAGTGCCGCTTCCTTACGGATTGAATTCATAACACAACACTTTCATCATCTATTTATTTTGCTCGTTTCATTTCCAACTTTCTATTTGATTTACTCAGAGCTATAAATTCTTATTCATTTAACCTCGAAATGTTCAACTGTCTGCCAAGCATAACACAGATGGCCTCTTTATGTTAACTGCTCCATTGTTTAAATTTCAATTCTTAAACAGCACCTGCCGTATTTTTTTAAATTCTTTTTTCGGGTAGCGACCAGCTGATCGGATGTTGCATACTTACCGGTATCTGAATGAATGGAATGTCTTGTCAAACAGTCTAATTTTAGTTTGGCCTTTAGAAATTTTCTTTTGAAATTTTCCGTTACGTAACATTCCTGATAGACAACAACTTTCCGCCCTTAAATCTTAGCGGGCTCTTGTTGGTAGATAACCGTTCTCTTCATCTATTATGTATTCTTTTTTACAAACATGCCGAGATGCAAGAGGATGACAAAAGGTAAACCAACACGAATGACGGGCTTCGTTCCATTAAGAAAAAAAGAAAAGAAAAAACAGGTTCCGTACAGATAGTACGTACATAGATAGAAGAGTCTATACACAAGCTTCTGCCCGCTCTTTGTTCTTTTGCTTCATAACCGCGATTGATATGTGCCCAGCAGTCTCAATATTGACCTGTCCTCAGGAGATTTTCCCCTTTTTTTTTTCTTTAAGGAAGTCGGTTCCGTCATAGGGGGAATCCATTAGCCGAAGCCAATGGCCTTTTCCCCGACCGTGGTCTTCCATTCACAATAAGAAGCCCCCAGAACGATGACACGTCTCTTATAAAAAACAAAACAAAAGGACGAAAATAAACGAAGGCAACTACGTATATACTAGAGAGCGGAGAAAACTTTGAAAATGGGTGATAAGCTTCTGCTGAATACACAATCAAGTCAAAAGGGTAAAAGAAGAGGGTGAAATAATGGGTTGTCGTTATCAGACTCTCCGTCCGTGTGTACCCATTACTGTCGACTCCGCCCTTGTCTGTGTGAAAGACGGTTTCCAATCAACAGCTGTGCCTCATGCAGAACTGCTTTACGAAAGAAAAAAAAACGAGGTCCTTGCTCTTTTTCTAGATTTATTCCCGCCTGAAGTCTCGTGAGCTCTCTGATCTTACACGCAGCAGCATTAAGGATTGATGATGAGCATGTACTTTGGATCCCATTTTTTTTTTCGTCCACGCTTATGATGGAAAAGCGCATTGTCCTGTCTCAAGTGGAAGATGATCACTAATATAAATATATTTAGAATGTAGTGAGTTTTTGCCTTTTGGGAGGGGTTCTGTCAAGATCATTGATCTGCTCTTCCGTCAGCTGTCGTTTTCTTATTCTCTCAAGGCTTCATCGTTTTTCACGATCGTTTTGCATTTATTCACGGCACGTCGGTCGGATACGTAAGGCATCGAAATTCGATTTCCCGTTCGGCTATAAAAAGAACAAGCTTCTTCGTCTCGATGCGCGTTTCCCAATCTGTGACAACACAACAAAATGCTTATCACCATTTTCCCACAATGTCCGCAGTGAGTTTTGCGTCAGGGGAGGGGGTGTTTATAGTGCTGCTACACAACATCTTTGTGTGACACATGCACACAAAAGAGTCGGTGGTTTCTGGTAGCCATTCGGATGATGTCACATCCTTTCTGTTGTTCACCACTGCTGCAACGTTCATGACACAAAGGCAATCCTCCCAGAACGCTGGGTGTGGCTGAAGAGCTATAGAAAGTCATTAGTTCCGGCGTTGATTTTGAAAAAAATCTGGAAACAAAAATGAATTGCCATTATCTGCAGTGGACCTGATCAAATATTTGGAGAATTGTATTAATTTTTTTGAAAAGAAATTTGATTTCAATCTGTACAGTAATTTCCGCTAGATGGCTGCACATTCTTCGATCTAATTTTGTACTTGCTACTTTTTATCAGGTAAAAAAAAGATTCATGGACGAACAAAAAGAAGAAAATGAACGTCAATTGTTTTGCTATCTCCTTCATACGCATATCAATAGCATATGGATAACTAAAAGCTTTTTTTTTTTTATGACGAAAGATGGAACGAATCCAACCGGCCAGCGGGAGAGCGTTTAGCCAGCATGATGATATATGCGCCAACTAAAAAAGAATGTATAAGAAAGACGGAATAGGTGGGCGCGGAACACGAACTCTCACGGGACGAAAATGGCCCGAGTCCACAATCTTTTGCATTTCGCAACGCTTTACTCTCTCCCGCGGACGGTTGTAATTTCCATTTGGCTGGAGGAGGTTCTTCTTCTTCAAACCAGAAGTACGAAGAAAAGAAGAAGAAGTTGAAGAGAGAAAAAAAAAGAAAACTAGACACGATTTTTTTGTTGATAAATTGTATTCAAAGATCGTGAAGATCTTTAATTTTTTGGCAGTGCGTTTGCATTATCACCACGAGGACGGTGCGGGAATGAGCGTGACATAGTTCAACACAACTTCCAGATTGGGTCCCAGTAATACATCTTCCCGAAAGAAAGAAAAAAAAAAGGAATATCCGAGCGGGAATTTTTTCCAATTCAAAGTTGGTGTGTCCAGGATAAATAAGCCGACACGAAATAACATTCGTCGCTATGCAGAGCACAAAGCGTTCAGACTTGTAAGGTAAAAAAAAAAAAAAAGTAAGAAAAATTCTTTTTCTTCTGTATGAACGGGAAAAATAGTTTGGAAAAAAGACAAGAATTTTTTATGTTGAAAATAAAACGAAAATCCTCCCGCATCTACTCGTCTTTAGCGTGCCAAATCGGTCATAAAAACAACAAAAAAAAGGAGAGGTGGTTATAGACAGAGCATTTGTACGCCATTTTGTCGATGACGCCATTCATTGCTCACGAAAATTCCGAAAAAAGAAGCTTAAATGTTGTTTTTCTTTTGGTCAGCTTGCAACGATATTCACGAACGAAAGAAGAAGTCTGGTCACGCATTAAAATACAATAGCTTTAAATAAAATGTTTCCCTTTGTTTTGTTTAACAGAATATTGAGAAATCCGAAAGGAGTGGCATCTGATGCATTAAACAATTTAAAAAAAGAAGAAAACAACAACGCGCAATGTCGTTGCGGCATTGGCAATCTGAAACCCCCGCACCCACCCACTAAACAGCAGTGAAGAGTGAACAGGTTGCACGCATCGTGTAGATTTACGACTGCGTGTTACAGCGGCGCGGGACTGACAGCAAAAATTTTTTTAAAGAGGAAAGTCCTATTAGATTTCTTTTTTCAAATTTCGGGTTTGTGACAAATGGAGGCGTCTGCGGGAAAGAAAGTTTTCTATTTTATTTTCAGCTTTTGTAAAACTGTAGTAGAGGATTGACAAAAGTATTATTCAAAGTTTGTTTTTCAATTGCCTACTTTTCTATTCAACTGAAGATGCACACGGCCGTTGCGGATATTCATGAATTGCTGAACTCAAGTGTCGGTTATTATTTTCTTTTGGTATTTCAGTACTATGGCAACCGAAAAAAGGTACGCAGAAGCAATCACGTAGGTTGCCAATAAACGATGATTTTCTTTTTTTATCTTGTCTTTTTAAATTCAATTTTTTTCGTAAAGCTTTTTTAAAAATTTATCTTCAACGCCATCTGTCAGGTTAATGTGTGACTACGACGGCCACCACATACGCGTAACTTCGATTGTTGCAGAAGTATGTATTATAGAATATCGAATACAAGTATATCCTGAGTATATCATAATATATCATTGTTAATATATGGATTTTTTGAAGCTGAAGGATAACCGAACGGAACCAATTGTTATGCATGAAAATGGCAGATGGTAACCAAACAACTATAAAATAGGGGTGATTGAATACTCCCCATGCTGACATGCTCCCTTTATTTCGTGCGTCCCTTTCTCTTTTTTTTTGTCTGTCTGTTACCTTTTCAATGGGACACACACAGACACAGTGTGGCGGGTGGGGGGAATTTTGGCGCCGCTTTCGTTCCCTAACAAGCGTCTGCAGTTGGCTCTAGGCTCGCTAGACTCACACTCACACAAAGGGACCGTAGCTAAGGCAACCAAACCAAGGGCAGAAGGGGAAGTGGAAAGTCTAGTGCAACAAAAACGCGTCGAAATGTCAATATGGCGAAAGCCAAGTTTCCAGGTAAACCTCCGAAAACGTCTCAAATTACTCGTTTTAGAGTAAGTTCCAACACTGTTGCAAGTGTCAGTGATTCCTCAAGATTCGCAGCACAACAGGCAGCTTACGGTTTGAAATTGTTCAATCAACATTTCGCAGCTGACGAAGAGGTAAGTTCGCTCCCGCCCTTTTGCTTCCTGTATTCTTACACCAGCGGCCTTGTAATATAACACTGTGATATAGTGGTGTAACCTTGGCCGCGTTTTTATTCTAGTCCAGCACAACTAAGTTACTATTGTTTATTTTCATTACAGGATAATGATGATTTTATTGGTTTCGAAAAAGTTGGCGAAAGCTTCAGACCACACTCCCAACCTGGAACTACGCAGACAAAACTACTTGGAACGTGTCACATAGTGAGTCGTAAACCTCCAGAAACTGTGTCTCGGGGTCCCAACTCAGATGTTTCACCAAATGTTGTGAATGTGCCTGCTTTACCGGTTGTGCTCACTCAAGATCAGACACAATTGGTCTCAAATCGAAGTTTGGATGATTTACCTCGGGATAAAACATCTTCAGTGAATTGGAAAAACAGTGAATTGTCATGTACTCAGCAACACGAAAAAGTTGCTGATGGTAAAAAGCTTGAGAAAAAGCTACAAGAAAAGTCATTGAAGCAAGTGCAGTCCTTAAAAGCTGTGTCTGCTCCCAAATTCTCTGTCTTTCCTAAGATTGTTAAAGAAGACCAAAATGGAAAAAGGGATTCCAGTGAAGAAAGTGAAAGATGTCACAAATCTCGGCTCAGTGTTACAAACAAAACCCAGTGTCAAGATGGAGAGGATAGTGCCGAGCAAGGTAAATTATACTGTTGACGTTATTCGTTATGAATTTATTTTTATACCTTAATTTGTACTACAGAGAAAAATCGAATCAAGAGAGAAATTGAAAGGTATACTACTATCATGACAAATGATGTAGTGGATCCAAAGCAGGCGGCTGTTGAAAAGAAGAAGAGTAGAAGGAAACGAAGTCCGTGTGGAGAGGTAGACAAAGCAGAAAAGCTTAGAGATAAAATTCAGCAGCTTCTTCGAAAACAATGGGAGTCCAGATTACAGCTTGTAGATGTCAAGACTGAAACCCAAGTTCCGCTGGAAAGGTGAGAATTTTATCGAGTTACAATCGGGTTTTTACTCAATTTTCGGTGTTGTCTTTCAGCAAAACGGAGACTCAAGAAAATCGTGCAAGCTCGCTGTCTGTATCTTCTTCATCATCATCATCATCATCAGAAGATGATCTCTTTTACAAGCGCAGAAGAATGAATAGCAACAGCAGTAGTAGCAGTAGCGCTCGAAAGAGTAAAATTATTCTTCGCAAGGCTCGCCTACAGTTGAATCAAAAACTATTGAAACAGTTGCGGCAGCCTTCCAGGTATAATCAAACTCTAATACGTTCCATGAAAATAATTAATTGTCATCATTTCTTGAATATACCAGGTTACAACAGTTGGTAGAACCAAAGCCTGAACCAGCGGAATCAAACAAAATCGTCCAACCTAGTTCGACGTCGATTCTTCGACCGGCTCAGCTGGTATTAAAAACAGCAACGAACCCAGTGCCACGCATCCCAGCGTTACCAAAGGAGCTGACGACTAAGTTGCCTAAAGTCCGAAATCCTTCGCCGGCCAAGTATGACGTTTGTAATCTTATTATCGGCAGCTCTTTGATGTCTAACCTTTTTCCACAAATAATCCTTACAGATCAAACTGCATCCAAAGGGCAAGCGAAACGACCGTTACCAATCCCTTGGGATGCGCATTTGTCATGGAACAAAGCGACAGTAAAGGAATACCAGGGACAGTCGTTTGCGGAGTCTGTGGGGCCGTTCGCCGCTACTCTTTTATTCTTCAGGCGCGCAAATTTGGCACCTTCAGTTGCGAGCCGTGCCGCAAATTTATCTCCCGTGTGCTTCGCGCCAGGATGCCTGTCAAGTGCGCGGTTGGCAGCGGCCACTGTATCCAGCCTCCAGTGCATCGATGGAATACTTCTTGTCCGCCCGAAGAAAAGCCAAGTATGCCAATTATTAATTGTGGTTCAAGGAGCACTCCACATTTCATAATTCCCATTCATCACTACGTTCGTCAGATGGTGAAGTGATGACGGCCCGCTGCAAAGCCTGCTGGCTGAAACTCGCCCTTACTGGATTTCAAATGCGAGAGGCTGATCATGACGATCTACGAAAGTTGCTTCCAACTTTTATGCAGGACGCAATTCCTTTAGCAATTGACCGTCCTACTGTCATACATTGGGCTCCTAATCGAGGGCAAATGATACGGATGAAGTCTAACTCTTCCTCAACTCCTAATGTAACATCATATCAAATTTCTTATTTCATTTATTCATTCTTATTCAAGTGAATTTATGAATAATTGAACCAGGTGCCTGCTACATCTACCTTACCTTCGGTTCCGGCTGCACCTAAAATAAAAAAGAAACCCAATGCATCGAAAAAAGGTAAATATTGATTGTTTATGCTTTTTGAGACAACGACACAAGTACCTGTGTACCTGGAACTGAACGATTCGCAGCCGCCTTCCTTACGACGTGCAACTAAACAGACGAGAAACGAATGTATTTCTGTCACACGAGCCCCACCTCGCCTTAGTAAATAAGATACTTAAGTGGGTGTAATTTGCAACACGTTGCTTTTTCTCAACTGAACAGCTGAGCATTGTCCTGGTTCTAGAACCAGAGAAAAAAACGGCGGCGGTGGTGGAGGCTCGACAGCGGAAATCCAGTCAGGACCCAGGGTGAAACACGTTTGTCGGAGCGCGATAGTCGCCCGCGCGCAACCTCGGGCGACGTTCGATGATGGAGATTCGGACCGTTCGGCTTCCAAGCAATGCGGTATGAGCATTCCGATTGAATAGAATATTTATGCAGTGAAATGATTGAGTATCTAATCCATTAGATGTACCGTGCGATTGCTGTTCTTTGCCAGATTCTGTGCCACTCAAACTCGCGACTTTCGACGTTGCACCGTTAGTATTTTGGTTTTGTTCCCATTCGTTTTGTTTGTAGATTATAAGATTGTTCTTGGACGGTTACAGGATATTGGCTAACGGATCTAGCGCTGCGAAGAATTCTTCGAAACTTCCCCGCTCAACGGACCGAAAAAACTCTTTGAGCTCCCCGGCCATGCCTCTAACCACTTCTCAGGGGGAGCGATCTCACGTCACCTTTCACGATGACGTCAAAATGGGCTCCAACCAACGCGTCGGACTCATGACTTCTGCTGTTCGGGCTTGGCAACAGCAGGATCAGTGCCGATCTAAAAATTCTCAAGTGAATTTCGCTCAAGTTAAATTTTTTATTGGGTTTTTAGTTTAATGTACCTGTGTTTCTTTGCAATGTGTCTAGTTTCGCTGCATGACATCCGGTTCGGCAGGACGTAAAGCAGCAAAGCCTTTACCCAAGGGTTTACTATTGCCGGATCTTTGGGAACACTACGATGCGGACCGCGTGTGGGATCAAGGATTCGCAATGTGTTGCTCTCGTCTTGGCATGACGTCACCCCTTTGTTTCCTGTGTGGCAGCTCAGGAAGAAATGAACTAGTCTCCTGTTCCAGTTGCTGTGAATGTTTTCACCCCTTTTGCGTAGCGGATAGCGCTCCATTGTCCGATTCCGTTCGTCCGGATTGCCACCACTGGGACAGGGAAGCTATGGCAGGTCGAATTCATGAAGACGGAATCGAATCGCGCTGTATTGTGGAAAAAGGCGAGACAGCTATGTCAGCCGTCATCAATACTCCTGGAGCACCTTGGATCTGCTTGAATTGTGTTGTGTGCCAAATTTGCAGTTCAAGTTCCGGACAAAGGATGGTTTGTTCTAGCTGTTCTCATGCCTATCACTGGTCCTGTCTCGGACCAGCTCATCCATCTAGCAAAAGGAAGCGAAGAGCCAAATGGCAGTGCTTCGCGTGTTCTCGAGTGGAGGTTTGCACAACAGCGTCCTGTAGCTTTCACTCATAACATTTTAAATTCATCTTTTGTTGTTTTTAATTGTAGGAAAAATTCTGCCCGTTATGCTTCAAATGTCACACAAGTCGCCAAATGAAGATGGAGTGTAATTGCTGTGGAACGTGGATTCATGCAGAATGCGAAGAACTTTCTGATGAAGATTTCCGCTTCCTTTGCACGACAACAAATGTTGAATATGTCTGCAGCCTTTGCTCTCCAGACAAAAACTGGAAAAATGATTTGCTTCGCTGTGCTAATGGAATGCTTCGTGAAGCTCTAGCAAAAATTGCTGACATGCAAACAACGTCGTCCTCGAATATATTCGAAGCCATTAACGATAAAGTGATACGGAATGAATATCGAGATTGTGCTGAATTCTGCACGGATATCCGCCAGCTTGCCGACAAACTAAGCTTGACCGAGTCCACCATTTTTTCTCTTATACCCTGGATGGAATCTAAACAAAGGCAAATAGTTCCACGACAAAAAATCTCCATTACGGCCAAGGTATGCAACACTAACAACAGGGCGATAATGATGTGAATAATACTGATGTCTTAATTTCAGGTGGAATACGATGCGGAATCCGACATTCGTTTATGCGCTTTATGTCACGGGCGAGGGGAAGGTGCAGCAGCTGCGGAGGGCCGTCTCTTGTACTGTGGCAGTGATATATGGTGTCATATCAATTGTGCTCTATGGTCCAACGAAGTCTTTGAAGAAGTGGATGGGGCGCTTCAGAATGTTTTTGATGCTCTTGCTAGAGGTAGTGGCTCTCGTTGCAAACATTGCCATGCCAAAGGAGCAACAGTGAACTGTTGCGTCCGTGGATGTCAAGTCTCTTTGCATTTTCCGTGCTGTTTGCAACCAGAAACGGAAGTAACTCTGCTTGAAGGCAAGCGTCTTATTTGCAGCCATCATGCAAAGGAACAATCTAGTAAAAACCTTGTCGCCCATCCACCAAACTTTGAAGTGGCTCGTTGCGTCTATGTTGATCTGGGGGCTGAATCAAAACGGATCAAACCTTGCACTCCCCGTGATATTCGAGTTGTCATTGGATCTCTGTCCATCTCATCTATAGGGCAGCTCCGGACTGACGTTTCAGGTGAAAACTCGGCATTGACGCCGGTCGGTTTCGAATGTCAACGGAGATACTGGTCTGTCAAAGAGCCATGGAAAGTTGTATCTTACACCTTGAGGACAATTTACATCCCTGGTAAGTTCAGAAGGAAATAATGGAAATCTTGGACACATCTGGAAGCTCTTTTTCTTTTGTCTTTAGGTTCAATTGACGGAAAAGATTTGGAAACCAACGTTACCGTGAGCCATGAAGAAGAAGACGTCATTATGGCAGAATCGGGCTTGAATTTGGCTGAACTCGATACTCAAGACGATCGTGAATTAATCCATATGGTCTTGGAAGATGCTAATTTCGAGCAGGAGCTGGAAGGTGGACCTAACGCAAGTGTGGCAATGAGTGGAACGCCTAACGAATTAAGAGATTCTGGCTTCTACTCTGACGCTGGGGAACTATCGCCTAGTCCTACGGAAGACAACGCACTCGAGGCGTGGCTAGCCGATCCGGAACATGCTGTTATCTTCCTTGATTCCGCTTTGCTGGCTTCACTTGACATAGAATCTGACACTACTGCTCCAAAGCCTTCAACGTTTTCTGGCGCTGCGGTAGACGAAACACGTACTCTGCCGAGCAACAATTACCCACAGTTACCTGAAGTGAATACTCCTCCCAAAAGGAATTTGAGAAATAGGCGTCTGAGTTACACGCAATGGAGAAAGATGCGATTACAAAATCGCAATGAGAAGCGGATTAATGTGCCGGCGTGAGTACAATGACAATTGTTGCTTTACACATCTCTTAGTTACTGAATTTACAAAATCGTTTTAGGACTGTCAAATCTTCCAGCATTCCAACTGGAGAACGACCATCAAATTTAGATTGGAATGGCAATGAATCTGAATGGAATAGCGTGAATAGCAATAACTTGTTAGCTAGCATCAAAGTATCGCCTTTATCTCATAACGATGTTCTGAAGAAAGTGAATTCGGACGTTCCATGGCACAGGAAAGGCTCGCCAGGCAACATCCTTCAGCTAGATGGAGCAGCTGATTCTTCCGATACTGAACCGGAGAAAACAGTTGTTGTGAAACAAGAAAACATGGTCGTTGAGGAACCAGTGAAATGCCGCCGCTGTCGGCGGTCCTATCGAACATTGCAGAGTTTCAATAAGCACGTGGAAAGTTGCGTTGAAATGCTGAGTAGTAGTAGCGACGGTGAAGAGGAAAGTGAAGAAGACATCATCCCAGTGAAACCGAAACTAGAACCAGTGGAACACGATCCTCATATTTCGATCCCTATTCAATTTCAAGCTAAAGAAGAACCAATGGATCATGTAACAGAGGCAGAGGTCATTCAGTCTCAGCCGGAAAACGATCCAATTCAAGTCCCTGTCGTCAATTCCTCCTCTCAGGGCCAAAAGCCCATCGAACCCACAAAATCCATGAATCAGTCGGTGCCTTCAAAACCTCCAGGAAACGTCAAACCTCGATACCAAAAACGACGCTTCCGGCCTGTTGTCAACGCCATCCCTCCTAGAACGCTGGCAATCCGACAACCTCATCCACCCGCTCCTACCGGACTGCAGAATGTCCGTTTCACCGTACCAGCTCCATCACCAATACCGGCATCCTATCAGATGGCACTTCAATCTCCTCCTCCGCCAGTATTGTACGTCACACGACCAGAACTGAACCCTACCAATTCAGGTGTGCAGTGTGGCTTCATCTCACAACCTACACTGAATGTGCCGCAGCAACATTACATCATTATGCCGCCATCAATGGAGCAGGCGTTCGTACAAGCTAATTCCATACCCTCATTATCCTCTTCCGGCTTGACCTTGACTCAGCAAACGTCAAGTCCCGTGGTGCAATACTTGGGAGCAATACCGTCACACATGTTGTCTACTCTAGGGATTATGACGACTAACGTGGGTGTTACCAACTACACCACCATTCCCTCTCTTTCTACCCTTTTGCAGAATCAACATGTACAAGTCCCGTGGGAAACATCTAATCAGATCGTCATCCTCCCCCAACAATCTTTAGTTTCATTTAATTTACCTTCGGTATCGCTGCAACCTGCCTCTCAGTTATCACCTTCCATTGCAACCATACAGCTGAGTCCAGCGGTAGCCAAGGATACAAAGCCGCCATCGGTAAAGAAGACTATATCTCCGAAAATAGCCAATGAAACTACTGCTAAGCCCGTCGTCAATATAATTGAACCTAAAGAATCAATTCCTACGCAAGAAACCGCCAAAAAAGAAAATTCTAAAGCTCTTGACGAACTGGACGTATTGAAAGAGGTTGAAAAGAGGCCTGATCTTTCCTTAAATAATAACATTGTAGGAGAGGTTCCGGCTGTAGATGGGAAACCTCCTAAACCGACTTATAGCTATCGTTCAGCTATGGGAGGTAAGAAACCTGCGCGAATAATTACATCTGTGGGAAATGAAGCTAAAGAGGACCCACCATTAATTGTCCAGCAGCTGAAAGTGGTGGCCCATCCTAGCGCACCTGAAAAAGCAACTCGTACTTTTCATTTAAAAGCTTCTAGCGAACAACAAGAGCGCCTCTCAATTACGGAGGCAATGGTAGAAATGGTAGCTTCTCAAATGACTGAAGCGACACCAGAATTGCCAAACAAACTTACTGATATCAGCGACGTCTTTGCAACGCCACCTGCGTCCTCCGAACCGCCAATTCTTCCATCCGACATGGATGCTGAACCTGTATCTTGGCCCGTTATTGACTCGACTCTGCCGGCCGAAGATGTACAACAGAAATCGGCCCCAGAAAATGGAACAAAGAAAGAAGCCCACATTGTTTACGAACTCGTTTCAGACGATGGTTTCTACGCCCGATCCAACTCCCTTTCGGCCGTTTGGCAGAAGCTGTTGGACGCTGTCCAAGATGCCCGATTAGCTTTGAAGATGGAACCACTTTATAGTGGATGTACGAAGAGTATCGATGAACGCAATCTCCATCTAACTGGCCTACACCATCACGCTGTCATCAATCTGTTGGAGCAGTTACCCAACGCAGATCAATTCCCTGGCTACACCTTCCGTTATCGTGCCAACAGGGATCGTGAATCGGTTGAGAAATTGATCACTGGCTCCACTTTTGGTTGCGTCCGGGCAGCTCCATTCGACGGGAGATTGCCATACGATATGTTTGGCTGGTTGGCCTCTCAATATCGATCCAGGCCTCAGCTGTCAGTCAGGGCTGCTGCCGATCAAGACGCTCAACAGCCAGCTGCTGGACGTCGTGTCACTAACTTTGAGTTATTGCCCATGACGGTCCGTTTCAAGCATTTACGCCAAGTGG
Source organism: Daphnia magna (assembly GCF_020631705.1). Lineage (NCBI taxonomy): Eukaryota > Metazoa > Arthropoda > Branchiopoda > Diplostraca > Daphniidae > Daphnia > Daphnia magna. The sequence continues at coordinate 2,311,315 of NC_059189.1, read as the reverse complement.
CCAAGACTTCTGTTGGTGTTTATCGATCACATATCCACGGTCGCGGATTATTCTGCAAACGAGACATTGAGGTAAAAAGACTTGATCAAAGCAAAAATCCTTTTTTAAATTGAAAAATCTTCTTGTGCGATTTATAGTGTGGTGAAATGGTGGTTGAGTATGCTGGGCAGGTTATTCGGTCCGTGTTGTGCGATAAAAGAGAGAAAGAATACGAGGCGAAAGGGATGGGCTGCTACATGTTTCGAATTGATGAGCAAACAGTGGTGGACGCCACAGTTCATGGCAATGCAGCCCGGTTCATCAATCACTCGTGCGAGGTATGTGTAGCTATTTTGTATTGTGTAGAGCTGCTTAATCCTCTCTAACGTCGAAATGGTCTTTTCTTGTTTCTGAAGCCCAACTGCTACTCTAGAATTGTGGACATATTTGGCAAGAAACACATTATCATATTTGCCTTGAGGCGTATCCAGCGCGGAGAAGAGTTGACGTACGACTACAAATTTCCGTTGGAAGATGTCAAGATTCGTTGCACCTGTGGCTCGCGCAAGTGCCGGAAATACCTTAACTGATTGTGGTGCCCGCTGAACCACAACGGGAATCGGTCAGTCCCGACCCCTAGATGGCAGCTCCAAGTGCTTAGCGGCGTCTTTGAGAGGGGGAGAAACGAGTCGGAGGCAATTTTTCCTTTGCTTTTTATCTCTTTATCTCGTTTCGATGGGGAAAAAAATGCCATCCGCATTCTGCCCTCTGCCTCTCATTTCTTCTCTCTTCTTAAAAATTATATCTAATCCTCCCACATAAAAGAAAAGCATTTTTTTTTTTTTAGAAAGAAGAAAAACGTAAAAATGATTTTTTAACAGCTTTTTAAACTCGTGTCTTTGTTCTATGTATGGATCGTTTCTTTCGGATTCAGGTTTATACCGGTGGAGCCCAATTTGAATTAACGATTATGATGGATGATTACAATAGTCAAATTGGGAGCGTGCGTGGAAACGAAAACGACAACAATGAAAGAAACGTGTGTGACATCCAATGTAAAAACTTATCTCTTGTTTCTCCCCGACCTCCCGATTTAAACAAAAATTGCGTGTGCGTGAATTTTTCAGTGAAAAAAAAAAAAGAAGGGAAACTCACAGCCTTTTTTATAAAAGTAGAAATTCTGTGGCTAATTGTGATATTAGAAGACGAAGAAGCAAACGACATTGAAGTGTGATTGTGTGCATGCGTGTTAATGTACTAGAGAAAGTGTGCCCGCGTTCAAGGTGATTAGGGTGGGGATAGAATTGTTTTGGCAATGGGATGAAAAAAATAGTGGAAAGTGATCTACGTAGTTTTTAATCAGCGTCACAATTTTCGTGAAGCCTTATTTCTTAAAAAAAAGCAAAACATAAAAACAAAAAAAAAACATGCAGCTCGTTATTAAAATACTGTCGCTTTGATTATCTCTCTATGCTCGATAGTTCAAAAAGGAAATCATCACAAACAAGCATAATACCCACAATGCTTTTATGTCATTTTAACCTTTTTTCCTTCGTTTTTATTTTTCTCTTAAAGCTGAAACGACGCAAATTCTTTTAAATCGTGTGTGCTTTGTTTGAACCCATATTATTTGTATCCCCCTTTTTTTTCAGAAAGCCTGAGCAAAGGTGTATTATTTCGATTTTTATCTTTGTCTACCAAACTCAACAAAAAAAAAATCAGCTTTATAGATTTTAGTTTAAAGAAAAATAAATTGATTGGTGTCTTTAAAAAAATAATCGCATTTATTTTCATTTTGGTTTTCTAGCAGCCGACAATAGTTGAACAGCTGATGGCGCCATTAAAAAAACATAAACAAATTTCCGAAAAGAAATATTTCCTTAAATACAGAAATGTCATGTCAAACAATTAAAAGAATTTATCTCATTTGTTTTTTTGTTAGGAAAAAAAACATACTTAGTAAAAAAACAAAAAAACAAACATAACTTTTCATAACCGGATGTCGATGGGTAATAATAAGATCAAATGCAACGTCGTTGGGCCACGCGCGAAACAAAACACACACGTCTTGACCCAGGGGTTCGGCAGGTTCTTTCTTTTGATAGTGTCGAACAGACACGCCACAAACTCGTGTATACAAATATATTTAAGACATCCGTGTTCACCGACCGTTGATGAAACGATACACAAACTGCATAAGTAGTGAACTAAAAGTTCTAGAACACGAAAAAAGGATGGTCACTTGTGATGACTTGTTTTTAGTTCAAGTGCTCCCAGACATGTGAGATTTCGTCCATTTCCTTCAGCACGTCGTGGCCCATAATTATCGTCAGGTACGTGCAGTTTTTTGTTGTAAACTAAATGACCATCTCTGGAAAACCTCCTCGTGTTATTGCTAATGACGCCATAGCTATTTTTTCCCTTTTTGATTCTTTTGTCGAACCACGTCAGCCATTTTTTTTTTCTACTTGCCTTTTCGTTGATTTGTTGCCGACTCTCGAACGTTTTTTTCCCCTCTTCCTATTCGGGATGATGGAAAACGTGTTTGTTACATGTCATTTTTTTCACGCTGTATTCCATACATCAGATGACTTACTAGATGTCATTAATTCTCGATTTAAAGACGTATATAAAATGTGATTTGTGAAGCAATGAAATAATGTCCAGATGAGGGTTGTAGGTGTCCACGAGGCCGTAAAGCAAACAGAATTTCCACGTCTCTTTTAATCTAACCATATGTTGCCATAGTGTCGTCCAGTCACTTGGCTGTTGCGTGCGTCGTATATTATTATTACTTCTCTTTTGTGTATGTACCAAGCTGTCGGCTATTTACTTATTTGCTTGAATGTGAGTCAGAAATGAGGGTAGCCAAGATGAACGCGTATATCTCCACCGGCCATTTTCAAATATTTGCCTCTGATTGTATCCTACACGTATTGCACTTGGTTTATCATTTGTTTGCACAGTTGTGCTGCATGACGCTCTGTTCGTGCGTTAGTCTTTTGTTGTCTTACGCTCTTGGCGCCATTTTCTCCTGCAGAGTCATCTGATCCATTTAGACCCCCGATCTGTTAATTGCTTTTTTCACTGATTTATCGTCTCAGCGGTAACTGCAGTCGACATAAATTTCATAATCTTGTTATCCGATTATTGGTCGTCGAAAAAAAAAAAAGAATTAACCGCTGATTTTTCTCTCACAATTTTTTTTATTTCCAAGGCGATTATTGGTTCTCTTTTTATCCGTAACTGTGGGGGGCCTTAGAAGATGAGACGGAAATCGGAAACCTTTGACGTCCATCAGTAAGTCAATAGCTCAAGTTAATCAATCCTCAAAGCCTCGTCACTCAGAAATTGTCTAAAGGTTTTTTCGTCCGTGTTATAGAAGAATAGGATTTATTGAATATTATAATCTCTTTCCTGACGAGCGAGCACTCCGTGATGCGTATCTTGATTTCTCCGACCATTTCTGTTGCATATACAGCCCATGCGCAGATATGGATTCAATTTCGATGATGATGGCGTGTGTTGGATATAGAGCTACCGGCCGGCTGCTGCTGGAAAACTGAAACTTCAGCATCCCTTTTTGAGCTGTATGTGTAAGAGCGTCGTCTCTCCCCCTCCATCCACCCACTACTACATCTGTATGTAAATGAAGTATGTGTGCTGTATATTATTAAGTTAAGTGAACTTGTCGTGGGTTAGGGGTGTTTTTCGGAAGGGGACTGCGTCCAGGGTTTGTGGCACAGCTTTATATTTTTGGTTGGGAAAAAGAAATAGGAAAATGTGAAAAGACGATGAATTCGTGCCAGTTCCGTGTGACTGAGCATTTGGCCACTTAATCCCAAAGCTCGAAAAAGTTTTCCAACTCCCCCCCTCCTTTCCATCCAAAAACCCTGCAGCACATCGGTCTTCTTTTCTTTCCATTTCGCTTTGGCTATCAGCACCAAAAAGAGTCAAAAGCTCCTTTTTGAAATAAAAACGACCAGAAAAAATTTGAAATTGTCTTCAATCTTACAGCCCCCCCACTTAAAAAGATTTTTTTTATTTTATTTTTTTTTCAAATCCGAAAACAGAAAATGTCGCATCCTCGTTCGAAAGTAATCCCCGTTGCTTGGTAATTCAGCACGCACGCCCTTCTTTTAGAACTCTCAGATCAAAGCTTTTAGCACGACTGGGATAAAATCCTTTTCCCGACAAACTTAGCACACACACACACACGTATGGATAGCGATAGAATAGAGTGGGTAGAACTTAAGCAAGAGAGAGAGAGAGACCCTCTTAGTCACCTTTTTTTTCCTTCTTGCCCGCTTTTATGATCATTTTCATATTTGTGAGATGGATCCATATATCCAGAAAGGGAAAAACACCCGGAACTGCGTTGGGTGACGGAACAGCGACAGCAGCTACGAAAATAATAAGCCCAACATTGTGGTGTATATAGGGCCAGATGGCCTCCCCCCCCCCCCCCCCTCTTTGGGTCCATCCATCTACATCCATCGTACATTCATTTATATTCCCCGCAACTACGTGGTAGATATAAACTAGGCACTTTTAACCGCCAACACATAGTTTTCTAGCTTTTTTTTTTTTTTTTTCCAGGGGGTTTCTTAATGGAACTTGTGATGAGACCTGTGCGGGTCTTAAGAGCAAAAATAAAAGGAGCTATATAGCTTTCACGAGCAAGCCTCTTTGGGATGATGGAAACCCCCCCTCTCTCTCTCTGAAAAGCTCACGTAGATAAATCAACGCCCGGCTCATTTTTCTGGGTCTGTTACTTCTTTTTTAATGGAGGAGACGCATAGTGAAATTATTCAAAAAATAAAATCTTCTTTTTTTCCGCTGCCCGCGTCTTTTCTTGTCTCCATTGGTCGTCGTGTTGTTTCACTTTTTGTTGTGTCGCTGGATCTTTCAGCTGAGGTCATTTTCAAGAGCTCACGATATCATGGAGTCACGCTTCACACACAACGAGAAAGAACAACAACTCGTCGTGTGCTCTGTTGTTATTCTTTGATGCACAGCTTTTTCTTTTTGTCGGATGTTTTTTTTTTTTTTTTTAAAGACTCGGGCGTTCCATCAAAACTGAAGAAACGTTTTCTTTTTTCCCAAAAAAAAAAAGGGAACGTCAAGGAAATGTCGAAAACATTTCCCGTGCGCTTTCAACAACAATAGCTTTGGGGTTGTGATATTGTTATTACATGTGGTCGGATAAAAGGTGTAGGCAAATCCATGATACCAATAATTCTGAAATTGTTATGCAGTAAAAAGAGAAAAACGAAATTCTTTTTTAAGGCGATGCCTTTTTCCCTTTTTTTTTTTTTTTTAAAGATGATAACTATTTAAAAAAAGTAATTCCGTGAAAATCGAACAGGTGTGTAGGAAAAGGGGATTTCTTTTAAAAGGGGCTGAGCACATTGGTTTTCTCTTTCGTTTAAAAGAAGAAGAAAAAGTTAGTTTGGTAAAAGGCGTTCACACGAAGAAACACCCTGTAACCCCATTTCGACTCTTATGTGTGTGGAACATGTGTTGCTTCAGCCAAAAAACTTTTTTTTTTATTATTGTGTTTTGTGATTTAGCTTTGAGCTTTCGCTTTTGATCCCTTTTTTGGATGTCTCCCCCTCTACTCTTTTCGATTGTGAACCGTATGTGTAACACACGCGCTCCGGTATCACCCGATCTGGAACAAATTAGATATAAGTGGTTATATCATCGGGCTGCTGTACACGGGCAAAACCTCTTTTTTTCTCTCTCTTTCTAAACATCTAAACAGATCGGTAAGGGGGGAGAAATACGAGATACGAACTGTGTACAACTCAAAACCTATAATAAAGCGCCGAACAACTTTTTTGATGCCAATCTTTTTCTTTTTTTTTTTGCTTTGAAAGGAGATAGAGCAAAGGAGACGCCCTAAATATCCTATAGCACAAAGAGATAGAGGGCTACCCTAACTCTAATCATCACGGTTCAATCCATTTAGACGGGAGCACAGTGTGTTCATTGAGCCCGCAGATATATCCTGTCTAGCTTAACTACTGTACACACTAAATATCCGCCAGACATTTTTTCTTGTTCAATTTTTTTGTTGTTGCTTAACCCCCTCATCATCTTTATTCAAAAAAAATAAAAAAGCGGCTCCGGGACAACTGACAATCAACGCTTACAGCATCCCCCCTCTCCCTCGTTTGCGATTCGCTATCATCGCTTAGCCTCGCTTCATTTCATTTGATTGAACCTCAAATCCAGCCAATCGCTACGCAGCAACGTTCACGGTCTCTTTAAATATCTGTCTCTACCCTCCTTGCGCTGGACTACTTTACGACTGATTTATACAGTAAATATATTCGTTTTCTCCCTCTTCTTTCGCTGTTCCCGACAGAAAGTTAAGGCGAAATTGGGGAGGGGGGGGGGAGCAAAAGAAGAACACGAGATTGGATTATTGGCTGGAATGATGAGACCCACCCTTGCGCAGAAGAAGAAGAAGAAGGGGGAGAATAAAAATCGTATTGCGTCTAAAAGGAAATGAGAGTGGCGTGTTCATTCTCCATATTGCCAATTCCACCACAATTCACAGTGGTTCGTCCGACCAATATAGCACTGAAAAAAAAAGAAACGATTTCCCTATAAGGTTTTTGGGTTTTCTCTCTCTCTCCTCCATCCTTTATAGGCATTTTATACGACAATTCAAACGGCTTGTACTCGTCCCATATTATACGGACGACTAACATGGACCGTGTTCGCCATAGTGTAATTACATCTGGCATATCCACAGCTGAATGTAATAATATAAAGAGGAGACCCTATTTTTTTCTTCTTTCCCTTTCCTGTATACATTTTGTTTTCTTCTTCTTTTATGTACGTGTATCCTGTCCGCATGAATAGGTGATTTATCACGCCGTAGGCTTTATATATCAATCCATATAGACACACACACACACACACAGCCATGTGGGAAATAAAAACGGAAAAGAAAGGGATTTTTTTTTTTTTGTTATTATTTTTATTTCTGAAACTGGGAATAAAAATCTTAAAAAAGACCCCCCTCCCTTTCGTTCTTTTTCTTGCCCATTTTTTTGTTTATGGATATAAATATCTAAAGCAAAACGAAAGAGGAACACGCATTTATCTATTGTTCACAAAGCTTTTACACGTATCAAATGCCACTCTCAAAAAACTATATTTCCAACTTGTTTTTTTATTATTGTTGTTTGTTGTTCGCTTTTTTTTAATAGTCTACTCTAGTCGTGTGTTTAGATGCCCGTCAGCACAGGGTTTCTTTTTAAATCCTATTGTTTTGTTTTCTGTTGGGATTGGAGTTGACGGGCCGACACTATCAAAGTAAACCACGAAGAGAGGAAGTCGGCGAGTAGCGACCCATTGTTTATGTTTCATCAGTTCTTTTTTTTTTTTTACCTTTTTGATGCTTGTCGTAGATACTGCACAACTCTACACACACTCGTGAAGGCTTTTCTTATTTTTTAAAAGACACATCAAACGTCTCTGTTTGTTAGAAGGTCTACATAGCGTGGGTTATTATAGACACAAGAAGATAGAGCTATGGGGAAATATCATTGGCAGATAAAGAGAATAGAACTAAAGAGCCACGGGTTGAGTTAACAAAGCGAGAGCTTCTTATCTCTGTGTGTGTGTGTGGGGGGAACAAGCAGTTTGAAGAAGAAGAAAAAAAAAAGGCATTTTTTTTTTTTTTTCCAACCTTAAAAGCTGTTTGCTACTCCTGAGAAATGTTTGTTTGAGGGGGAGAGAGAGAGAAAGATAACGAAAAAAAAAAAACCAAGTCAGGAAAAAGAGTCATTTCTTCATTGTCGGCCCTTGTCAAGTCGACCTCTAAGAAGCAAAAGTCTTTACTGATAAGTTAAACGCGCGCCGGCCTTTTTCCCCGGCCGTGTATAGTCTTTACCTGAACTGGCTTTTAGCCTACCAACAGCAGCCACCCTCCACAAAATGAAGACGTTAGTACAGACGGTGGGGGGAGGAAGTTTACAGGTACACACAACCGAATGTGTTGAGAGCGCTTCTCTCATTGTAGCCGGTTGATAACACATTTTTATTTTTTTTTTACGGAAAGGTTTTTGTTCCGTTTTTTTTAAATTAGAAACCACAAAGCAACAACACGTTGGGGTAGTTTTAAGTGTAGCACGGCAGAATATTGGGGCATTTTTTAGGCTCCATCTAATTTCCGTTTGTTTTCTCTAACAAAAAAAAGGGGGGGGGAAAGAAATCGAGTCGGTGTTTTGACCGCATTACTCAAATTGGACAAAGAGCATCCCACCCAATCAGAAAAGAAAAAACAACAATCTTTTTAAAAGGCAAAAGAAAAGAGGGGCATTTTTCACGCCATTTGCGTATACGAACGACTGGCAGACTGAAAAATGGCCTTTGCGTTCAGGACGTGATCGTCGGGGGTCCCTTTTTTTGTTTTTCTCAGCGTCTTTTGTTTTGAGCATTTCTCTCTCTTGTCTTTCTTTTTTCGGACAGATACACCACAAGGAATTTTTCCCCGTCGCCTAGAAAGAAAAAAAATGTTTAGTTTACCAAAAACAATGGGTAAATATACGTACCCGATACTACACGTACGCCTTTCGATGTTTTCATTTCATTTTTTTGTTGACATTGATAAATTTAACACAATGCGCGTTTTTCTACTAGGATATGAGATAGGGCCTTTTTTTCGCCGTTTTCTTACGTTCAAAAAATAAAATGTCGCTGAAGTTTATTATTATTGGAAGGAGAAAAGACAGCCGTTCAATGCAAACAACGTGCCGTTTTGCATATTTCACGCGTCACGTCGCCAACAGGCAAAAAGAAAAGGACACAGCAATGTAAGGAAAATCGTTATTATCGATGAATGTGCTGTGTCGTATAGCCGAAAAGACAAACTTTTCTTTCGTGGAAATTCATAGTCATCGTTCGGACGTAGAATTGTTTGAGAAAAAAAAGGAGAAATGTATAAATAACAGTCGAATATTTATATTTTAGTTGTATCATTCCTTTGTATATTTCTCTCGTTTTTAAACAGCCAACCCCACAATCACCGAGCTTAGATAATCTTTTATTCATAATAGAGAGCCCAAACAGTTGCGTCGAAGGGGGATATACGCAGACAGGGTTGTAAGGAACTGTTTAATTAACATAAAGAGAGGGATATATGGCTGTGGTCTTGTCTTGTTTCTTTAAATCCCTTCTTTTCCTACACCTTCTCCATTCTTTCACAAGATCTAAATGCCCAGTTTTTTCTAGCTTCTTTCTTTCTTTCTTTTTTCAAATAGCCCCCCTCTCCCAAAATATGCCTAGTAATGAGGCCAATAACATTGACGTCTTACTGTCAGGAATCCTCCAAGTCCGACTTAAGTCGAATTGTTGGGGGTCCCCTGCAAAGCACAGGTACACATCACAGAGAAATCCGCCCAACTTTTGTGTGTTGTTTTGGTCGGCCATCTCATTGATGCCCGTCATCTTTTCTTTCTTTTTTTTTTGTGTTTTTGTACGTAGGCCTAAACATAATAGATTCTTTCTGTTTTCTACTAGGAGGAGATGAAGTGGAGGGCGCGCGGAGAAACAATCTATTCACATCGATCTCCACTCGATCATCAAACAGAAAATGCGATAGAAATGCATGGCAAGAAAGGACCCCCCTTCAATAGTTGGACACAACCACCACCACCGCCCCGACACAATAACATGTGCACTGACATGTACAAGGCTAAAAGAAAAAGGTAAGTCTGACCAACTTGCGTTGCGCATGATCGAGCGTACAACTAAATAGAATGTCATACTTTTTTTTTTTCTGTGTGTGTGTGTGTGTGTGTGTGTGAGTATTGTTATGAATACTACCGACTGGGCGGTAGTTTAAAAAACATTGGGGTGGAGGGAGATGATACCGACATTTTCCGTGTCTAACATCTATAACATTCACCGTTTCTATTCATTTGGCGGGGGAAGATAATCTTTTATACGTGTGCGAGCAACTATTATTAGAACGCATCTTTCTATAGAGGCGGATTGCGTGGGGTAACACGACGTGTCAGTTTGTATGAATATCCAACAGTTGTCACATCTCTAGAAATGTGTGTTACAGCCTTTTTTTTTTCTTCTTTTGTCAATGTCTCCTACCCCCGTGTTACCTCGAAAAAAAAAAAAAACCCGAATGATGACGGCCAAAGTATTTTTATTTTCAAGTTGTTGAAAATGTACATATCTTTTTTTATTCTTCTTCTTCACTGTCCACTAAAAAGCAAAAATATTATTATTATTATTATTTTCCCTATCCAATGGGGGTAGGAAAGGATAAAGATTTTTGAAGATGTACGTACACTTTTGTGTTGGGTAACCTGACGACAAAAGAAGAAATGTCCTCAAAGATGTTTCTTTTAAGAGAGAAAAAAAAGGGATGCGGGGAAAATTTTTTTTTCCGGAATCAGGAAGATAAAGTCCTCAAGAGTCGCGGTAGGCGCACGTCGAGAGCTCCCACGAAGACATCAACAAAGTTATTTCATCATTTTTTTTCTTTTTCTTCCTCCGTTGCCCCTCTTGAATCTTCCCCCCTCCACACACATTTCTAGTTTCCTTCTTTCTGACCTCCCTGAATGCGTTCCTCTATTTTTTTCCGACATTATCTACGGAATAGAAATCCCGCTGTGTGGCCACATTTCGACAAGTCAAAAAGGTTCGTACCTTTAATGAACATATCTGTCAGTGGGTTTCTCTCTTGGCCGAGAAACAAGCAAGGAAAGATCATCAGCTGTGTGGGCCGCCCTATTCCACTACCTGGCTCTATTTCTTCTGGGGGGTACGCACACACACGCTTCTTCTCTTGTGTACTATGTAGACAATAATAATCTCATGAGCGATATATAGACAACTCAACAGCGTTCTTCAGGGGAGGTTTTTCCAAAGTCTTTTTCTTCTTTAGACCAGTTGGGGGGAGGGCGGTGTGTGGAGTTTGGTGTGGCCCTTCTTCATGACCACCACCTATTTTATTTTTATTTTATTTTATTTTTTTGCTGAAGGTAAACGATAAGAAGCTGCTGGACCCTCCACCAACGTTGGTGGTGCCCCTTTTTTTTTTTCTCTCTTTTCCTTATCCATTGTAACGTGTACACATAAGAAAGGCCGGACCGTACAGAACCGGACAATCGATTATAACATGGGAAAACGTATGTTCGAACAAGAAGGAAAGATTTTTTTTTTTTCTTCTTTTGAGGAATGAGAGGTGGAAGAATTTCGTTTTTTTCATATTATTATTTTATTATTACGCCTTTTGTGTTTAGGAATCTTTTCTCTTTTCTTTATTCCGGCCAATAGATTCCATCAAAAGGGAAATGAAAGGAGACAAAACACAAAAGTTCGATTTCGTCACAGACACCACAAGCCAAAAAAAAAAGTGAAAGAGACCCACCGCGCGATAGAGAAATGCCCATCGCTTGCAACAAACAGCTGCTTTAAAAAAGAAAAAAAAAAGAAGTCTGAATTGTTCGAAAAACCGTCAAGAGAAACAGACACGTATGCACATGTAGCTTCTGGGCTAGGCGCTTTGGTTGGGGGCCCCCCTCGTTCCATTCCATCTTAATAAACAGTTATAAATATATGCCGCCGCTTTTCACTTTTCCCTTCGGTGGGATATGGGCATGTAAGAATCATCAGATAGCCGAAAGGCATCCGCTGTTCCGTCACATCAGAAAACGAGAACGAAACCGTTTTCTTGCAGCAGGCGTGTGCAAGTCTGGAATATTTTTCCATAATTCAGCCAAACCCGAGGAAGAAAAATCTTGTCAAAAGAGAGAGAAACTGTCGAGCCTTTTCTTTCCCGTTTTAGTTTATCATTGACATGATTTTAGCAGCTGCGGTCGACATTTCGAAGCTTTTTTCGTCTGAAACACAAGGGGGGGAGGGCGCGATCGCATTTATTTTTTCCCCAAACAAGAAATCGTAAGTGCTTCTGGGTTGGCTGTTACTTTCACATAACCGAAAGGCGCTAGGGAATCTGAAGAGAGAAAAAACCGCATACAAGCCGACGCCCCTACTCGAACATGCCTTCCTCGTAGAGTAAAAAAAAAAAAAATTAAAAATATTCTGGTAAAGAGTCATCGGTAAAATTCCTTTTTAGTGAGACGGACGACACATTCCCTCCCCTTCGCTACACTTGAAGCTTCTTCCTTTTTTTTTTTTACAATTTGGGTTTAAATGAGAGGGAATGCACAGCCGCCCTTGTGTCCACCTCCTCACTTGACGAGAGTTAAGCTCCTTATATTTATGCGGTCCATTGCTCGGCTCTTCTTTTCTTAAAAATCTGTTTATTATTTCCCATTTTTTTTTATTTTTCAGTCGCGGGCTATGCTCGTCGAAATATTATCTCCTACTAGAGATCTCTCGAAGAGTCAAGAAAGCGGAAGAAGAGACACAAAGTCACGTCTCTTTTTTTTTTCAGACTGCGCAGGGACAACAAGAAAAAAAAGGACGTAGGTAGAAGGGGGGGGGGTAGAAACGTGCATTAGCATGTTAGCGTCAGCTTTCTTTTATCCCAAAAGGCAACTTTGTTGTTAGCATTGCGTCTCTCTCTCGTTATGATAACTAAAAAGAGAGAATCACCGCTCGGGAAACAATTGAAGAGTTGCACTCAGCCCACTGGGGGGGAAATAATAATCATAACGACATTTTTTTTTTCCATCGCTGTTTTGTCGTCCATGTCGTGATGAGCCACACACACACAGATCAAAGAAGAAGGAGAAAACCAGTGACCGTTTTCTTAAAAAAAAAAAAAGAAAGGACCGAACTCTGCACGATTTCTTGAGTGGCATTAAGAGACGCGTTCTCGTCCAATGTCGGGCCGTCTAGGCCGTCCGACTGAACAACATTGAAAAGAAATAGTTTTTTTTTTTTGGGTGGGGGGGGGATGTTTTTCTTTGTTTAGTTTACGAGCTATTAAAACATCGGAGCGTGAATCAATCCACCTCGTATATAATGTAATAATGACCTCCCAGCTCCACAGCCGCACTGCCACAGGCCATTTAGTCTGTACACAAGAAAGATCTCCCACGATTAATAACCCAAAAGATATATCAAAAGCTCACCCGGCGGGGACCACCCCAAACGTCTATACGTAAGGCAATGGCGTTTCTTCCATACTACGCGTATCGCTATAGACAGTAGGGAACTCTTCTTTTTGCCTGAGAATTATAACTATTTTATTATTATTCTTGCCTACAATGTCGCATTTCTCTCGCTTTGATTCGATTAACAGAGTTGCCCTTTTACGCATTTATTCTCGTGCGCAATTTTTGGGTTCGTTAGCAGTCAGTGCGTGTTTGTATCATAACACGAGCTATTCATTAGACCGATCGATGGTTACCACAACAACAATTGATGGATTGTCTGATTAATTCTTTCTTTTTTTTTTTTTGGTTTTACGCAGATCTGCCATCGTGACTTGATGAATTGAAACGACGACGTCGGCGCTGGTGGTTTTTTTTTTCCGGTACGTTAAAAACATTTTTTTTTTTTTCTTTATTTCGACTGGTTGTTTCTTTGACTTGGGTGGTGGTGGAAGAGCTTGGTCGTGATTCGATTCTAGCGTGATGTTGGCATCAATAGATCTCCTATTCTATTCGGCAAACTTGTTGTACAATTGAAACGGGTATGGTTTGGGGGGGACAAAAGGAAGAATGGAGAATTCTTTTCCTACACAATACGTTTATTGACCGACGCCGACTAATTCATTTAAAGAGAATCACTTCTCGGAAGAAAGGAAAAAAAAAAGGACGACAGCACGAGGCGCCATGTATAGCGCAGAATAGAACCCATGTGAATGGTTTGTTGGCACCGAACGGGGAATGTGTTCATATTTGCTTATTTTTTTGTTGTTGTTGTTTAAGGAAACTCTTCTTTATTGTGTCTCTCGTCGACTTTTCTTATAAAAATTCCATTTAACAAAAAAAAAATTATTTTTTCTCGGAGGTGTATGGGAATATTGCGGCGCTATAGACTCTGGAACACACGCAGAATGAGAAAGAGAGAAAAAATATACCTGATGGGCGGGAACGGTTTCTTCTTCTTTTTCTTTCCTCCTCATCCCTTCCTGGCTGAAAGAATAGGTGACGCCCTCCTCCTCTTTTCCCACCACATGTTCTCCGGGGCTGTTACACACTGCGCCTAGAAGTTGGGTGAAACATCTCTCCCTCCCACCCGACCTCCTGCGCTGTTGCTCGCGCCCCGGCCAAAAAAAAAAAAAAAATATTTCTTCGGCCTCGTGCTTTTCCCCCTGTCTCTACGATGTTTCAATCAGTTGCTTTCCCAACGTCGAACGTAGCGGACGTGTAGCAAATCGCATTCATAAAAGTTACCGTTTTCTTTTTTCCGAACCATTGCCCCGCTATTTTTTTTCCCGTAGTTCGCAGGTGTTCTCTTGTCAAGTGAAGCAGTTTATGTTTTTCCTTACTTTCCGGTTTCATCAGAAGAAGAAGAAGAAAACTCGAGATTTTTGCTGTTGAAAATCATTAGTTTTTTTGAACTGAGCGGGAAAAATTGCTTCCTTCAACTTGTGCGATAATCGCGTTTCCTGCAGAATGGAATTACGATTCGCCGCGGTAGTGTTCTTCTTTGCCGCCATTTGCGTCCACACCTCGATGACCCAAGGTACAAACCTAAAAAAATATTTGTCATTAAAGTCGGCAATTAAAAAGCTAAAACAAAAAAATGGAATAAATCAAAGGGACGCAACTGTGTACGCGCAGCAGGTTGTGTTAGCGTATACCACCCGGTGTAGTAATTTATTTGCCAGTCCATTTTTTTTGTTTGTTTGTAACTGCCACAGATGTACACGAATGATACCGTAGTACGAACAGATATTTTTTTTTCCCCCTTTCTTTGTGAAAAAAATACGTTAATGAGCACTCCGTGGGTTGCTCCCGGTGCCTAAGGCTCATTTAGTGCCAAGCAGGTAACACACACACAAAGAGAAGAAACAAACTTCTTCATTTCGAGTGTTTTGTTTGCCTTTCCCCCCTTGCGTGAATACGTTTTTATCTAGCTTCTTTATTGCTCTTATTCGGCCACGATTGTTATACCTTTAGACACACAATAGCCAACGCCAAGGTTTAAATTTCAAATCGCATTTTAAAATAATAATAAAAAAAGAGGACATGAAAAAAAAAATAAGGGAAAGGACGTATTGTGTTTCTACTATCCGGGTTGTTTGATTGGTTCACTTTATCTATGTCGCTTAAGTTGCATTTGACAGAGGAAGTGACTCTGTCCATTTTCCCCTATCAAGTCGACCACGATATTTTGTTTTGTTGACTCTCTCTCTCTTTACACGCACGACTGAACATTTGACCTGTCAAAAGAGTTCCAATGCGTTAAGACAGCACCAGCTCAGTTGACTTTGATCTGCTTTCTTCTTGAAAGATGACGAGCCCTTGTTATACACTTTATATAACAAACACACCAAAATAATAAAAGGGGAGAACCTGTTATTTTGACGGCTAGACGATAATCCTCTTTCTAGACGATTGGACTACATGCTAAAAAAAAAAAAAAAAAAAAAGCAGAAACACAATAGGATAACTACTAGATCTACTAGTCCAAGAGAACACGATACATTGAAAAGTTTTATTTACTTTTTTGTCGTTGTTGTCCTAACGCCCACAGTCGTCAAACGGTCGACAATTGAAGACCCCCCCGATAAGTGTCCTCGCCCATCCAATGTATTTTTCTTTGTATTTTTTAAATAATACTTTAGTGTTTTTATTTAAGAAAGGGCTTTTTTTCCTCCCCTATAGTTCTATGTATATTCAACGTATTGACGTGTTATGACACAAGAGTCCCTAGATCCCCCAGCAACTTTTTTGTGTGGCTAGGTATTAAAGATGACAAAAAAAGAAAATGACGTCAACCAACATTTCTCGCTTTCTTTTTTTTTTTTGCTGTGGTTCTTCACCCAAAGAATTTTATTTTTTTATTTTTTAGGGGGGGGGGGGAGAAAAAAAACCAAAGGGAGTCCTGGAACATAATCGTAGTAGTGATAATATTGACATGTGGACTTGAAGCTTTAGATATATATATATTTTTACACCCCTGCAACCACGGGACTCTCCCCCCCTCCTCTCCTTGTTAGATTAGCATATATATAACGATGGACGGGGCGACGACGATGAAGAATGAAAAGGTGTTGCGTTCAAGCATTGGCGCACGTTCCGTAGAGAAGGGAAGAACGCCCTTGAGTATCGAGAATCATCTATTGGAGGGACTGCGATAGGGGGCACATGATATTATGTATACGTACGCTCTGTCTGAAGAAAAATTTGTATGGAAATTTGAATGCGCCGATACAGAGCCAACGCCCCCGCCGAGCGACGGCGGCGGCGCGACGACGGGATTTCTCTCGATTTTTTTTTCGTATTACAGTCCGTTTGGTTATGTAGACACACTCGGATGGATTGACAGGCCCCTTTCTCTTTATTCCCTACACACACGCGTGGCCTATTGTTGTATTCGTTTGACAGCCGAGGAATGACAATGATTTCCATTACATTGACGCTGGGCGGAGGATAACAATCTCTTACGCCACAACCTTCTCTCCTTGATGAATTCCGTTTTAGTCCATCTTCATTTGGGAATTTTGAACGAGCGCATCCTTTACTTATTCTTTCCACTAGACGGAATAGAAAGAAAAAAAAAACACCCGCCTTTTAATGCGGACGAAAAGTTTGAAGCGTGAAAGAATTTTCTGAAATATTTCTCAAGTGAAGAAAGTTCGTTTCTTTTTTTCCTCCTTCTATCAAAGTAATGCTCTTGTCTGTCTATGTGGGGGGGGGGGTTCATAATGGAGAGCGCAGCCGCTAGAGTTCACAAGGATAAAGAAGAAAAGGATTGAAACTGCGGCCGTGAATAATTTTCCCCTTTTTCTGAGATCCCTTTTTGCCCTGTACTCTCTTGCCGCGCTGTACCACTCTTGGCTCTCTTACCTCTAAGTAGCATTACCTTCAAATCAAAAGAATCCAAGGTCGTGTTTAAAAAATCGTGCTGGGTGGCCCCCTCCCGTCTTTTTCTCCTTTTGATGATGATGGTATAGTTGCTCGGGTACTACACGTTCGTATAGTAAAGTTTTTTTGTTTTTTTGTTTTTTTCTGGGAGAGGTTACTTATTTGAATTTCTCTCTGCATGCAGCATCCCGAAAAAGAAAGAAAAAAAAAGGCGCACGCGGTTGGTTTTTTTTTTTGTTTTGTTTTTTTAAGTTTTCGAAGCGTCTACGCATTACCACCACAAAAAAGAGAAGAAAAGACAAAAAAAAAAAAAAAGAGTTTCATAATAATTCCATCTTGAAGACAGCAGAGTATATATATATATAGTAGTTAATATACACTCTCTATTGAGATGTTGAGAAGGGAACAACGAAAGAAGGAAGGGACTCGTGCCTCGGATAGGGAAAACGAAAAACCCACCCACGAAGCAGACACACACAGACGCGGTAATTATCTTTTAGAAGAAGAAGAAGTTGTTTTTTTCAGTTGGACCTCCTCTCAATTTTTCCTCCTTTTTTTTTAAAGAGCGGTTAATCAACGGTGCTCTGATGTTATATAGTACGTAACTCCGTATAGACATGATTATCAATCAGGGCTCCCCCCCACACCGCCATTAGAAGTATAAGGTAGTCCTAAACCGTGGTGGTAAATTCATGGTGGCTCTTTTAATAGCCTCTAGCCAAGGTGGATGTTCTTTTCGATGTTTCAAAGTCTGTACGAATAACACAATGAAAGGGTTTACTGGAAAAAAGAAAAACGAGAATCATCAGTGTAATAAAAAGAATAACAAACGAAATGGACATTTAAAAGAGAGTCTAAAAGAGTGCAGACTCACCGCGCCGAATATAATCATGTCATTATATATCGGAGAGATGTGCAAGGAATATTTCCAGGCTAGAGACCATCATCATCATCATCATCAATGTGTGGAAAGATGGGACTAGAAAGAACCGATGCGTGATCTCATATTCCGGATATGAGGGCGTATATCTTTTTTTTTTTTCTCTTTTAAATACATTTGATGTTATACGAACAGGATGAATAATGTATGTTTTTTTGGAAGAGGGTGGGGGGGGGAACCAAAATCTAGTCTATGCGTATGCGAGCTGATACGGATGTTGACTCTGCTATTTGACTTGTTTGTGCGTGTGGGGCCGTCATCTCTCAACTGTTTGGTACTCACGAGGGAGTGCGCACAAAGGAATGGGCGCTTCCGTTTTTTTTTTTTTTTTTAACTATCCATCTTTTGCAACACGACCGGAACGTTTCCGGTTGTACTCATCTCTCCGCATCCTCTTTTTTTTTTTTTTATTCGTTCAAAATGAGGGGTGGAGGAGAGATGAATCTGTAGCATGTTCAGCGGTGTGACGTGATCTCTCAACATTTGAATATTAATCCGGGGATAATGTAAATTTCAAAAAAAATAAAAGGAATTCAACGATGCGTACAATTTTGTTTTGGGAGGATTGGAGGGGGGGAGCTTCTGATGTTTTTGCTCCTCGAAAGAGAGAAGAGAAAAGAAATGAATCCTGACTTGAAAAAACAAAAATGAGAGAAAGAAAGGCAACTTATTAAATCATTGTTTTCTTATCTTTTTATCTATTCATGAAACGCTGCCGTTTGTACGCACACGACGACGAATCTGACGACCGAAACTATTTTTATAATGACGGACACGTCACGCACGTGTAGGGATGCAGCAATTCGACCGCGAACCGCAGTACGCCGAAGCCAATCCCGGAGAGATCGTGATCATGCCTTGCAGAGTTTTCAACAAGAAGGGCCAATGCGTCTGGCAGAAAGATGGCAAGGTAAAGTCTTTAAGGTTTAACCTTTTTATTTTGGATTTTTCACATTTTTTGTTTTTGTTTTTTTTTGCTATTTCGTTTTGTTATTCACGCGTGTTTCTCTCTATGGCTGCCGTGGAATGTCTTTTAATCTTTTTCGTCCGTTTTGGGGAATTTTTTGTTTTGTTTTTTTTTTCTTTCGAATAGCCCGTCGGAATTTACCCCGGGAAATACGAATGGGTTAGTTCGCCCGATTTGGGTGATTGCAGCCTACGGATATCCGCCGCCCGAGCCGATCTGGATGCCGGTGAATGGGAATGTCAGGTATTTCCACCTTTTTTTTTTTTCCCTTGGAATTATTTTTTCTCCCATTCCATTTAGAATTTTGTGCGTGTCTTTGTTGTTGCTGTTGAGTGGGTATTACATCCAAAGTATTTGAAGCATTTCATGTGAGCTGCACACAGCATTTTCATTGCGCAACTCGCACATAGTTGATGTTCTGCCGAGTGCATTCTCTATTAAAGGCAATGGAATATTGTTTGGTTCAATAATTCCCGTTTCAATTCAACGATCTATTTTTATTCTTTAAAAGAAAAAAAATAAGCAAACCCTCCAAAATAAAAAAAACGTGGGATAGAGAATTTTAACCCTTGTACCCCCAAACGTGTTTGTGTTGTGTGTTTTTAATCTCATGTTTCTATACTTCCAAATTTCTTTGGCCCTCATATCCGCGCCATGTTGTTCTATGCTATTATTAAAATCGTTGTGGTTTTCCCTTTATTTTATTTTAAAATGTTTCCCTTTTTTTTTTTTTCTCTCTCTTTTCGGATGAACGCGCAGGTAACCGCATCGTCATTCGATGCGCAGGACGCCTTGACCTCCGACCCGGCCCGGCTCGTCGTTCGAGGTATGATGAGTTGAGAGAGTTACTGCAGTTACTTGCAGTTGCTGTACGTAGTATAGTGTGGTGGTGTGGTAGTATTAGTATAAGTAGTAAACAAAACAAAAAAAAAAAAGGATGAAGAGGATAAAGAAACTGAAGGGGGGGAAAAAAAAAAGAAGGAAATTGAACAGGAAAATAACGTGCAGACCAAACGAAAATGAGAAAAACACGGAAAAATTCTCTTGCATTTCCCACTGACGGAACCTGCCGTATCCATCGTGTGTTTTTCTTATTTTATTTTCCGACTCTTTTCTTTATTTCTCACCTTGAACTGCGCCAAGACATTTTCGTTCTTTCCCCCCCCTTGCGTCTTTGTGTGTAAGTGTTTCACAAGTTCATTCGTCTCGGTTATTTTCCGAGTTCTCGCTGTGAAAAAGAAAACAAAAAATCTGGAGGTGTCGCTCTACATTTTCTTCTAATTACAAACGAAAATGTACAGCAAAGGAAACTCGAAAAAAGCAAATGTTGTGTGTTGAAAATGTGCGTTCCACTTAATCAGCAATTAAATTTGTGTTTTTGTTTTTGAAATGCAGTTCCCCCGAGCCCTCCGCAACTGGAAGTGGAATTGAGCCCGATCGCCGATGGAGGCAACTTGACCTTGTCTGCGGGCGCTGAGGCCACAGTTCGATGTTTGAGTCGCGGCGGCAATCCGGCCGCCAACGTCAAGTGGTTCCTCGATCAGCGTGAACTCGTCGGCCACTACAACCAGACCAACACGACCGACATTGGCAAGGTCAAAACGTGGATGGCCGTCTCGACGCTGACCTACACCTTCACCAAGACGGATCACTCGAAATTACTGAGGTGCGTCGCCCTGCACGAGGCCTATCCGACCAAAAGCCGGGAGTCATCCGTCACGCTCGACATTCATTGTAAGTCCAACATCCGTTTTTCTATCTTCACTAGGCGAATGTCTTTTCTCTAAATCCGTGCACAAACGTTTATCATTCATTTTCATTATTCAAATTAAAATTCAAAAAAAAAAAATTAATAATAAACTAGATGCGCCGGAAGTGACGCTTGTTGGGACTCCGACGGTCGACCTGGAAGAGAACATTGACTCAGTTTCATTGCGATGCCGGGCGGATGCCAACCCACCTGCCACGGTCATCTGGCGCCGCGTTGGCGGCAATCCATCGATGACGAACAGGGCTCCTGTTGTCAGCATGGGTGACATTTACAGTTTCCAGGAGACCCTGGAATTCTCGCCCGTCACGCGCAAAGATTCGGCCACTTACTCGTGCGAAGCGAAGAACACGATTGGAACTTCGAATCTCATCACGATTCCTATCGACATTAAATGTAAGTCGGCACCCAACTAGAACCAAACGACTTTCTTTTGTTATGGATAATATTGAACTACCCTCCGCATTTGAACAAACAAATCGTGAAAGAAACTATTCCGGCATTCTTTTTTGAACTGATGAGAACCGACTGTGTTTTTCACAGACTCGCCGATGATTGTTAATGTCGGCCCTGCTGTTAGCCAACAATTGACGGTCACGCTATACGAGTCGACGCGACTCGAGTGCCAGGCGGAAGGCAATCCGCTTCCACGCTATCAGTGGCTTCATCGTAGGCCCAAGGACGGCGAAGAGGACATCGTCATCCGGTCGGAAGATCGTTACTTGCACATCACCAACGTGACGTACGAACACCAGGGCGAATACATTTGCATCGCCACCAGTACCATCAACGGCCTGGAGCGGATGGTCCAGAGTGAAGCCATTACTCTGCGAGTTGTAGGTAAGGAAAATGGAAACGAAATTAGTTTTTATTTTATTATTTTTTTTTTTTTTATTATTTTTTCTTTTTGAAAACTCAAACTCTGAAAATGGACTTACTAAATAGAGAAAAGGCTAGGGCATATCATACATTTTGTTTTTCATTGTTGAAAAATAAAATCGTGAAACGGACCTTTTAACCTTAGTGACTCGAATCGTTTCCTAACGTTGGGCATAAAAAATAAAATATATGACGCAAGGGTTTATCATTGACCTCTTGATGTTGTTGCCTAGAGGCCTTCCAATTCATGGCCTGTCTACCTGGTTCGCTTTTTTTTTTATGTATATCAAACCATTTTTTTAATTGTGAATTTCTTAAAATGGAAAAAAATAATAATTTCCATCTCATTTCAAATTCATTTGCATATTAATTTTTCTTTAAAACAAAAATTCCAATCCTACAGGTCCGCCGCAAGTTTTGAGCGAAGTATCGTCGCGATTCATTTCAGTTGAACGCGGGGACGATGCCGTCATCCGGGCTGTGTTTTGCGCTGATCCGCGTCCCATCCGAGTCTCTTGGCGTTGGGCCGCCTTCCAAATGGAAGCTGGCAGCGGAAGTGGACGCTTTGTTGCCGAAGCTCTACACAAGGTCTCGCCCGCTATTCTACCTACCCCTCCTGCCGTTGTAGAACTCGTGGCTGACGACGAAGATGACCAAGACGTGATTGGCAGCGCTAGCGACACTGAATCGAGCAGCAGCACCAATTCCGCTTACGACACTATCGAAAGCACAACCACCACGCACCATCCACGTAGTTTAGAAGTTGTACCTACTGCTCAGGCTTTGATTGCACGTCCGCCTCAGGCCGTATTCACTTATCCGGTACATATAATACGCTCGTCCCTGCTAGTTATCAACTTATAAGCTGCTACTTTTATTATTATGAAAATGCGTTTGCTGCTTCCACGAAACGTCCCCGATCTCCTCCCCTCCCCCACTACTTTCCCCAATAATTTTATGCTGATCGAAGCGATCAGCTTACGACAGCATCACAAGAGGGGACAGACAGCTGACACGTGTGTCTCCTCTTGAATAACATCCTCTCTTTTTTTTTCTTTCTTTCCTTACAGTCGTCCTCATCGGTTTTACGTAAACTTCTTTTTTTCGTGCGTGTGTCAACTGTCTCTTGGTCGTCGTTTTCTTTGTACTGTTGCAGGCTTTTGTCATTGGATCTCTTGGTCGCTGGGCGAGGGATGATAATAACAAGAAAAGATATGTGAATGTTTGGCTTTTTTCTTTCTGTTTTGTTGGTACAGGGGAAGCGAGACGAATGCTACGAGACGCGCTTACGTATCCAGCGCGTCGAAATGAACGACGCCCGTCACTACTATTTGACCGTGGAGAACGACAAAGGCTCGGATACGTTCTACGTCACTTTGACCGTCAAAGGTATGCAGCACGCTTGTCATCATCATCTTTTGCTTTTCGTTTTTCTTCTTCTGAAATGAACATCCAACAGGCGCGTTCCGTTCCGGCACGTCGCACCCTGTAAATTGTCGTGTATCAGTGGCATATCAAACGAGGGGTGGAACAGAGAACTATGTAGGGTGTGTGTGTGTGTGTGCCGTATTGTAATTCTATAGCAACTGGCCCGTGTTTGATGTTCTATTGGGAGTCGACTTTTTCCAGCTGGGATTGGATTTTTATGTTTCGATGTTACGTTTGTAAATGGAACACATCAAAATAGCTAACTTGCTTTCTTTTTCTTTTTTTTCTCTGCCTTGTCAAAGTAGAACCTGTTTCCATGGCAACGGTAATCGCCGTGGTGATCGCCTGTCTCTTCCTCATCATCGTCGTCACGCTCTGCCTGCTCTACGCCTACCGATCCGAGAGATGTTGTTTCGACCGTGAGTCTATCATTTTTCTCTTTTCATTACAACAAACAAACGTAGCATGCACTTAATTTATTTCAACGCGTATTTTTCTTTTTCTAGCTCACTATGCAAACAATTTGTGTGTGTGTGTGTGTCTTACTCTCTTCTCATTCGTGTCTCTTTGATGACGAATTCACGTAAACAACTCTAGCGTTCCATGCTTTCAAAATGCACTTAACAAACGCAACCCCATTTTTGAATTACTTTGCTTTTTACTTTACGTTTATTTTAGTATATACTTACTTCTACTTTTTTACGCAGTATAGTCACTTACTACTTCTTGTTTGATTATACTATGTATTTTTTTTTTTTTAAGTTACTCCTCCATCTATTTTGAATATTTTTTCTATCTATCTTTTTTTTTTGTGTATTCTCGTTCAAGGTAAGGGCGGCTCCAAGTCGACCGATCTGGAAAGG